>NC_091762.1:80098996-80723996 GCF_029378745.1 Bos indicus
AACTGACCCCCAAATTGGAACTCATCTATTTCTGGCCCATGATCATTTGGAAATTTATTTTGTCTCTTTTATAATGAAGCACTCTCTGATTTATCTAGTGGTTAGTTGTATATGTATCTATATAAAATGCCCTGAGAGCCAAAGTTGTGTCTTACAAATTTTTGATTCTGTTTTTAATCAGCCATGTGTATATCACGTTATCTTGGATGTAGAAATTACTCAATTAATATGCATTAGCTGCTACTGCTAAGTCACTTTAGTCATGTCCGACTCTGTGCGACCCCATAGACAGTAGCCCACCAGGCTCCGCTATCCCTGGGACTCTCCAGGCAAGAACACCGGAGTGGGTTGCCATTTCCTTCTCCAATGCATGAAAGTGAAAAGTGAAAGTGAAGTCGCTCAGTCGTGTCCAACTCTTAGCGACCCCATGGACTGCAGCCTACCAGGCTCCTCCGTCCATGGGATTTTCCAAGCAAGAGTACTGGAGTGGGTCGCCATTGCCTTCTCCAATATGCATTAGACTGAAGAATAAAAAGCAAATCTTGTAATTTTCCATTTGCATAATTAAAAGAACAAAAACAAAAAAAAATGCTTGTTTATGATAAGTACTTCACAAAGATTATGTACCTATTGCACTGTTTAAAATTCATATACCAAAGAGAATTTTATTCTAACTGTCCATGGCATACGTATTATAGGAGTTAAATACGTAACACAGTCTCAGTGGATTTTAAATGATAGAGGCACAGGAAAAAAAGATGAAAAATATACCAAAATGTTTCCAGTAGCTATCTCTAGATTATCTAATTTAGGAGATTGTTTTGTTGGCTATTTGTCCCTTTCTATGGATGTGAGAGTTGGACTGTGAAGACTGAGCGTGGAAGAATTGATGCTTTTGAACTGTAGTGTTGGAGAAGACTCTTGAGAGTCCTTTGGACTGCAAGGAGATCCAACCAGTCCATTCTGAAGGAGATCAGCCCTGGGATTTCTTTGGAAGGAATGATGCTAAAGCTGAGACTCCAGTACTTTGGCCACCTCATGCAAAGAGTTGACTCATTGGAAAAGACTCTGATGCTGGGAGGGATTGGGGACAGGAGGAGAAGGGGACGACAGAGGATGAGATGGCTGGATGGCATCACCGACTCAATGGATGTGAGTCTGAGTGAACTCCGGGAGTTGGTGATGGACAGGGAGGCCTGGCTTGCTGGGATTCATGGGGTCACAAAGAGTCGGACACGACTGAGCAACTGAACTGAATTGAACTGAACTGAAGTTATCTAAAATGATCATATGTTACTTTCATAGAGGAAAAAGTTATTAGAAAATATCTATGTAAGATCATCCATTCTTTGAAATCTATTCCTGGGAACTAGAGTCATTCAGATACTCCTTAAGGCCTGGGACAACCCAGGTCCAGTCAGGTGCTGTTCACTGGCCAGCAGGCCCTACCTGTAACTCATCTAAATGAGCTCCTAATCTATGGGAACATCTTTTTTTTTCTCCCTCTCTCTTTAGAATGCTGCCAACATAAATAAGGGAAAATTACATTACTCCTGACTACAGAAAAAGGTATATAATACCAATGGAAATCATAGCAGCTATTTAGTCTTATTATTTTTTTTTACACAATTTTGAAAGGGTACTTTCCACTTAGAGTTATTACACAGTACTGGCAATATTCTCCATGCTGTATAGTACATTCTTGAGCCTATCTAAACACCCAGTATTTTCACAGCAGCCATTTTTGTTTGTTTGTTTTCTGGCCATGCCATGTGGCATGAAGGATCTTAGTGCAGTGGAAGCATGGTATCCTAATCCCTGGACCAGCAAGGAATTCCCTCTCAGTGGCTTTTGAACTGTGACCAAGAATCGAATTCTAGTTGAAAGGTAAATCGGTCAGATTATTTGCTTACAATTTACTACCAAGAATAAAACTTCTTTCATTCCAATCTTAAAATTTATAGCAGAACCTGGACTAAAATATGACTTTTCCTCAAGGAATTTATCTTTTATTACATTAGTTCAGTATTTCATGCTATATCTTCATATTTATTAGCTATTTACCTCTCTACCAAAAGTGGGCATCAAGGTATAAGAAAAATTACAAAGTTCTTCAAATTTCATGCTTAATCCAAAGTAATTATTATTTCTTTGACCTGAAAGACTACAAGTAAATTAAGAGAATAAATGTCGGGAAATTACTGCCCGACAGTTGCCTGAAAATGCTGCTGTGAATGAACTAGAATCATTTCAGAATCATGCCGCTGAATGAAATTTTCATAGAAATGCTTTTCAGATTTAAGTTCCTATGGATCGTAAGAGAAAGTGGTCAATATCTCTGATAATCCTGATGATTGGTACAAGCATGTGCACTCAGTCGCTCGGTCGAATCCGACTCTTAGCTACCCTGTGAACTGCAGCACACCAGGCTCCTCTGTCCATGGGATTTTTTTCAGGCAAGAATACTGGAGTGGGTTGCCACTTCCTCCTTCCTGACCCACGATCAAATGCACGTTCCCCTGTGTTCATTGGCAGCCAGATGGTTTAACACTGAGCCACCTGGGAAGCCTGGTGATTGGTTCCCATGTGCTATGGTTTTCACATAGCACAAAGCACTTTGTTCTCTGGATGAGGGTAACGGGATTTGAGAGCAAAAAGCACCAGGGAATGTTCGCTGGCCTATAAACCAAGTCTCATAGTTAAACTGATGCAAAATTTACAAATTTTAAATGAAAAGACTAAGTGTTGTGGGAGGTTTTGTCTTTTTTTTTTTTTTTTTTCCAGAGGCCTGGTTCTAACACTAAACTATTAGGCTGTAAATGATGAAGTATCCTGTTCATTATTTTACTTTCCTTGATCATACCAATGTGGCATTAAGGAAACCTTTATTAGCATCGTCCTACCAGATTAATAGGGCTTTCCGGGTAGCTCAGTGGTAAACAAGTCAATGCAGGTGACACAGAGGACATGGGTTCAATCCCTGGGTTGGGAAGATACCCCTGGAGGAGGAAATGGCAACCTACTCCAGTATTCTTACCTGGAAAACCCCATGGACAGAGAAGCCTAGCAGGTTGCAGACCACAGGGTTACAAAGAGTCGGACACATCTGAGCACAGAGCACGCACAGATGCCAAACTGGTACCCAATACAGATTATAGAGGATATGCACTATTTCATCAGCCACCTCCCCTTCTCCTCTTCTTCTTGTCAAAGAGTCTCCTTTTGGTAGAGGAACTGCCTGACTCCAGGCACGTGGATCCTGTTGGGGCTGCCAGTTACAGCAAACTGGCTTCCAAGGCTACAGAAGCATGTCGTCCAAGCTGGATCTATGGTAGAATCTTACACTCCTGGCTCTATAATTGGTCACTGAGGTAGGACCATGACTAGAGGAAGGCCAGTCAAAGTTGTCCTCCTGAGGCTTTGCCAATAAAAGCTGGGATGGGTCTCTGGGGTGGGAGTCAAAGGGAAGATGAAGTGCTTTGTCCCCTCAGATATGACTCTGTGTGGTTGTGAGCTGCATTTGCCAGCAGCCAGACTCTCTACCATAGGAATAAGTACAGTCTGCAGTAGAAGACAGAATTTGAACTTTAAGCCATATAAGCAGGTATTGAGAAAGTATGTCAATTTTTTTTATGCCAATGAGCTTAATTTTTTCAGTGAAATCCTGTTTTACCAATTGATAGAAAGAGTTGGACGCAACTGAGAGACTTCACTTTCACTTTTCACTTTCATGCATTGGAGGAGGAAATGGCAACCCACTCCAGTGTTCTTGCCTGGAGAATCCCAGGGACGGGGGAGCCTGGTGGGCTGCCGTCTATGGGGTCGCACAGAGTCAGACACGACTGAAGCAACTTAGCAGCAGCAGCAGCAAACCTCAGTGAATGCCAGGTCCTATTTCTTTTTCTTAACTTCTAAGCAGGGGATAGTGGAGGGAAAGGGAAAGCAGGGCCCAGGGTGAACAAAGGTACTGATTCTTGTCATCTGTTGAATTTAGCATCTGACTCCCTCTTGTCTGTTTTTCAGGTGCTGATCTGCATGGGTTCATGCCAAAAGTCACTTCAGGATTAATGACTCTCCTTATTTGCCCCAGAAGCCTTTCTGAAGTATGCTGAAGTGTTCACCAACACCTCTCTGGGCTATACTACCGTGGTGAGGCTTTCCAGGGCACAGAACCATGTGTGTGCTACTCTCAGGAATTATCCTACTGCTCCTATACCTTAAGGGAGTCAAGTTGGAACTTTACAAAGCTGCTGTAGGTTTGACTTCCTTCATCACACAGCCATTCCTATGTACTGTCCCATGCTGCCTCAAGTTGCCAACAGCTCTAGGGCCTTCTCTCCATCCTGATCTCTACCTAGGTGTTAAAGGGTGGTGGCTATTCCTACTGTGTGATTCTCTCAACTCTTGGAGTTCCCCTAGATTCATTGGGAGTGTCTGTCACCACTCCGCCATAGGATTCAGTCCTCTGATACAAACTTCACAGGATACTTCAAAATTTTTGTTTCAATTATAGATTGGCTGTACTTGATAGGACGAAAAATACTCAATTAAAATACCAATAAACACAAATGGTCACTGTGTGCTGCTTAGTGATGGAATCATCTGTGGGTGCAGGGCCTCTTTCTCCATGGTACACCAGCCTAGCTTTCCTTGCTTTCCTCTTGGCATTCTTCTTCTCCCCCTAACTTGGGAATCAAGATTGCCAGGAGAAATGTCAATAACCTCAGATATGCAGATGACACCACCCTTATGGCAGAAAGGGAAGGAGAACTAAAGAGACTCCTGATGAAAGTGAAAGAGGAGAGTGAAAAAGTTGGCTTAAAGCTCAACATTCAGAAAACTAAGACCGTGGCATCCGGTCCCATCACTTCATGGCAAATAGATGGGGAAACAGTGGCTGACTTTATATTTGGGGGCTCCAAAATCACTGTAGATGGTGTTTGCAGCCATGAAATAAAAAGACACTTATTCCGTGGAAGGAAAATTATGACCAATCTAGACAGCATCTTAAAAAGCAGAGACGTTACTTTGCCAACAAAAAGGTCTGTCTCATCAAGGCTATGGTTTTTCCAGTAGTTATGTATGGATGTGAGAGTTTGACTATAAAGAAAGCTGAGCACCAAAGAATTGATGCTTTTGAACTGTGGTGTTGGAGAAGACTCTTGAGAGTCTCTTGGACTGCAAGGAGATCCAACCAGTCTATCCCAAAGGAGATCAGTCCTGGGTGTTCATTGGGAGGACTGATGCTGAAGGTGAAACTCCAATACTTTGGCCACTTGATGCAAAGAACTGACTCATTTGAAAAGACCCTGATGCTGGGAAAGACTGAGGGCAGGAGGAGAAGGGGACAATAGAAGATGAGATGGTTGGATGGCATCACTCAATGGACATGAGTTTGGGTAGACTCCGGCAGTTGGTGATATTCAGGGAGGCCTGGCATGCTGCAGTTCATGGGGTCGCAAAGAGTCAGACACAACTGGGCAACTGAGCTGAACTGAACTTGGGAAAGTTTTCTTAGTGCTCAGAACTTGAATTGGCTCCTGGTATCTGTTTCTGAGACTCAAACACAGTCTGCTATAACATCTCCTTCTATGGCAATGGACGTAACAATGTCCGTGAATGGAAGAGGGTTAAGGGGTAAATACTGGGGAGAAAACATAGCAGGTAATATATCAAACGATTCCTCGACAGAGGCCACATGAGGGAAAAGTGAGTCTTGATGGTACCTAACTCCTGGTCCTAGGCTCTGGGTGCCTGCATGAGTGCCTGCTCTCATTTTCCTGAACCCCCACTGATCAATTTTCTAAGTCTGGAGCTACTGTGGGATCTTTCCTTAAGTCCCTCTTTTTACTTGAGCTAATTCAGTTGTAATTAGCTAACCCAACATAATAGCCAACAGGAGGGATTTTTATTTCATGGAATCAGGTAAAATTGAATGGTCAAGTAACAGGAAGAGCAGACATGTTGCCAGTCTTCAAGAACCCTAAAACCATCAGTAACTTCTCAGTCTCTTCTCTCTGCTTCCCAGCATGGGTGGGCTTCGTTCCCTCTTACCAGCTGAACCTCTCCACAAGGTAGAAAACATAGTTACTGACATAACCAGGCTTTTCATCAATAAGTCTTTACCACCAGATAAAGGATAAAATATACCAAGGTTTAAAGTTTCTATATTAATTTGTTTCAGTAGTAGAAATGTAAAGAGAAAGAAAATCCTTGAGTTTACCGATTCTTGTTTCATGCTATGTAAACAATAGATTGGCTCTGGATTTTAGCTGTGTGAGAAAAAAAAATTCCTCTCTATGACAAAGCTATTTGACCTTTCTAAAACTCCATTTTAAAAGTATATAAAGGAAAGAATGAATTTTAAAAGATTATTTTGTGTCTTTCTTGTGTTAAATGCAAAAGAAAGTAATGAGTATAAAAACAAAACCTATGGCTAATTCATGCTGATGTTTGACAGAAAACAACAAAATTCTGTAAAGCAATTATCCTTCAATTAAAAAATAAATTAATCAAAATAAAATAAAAATTCTATTAAAAGAAAAAAAGAATGATTTTAAGAGATGAAAACAAACAAACCAAAAACCCCAAACACGTCAGTGCCTTCGCAGTCGAAATTAAATGTGATAAAACACAGCAGAGAAGGATATCTCATTCCCAACACAGAATAATTTTAAAGTCAAGGAGACTGAACTGTGATAAATATATACCCTATTTCCTCTACCAAGAACAGGGCACTTCAGAGATTTTGTTTCAGTTATAAATTGACTGTTCTTGACATTATGAAACACCAGTAAACACAAATGTCTAATGACAGTTATGTGTTGCTTAGCAATGGAGTCATCTATAAACGAGCCTCTGTAATTATTTATAATAAAAAAAGAATTTGAATAGTTTGAATCAGATGTTTCTGGATCTATGAATTTAGAAGTTCTAGGTCACTCTCACCAAAACTCCACAAATGATGGAAGAGTCTTTTCAACTTCTTGCTAAAACTTCCAGATGCACCCATATCTTTTCCTCTAGCCCTTCCTCAATCAGATCTCCAATGACATGCAATACTGACAGATGCAGAAAATAACCACTTCAGTTTTTATAGTTCCTTCTGTTTTCCCCTGATACTATTTCCCTCTTAACCAGGAGTGAGACCATCAGTAGTTATACAAACAACTGAACCCCAGTAACTTGAGTGCCTGCCATGACAACTTTCACATTGGCGTCTTTCTCTAGATTTGTAAGATTCTTGTGGTAAAATGAGTTACAGCTGAATTCCCTGAATGTTTCAAAGTCAAATACTCATCTAGATCAATGGTTCCCACACTCTAGATTTCAAAAGTGAAATTTCAAAAATGTGTGGTGA
This sequence comes from Bos indicus, assembly GCF_029378745.1. Lineage (NCBI taxonomy): Eukaryota > Metazoa > Chordata > Mammalia > Artiodactyla > Bovidae > Bos > Bos indicus. The sequence continues at coordinate 80,106,357 of NC_091762.1, forward strand.
ACCAGCATATGTTTGCCAACTTTTTCTTTGCCAAGTAAAGCTTTAGGGAAAATAATGTATTCTCCTAGCCACATCCCTTTACAAAATAGAGGACAGTTTAAGGCCAATGTAGTAGGCAGACCATTATCTCAACTTTTTTTTTTTAAGGGAGTGGTCATCATTTCCAAGTACCAAGAGTAGACAACGATATACTGATTGTTTCCATCATAATTCTGACAGGGCACAGATGGCACTTTCTAAGGGTGAAAGTAAAAATATTTCAGTGAAGAGACTATTTATAGAGGTGCAGGCAAATTTTTGAAAATCCAACAATAAAAATTGTGAGTTACCCAGAGACTAGCCACAGCAGGAAGCCATTACTTCCTTGGGGCTTGAAGGGCTTTAAGGAAAGGGAACAGTGTCTCCAGAGTTAAGTGAGAGCTGGAGATGACAGGAACTGGACTGACGACAAATGCAGCCACTGCTAGAACTATGATGAGGAAGGGAAAGAATGGGGCATACAGTACCCTATCCATCTCCTCCATCCTGCATGAACCTAGATGTAAGTCAGAGGGCATGGGACCCTGCATATTGCAATCCAGAGAGTCAGCCTCAGGGAGCACAGAATAGGTCAAAAAGGGGTGGAAAAATGGATCCACTAGAACATCATGATATACTCTGGTGAGAGGGATTGAGACCAGATAGAGGAAAGAGTACACACGTGAATTTTTTTTAATTTCAATTTCAGTAAAATTACAAGAGAAATTTTATTTTAAGATATAATATTGTTTGTAATTATATGCTTGATATATTTGTCAATTAGTGGCTCCGTGGTCAATGGTGTAGCATCAAGTGGTGCTCAAATGGGCACCTTGTTCCAGTACTTTATTTTTATCACATTCGTTATTAAAAACTCAACCTCACAAAGCTATAAACTAGAAGGAACACTTTTATTTAGTTTGGACCATTTTAAATGAATTGAGGAATGCCAAAATATAGCCTCCATGCCTCAGAAACGTCTGCCCTAGAGGTTCCCAAACTATGCTACATATCGTTATCACTTGGGATCTTAAAAAAATAAAATAACGATGCCTTGCTCGCACCCCAGATATTCTGATTTAGCACTGTAGGGTGAAACTTGGAATAGGAATTTTAAAATAAATGTTTGCTTTTGGCTTTAGGTTTAAAGAAAAGTTATAAAGATAGTAGAGTTCCAATATACCTCATACCCACTCTTGCCTATTGACATCTTACATTCGTATGATGCATTTGTCATGGTGAATGAATGTTGATACACAATATTTTTAACTAACGTCCATACTTCATTCAGATTTCATTAGTGTTTAATTCATGTTCTTTTTTGTTCCAGGATTCAATCCAGGGTTTGACGTTACAATTACAATTAGTCACCATGTCTCTATTAGCTCCTCTTGGCTGAGACAATGTCTCAAAGTTTTCTTGTTTTTGATGTCTTTGACAGTAATGAGGAGTATTTGTCAGATATTTTGTATAATATCTCTCAATTCAGATCTGTCTAATATTCTCATGCTTAGACCATAGTTATAGGTTATGTGGGGAGGGAGATCACAAGTAAAAGGCTATTCTCATCACATCATACCAAGAGTATCTACTATCAACGTGACTTACCACCATCCTGAGCACCTGGTTGGTCAGATTTCTCCACTATAGAGTTTCCCTTTCGGTCCTTTCCATACTGCATTCTTAGGGAGAAAGTCAACATGCACAACCCACACTTAAAATTAGAGAACTTTAGAATGGATACATGTATATGCATGGCTGTGTCCCTTTGCTGTCCACCTGAAACTATCAGAACATTGTTAATCAGCTATGCTCCAATGCAAAGTAATAAGTTTTTTTTTTTAAAAAACTAGACATTTGTTCCACCACCTTAAGAACAGAGGATCTATGCAAAGTATTTGGAATTCTGCATGGGAGATTTTTCTATTCTCTCATAATTATTTACTTAATCACTTATTTATATTGGCACAGGCTCATGGATATTTATTCATATTCTAGATTATAATACCAATGCTACTTTATTTATTTTGTTGCTCAAATTGTTCCATTGGCCATTAGGAATTCTTCCATTGGCTCTTGTCCCCCTTGGTAAGTCCCATTACTATGGGTATTCTTTTTTTAGCACTTCTATACTTCATAGCACTGTAAGATGCTCCCAATTCATCTTGTAAATTTCCTTATACTCAGCCATTTCTCCAAGGATTCCTGGTTCTTTTTACTGGAAAATTAGTCTTAGAATCAATTATATAGGTGATAGATGTGACTTTGCTTCTAGGCCATTTCAGCTGACAAAAAAATAAAATAAACGTGTGTGTGTCTCTGTGTGTGTCCCCATATGTATACGTAAACATCTCTGTGTTAAGGTAAGCATGAGTTAGTTCATACTTAAGTCTCCAAATCTAATCCATATCCATAGAGATGATTCCTGCCTCCTAGACTTCCTTGCCTATAAATTCTCACTCCAACAGTAAGAAACCTGGCTCCTACTACTGACATCCAGTTACTTAATTTTTTAATTCCATTTTATAACTACAGTAGTTTCAGAATTGTCAACCCATTCACCCAGGGAAGACTTCATCAACTAGAGTACAGTGTTTATGCACAACTGCTTTTTTAAAACTCTTTTCCAAAGTTATTTAGGTTAGCCAACTTTTCCCCTAACCCTTACCCTGAGGTTTTATTCATACATTTATAACATGTATTATTTTTCCATGATCTGTATTCCACATGAGATTCTTCAAACTTGTAAATTTTTTTAAATCCACATACATTGAGGCTCACTCTTTGTGCTGTAGAATTCTATGTGTTTTGACAAACGCATAGTGTCAGGAAACACAATTACAGTATCACACAGAATGATTTTGCCACCGTTATTCTCTGTACTTAATGGCAGACCACTCCAGTGCTCTTGCCTGGAAAATCCCATGGATAGAGGAGCCTGATGGGCTGCAGTCCATGGGGTCGCAGAGTCGGACACAACTGAGCGACTTCACTTTCACTTTTCACTTTCATGCATTGGAGAAGGCAATGGCAACCCACTCCAGTGTTCTTGCCTGGAGAATCCCAGGGACAGGGGAGCCTGGTGGGCTGCCGTCTATGGGGTCGCACAGAGTCAGACATGACTGAAGTGACAGGAGGATTCTCTGTACTTTACCTATTCAAATTTCCTTCCTCCCAAAATTCCAGTAATGACTGATCTGTTTATTGTTTATATAGTTCTGCCCTTCCAGAATGTAAATAAAGTCATGGAGTATATAGCCCTTTCAGATTGGCTTCTTTCACTTAGAAATATGCAGTTAATTTTCATCCATATCTTGTATGACTTGATAGCTCATTCTTTTTTACTGCCAAATAGTACTTCATTGTATGTTCGTGCATAGTTTGTTTATCCATTTACCTATTGGAGGACATCTTGGTTATTTCAAGGATTTGTTGATTATGAGTAAAACTGCTATAAAATTTCACATGCAGGTTTTTGTGAGAGAATGAATTTTCTTTCTTTACTGTGGACCATTTTTAAAGTCTTTATTGAATTTGTTACTATACTGCTTCTGTTTTAAGTTTTGATTATTTGGGCTCAAGGAACCTGAGATCCTAGCTCTCCGACTAGGGATCAAACCCACGCCCTCCTCACTGGAAGGTGAAGTCTTAACCACTGGACTGCCAGGGAAGTCCGTGGACTTGAATTTTCAAATTAACTAGGCAAATCCCTAGAAATCAATTTCTGGATCATATGGTAACATTATGTTTAGGTGTGTAAGAAACACCACAATACATCCCATAGCTTATGTTTCAAATTTTGAATTCTTCAGACAACTTAGCTACATTTTTCAGTTTTGCACAACCCCTTCCAGAAAGAGAAGAACATTGTGAAAACACAGCCATTCTCTTTGGGAAATGTACTGTATTCTTGGATTGCAATTCATTTGCCATCTATTCCCTGCCTTACCCCCACCCCCTCCATTTATCCTATCTCCTAAAATACAATGTTTCATTATTACATTTAATAGCTTTCATTTTCCCACTGGTACCAGAGGACATCAGGTGTGTTTTGACATAGCAAAGGAAAAGTACCTTTTTGAACTATTTATGAAGTGCAGCTACTCAATGCACATTGGTTTCCCTTTTAAATTATAGAATCACTTAGTGTTTCTCTGTCACACACTCACAGGTGACCGTTTAACCGTGAGACCTATGTGAATGAATCAGGCAATTTTCTAATGATGTTGAATTGGGAAGAAAACGTTCCTGACTGCAAGTTTATTGTATCAAAATAAAGATATGAATTTTTTAAGAAGGTACTCTTCTGTGCCTGACAACATAGGAAACAAGCTATTGTTTGATGAGCTTTTAGAGAAATCCTTGATTTATTTATTTTTAATAGTAATATAATAAAATCAAATGTATACCTGCACATCTTGGGTATTTAAGGAAATGATCAATGTTATTGCAAGTAACTGGCTGCCATTTTTAAGAATCTAAATTAAACCCCAAATTAGAGAACCACAGGATTAGGAAACAAAAGCACAGGGACCAAACAATTGCCTTTCCTCCTTCTGTTTATATAATAAATGCATTTAATGTTGCCATGGCAAAGGAGCCAGTCTGTTTCCCATTCCTCTGTTTTTTCCCTTTATTATACCCAACACAAGAAAATGTCATATTTCACCTTCTTTTTTGGATCATTATGTTTACCCGTCTGCTCTACACTTACTACTCTCCCCAGTTTTTTTGATAGTTAATACTTAGCGAAGAAGTAATTTCAGATGAAGGAAGTGATTTCAGTAGAGTTAGAGGAATCTGGAAGCAAAGACTGATGGCAAGGAGATAAGGGGAAATACTCAACCGTTTATTTAGCCAGGAGACCAACCCAAACCTTGAAAAGCCCCTCAGATTCCAAAGGGAAACTTTAAAAACGCCCTTTAAAGCAAATTCCACCTTGTTGATATTGCTTTCCAGGTGGTGCAGTGGTAAAGAATCTGCCTGCCAATGTAGGAGATGCAAGAGATGCAGGTTCAATTCCTTGGTCAGGAAGAGCTCCTGGAGCAGGAAATGGCAACACACGCCAGTATTCTTGCCTAGAAAATTCCAGGGACAAAGGAGTCTGGTGGGCTACCGTCCAGGGGGTCTCAAAGAGTCAGACATGACTCGTGTGTGCACATACGCACCACCTTGATACGGTAAATCAACTTTGTCAAGGTCTGTTAGGACTTTCTAAACATAGTTATTTTCTTTTGTCATTATTAGGCTGAGCTCATCAAAGCATTAAAGGAATCAGTAATACCACTACTTTAAAATAATCACACCATACATGGAGTATTCTGCCCAATGCATGATGCCACATCTTGTCACAAAGAATAACACACTCTCTGTGACAGGTAACGTGTTTTCAAAAGAGTAATGTGTTTTCAAAAGATGGCAACCAAAGCCTACAATCACATTCATTCCCTCATTCATTCATTAATTTTGTATATTAAAAATATTTATTAATAGCATATTATGTGCTGAGCACTGATCTAACTTAAAAATTTTAAATATATATATTAAGACATTATCCCTTCTCTCAAAAAGTTTCCATTCCATTCCTGTCATACAAAACATAGTTAAATAAACAGGGTGTTTTTAGTTTAGAAAAGAGAAGACTGAGCTTGAAGAACTATCCCTGAAAAGATAACAAATTTAGGAAAATGCCACAATCTGTAGGAAACCTACTGATGAGAGAAGTGGTTTCATCCTGTTTATATGCCCTGAAGCTTAAGTGTGTAAATAATCAGCTCAAATGTCCTTTCTTGTTCATTGCATTCTTTCAGTCAAGGGCAAAGGGAAGAGGTAGCCTGCCATTCCTTTCATAAATGCTGCAGTTACAGACTAATATTAATTCTCATTCAAACAATCCTGCAGGACAAATGTACTTTGAGATAGCTCAGGACAGGAAGAAGGGTCCCAGGTTTCACAATCTGAGAAGAGTCCAGTCAAAGAACAATTTGGATTCTGCCTTCAAATATTTGAACAGATGTCACGTGGAATAAAAAAGACTGAATTTATATAAAATTGCAAGAAACAAAATTGAGACTAATGAGTGGTTACCATAAAGAATAAACTTTCAGATGGATACTATAAACAAAAACTTTAGGGCAATAGTTTTCAAATTTTAATGTGCGGATGAATCACCAAGGGATTCTGTTAAATGTAGATTCTGATTCAGGTGTGGTGTGGGACCCAAGATTCTTCATTTCTAACTAGATTCCAAGTTGTGCTGATGCTCCTGGTCCTAAGACCACATCTCATGTATCACTGCTCTAGAGTTCTCTGACAGTGGAGCTCATTAAAAACAGACTGGGTTGCCAGACACTGCAACTATTTAAGGAGAAGTTGAATAACTATTTGTCAGGAATACAACAGAAGAGATTGCTGTACCACATGTGAGAGTGGGCTAGGTATTTCCTTTTGAATCTAAATGGTTTGATTCAGGTTTTTTATAGAGGGAGAGGGTGGGAAGATTTGGGAGAATGGCATTGAAACATGTAAAATATCATGTATGAAACGAGTTGCCAGTCCAGGTTCGATGCACGATACTGGATGCTTGGGGCTAGTGCACAGGGATGACCCAGAGGGATGGTATGGGGAAGGAGGAGGGAGGAGGGTTCAGGATGGGGAACACATGTATACCTGTGGCAGATTCATTTTGATATTTGGCAAAACTAATACAATTATGTAAAGTTTAAAAATACAATAAAATTTTTTAAAAAAAGAAAATTTTAATCTAAAAAAAAGAACTAATTTTACATGTGATTATTTCTTCTAAATATTAAAACTGCACATAGATAATGAAGAAATTAAAATAATTCTTTTCCTCCCACTTCAATAGATGTGAAAACAGAAGATCTTAGACATTAAATGACTTGCCTAAAATTCATTCTTTCATATAATGAATTTATTGACCACTTAGTGAATAGTGAAGTCACTCAGTTGTGTCCGACTCTTTTCGACCACATGGACTGTAGCCTACCAGGCTTCTCTGTCCATGGGATTTTCCAGGCAATAGTCCTGGAGTGGATTGCCATTTCCTTCTCCAGGGGATCTTCCCAACCCAGGGATCAAACCTGGGTTTCCCACATTGTAGACAGACGCTTTACCGTCTGAGCCACCAGATATGTGGGCTGCTCTGGGGTGGAGGCATAGTCTTGGGTGAGTTGGCTTTCTCTCTACAACGTCTCTCTACAAAGTCTTAGGGTTGGATTCAGCTGTGGGATATCAACACTCCTGGAACCTGGAGAGATGAGAGTCTTGTTTATCAAGGTGTAATCTGAGCAAAATCACTGCAGATGGTGACTGCAGCCATGAAATTAAAAGACGCTTACTCCTTGGAAGGAAAGTTATGTCCAACCTAGATAGCATTTTGAAAAGCAGAGATATTACCTTGCCAACAAAGGTCCATCTAGTCAAGGCTATGGTTTTTCCTGTGGTTATGTATGGATGTGAGAGTTGGACTGTGAAGAAAGCTGAGCGCCGAAGAATTGATGCTTTTGAACTGCGGTGTTGGAGAAGACTCTTGAGGGTCCCTTGGACTGCAAGGAGATCCAACCAGTCCATTCTGAAGGAGATCAGTGCTGGGTGTTCATTGGAAGGACTGATGCTGAAGCTGAAACTCCAGTACTTTGGGCACCTCATGTGAAGAGTTGACTCATTGGAAAAGACTCTGATGCTGGGAGGGATTGGGGGCAGGAGGAAAAGGGGACAACAGAGGATGAGATGGCTGGATGGCATCACCGACTCGATGGATGTGAGTCTGAGTGAACTCCGGGAGTTGGTAATGGACAGGGAGGCCTGGAGTGCTGCAGTTCATGGGGCTGCAAAGAGTCGGACACGACTGAGTGACTGAACTGAACTGAACTGAATCTGAGCGATGTACCACGGTGTCTACTACAATCCACATCATGTGCTGCTTGAATCTATTTGCTTCATGTAATAAATTTACCTCACCTGGGAAGAGCTCTTCCAGGATTCTGGTTAGTCTTTTCTTTAGGAAAAACTTTCAAGAAGGGTGGTGGGACAAACTATAGCTCTAACCATTGCAGCTGGTCTCTGGACCACAGCTGATTCTTATCATTACCCTCCTCTACTTATTCTCAATTCCCTTACTCAACTAGCATCTCTGCTAATCTATGTAGCTAAACTTATGGGTGACTCAGACTTGTGTTCTTGATATGTATGAGCCCCTGGTTACCATGCCCTCCTTCTCAGGCCATGGATACTTTAGTTGACATTTACTGTGAACGTAGGCAGGAGAGCATCAGGAGACAACTCAGTGGCTTATCTGGGTGCTAAATTTATTTTTCCTATGTCAATATCAAAAGTCCCACCATTTCCAGGCATTAATCATCCCTACCAGGACAGTGTCTTGTTTTTGTTGCTTGTCTCCTGGTAGGAGGAACCTAAAGTAGCCAGAGCTAACTGAAGCATAACATTTAGCGAGATTTGCTGAAAAATTGTTCCACACATGATATACAGGAACTCTAGCCCCGTAAAATCATAAATTTACCAAATCGATTACTGGGAGCAACAGGAAACTGGAAAATCCCTGCTTCTATCTCTTGCTTCTCATGTCTTCTACCATTTGGGGACACAGCACTATATAACAATCATTAGTACAGTGGTGTGGTGGTTAGTGGTGATTTAGTCATCAAGTCGTGTCCAATTCTTGTGACCCCATGGACTGTAGCCCACCAGATTCTTCTGTCCATGGGATTTCCCAGGCAAGAATAGTGGAGTGGGTTGCCATTTCCTTCTCCAGGGGATCTTCCTGATCCAGGAATCAAACCCACATCTCCTGAACTGCAGGCAGATTCTTTACCAACTGAGCCACCAGGGAAGCCATTAGTGCAGGGGGTATATCAGTGACCACTGGAGGCTATCCAGGGTATATCCCAGAGGATAGCACTCCATCCTTGCAAAGTATCATCTCTAAGCTGTCACCACAGCTGCCCCTTGAAAGGCCACTGCATCACTTCATCAGGCCAGCAGCTTCTGAATGGCACAGAATGTGAAAGAACTAAGGGCCCCATGGTTACATGCCCACCTCCACATCTTCTTTACTGTAAAGTGCATCTATTAATCCAATGTAGTGTTTTATCAGCTGCTGTGTCAGTGTATGAAAAACTCTCTGAGCCCTCATAGAGTGCCTCACTATAGGCAGGAAAAGCGGACCAATACCTGCCTATAGTCTGTCAGCCAGTACCACTATATGTCAACTACAGTAAATATGTAGTTGTTATCCTTCTAAAGTGAAAGAACTACGATATAATGAACTGACCTTCAAGTCTGTGGTTGGTCTCACAGAGGCATGGCTGCACAGCACGCTCTTTATGAAAAGCAGTGGTTAGGGAAGCCCTAAATTGAGTGTGGAGACAAAAATGAAAATACTAGAGGAATTTGAAGTTTCTGGTACATGTTGCTATGGAAAATATGAAAAACAGCCCAAATCTTAGCCAGATCAATATAAATTCTCACACTGAAGGTCTACTTATTATAGTTGCTAGTGCCCAGTATAACATGCCCAGGGTTCAAGAAAAAAATTACATGACAAATAGCAAGATAAACACAGTCTAAAGAGAGAAAACAATTATCAGAGCCAGACTCAGATATGACACAAATTTTAAAATTATTAGAGAAGAATTTAAAACAACTATGAATAATATATTAAGGGCAATAAAGGAAAAAGAAAAGCAGAAGTCACTAATATAAGTAGGGAGATGGAAACTCTAAGAATTTTTTTAAAGGCTAGAAACCAAAAACACTGTAATAAAAATGAAGAATGCCTTCAAAGGGCACATCAACAGACTTAGCCAAGCAAAGAATGAGCTTGAATACAGGTCAATAAAAACTCCCTAAACTGAAATTCAAAGAGATAAAAGAATGAAAAACTAGAATATTTGAGATCTTCTGTAGGACAATTTCAAAAGGGTAATAATTGTGAAGCTGTAACAGGGGGTAGAGAAGAAAGAAATACTGGAACAGAAGACATTACTAAAGGGTAAAAATTTTCCAAAAGTAATGAAAGTCATCAGACCAAAACACAGGAAACTCAGGGAGAACATCAAAAAGAAAAGTTTTCTTAAAAAAAAAAATAGGCAGATCATATTCAAACTACAGACAAGTGAACAAGACAAAGACAAAATTTTTTAAAAAGCCAAAAGAGAAAAAACAATCTACCTAGACAGGGAAACAAAAGTTAAGAATGACAAAGGACTTCTCACCAGAAGTCATGCAACCAAGAATGAAATGAAATATTTCAGTGTTGAAAATAAAAAACCAAAAGCCTAGAATTCTATATCCAGTGAAATTATACTTCAAAAGTGAAAGAGAAATAAAGACTTCAAACGAACAAAACTGAATGAATTCATCTCCAGTAGAACAGGAGATGCAAAATAATGTTGTAACAAGTTCTTTAAGGGAAAAGGAAAATTATATAGGTACCCCCATTCAGTAGAATACTATTCAACAGTAAAAAGGAATGAGCTATAAAGTCACAAAAAGAACATAGATTAATGTTAAATGTATATTGTTCAGTAAAAGGCAGTCTGAAAAATTTATATACTGTATTCTAATTGTACGACATCTGGAAAAACCAAAAGTATAAAGATGGTTAAAAAGATCAGTGGTTCCTAGGATTCAGAGGCAAAGGCAGAAAAAATGAATAGGTGAAGCACAAGGATTTTTTTAGGACATTAAAATTATCCTTTACAATATTGTACTTGTGAATATCATTTGCATTATGCATTTGTCAAAATCCAAAGAAATTTAAGCATAATAAATGAACCTTTATGTATGCAAATCTTAGAAAATCATTTAGGGAATCTCAAAAAGGAATTCAGAACAAAAATAATCTAACTACATTACAAACATATGAAACAATCTCACTGAAGGGATTTAAGGAGAATGGTGCAGCCTTAAAGCATCTTTGCCAATGATACAAAAGGAGGCTTGTATACAAAAGGCTTAATACAAAAGGCAAAAGAAGTTGAGATGAACATTGTGCTCTACCTGATAAAGCTGTATCCTGGGGGAACAGTTGAGCAATTCTGAAACTACTCTACATGCTTGCACTATGCATTAGTTGCTCAGCTGTGTCCAACTCTTTGTGACCCCATGGACTGTAGCCCACCAGGCTCCTCCATACATTGGATTTTCCAGGCAAGAATACTGGAGTGGGTTGCCATTTCCTTCTCCAGGGGATCTTCCTGACGCAGGGATCAAACCTGGGTCTCCTGCATTGCAGGCAGACTCTTTACTATCTGAGCCACCAGAGAAATCCACTCTACATGTGTACTGAAACTAAACAATTCAGTAAATGTACAGCAGATGGTGAGAGCCAGGCTTCTCGATGTCTGAGTGGGAAGTAACAGACAATAAAGGGGAGAAGACTAGGATGATCCATGTGTTAATGGATTAGAGCTGGAGACATTAGTACAAACTCATCTTTAGCTTAATACACATATAGGTGGATACAAACAGGAATATTTATAGATATAAGTATACTGGACTGATGCTGAAGCTGAAGTTCCAATACTTTGGCCATCTGATATGAAGAGCCGACTCATTGGAAAAGACTGATGCTGCAAAAGACTGAAGGCAAGAGGAGATGGGGGAGACAGAGGATGAGATGGTCAGACGGCATCACTGACTCAGGGGACGTGAGTTTGAGCTAACTCTTGGAGACAGTGAAGGACAGGGAAGCCTGGCATGCTTCAGTTTATGGGATCACAGAGTTGGTCATGACAGCGGCTGAACAACAACAATAATACACAATGTTGGCACACACACATATATTTCCTTGCTCTGTCAGCTGAAACGGCCTAGAAGCCATGACAACCCAGTAGCAATGAACACACCTAGCACCTAGATCTTGGTTTCTGATGCATGCGTGCATGCCCAGTCGCTCAGTCATGTCCCACTCTTTGTGACCTGATGGAGCTCACCAGGCTCCTCTGTCCATGGTATTTCCCAGGCAAGAATCCTGGAGTGGGTCGACATTTCTTCCTCCAAGGGATCTTCCAAACCCAAGGATTGAACCTGCTTTTCCTGCATTGGCAGGGGGATTCTTGACCACTGCACCACCTATTCATCCTTGGAGAAATGAATAGTTCCAGAGCTGGAGTGGGAAATGTATAAGATAGACCAGAATATTTTATAGTGCCAGAAAGTAAAGAAGTTCTAAAACAAATAAACCACAAATCCCACAATGATAGGAGCAAGTCAAAGAGAACCAGGAGCCCAGAAGTCAATGAAAAAAAGCTCCCAGTGGCCAAAAACGGAAAACCTGAAGCAACAAAATAAGTAAAGTAGTAATGGATTATAAATCAGAACACAAAATAAACATCCATGAGTCCATACTGATAAAAATAAATGATTGAACAAATAAATTAATGAGGGAGAAGAGACAAATCTACCCTGCAAAAGGACTCTAATAATGTATGTAGAAATGGGACATAATTCCCCACTTCTTAAGTGTAGGCTGCACATAGTAACTTCCTTCCAAAGAGTACAATATGGAAAGGGGGGAAAAGAGTAATTTTACTATTGAGAAACCTGTCTCAACCAAATGATCAGGGTCAACATCCACACTGATTAGTCATGTGGAGGAAAATCACGCTTCACCTTTGTGATCTTCCCCCAAAAAACACACACCTCCAGTGTAATCATGAGAAAAACATCACACAATCTCAACTGAGGGACATTCTACAAAATACTTATCCAGTACTTCTTATAACTGGCAAGATGGTCAAAAATAGTCTTAGAAACTATCACAGCTATGAAGTCTAAGGACATGTGACAATTAAATGTAATGTGGTATCCTGATGGTATTCTGTAACAGAAAAGGGGCATTAGAAAAATATTAAGAAAATTTGAATAAAGCAAAGAGTTGGACACGACTGAGCGACTGATCTGATCTGATCTGATCTGATGAACTTAATTATAATCACGTATCAATATCAGTGCATCAATCGTGACAAAGGAGCCATACGAATGTAAGATCTTAGTAATAAAGGAAATGGGGTACAAGGTACATGGAAACTCTCTGTACTATCTTTGTAATTTTTATTTACACCTAAAACTGTTCTAAAACAAAAGGTTTTTTAAAAAACTAAATTTCTTCCGGGAAGATAATTACCTTTTTAGTAAAAACAAACAAAAGCTATTTGCCATTATAATTATGGAATGATAATCCCAAGGCATGATAGATAGAAATTTGGACAAGATAAACAGAGGACAAAATTTGGAGGGATTGTGATATGCCAAGAACCAACTTGCAGAAGCAGAGTAAGGGCCCAGAGATGAGCAATAAAGAAAGTGGAAAGAAATCAGTGATATGCAGGAGACTGGAAACTGAAGTCAGTCCCCCAAATATTTCCAGTGGTGAAAAATGGTTAAGTGAGTTTAAAGACAAGGTACATAATATCTGATTTTTTTTAATTTTGTACCATTATTATGTAAAGTAACCTCCACCTCTGTGTTATCTCTTTCTCCATTCAAATATCTCTCCTGGACAGCTGTCTTACATAAGTGGTATTTTTGAGAAATTAAGGAAAATGAAATGCTTTGAGGCACATGTTGGATAGAAGATAGAAAACAACCACAAGAAGCAAAATGCAAATAAGAAAAAGAATCCAGAAGCAGGAAATCAGAAATTAGAGCTATCTGTAAGAGACATAAGCCCTCTGAGTGCCTTCAGAGATATGGATGGGGACCAGGGAGATAATTGCTGCTGCTGCTGCTAAGTCGCTTCAGTCGTGTCCGACTCTGTGCGACCCCATACACGGCAGCCCACCAGGCTCCCCCATCCCTGGGATTCTCCAGGCAAGAACACTGGAGTGGGTTGCCATGTCCTTCTCCAATGCATGAAAGTGAAAAGTGAAAAGTGAAAGTGAAGTCATTCAGTCGTGTCCGACTCTAGCAACCATATGGACTACAGCCTACCAGGCTCCTCCGTCCATGGGATTTTCCAGGCCCAAAGTACTGGAAGGGGGTGCCATTGCCTTCTCCAGGGAGATAACAGGTTTCCCTAAATCTGGAGAGAACCTGAGTGACGTGTACAGTATAATTCTGTGAGGCTATTATGGAAAGAAACACATTCCTAATACAGTGTAAATTCAGAGACTTTTTTTTAGAAAACAGGAATCATGAAAGAATTTGTCACTTGGCAAATTTATGAGTGAAAAATATTAAGCTCCAGTTCACATCAACCACTTCAAACAAAAGGAAGTTGCAATTTATGTGTTACCATCTTAGTTACAATAATAATATGCCAGCACAGAAACTTCCTTTCAATTATGTTTCTGGCTTCCTGCCTCCTTAAAATAAATAAAACAGCTCTCCCACCTCCCAGAACAAAAACAGCAGTGCCCTGTAACAGTTAAGGCAAAAAGCAAAACCTCCTAAGCAGATGCAATACTGCTTAGTCCAACTTCAAACTGTTGATGTTCATCTCCCTGGCTTACATAAGAGGAAATGTTTTCAAGATGCACTCTATTTCGTTATGGCAGAATCCAGATCTGTTAGCAGGGTTTGTCAGAGTTTCCTTGGAGAGCACATTAGATGAGAACATGGGGGAAACTTGGGTCAATTCAACTTCATGAAGCAATTGTTCATTGATTATAATAGACAGTTTGATAGAAAGTCAGTAACACAGCCTTGTTTTCATGAACTTTCGGTCTAATAGGCAAGGTAAAGCAAGCAAATAAATAGCCATACAAAAATATAAAGAAAGTCTGCAAGATGAGAGTTCTGGAGATTGGTTGCACAACAATATGAGTATACTTAACACTGCTGAACTGTACACTTAAAATGATAAAGATGGTAAATCTTATGTTACATGCTTTTCTCACAATTAATAAAAAGAAAAATGAGTATGAGAAAAAGATAACTTATTGACCACTTCCTCACCTTGGGGAAATAGAGAGTGGAAGGTCAGCGTTGGTTTGGCTCCAGGCAAGATTGGATTTTGAAGTGATTGAAATAAAGGCAGAATCTTTACCATGAATAGGGTTTCCCTTGTGGCTCAGCAGTAAAGACCCTGCTTGCAATGCAGAAGATGCGGGTTCAATCCCTGGGTTGGGAAGATCCCCTGGAGGAGGAAATGGCAATCCACTCCATTATTCTTGTCTGGAAAATTCCGTGGACAGAAGAGCCTGGTGGGCTACAGTCCATGGGGTCACAAGATTCAACTAAAGACACACTACTGCTACCTATGAATATCCACTTAAAGAAAAAAATAACACACAAACTAGTTCAAGTTCCACTAAGAAGAATCCATTATCAAATGCAAAAAGAACACGTAGAAATACCTAAAAACCAGAATTGGTGTGGAGGTACAGAGAAATGAGGACAGAGATGGGCAGAGAACTGGCAGAGTCCAAGGAGAATTGGCAGAGAACAAGAGTGTACCAGAAATGAGAGAAAAAATGCTGGAGCAGTTGCTAACAACTGCTTAGGGCAGGTCTAGCTCCCTTTCTAGGTTGTTAGGTAAGCAATTCAGAATGTTTCAAGAGGGAGTCTGGGCAACTAGATAATAAAAACAAATGCTGGAGAACAAATCCCAAAGATCAGCCAAAGAGGAAGGAGGAAGATCAGAAAAATCTTCCTGAAGAAAATGATCATTAAAGTGAGCTTTAAAAGTGAACGGAGTTTGTCATATGGGATGCAGGGGTAGAAGGGTAGGGGGAGAGTGGGTGAATTCATATGAAAAAAAAAAACAATGTTACCGCTGAAACCAGGAAAGGCCAGGGATCGTGGTAGCATACCTAGCAGATGAATGGATTTATCCAAATGTAGGAAAATGAAGAAAATAATGTGAGATGACCCTGGAAAGAAGACTAGGGCCACACACTCAGTCTTGCAAGTCAGAATGAAGCATTAAACAAGATTAAACTGGCAGTAGTGTTTTTAATGTAGTGTAGGAAGAGAGACAACATAAAAAAATCTATTTGAAGGATTTTGCAGTAACTCAGTTAAGAAGATTGTACCTGACATAAGGTTTCATCTTGATTATTGCTGGTATTTCCGTTTGCTAATCCTTAATACATAGTATGTAAATAATAAATATTGTTGAATGCATAAATTAATGCAGAGTAAACTTTTTTTTTCAGAGTAAATTTAATCAGGGCTTCACAGGTGGCTCAGTGGTAAAGAATCCCCCTGCCAATGCAGGAGACACAACAGATGCTGGTTCAATCCCTGGGATAGAAAGATTCCCTGGAGTAGGAAATGGCAACCCACTCCAATACTCTTGCCTGGAAAATTCCATGAACAGAGGAGCCTGGTGGGTTACAGTCCATAGGGTTGCAGAGTTAGACACAACTGAGAGACTGAGCACATCAGGGGCTCAGTACTAATTCAATGACAAACACTGAATGAAGGAAGTAAGAGTGCTTGGGCTAAAATAACGACAATGGTAATGGAAAGTGGGGAACAAATAGAGAAAGGACTGACAAAATCAATATAACTTAATATTAGATTAGAAGTGGAGGAAAACTATATGAAATTAGGAGTTTGGATGCTTTGAGAAGGAAGGAAGAAGATACTGTCTTCTACCTCTACCTGTGAGTAGAAAAGATTTTACTGCCAGTCTTTCTCATTAGAGGTAGAAACTATCGTTGAGCTTGGTAAACACCCACAGCACAGAAAGGAGCATAAAAGTAGATAATAATTGACATGAAATTGAATTTGCAGATTGGCTAGTTGGACTTTGTCAGGTGCCCATAAACAGTGGTCTTAGCTTCCCTAAGAACCTATCCTTTTAACCTAAAAGGATTCTAAACAACCTCAATGCTTCATTGAATAGATAGCTTAGATCCCACTCCTTTTTTTCTTAACAGAAAATAGAAAAAGGAAAAAAAAGCTAATTAAATAGAAATGTGGCCTTATAGCTCATCTCACAATTTTAGAAGCAACTCATTTTGCTTTACTCCTAACAGATACCTTCTAAAAGGCAAAATACCAGTAAAAATTAAACTCAAAATTCCCAGCTCACAACATTTCCATCTCTGTCCTGATGGGTAGTAAAACAAGCAAGATGATCTACATACTCACTACTGTCATATCTGGCTATTTACTAAAAAGGCTGCTTGTTCTTTTTACCAGAGATTCCCCAAAACAGTCAGTCAGGGAAGAAAGGAACTCTCTCCTAGCAGAGAAAATGTTAGAGAATGAGTCACATTGATAAATCTGACAACAGTTCTCTTTGAAATCTTAAACTAAAGGACAGGTAAAGGATGATATTTGGTTATCTTAATAGTCTATTATTTATTAATAGCAAAAGTGAGTTGCTTAATGAGATATTCACCAAGAAATTGCATCTCTTGCTTCAGAGTAACATGAGAATTTGAGGTTTTTCTGAACTTTAACAATCTAAGCACAAACAGACACAGGCCCATTAGCAGGAAATGGGACCTCTTCTAAACTCTTTGTTCTCCTTGATAAATTCTGTGTTAATTGGAAATTAATTGCTTGTACCATTTACCATAAAGAGATTTTTTTTTTGGCTGCACCATGCTGGCATGTGGGATTGTATTAATAGTTCTCCAACCAGGGATCAAACCCACATACCCTGCATCCGAAGTGCGGAGTTTTAACAAGTGAACTGCCAGGGAAGTACCATAAAGATATTTTTAAGTACCTGGCAAACATTAACCACTTAACATCTGAACAAGCAGCAGCAAATTCTGAAAGCCAGGCTGACCTCCCTACCAACAGTAAGACTTATTTGGAGTAAGGAAACAGAAGCACATCACATACCTCTGTGTCCAAATGTGTATTGCTCAGCCAACAGTTTTTATCTTGGAGTGGTAACTTTGTGATTATCTGGTCTATCCAATTCCCTGTTTTCCAGTGTTTGATCTTTATTATTAATTATTGATGGGCATCCAGATTCCTCAGCCTCCACTACAAGTTCAGCCCAGTATTTCAAGAACTTGATCAATTATTTACACTTCTGATATCAACTGTATCATCACAGTCCTTTCTGATTCTTAGTTTAAGTCTGAGGAAACTCACTCAAGCAAGAGGTTGGAAAGTACTTACACTAGTCATCCTAGAGTTTATTGTTTTATTGCTGTTGTTGTTCAGTCGCTGTCATGTCTGACTCTTTGTGATCCCTTGGACTACAGCACATCAGGCTCCTCTATCCTCCATTATCTTCCAGAGTTTGCTCAAACTCATGTCCATTGAGTCAATGATGCTATCTAACCATCTCATCCTCCACTGTCTCATTCTCCTTCAATCTTTCCCAGCATCAGAGTCTTTTCCAATGAGTCAGTTCTTCACATCAGGTGGCCAAAGTATTGGAGCTTCAGCTTTAGCATCAGTTCTTACAATGAATTTGCAGGATTGACTTCCTTTAGGATTGACTGGTTTGATCTCTTTGCAGGGACTCTCGACAGTCTTTTCTAGCACCAAAATTTGAAAGTCTCAGTTCTTTGGTGCTCAGCCTTCTTCGGTCCAACTCTCGCATCTGTAAATGACTACTGAAAAAAACCATAGCTTTGACTATATAGACCTTTATTGTCAAAGTATCTCTGCATCCAACAGGGTGCAAACTTAAATACAAGCATTTCAACCTTGAAAGACTTAGCAGTTGGCTAGTAATAACTTTTTTCTTAGATCCAAGGATTTAAAATAAACAGGATGGGCCATTTTCTACAAAATGTTTAAGAAGGGATAAAAGATTATTGTAGAATTATCTGGGGCCTTCAAAATGTTCATTGCTAAGAACTGCTATTTCTCTCTTCTCTTTCCTCTAAATACCATTCTGGCCATAGCCCAGATTAAAACTACCAAGACTGAAAGTAGAAACATTGGGAAAACCCATGGTGCATTAGAGAAAACAGTCTCTCTACCAAGAAAACAGAAATTTAAGAAGCACAAGGGAATTTTTTCTCACAGAAGAAGCCTAGGATAGTCCTCATAGGAGAATTCATATTATCCCAAGAATAGGCCTCTAAATAAATTGTATGACCATTGACAAATTTTTAAGAATTTTTAAAGTAACATAAGAACTGTCGGAAAATGAGCCATGCCATTATAAAATGCTTCTCTCAGTCCTTTATCTCACAAAATGTTTACTATATTTCTCTTTAGGAGCATTGACTACAGACATTGTGATCTATTAAAGGCTTGCTGGTGCCAGGCAGTATGCTAACTATTTTAGAAATATGAAGTCTTTCAACCCTCACAGCAATTCCTATAAGTTGGTAGTGTCAATCTCATTTTAGATATAAAGAAACTGAAATGCAAAGAGAATAGAATTTCAGAAAGGTTGTATGGCTAAGAGCTGACAAAGGCAGGATTCAAATCTCTTATCCCAGAGCCCTAACTGCTTTCATTGCTAATGAAAATGGAGGATGAACCAAGCACAAGCTTGAACACCACACTACCATTTAGACTACAAAAAGTTTGCTTCTTCATGTCCCTTCTTACCCCTAAAACTGAACCTACCAGTGATGGGGGCCAAGAGAGTCCCATACAGATTGAAATTTCAGAAAAACATCTTGGATATGGGTGTTGGTTAATTTGCTTAAAATAAATAATGGGATGGAGGGAAGTTTAATGGGAAGTTTAAATGGGAAGTTTAATCTTTGGTTTTATTCATGATGCATAATCAGAGAGGAAAAAGTCTTTAGTACTACATCTGCTGGTCCATAAATGTAACCGGATTAATTTCCCTAAATGTAATTGAAGTTTCCTCACTGTTGGATTCTGGTATAATATAAACCTTACTGAGTTTTTCCTTAGCTATGCATATGTATTTACCTAGAAATGTATATGAAATATGTGAGTGAGTGAAGTCACTCAGTTGTGTCCAACTCTTTGCAACCCCACGGACTGTAGCCTACCAGGCTCCTCTGTCCATGGGATTTTCCAGGCAAGAATACTAGAGTGGGTTGCCATTTCCTTCTCTAGGAGATCTTCCCGACCCAGGGATTGAACCCAGGTCTCCCTCATTGTAGGTAGATGCTTCACGTCTGAGCCACCAGGGAAGTCCTGCAAATACATGAAATATGTGTATATATATATATATATATATATATATGTGGAGATAGGCAATAGGTCATAGCACTTAGTGGTAGTTATCTGTGTGTACGTGTGTATGCTCAGTTGCACAGTCATGTCTGACTCTTTGTGATCCCATGGACTGTGGAATTCTCCAGGCCAGAATACTAGAGTGGGGAGCCTTTCCCTTTTCCAGAGGATCTTCCCAACCCAGGGATCAAACCCAGGTCTCACGCATTGCAGGCAGATTCTTTACCAGCCAAGCCACAAGGGAAGCCCAAGAATACTGGAGCGGGTAGCCTATTCCTTCTCCAGCAGATCATCCCATCCCAAGAATCAAACTGGGGTCTCCTGCATTGCAGGTGGATTCTTTACCAACTGAGCTATGAGGAAAGCCCAAGACATTGACAAGCTGTGGGACCAAATTGACAACATCCACTATATCATCAAAAAAGCAAGAGTGTTCCAGAAAAACATCTACTTATGGTTTATTGACTACACCAAAGCCTTTGGTGGTGTGGATCACAACAGACTGTGGAAAGTTCTTCAAGAGATGAGAATACCAGACCACCTTACCGGTCTCCTGAGAAATCTGTATGCGGGTCAAGAGGCAGCAGTTATAACTGGACATGGAATAACAGACTGGTTCCAAACTGGGAAAGAGTACATCAAGGCTGTGTATTGTCACCCTACTTATTTAACTTATTTGCAGAGTACATCATGTGAAATGCTGGGCTGGATGAAGCACAAGCTGGAATCAAGATTGCCCAAAGATATATCAATAACCTCAGATATGCAGATGACACCACCCTTATGGCAGAAAGTGAAGAAGAACTAAAGAGCCTCTTGATGAAAGTGAAAGAGGAGCATGAAAAAGTTGGCTTAAAACTCAACATTCAGAAAACTAAGATCATGGCATCCGGTCCCATCACTTCATGGGGAATAGATGAAGAAACAATGGAAACAGTGACAGACTTTATTTTTTTGGATTCCAAATCACTGCAGATGGTGACTGCAGCCATGAAATTAAAAGACGCTTGCTCCTTGGAAGACAAGCTATGACCAACCTAGACAGTATATTAAAAAGCAGAGACATTACTTTGCTAAAAAAGGTTCGTCTAGTCAAAGTTATGGTTTTTCCAGTAGTCATGTATGAGTGTGAGTTGGACCATAAGGAAAGCTGAGCGCCAAAGAATTGATGCTTTTGAACTATGGTGTTGGAGAAGACTCTTGAGAGTCCCTTGGACTGCAAGGAGATAAAACCAGTCAATCCTGAGAAAAATCAGTCCTGAATATTCATTGGAAGTACTGATGCTGAAGCTGAAACTCCAATACTTTGGCCACTTGATGCAAAGAACTGACTTACTGAAAAGACCCTGATGCTGGGAAAGATTGAAGGTGGGAGGAGAAGGGAATGACAGAGGATGAGATGGTTGGATGGCATCACCTACTTGGTAGAAATGAGTTTGAGCAAGCTCCAAGAGTTGGTGATGGACAGAGAAGCCTAGCGCGCTACAGTCCATGAGGTCGCAAAAGTCAGACAAGACTGAGCAACTGTACTGAACTGAACTTACTCCATGGTCTGTAGCCTGCCAGACTCCTCTGTCCGTGGAATTTTCGAGGCAAGAATACAGGAGTGGGCTGCTATTTCCTCCTCCAGGGGATCCTCCAAACCCAGGGATCCAACCCCAGTCTCCCGCAGCTCCTGCCTTGGCAAGTGGGTTTTTTACTACTGAGCTACCTGGAAAGCCTGTGTGTGTGTGTGTGTACATATATATATATATATATATATATATATATATATATATATATAATCACACATAACCCTCAGTTATGCACTATTTATTTACTACACCTTCAACAGCCAAAACTAAGAGAAAAACAGGAAATAGGCAAAATGTTCTCTTTGTACTCAAAATAGATTGAGTAAACATCATGTACTTTGAGCACTGCATTATCCCTGTACATGCCCACACTAAGAGCTTAAGAACTCTTATCCTTCTCGTTACTGCTCACAATCCTGGTATTTGGTAATCTGTTTGTTTGTTTTACCAGTGCTGATAAGAAGTGAATAGAAAGGGAAGATTATTAGAGGCAACCATCCTTGTCAGCAGTAAGAAATGGCAACTGACAGGGAAATAGCTGAACTATAAACAGTATATTCACATATGTGTGTGTGTGTTAGCCGCTCAGTTGTGTCTGACTCTTTGCAACCCCATGGACTTTAGCCTGTCAGGCTCCTCTGTCCATGGGATTCTCCAGGCCAGAATACTAAAGTGGGTTGCCATTCTCTTCTCCATGTTTGCATATAGTAGTTACTTAATATACTATTGCTGAAAGAATGGGTGAATGAGCAAACTTTCCCAAATGATCAAATACACAATCATTTTAGAAGCACTTTAAGTGAAAACACCTGGGCCTTTTAGTTATCTGTGTGCAGAATATGACTCAAGAACTGGTATTACAGAAACCTATGGTTACTGACTCAATGGACATGAATTGGAGCAAACTCGGGGAGATAGTGAAGAACAAGGAAGGCTAGCGTGCTGCAGCCCATGGGGTCATAAAGAGTCAGACACAATTTAGCGACTGAACAACGACAACAGTGGTTACCAGAGAGGGACGGAGGGGGAGGAATAAACTGGGAAATGGGGATTGATATGTGCACACTACCGTGGGCTTCCCCGGTGGCACTAGTGGTAAAGAACCTGCCTGCCAATGCAGGAAATGTAAGAGACCTGGGTTTGATCCCTGGATTGTGAAGATCCCCTGGAAAAGGAAATGGCTATCCACTCCAGTATTCTTGCCTGGAGAATCCCATGGACAGAAGAGCCTGGTGGGCTACAGTCCATGGGGTCACCAAGAGTTGGACACGACTGAGTGACTTAGCATGCACACATACATACTATTATACATAAAACTGGTAGCTCATGAGGACCGACTGTATAGCACAGGGAACTCTACTCAATACTCTTCAGTGACCTATATGGGAAAAAAATCTTAAAAAGAAGGACATATGTGTATATATAACTCATTCACTTTGCCATACACTTGAAACTAACACAACATTGTAAATCAGCTATACTCCAATAAAAATTTTAAAAAAAGAAGTAGTGTTATATTAGCTTGAATAAACTGTTCTATGCAGTGATAGTTTGGAAGGAATAGAACTAACCTAAGCAGCCTTTAATAAAGGGTGTGTGTGTGTGTGTGTGTGTCCCTCTGTCAGAGTGGGACAGTGATTACTGTAAGGATTCAGAGATCTCAAAAAGTGGAGACACCGACCCGTATAGAAACTGGAGCCTGTCACTGGGGAGCCACGTGGTTTGTAGGCAGCTACGCGGTCCTTTCTCAACAGGACTGTGTTTCTCCCTGTGGAACTACTGTTGCTCCTGGTTCTGCTCCATGAGGCGGTAACTAGCCTCAGTGCTAGACCTTTCATGTCCTCTCCCTAGATTTTGGTTTTTATTCCATATCCCCAGGAGAGGAATCTAATTGGCCCAAATGAAATCAAATATTTACCATTATTCCAAACATTTGTAGCCAAGTGTGATGGGGTCAAATGTTATCCCATAACTGCCAAAAGCAACCCTTAGCGTTTATTCATTCAATCACTCATTTACCTGCCTACAAATAATATGTGGTCCATGACCACCTAGAGATCACATTTAGGGAGAGTTAATAGTCATTTGTTATGTTTCACACTCAAAGAAATAGATTTCAAGAAAGTAGACCATGTTCATAGACGGGTTGCTAAGTCCATGAGAAATTTGGAAGCCATATCTTATGAAGAATTATTCAAGACTTTGAAGCTGTTAGTGTAGAAAAAGCATGCAGTTCACCAGGAAATGACATGAGTACCTACTGTATTTCCCACACCATTCTAGATGCTGTGGTTATACTGGAGCACAAAGTGTTAGTCTCTTAGTTGTGTCTGACTCTGTGATCCCATGGACTATAGCCTTCCAGGCTCCTCAATCTGTGGGATTCTCCAGGCAAGAATACTGGAGTGGGTTGCCATTCCCTCCTCCAGGGATACTGGAGCACAAAATGAGACCCAATTTCTTCCATAGGAACCTGCATCAGGATAGAAACCTGACTGTTCTCTTCAAAGCTTAAAGATTTGTCATATATAAAAGATATATTTATTCTATGCTGCTTTAAAGGTCAGAACTTATCAGGAAGTGAAAGCTACAGAAATGAGGATAGAAGAATGAAATAACTGTTAGTGGAGGTCAAAAACTGAAATGAAAAATGCATGCGATAGCACCTCCCTCCCCAACTCTCACAAGTGGCAATAACTATCAGGAATACTGTCAGAGTGATTCTGGCAGAGGAGAAAAGTTGAAACAAGATGCTGGCTAAGGTCCTTTACAACTCTGAGATTCCAAAATAGAGCATCAGGGAACAGAGTTCAAAATCATAATACCCACATCTGAACCTCCAGTTTATCTCATAGAGAGGGCTTCCCAACAGGCTTAATTATGTTGTTCCCTATCCTCATTCTTCTCTGAGGTACTCTCTGTACAGACAGAATTACAGATATGCTCAGCGACCCACAGTGGCTCCAAAAGAACATTTTTATGAGTAATGTTGTAGGCTGAGTGTACAAACTGGTAATAGAAGCACTATAGGATCTATTGTCACTAATCTGTTCTTTAGAAAACATGCAGAATGACGCAATTTCTAATCAGAAAGGGAAATAGGCTGTGTTTGTGTGTGTGTGTATGTGCCTGCAAAGGCAATAAAGGATTTACGTAAGCAACCTTGGAGACCATCTACGTCCCCCTAAGGTGCAGTGCTCTCCTATGGCAACAGTGGGAGGCACTAAATCTGAGACTTTACATGCAGACTTCAGTTCCACCAGATGTGAGTCTGAGTCCTGGTTTCCTCATCTCTATTCCATGCCTATTCCCTCATTTGTAAAATGGATATAATCACAACACAGATGATTTAAAAAGATAGTACATCTATGGCACTTAGCCCAGTTCGGTGCCTGGCCCATAGTAAGCACTCAAAATAGTCTAGTTACAAAATTTATGCAACAGTGAACATGCGGTCAGTGTTCTTTCTATGTGCCAGGCAATGTACTGACTACTTTGCCTACATTTTCTCATTGCTTTTCTCTGTTTTATAGATAAGAACTTTGAGAATTAGGAGTTAAGTAAATTGTTCAAAGTCAGATGGGGAGTGACAGAACTGGAATTTCAACCCAAGCAGTTTTAAACCAAGAATTTAAACTCAACAAACTACTAATTAGTAATTAGTATTCCAACTAATTCTGTATTCTAACTAATGAATACAGCTCCACCTCAAGTGTATCTTCTCTGCCTGGCTTCTTTAACACCAAGCTTGAGACTGAACTAGGACCTCATTGTTGTTTTAATTTGCATTCCCAAAATTGCTAGTGAGTTTGACTACATTTCACGGTTTTTGTCTTTCTCTCATTGATTTGTAGAAATAATGTGTATTCTGAATACCAATCATGCAATTAATTGCCAGATACACACACACACACACACACACACACACACACATACATTTGAAAATATGTACGAATGATATGTATCAGTTCAATTCAGTTCAGTCGCTTATTCGTGTCTGACTGAGACCTCATGTACTGCAGATAGTTATGACTAACCTAGACAGCATATTAAAAAGCAGAGACATTACTTTGCCAAAAAAAGGTCCGTCTAGTCAAGGCTATGGTTTTTCCAGTAGTCATGTATGGATGTGAGAGTTGGACTATAAAGAAAGCTGAGCCCAGAAGAATTGATGCTTTTGAACAGTGGCATTGGAAATTATTCTTGAGAGTCCCTTGAATTGCAAGGAGATCCAACCAGTCCATCTTAAAGGAGATCAGTCCTGAGTGTTCCTTGGAAGGACTGATGTTGAAGCTGAAACTCCAATACTTTGGCCACCTGATGTGAAGAAGTGACTCATTTGAAAAGACCCTGATGCTGGGAAAGATTGAAGGCAGGAGGAGAAGGGGACGACAGAGGATGAGATGGTTGGATGGCATCACCAACTCAATGGACGTGAGTTTGGGTAAACTCCGGGATTTGGTGATAGACAGGGAGGCCTGGCCTGGCGTGTGTGTGTGTATCTATGATGAAGTTACATATTAATATGCATGCACAATTGTTCAATCCTGTCCAACTCTTGCAACTCCAAGGACTGTAGCCCGCCAGGCTCCTTTGTCCATGGGATTTCCCAGGCAAGAATACCAGAATGGGTTGTCATTTCCTCCTCCAGGGGATCTTCCTGACCCAGGGATCAAACCTGCATGTCCTACGTCTCCTGCATTGGCAAGCGGATTTTTTACCACTGAGCCACCTGGGAAGCCCCACACATTAATATAACATACTGCATTACATACAACATTTGCCATAACAGTTTGCGTCAGTGTGATTTTATGAGACAAATAATATTGTATCAATTCTTTTATAAAGGAATTAAATGTTGTAAGTAGTTGTTTAAAATACAGTTCCCAGGTGTGTGTCTGTGTATAAAATTGCTATTGTAAATAGAATTGTACCTCTTAATTTCAGCCCTTTTTCTAAGTCTTGTTGCCATTGTACAAAAATACAATAGATTGTTAAATATTAATTTTTGCCAAACTTATCTAAACTTGTAATCAATTTTAGTAATGAATTTGTATTCTATACAAATTATCCTAAGTTTCTCATAATTATAATTTCATCTTTCCTTCTAATTCTTATATTTCTTTTTCTTGTTAGTATATTTTATTCTATTAGTTTTATTTGTAGAATTATTTTGAAAGATATGTATCTGAAAGATAATTTGTCTACAGTTATTATACTGAATTGCAAATATATACTTATATTTGTCATGTTGTACATTACATCCCTAGTACTTAAATTTATAAGTAGAAATTTGCACCTTATTGTTTTGAGCTCTATTTCCTTCTCTGTGCCTTAATTTTCTCACTTGAAAATATGGTGTTGGGATACAGAGTCTTCAAAAATCCTGTCTATTCTGACTTACTAAGATCCTGTGAAGCTATAGTAACACTCTGTATCATGCATCCTCTGGAAACAGAGAGCCTTTAAAAGAAGTCAGCATTAAACAAACATAAGTCTTTAAATCCCATGAAACAGACCTGGGCCTGGGACAAGCACGTTGTTACAAAGTTCTATTTGTCTTCAACTGGCCCTGCAAACATGTCGCTTTTGCAGTGTGTGTTTCTTTTTTCTTATGCCCTGTCTGAGGTTTTTCCCTCTGTCTTAGCTTGGAGCACTGTAACAAAATAGCATAAAGTGGGTGCCTTTTAAACAATAAAAATTTATTTCTTACAGTTCTGGAGGCTGGAAGCATGGGATCAGGTGTCAGTAAAGTCAGGCTCTGGTAAGGGCCTTCTGGATGACAGACGACCAACTTCTCCTTGTATCCTTACATGGAAAACAGCAGAGAATCAAGCTCTCTCAGGACTCTTAAAAGGACACTAAGCCCATTCACTAAGGTTCTACTCTCATTATCTCAGAAAATACTAATTACCTACCTAAGCCTCCACCCCATCGTACCATCACATCAGGGGCATAGGGTTTCAACTTAGTAATTTCAGGGGCACCTAAACCTTACTCCATAACACTTTCTATTTCAGATTCCTGGGTCCTTTTTCTTATCAATATGCTACTCTTCTCCAAATTGAGCTAATCCCTGTACCAATTAATTCGTTGACTATACTTTTGTACATTGTATGAATGTTTTAGTCATACTAATAAATCAAATTTTTATTACTCACTATACAATGTAGAGCATTGTTACCTGGTAAAAGACCCTTGTGTGTGTGTGCTAAGTCACTAAATTATGTCCAGCTCTTCATGACCCTATGGACTGCAGCCCGCCAGACTCCTCTGTCCACAGAATTTTCCAGGCAAGAATACTGTAGTGGTTTACCATTTCCTCCTCCAGGGAATCTTCCCAACCCAGGGATCGTGTCAATGTCTCCTGTGTCTCCTACATTGGCAGGTGAATTCTTTACCACTGAGCCACCTGGGTGGAGATCTCAGGCATCATTAAATAGGTGTGCAAAATATTTGGGAATGGAAAGAGGTTAAAAATAAATCTTACAAATCACACATTTGTAATGTCTCCTAACAAGATGAGGCTTTATCCTCTACATTATCTAAATCAGGACCTAACCTCATGATGGCAGAGTATTCTTTTTTACTAGGTTTGTGCAGAACCTACCATGAAAACAGTCAGTGACACTCTGGTCTAACCTACCAGAGTTCACGTCTTTTCTTTTTCATTATGTTAGCATAGGTTACACAGCCATCTTCACTTCCCCAAATCAAACTTAACTCTACTCCCTCACTTTGCCTTTAAAAATGCTTTGTTGAAACCCTTCAGGGAGTTTGGGATTTTTCTGAGCAAAAATTACCCACTCTCTGTGCATGGCTCTGCAATAAATCATTCTCTGTTCTGAAACAAAAACAAAACCCTCAACTCTACTACAACCTACTGTCTACCACAAGAATTCCAGATACTTGAAATAATTTCAAAGCCAGGAGTCAAAGGAAAATCTATCTGATCCAAAGCTAGTGTACTTGACAATTATTTAATTGCATGCATTGCAAATAGATGGGGAAACAATGGAAACAGTGACAGACTTTATTTTGGGGGGCTGCAGATGGAGACGGCAGCCATGAAATTAAAAGACGCTTGCTCCTTGAAAGAAAAGCTATAACTAACCTAGATAGCATATTAAAAAGCAGAGACATTACTTTACCAACAAAGGTCTGTCTGGTCAAAGCTATGGTTTTTCCAGTGGTCATGTATGGATGTGAGAGTTGGACTATAAAGAAAGCTGAGCACCGAAGAGTTGATGCTTTTGAACTGTGGTGTTGGAGAAGACTCTTGAGAGTCCCTTGAACTGCAAGGAGATCCAACCAGTCCATCCTAAAGGAGATCAGTCCTGGGTATTCATTGGGAGGACTGATGCTAAAGCTGAAACTCCAATACTTTGATGCGAAGAACTGACTCATTGGAAAAGACCCTGATACTGGGAAAGATTGAAGGTGGGAGGAGAAGGGGACAACAGAGGATGAGATGGTTGGATGACATCAACAACTCCGTGGACATGAGTTTGAGTAAGCTCTCGGAGTTGCTGATGGACAGGTTAAGTCTGGGGTGCTGCAGTCCATGGAGTCACAGAGTCAGACATGACTGAATGACTGAACTGATACTGATACTGATACTTGGGAATAGCATTTTCCAAAGTGCATTCAGCAAACATCTAGCCCATGAAATATAAATAGGCTTTGTGAAGTGCAGTTGAAAGATACTATGGCCACATAAATTTAGGATCCACTATGCAAAGCAAAAACAAACAAGTTTATTTAGTCCAGAAAATCTAAGAAATTGCCAAGGTCTTTTAAATATGCTCCATTTTTTCCAAAGGACATCTGTGAAAGTTTGGGTTAATCTATAGGAAAGAGTGATTCCCTCTCTATTTACTATAGGTGAAATGTACTTTCTAAATCTTGATGTTGGGCTTAGAGATATGACTTGCTTTGGTCAATGCAATGTTAAGGATATGACTAGAACAGAGACCTTAGATATTCTTGAACAGATCAATTTCTCTCTTTCACTTCTTTCTTTGCCTTGAGGACCTGTCCTGGTTGGCCACTTCTCCAGTATGATGACAAACAGAGAAGATCTGAGCCAAACCAGGCAGTAGCTTGGAACAAACTCTTGGTGACCAGAACTTTGAAACAGACCACCCACTGCAGCCTGGTCCAGCTCAGCCTCACTGTTGTTGAACTGCAGACCTTAAGCATGAAAATAAATGTGTATGGAGGATAAGCCACTGAAACACTGTTGGCAAACAGAGGTGTTCAAAAACTGACGGAACACCTCTCACTAAAGTAGTGTGTTATGCAAAACAGTTTGAGAAAATGAGCTCTAACACCCTTCAAATTCTTTCTCTACTGGGCTACCATCAGTCTCCAGTGTTTAAGAAAATTTGTGCAGCCTGTTAGATGCAATATAATTTTACAGTTTTCATTGTGATTCACATATATACAATATGCATGTGGGAAACTATAAAGTTCCTCACAGCAAAGCTTGTGAATTAGGATGAACCTCATTTCCCAACCAAATAGGGGGATCTGCAGGGCTAATAATGGGCAGAGATGCCTGTGGGACTCAGATCTCCTGAGTCCTAGCCTTGGTGCTTTTCCACTCAACTTTGCTTCCCCTCTTCATTTTTATAAAAAGCCCTTCATGATCTTTTGTGTAATGAGTTGCAAATATCTATTTTCAGATATAGGTCCTGATTTGGAAATTCTGTAATTAAAGAATGACTTCAAAACAACCTGCAGTTGAATACTATGAATGTGGATTGCATGTTTTGAACATTACTAATACCAAGAAGCCATCCATTTATTTAGTTGCACGAAAATAGTCATCCAATGTACTCTACCCAAAATGGTCCAAGTTACTCTAAAAGCTATTCTAAAGGGATAGAGAGCTGTGGGAAATGACTAAATAGCACTGAAAGCAGTACTCTACTCATCAAAGTTCAAAAATTAGTCAGTCTGGGTGGTGGTAGAAAGAAGTAAACTAAAAGAACCAGAACATAGTCCTAAACAAGTTCCCAAACTTACATGGACAAGTTATGTGCCCAAATGCTGAAACCAATAACTGGCTGGGCATGTTTTTAAAATATTCCTATTGAACTTGTTTGAGGGCAGGTAGTCTCCTGCAGGGCATTGCCCTCACCTGCTGTTGGCCAAGTGTTCCGAGGCACTGCAAGCTGCTTTAGGATTGCAAGGCTCCTAACTCCTAATACCCTCCACAGAGATCCTAGGAAGGATTCCAGCAGGGCCTCAAGGTCCTACCCAACAAAAATATCTAACGTGGACACTGCCTTGTACTTCTTGCAGGAGTGGAAATAGCATGGCATTTCTGAAGAACAATTTGGCAATTTCATTCATTCATCTATTTATCATTCGACAAAGACTATTAAGCCCTGTCTCCATGCCAGCCACTCTTCTAGGGGCTGTAGATAATGCAATGAACAAATCAGACAAAACTCTCTGCCCTGTTGGAGCTGACATTCTAGTGGCAGGGATGAGAGAGGCAGTGGGAAATGAGGCACTTTGGGGGAGAAAAATAAATGAATTAAATTGTCATTAATAAGTAGAAGGTGAGAAATTCTACAGAAAAAATAACTTAAGCATCATGGAGAAGGAATGAAAGCAGTCAAATAAATAGATAAATAAATGCTTTTTTTTTTTAAAGAAGGTGGGATTTGGGATAAATTTTTTTGTATGCTATATTCTATGTCTGTGTACTTGTGTGTTTTTTAATTGGAATTTTTGAGAATGTCAGATAACTCTCTTTTTTAAAAGCCCTCCAAGACAATTCTGATGCACAGTCAGATAGAAAACTGTTTCTTTCTCACCTTATATTTTAGATTCTAGATAATTAGATTCTAGGTAATTCTAAATAAAGATCTCAATAATTCTGAGCATACTGAATTCAATATTTTTAAATCAAATTTTATATACTTTAATTTTTTCCAATACTTCCATAAAATAGTGTTCTAAAAAGTCATATAAATATCTCATAGTGCATTGTGACAAATAAATGATATGAAGAGGTTGACAGCCTCCTCAATAAATGTTTAGTTGTTATTAGTGTATGACTCTTAATGGAGAATAAGCTATTTGACCCAGACTTTGAAAAAAGAATGGGATAAGGATGGGTATTAGTGAAAGTCGTCCAGTTGTGTCTGACTCTTTGTGACCCCATGGACTATACAGTCCATGGAATTCTCCAGGCCAGAATACAGGAGTGGGTGACCTTTCCCTTCTCCAGGGGATCTTCCCAACCTAGGGATCAAACCAAATGATGTGATTAAAGGTCAGATACTGGACTTTTAGGAGGGAGAAATGCCCGGCCAAAGACGTGGACAATGAGCTGATCGTGAGCAAAGGCAGCTCTTCCTTTCATTTTGTATAGAGTACGAGGCTATTAGACCACAAGTTTCTTCAAGTGCTGGGACTGCATCCACCTTGTTCACTGCTTTATCCTAGAACTTAGCACAGGACACAAAAGAGATGTACATTATTTGTAGAGTATTCAAAGTATTTTGACCACAACTAAAAGGTGTGTCCTCAAATCATTCTATGACATCAGTCATCATTTAAACAAGGTGCTAACAAGAGCCATGCTAAGAAAAGACATTAACCAAAATACACTCAAGCTATCAAAGTAAAATGTAATCATTCATTGGGTCTGTCTGAAATAAAAACTCATTTATTTGACATGGTTAGGAAATTAGTAAATTCTTTAGAATTAAAATATTCCTTTAATGCTAAAATGTTTAAATTTTATTTTAACAAAGTTATATGGAAATTATTAAATTTTTATTACAAATACTGTGGCATATAGAACAAAACTGAGCTTTTCCTTTAATGAATCTGAGTCAGTAACAGATTACACACTGTGAGCAGCAAAGAAAATACTTTTGGCTAATTTAAGCAAGAAAAGTACTTTATTGGAGTGTTTTAGGTTAGTACCCCAAGTTAAAGGGAAACTGGAAGACCAACCTTGAAGAGTTAGGGACTCTGCAGCTCAAAGGAAGCTGCGGTCCGTGTGGAATGGAAGAATGGACCGTCTATTCAGGGTACCACCACTGGATAAAACAGTTCTAACTTTGAGTCACTCTGCTCAACCCCCAAATTCCTGCAAGAAAACAATTCACCTGACCTGGCTTGGAACATATGCTCAACCTTATCCAGGAGAGGAGAGGACACTTCAGTGATGGTTCCACTGGAACTGAGTACAACTTGGGAATGGTAGATTTCCAAAGGAAAATCGCAGTAAAACTAGACAAGTAAACACACACAGGTCCAACACAAGAATTAGTGATCATTCTGCACATCCGTTACAGTGAAGTGAAGTGAAGTCGCTCAGTCATGTCCGACTTTTTGCGACCCTGTGGACTGTAGCCCACCAGGCTCCTCTGTCCATGGGATTCTCCAGGCAAGAATACTGGAGTGGGTTGCCATTTCCTTCTCCAGGGGATCTTCCCGACCCAGGGATTGAACTCAGTTCTCCCACATTGCAGGCAGACACTTTAACCTCTGTACTAGATTATAATCCAGTGATGTTCTTGAAACCTAGTCATCTATTCAAGACTACTTTTCCCCTTTACTTAATGGTCCCAGACTTCGGTATTTCTGGGGGCTCTAATTTTTATAATTCTTTTATCTCTCTTTTTCTTTTAAAATTTGTTTCTTGCTACTTTCAGTTTGCCTGATTTGGGTACTTCCAATTTACCTACCTCACTACTTTTAATTTTCTTGCCTCCTATACCTGGCTATGGACTAAGAAATGAAAGAACCAAGCCTGTTAGATATGTGTTTAATGAGGCTGCAAGTGAGTATAGGTCTATGAGTAAAATACGGGTGGTAAACACAGACTTGGTGTCATCTGCATCTTTGCATCCCTGCACAAACATTTACTTTGCTAATGTTTAGTTGTTTAGCTGATTTGATAATTACTAGATGAGGAATTCTCTGTAAATGGTATGCTGCCATTTTTTTTAAAGGACACAGTGTTCTTTAACGTTTTATCATTTTTTATTTCATCTTCACAGTAACACTGAAAGAAAGGAAAGGGCAAATATTGTCTGAGTTTGACAAGTATACAGATGGGGCTGCAGAGAGTTTAAAGTACATGGATGGGAAAGTGAGTGCTCAGCCCCAAGCGTCCTGATTTCCCTTCCAGAATTTAGTTAATAGATTCAGCTATGTCAATATCAGGAGATCTACAGAATCATAGGTCACAGGCAGCCTAAAACTCAAGGGGTCAGTAAGGGATAGAACAAGTGTATGATATAGACAGAGAAGCACAGAGAAAATCCCATACCTAGCTGTAAAACAAGCTCAAAATCCTGAGACCCGTGTAAGTAAATGGGAACAAATACAGAACAGCATAACTCAACTAAATGGAAACAAACATAGATTTCACTGTGTAATGACTTTTAGCAACAACTCAGATGAAACACTGAAAATACATTTAACAATTTTCAGGTGACATAAAACTGGAAACTTTTACTGCTGCTGCTACATCGCTTCAGTCATGTCCGACTCTGTGCGACCCCATAGACGGCAGCCCACCAGGCTCCTCTGTCCCTGGGATTCTCCAGGCAAGCACTGGAGTGGGTTGCCATTTCCTTCTCCAATGCATGAAAGTGAAAAGTGAAAGTAAAGTCGCTCAGTCACGCCCGACTATTAGGGACCCCATGCACTGCAGCCTACCAGGCTCCTCTGATGGTGGGATTTTCCAGGCAAGAGTACTGGAGTGGGTTGCCATTGCCTTCTCAGGAAAAGTATTACTAATGATTACCAATTTAACAATTGACAGAAACAAGATTCCAGATGGAACTGTTGGCTAGATAAAATTTAACACAGATTAAAGAATTTTTCTTTTATGTATATCTAAAATTTATATTTACAGACACAGTATAGGGTAAGCCTGGCTTGACAACAGTCATAGGGATTTTGGATTACTGCAAATAAAGAAATAATAATACTGATAATACCCCAATACTCATTGCAGCACTGTTTATAATAGCTAAGACATGGAAGCAACCTAAATGTCCACTGACAGAGGAAAGGATAAAAAGATGGGGTATATATATACTGTGAGATACTACTCAGTCATTAAAAAGAATGAATAATGCCATTTGCAGCCACATGAGTGGACCTAGAGATTGTCATACTGAGTGAAGTAAGTCAGACAGAGGAGGAGAAATATCATATGACAACCCTTATATGTGGAATCTAAACAGAAATGATGCAAATGAACTTACTTACAAAATAGAAAGAGACTCACAGACTTAGAGAAAGAATTTATGGTTGCCAGAGGGAAGGATGGGGGCGGGGGAGGGATAGTTAGGAGTTTGGGATAGACATGTACACACTGCTCTATTTAAAATGGATAACCAGCAAGGACCTATTGTATAACACATGGAACTCTGCTCTATGTTATGTGGCAGCCTGAATGGGAAGGGACTTTGGGAGAGAATGGATAAATACATATGTATGGCTAAGTCCTTTCTCTGTTCACCTGAATCTGTCACAACATTGTTCCTCAGCTATATCCCAACACAAAATAAAAAGTTTTTTAAAAAGATGATATGTTTATCATTTATTGAAAATAGTGGTATGCATCATAGTAAGTTCTTTATATATATTATGTTAATTCTCACAACAGTTCTAAAACAATTCTAACAATTCATCAATAATATCATTGTCATAGTCCTCATGTTATACGTGATAAAACTAAATAATTTGAGAAATAAATGTCCAGAGTCCAACAGCTTGTCAGTGTTGAAACCAGGAGTTAAACCTACCTAAATCCATGCTTTAACCAATGTGCTACTATTATTGTTTAAGAATAAATTCCATTAATAATAGACTCAAGGGAGTCTGTTTGCAATGCTCAGATTGCTATTGCAGTACTGTGTGCATTTTTCTGGGAATGAATAATTTTTATTTTGATCTATATATACCTTTTATAAAGATACAGTAACAATTTCTCCTGAGAGCATTTGAAAGCATGTATATAAGATACAAACTAAGCAACTAAGAAGAGTTTAAGAGATGCCTTAAAATACACAAATTTGGAACAAGACTTATGCCTGGTGTTGAGGAAGAGGCCTAGGTGTTAGATTTAACCAGACTGGATCCACCCCTCTTAACTGTGTGACCTTGAGCCAGCTTCCGCATCTATAAAATACGCATGTTGATTCCTTCCTGCCAGTACTATTAGGGGCACTGGAAACAATGCATGTGAAAATCCTTGGTACAGCTCTGATCCCTAGAAGTAGAAGATAGCATTATTTCTGCTCTTTGCAGAAGTTAAAGGAAAATGGGCTTTACTTTGATACTAAGATGAACCTTTAAAGATGGCAGCTGTCAGAAAGATAATTAGCTGCCTCAAGAAATAGTGAACTGCTGTCTATGGTGTCACACAGAGTCGGACACGACTTAGGCGACTTAGCAGCAGCAGCAGCAGCATTCTGGGCTGGGGAGGGGCAACCGACACTTAGTCAATCTATTAATATACATGCGCTTAGGCAAATAAGGCACTGCATCAGATGAGGTGTTCTCTGAGGCCCCTTTTAAAGCTGAGATTCTGAATAAGAACACATGTGCTAGGGAACCCTGCTCAATGTTATGCGGCAGCCTGAATGGGAGGGGAGTCTGGGGGAGAATGGATACATGTATATATATGGCTGAATCACTCTGCTGTCTATCTGAAACTATCACAAAATTGTTGATCAGCTATACTCCAATACAAAATTAAAAGTTAAAAAAAAAAAGAACAGATGTACTTTCTTCCATCTCCCAAAGGTGCTGACTAACCAGCAGTAGGACCCATGCTTTAAGCTGCAGCAGTGGGGTGAGATAAGCACGGGGAGAAACTCTGTCACCATCTTACCCACTCCCCATGGGCTCAAAGACACGCTCTTTTCAGAAGTCTAGCAAACTAAAGGACTATTTGTAATTCCAGGTTAGCAAGAAATCTTTGTATCATTGAGCAGATGATTTTGGCCTCAATGATGGTTTTACATATTTAAATAAAATATGGGCTTCCCCGGTGGCACACTGGAAAAGAATCTGCCTGCCAACAATGCAGGAGATGCAAGAGATGCAGGTCGGAAAGATCCCCTGGAGAAAAAATGCCAACCCACTCCAGTTTTCTTGCCTGGAGAATTCCATGGACAGAGGAGCCTGGTGGGCTACAATCCATGGTGTTGCAAAAGAGTCAGATATGATTTAGCAACTAAACAATAACAAATATGTGTGTGTGTGTGTGTGTGTGTGTGTGTGTAGGTGTGTGTAGGTGATAGAAAGAGAGATGATACAATATCCACAGCTAAATGACCCAGAGAAATATAGTTGAATAGGGTTAAAACAGAAAAGGAAAGGACAGATGGCATGACCTCATGTTAACTTCTTTGGCCTCTGCCCCCTGCACCTTCTCCTAGATGACAGCCTTGTTTATGAATTACAGCATCTGATCTGAGTTGCTTCATTTTACAACCTCACACTACCACGCCATTGGTGGACTGATTTTATCCCTTTTGTTTTTGATGACTGTTTGGGAGATCCTCATATTTACACCATGTTTTGAAGACCTTAGTTGCTCTTTGCTTTATCTTCTGAGCCAGATTTCATAGTAGCATCTCTATTTACAAAGGCAGAAAAAAAGTTTTACTAGATTACTAAAGTCTGGGAATTCATCTGGGATGACGAAAGAGAGTAATTACAAACTGACCTCAAAGGCTGGGGACGAGTTCCAAGCACTTTGTTTACCAGTCAGAGAGATGAAATGTACCTCTTTGATGTTTTCTGCCTGACACATTTCTGGCCAGCCTAAGGTAAAGTGATGAGATTTTTCTCATATCACGGGATGCTGAATTTCTGTGTTGGACTTTGGGAATTTTTCACAGTATGAAATTTATAAAAGTCAAAATATACTCTGTCCCATGCTGCTCCTCCTGCCTGGAAATGTCTTCTCTTCACTCTTGGCAAGACCATTTTCTACTTCTCCTTCAAGTCTCTGCTTAAAGATATTACTTCCTCATACAGCCTTCCCTGTATACCTTGCATTAAAGCTCTGTGTCCCAGACCTTCATTGCACTCTTCCATTATTCATCTCTGTCTCCTCAATATTTATAGTTATGTTAATAAAGAATAAGCAGTGTTTGGCATATATAAATATATGTTGAATGACTGTGTGCACTCTAAATATTCATGATATTAAAATCAAAGAAAAATAACTCAATGTTAAATTTCTAATAGGGTACGTCTCCTCTAAACATTAAAAGTCCAACTCAGCTCCTCACTACTGCCTTTTGCTTTTTTCAACTTTGGTCCATGTCTTACTTAAAACGTAAGACAATATGGAATTTTATTTGTAAATAGTTTCTGTTTGAAAACATGATTCTCTGTTTGCCCATCAAAGATTTGGACAAAGGTCTTTCAGAAAAACAAGTCAACCAGATCATTTTTTACAAGTCACGTGGGCAAAAGCAATCATGCACAAAGGTCACAAGCGAGGCAAACATTATAAAGGCACAAGACCAGCCACAATTTCACCACTGCTTTCCCTAATACTTCCTGTATTGTCAAGATAATGCTTTGGGGAAAAGTGAAATTTTAAACCAGACTGTAGAAGTGGTTTCCGGTTCGCCTGAAAGATTAGCTTTTTGGTTTTTTGTTCATTTGTTTTGTTGGAGTATAATTGCTTTACAATGTTGTGTTAATTTCTGCTGTTCAACCAAGGGAGTCAGCTGTACTTGTACATATGTCCCCTCCCTCTTGGCTCTCCCTCCTCCCTCCTCCCACATCCTACCCATCTAGGTCTTCACAGAGCACCGAGCTGAGCTTCCTGCACTGCACGGCAGGTTCCCACTAGCTACCTACTTCACACGGTAGTGTGTATAAGTCAATCCCAATTTTCCAGTTCATGGCACCCTCCTTATCCATCCCGTGTCCACAAGTCTGTTTTCTGTGTCTGCGTCTCTATTTTGCTTTTTGGTTTTTCCACACCCTGACCCCGTAATCCTATTCTTACTATAGATTTTTGAAATCAGGGACCAAGTCCACAATGTTCTTCATCTTACATTTTTTCCTAGCACAGAGAAGGTACTCGATAAGCAATCACTGAGTAAATGAATGGATCCTACCATAAGTATAATTCTCCTTGCACAGAAGCAAAGTAAGTGTAATCAAAGCAATAAATGAACCAGTAATTCCACTCTTGGGTACATATCTGAAGAAAAACAAAAACACAAATTTGAAAAGACACACGTACTCCAAGGTTCATAGCACCATTAATTACAATAGCCAAGATATGGAAGCAACCTGAGTATCCTTCAACAGATGAATGGACACAAAAGATGTGGTACATATATTTACAGTGGAATATCACTGAGCCATAAAAAAGAATGAAATTTTGCCATTTGTAACAGCATGAATGAATTTGGATGGTACTATGCTAGTGAAATAAGTCAGATAGAGAAAGGTAAATACTATATGTTATCACTTATATGTGGAATCAAAAAATTAAAACAAACTAGTGAATATAACAAAAAAGAAACAGACTCACAGATATAGAAAACAAACTAGTAGTTAACAGTGGGGAGAGGGTAGTGAGAAGGAGCAAGTAAGGGTAGGAAATTAAGGGGTACAAACTACTATGTATAAAATAAATAGGCTACAAGGATATATTATACAGCACAGGGAATATAGGTAATATTTTATAATAACTATAAATCAAGTATAACTTAAAAAATTGTGAATCACTATGTTGAACACCTGAAACGTATGTAATGTTGCAAATTATACTGCAATAAAAAAATAATAATTCTAAAAAAGCAATAAATAAATAGAAACCTTTATATCAGTGGGAAGTTTGGTTATAAAATGGTAGCTCTTTAACCCAACATTACTTGATTACCAATCATCATAAGTATTGTCTTTCTTTATCACCACTTACAAAGAACACTATGTGAATTGTCTTCAAGAGCTATTTCTAAACCTCATTTTGGAAAGACTGTCTTGATCATCACTTGTATCCTGTTTACCGCCCCAAATGATTATCAGATGTCTCAATTATCCACTTTCGTCATCATAGTTGACTTCAAATAGTCCTTGATAATGTTCCCAACTATTCAATTATTACAAAATACTTTGGACATTTTTGTAGTAAGAGTAGGACCCATTCCTCATGCTGTTGTTTAAATACAGAAAACACTCATTTGGATATCAAGGATGATCATCATTTACGTTTTCATGTAAAGTTTAATTCATTATAAATCATAAGCAACTTCGGATTATCAGTGGTAAATCACCACAACTAAAATCAGATGTTTTTCTCTGTTGGCTTGTTTTCCAGGGAACCTAGGGATTAGAGAGAGCCCCACCAGGGACTTACCCTATTCCTTTAGAACTTTATGAAGTTGCTAATAGTTGCTGTTATTAATAAATTGCTCTTTTGTAGGGTGGAAATGAAATTAGAGCTGCTCTGAATTGCCTCACTGGATAGAACTAGAACCAATGAGTGGAAAACACCTACTTTAACTCATTGTTAGAAAAGACCAGCCAACCATTAGCAAAATTCTACTTAAAATACATAGCTGCCAGTTTCCTGGCCTCTAGATTTTGTGCTTTAATCACAATGGAAGGAACTTATCATAAATCCTAGAAATGATATATTATCTTCTTAATGGTGGTGGTAAGGTGAGGGTAGTTTTTTCAGCCTCCTGTGGGCTATTAAAAAGCAAGCCTTAGAACAATAAGAGTTTGAAATATAATCCTTTTGTTTAGGGAGAAATAATGCTCATCATTAGTGCTCAACGAGCCGTTAGTGCTCATCTAATGGCCCAGTAGAATGTGAAGAGTTTCAGATAAAAATTATGGACTAGAATCTAGGGGAAAGGACGCCTGAGGGAGGGTGAGAAGGGACAGCCAGGAAGAGAGGAAAATGTTTTGCCCCTAAACAAACTTTTTTCATTTTGTTAGCTGTGTGCTGTATTTCAAAAGGCTCCTGGCTGAGTCTGACCTAATCTTACATCAAATATCACTGCTGTGCGCTGTGTGCACAGGTCAGGCGTGGATTTCTCCCTTTTGGCAGCTCTGGATCAGTGCAGTAATCCTTGGAGGGGTTCAAGAGGTACCAAGAGAGGAGTGAGAATGAGAATGAATGTATAGTTTGCTTACTGTTATAAAGCTGGGGTTGCCCACAGAAGCTGATCTGACAGGGCCCACATGGGCCAGCATAGCCCAGTTAGAAAGGTTATGCACATATCTAGTAACTACAGACGGATGCATGTGCACACACACACATACACACACACACGCAATTTGGCTGATTGCAATAATGAACACTCTAATTGAAACCCAATTATTCAAACTAGACTCAATATATTAATATACTCTGCTTTCTCTTTGTGTCTAGAAATTCCAGGTGTTAATGTCACATTTCTCCATATAGTGCCTGGTTTTCTGCTCTGTGCTTTTTCAAGATTACCTAGAGATAGTCATCTGTTGCCAGCTGCTTCAAGTCCAAATGCCCCGTCCC
This sequence comes from Bos indicus, assembly GCF_029378745.1. NCBI lineage: Eukaryota > Metazoa > Chordata > Mammalia > Artiodactyla > Bovidae > Bos > Bos indicus. Next base: position 80,147,559 of record NC_091762.1, read on the forward strand.
AACATAATCTAGCTCCAACATAACTTTCTAGCGCAGTAACTTCTCTTGATGAATCTCAATCATCCAGCCCCCTAAACACACCCTGTGATGTTATAGCTCTTGATCTTTACTCACTCTGTTAGCCATCAGTGCACCCAACTATCTTCACCATTGTTCAAAACTTTTAAGAAGCTTAGGCATTTATTCCCACAGATTGATCTTGTCATAGCCCAGGACATAGACTAACTCCACATTTTATACACAAAGCTCTGGTTACCTGAGATTAACCTACCTGGCTCAGTGGAGCCCAGGTTTATAAAGAGTGGTTGCAAACTGGCAGTGTGACGACCATATTTACAGAATTACTTCCTTTGGTACAGTTTGGGTATGCATGATATTTAACAAAAAATTTCTAAATTAGTTGCCAATGTTAAAAAGGTAGACCATTCCACATTATTATTTTTTAAAACCTGAATTTACAGCTTCTTTCAAAATATCAGGAAACAAGGCATCTTAGCTTACCTTCCTGAATAGCAAAAATCAGCCAGCACTCACTGAGTAGCCACTGTCTTCTCATCTGAGGTTCATTTCTTTTATTTGCTACAGCTCCTCGTGCTCCCACATTCCTTTTTTTATATATTTATTTGCCATGTCAGATCTTAGTTGCAGCATGCAAAACCTTCATTGCATCACATGGGATTTTTGTGGTGAACGGACTCTAGTTGCAGCACACGGGCTTCAGTCGCTGTGACATGTGGGCCAAGCTGCTTCACAGTGTGTCTGATCTTAGTTTCCTGACCAGGGCTCAAACCCATGTCCTCTGCTTTGCAAGGCAGATTCCTAACCACCGGACCACCAGGGAAGTCCTATCAAAAATTTCTTATAACCAACTTGCTTTACTCATTTAGTCCACCTAACTGGATGTTACAGGTATTTGAGTTTGAACATCACCACCTTTTGCACCAAGGAACTGTTAAATGTCATCCTCCAAATCACTCTACTGTATAGAGCTATAGCCCTTCCCAGGAAGAGCCATGAGACAGCAAAGCAAAACAAGCTGCACCCCCTATTTTGGTTCAGTCCTTCTCCCAACAAAGGTCATCTCCTTCCTCCCACACCAAAGAGAAATATAGGTACTAGTCCAATGTGAACTGTGTTCCAATTCTCTTTTTTCCAAGACTGTGAGACAAAACTATTCCTCCTCTTCTACTATCCATTATTACTGTAAACTTTCTATTTTAGAATAGTTTTAGATTCACAGAAATGTTGCTAAGATAATACAGGTTGTTTCCCAGACCAAGTTTTCACTGTTATTAAGAGCTTACACTAGTATAGGTCATTTGTGACAACTGTAAACCAATATTAATACAGAATTACTAACTAAAGTCCATACTTAATTCAGATTTCCCTAGTTTTTAACCTAGTGCCCCTTTTCTAGAAGTTCTCAAGATTCTAGCCATGTGACATTTAGTTATCATGTCTTCTTAATCTTCTCTTGTCTCAGAATTTCTCAGACTTTTCGTTGTTTTCTATGACCTTGACAGATTTGAGAAGTGCAGGTCAGGTACATTATAGAATGTCCCTAAACTGGAAGATGACTGAGGGTTTTGGTCATGACTAGACTAGGGTTGTGGGTTTCAGTGAGGAGGACCAGAGAGACAAACATCATCCTCATTGCATCATGTTCAGAGTATAAACTATTGATGAATGTAAACTTTGACCTCCTGGCTGAGGTTGTGATTTCGGCACTGTGCCATTTCTCTTTTTCTCCCCTTTCCATACTGTACTTTTGGAAGTCACTATGTACAGTGAGAGTTGGACTGTGAGGAAAGCTGAGCACCAAAGAATTGATGCTTTTGAACTGTGGTGTTGGAGAAGACTCTCGAGAGTCCCCTGGACTGCAAGGAGATCCAACCAGTCCATCCTAAAGGAGGTCAGTCAGTCCTGGGTGTTCTTTGGAAGGACTGATGCTGAAGCTGAAACTCCAATACTTTGGCCACCTCATGGGAAGAGTTGACTCATTGGAAAAGACTCTGATGCTGGGAGGGATTGGGGGCAGGAAGAGAAGGGGACGACAGAGGATGAGATGGCTGGATGGCATCACCAACTCGATGGACATGAGTTTGAGTAAACTCTGGGAGTTGGTGATGCACAGGGAGGCCTGGCGTGCTGCAATTCACGGGGTCACAAAGAGTTGGACACAACTGAGCAACTGAACTGACTGACTGATGTACAATTCATGCATCAGGAGTAGGAGTTATGCTCCCACCTCCTTGAGGACAAAAAACCCAAAGACAAATAATTTGGAGTTCCGTACAGGAGATTTGTCTATTCTCCCTTTATTTGCCTGTTTGCTTATTTAATCAATTATGTATATACTTATTTTATCCTTTGGATTATAATCTAATATCTTATTATTTTTATTATTTCACTTTATTTTTGTTGTTGTTACTCAAAATTGGCCATTGGGAACTCTTTCTCTTAGCTCCAGCTTCAATTTAACACATCCGCATTATTGTGGGATCTTTCTCTATTTTTTGAGCACTTCTTTACTTTCTGACACTTCAGGCACATCTTCAGATATAGCAGGATTATCTTTTATTTCTTTCCATGATGCTAAAATCAACCATTTGTCCTAGAAGACCCTATTATTTTTACTGGAGAATAGTATTAGAAAATGAGATTTGGTTGCCTATCATCCATATTATACATTTTTATTTATTGTCAATTCCTTGTACTGATGGTGATGTAGAACTAGGGCTCTCATACATTGTTGAAAGGGATGCAAACTGGTACAGCCACTTTGGAAAACAAAATGGCATTTTATTACAAAATGAAACACACACTATTCAATGCAGAAAATGCCTCCTCCCCCATCCTCCTGCCCTAAGTTTTTAACCAAGTTAAAAGACTCAGTGGTATCCCAGACAGGAATACAGCCAGCACCTCAGCTAATACCTCTGGTCATTATGCAATCTCATTTGGCTAAATAGTTTCTCCCCAAATTACTTGAGATGACATAATTTTCTTCTCAATTGGAAAACATCTTATCCTCAGAAGATTTAGTTAAGCATTGAAATGTTGAAGAGAATCAACTCCTTAACATTAATATTTTTGTATTAAGTCTTCATATTGGAGACTGTATGTACTTAAAGTGTTAAAAGAGTTTCACTTCTGAGGAGGTTAATATGAAATATGTCATTAAGCAATTAGCCTTCAATCTTAAGTTCACATTTTCTTGTTTATTTGTAGAAACGGAACATGTGTTTTAGAAAAACATCTTGTCAACATCTTGACAGGTTGTTCTCATTCAGTCGCTAGGTCGTATCTCTTTTGTGACCCCGTGGACTGTAGCCTGCCAGACTCCTCTGTCCATGGGGTTTCCCAGGCAAGAATACTAGAGTGGGTTGCCATTTCTTCCTCCAGGGGATCTTCCTGACCCAAGGATCAAATCCACATCTTTTGTATTACAGGTGAGTTCTTTACCACTGAACCACCATGGAAGCTCCTTTTCAGGTTAGAGACTGCCAACCTTAAAATTGCTAATATAATGAAGATGGCGCAGTTAAAGAAAATTCTCTATCAGGTTAATGTAATCACCAAAAGCACCACAGGAAGACAAGTATTAACTATTCCTAGTAATGAGTTCAGCCACAGATCTACCTAGTATCTTCACACTATAAAAGACTTCAAGAAAGACAGTAAGATTACAGCCAGCTCCCCACGTTATCTTAACCCACACTGTGCTAGACACACAAAAGAGAAATGCCATTTGGGGTTATGAGGACAACAGGAAGAATAATATTCAGCAGCAACTTGGCCCTACATGCAGCAACTTAACCTCTCTAAGTAAGTGGCATTTCTTCTACCAAAAAACCAAAGCAAATTTCAATCTTAACTAATCTTTATTAAGCTATTTATTATTGGCTTTCCTCAGAAACACGGTAAACATACCCAGGGACAGCATTTAGAATCTCTGTGCCTTGATAAAGGGCTTCTGACCTGTGCTGCCTTTAAGGAGGGTTAATTTGTCTACAGAGTTATGTAGAGTTAAGGACCTAGCAGAAACAAAGGAGATGAGAAAGAGGTGGCAAGAATATACAGAACTGTACAAAAAAGTCTTAATGACCTGGATAACCACGATGGTGTGATCACTCACCTAGAGCCAGGATCTTGGAAATGTGAAGTCAAATGGGCCTTAACAAGCATTACTATGAAAAAGGTAGTGGAGATGATGGAATTCCAGCAGATCTATTTCAAATCTTAAAAGATGATGCTGTTAAAGTGCTGCACTCAATATGTCAACAAATTTGGAAAACTCAGCAGTAGCCACAGGATTGGAAAAGGTCAGTTTTCATTGCAATCCCAAAGAAGGACAATGCCAAAGAATGTTCAAACTACCACATAATTGCACTCATTTCACATGCTAGCAAGGTAAGGCTCAAAATCCTTCAAGCTAGGCTTCAATAGTATGTGAACAGAGAACTCCCAGATGTATAAGCTGGATTTTAAAAAGGCAGAGTAAACAGAAATCAAATTGTCAGCATTCGTTGGATCATAGAAAAAGCAAGGGGATTCCAGAAAAACATCTACTTCTGCTTCATTGACTACGCTAAAGACTTTGTGTGCATTACAACAAACTGTGGAAAATTCTTAAAGAGATGGGAATACAAACCACCTTACCTGCCTCCTGAAAAACTGGTATATGGTCAAGAAGCAACAGTTAGAACCAGACGTGAAACAATGTACTGGTTTCAAATTGGGAAAGAAGTACATCAAGGCTGTATATTGTCATCCTGCTTAATTAATTTCTATGCAGAGTACATCATGGGAAATCCTGGGCTAGATGAATCACAAGCTGGAATTAAGATTGTGGCAGAAATATCAACAACTTCAGATATGCAAATGATACCACTCTAATGGCAGAAAGTAAAGAGGAACTAAATAGCCTCTTGATGAAGGTGAAAGAGGAGAGAGAAAAAGCTGGCTTAAAACTCAGCATTCAAAAAACTAAGATCATGACATCTGGTCCCATTATTTCCTAGCAAATAGAAGGGGGAAAAGTGGAAACAGTTACAGATTTTATTTTCTTGGCTCCAAAATCACTGGAGACAGTGACTGCAGCCTTGAAATTAAAAGATGCTTGCTCCTTGAAAGGAAAGCTATGACAAACCTAGACAGATATTAAAAAGCAGAGGCGTCACTTTTCCAACAAAGGTCCACATACTCAAAGCTATGTTTTTTCCAGTAGTCATGTACAGATATGAGAGTTGGACCACAAAGAAGGCTGAGCATCAAAGAATTAATATTTTTGAATTGTGGTGCTTAAAAAGACTCTTGAGAGTCCCCTGGACTGCAAGATGAAACCAGTCAATCCTAAAGGAAATCAATCCTGAATACTTAGTGGAAGGACTGATGCTGAAGCTGAAGCTGCAATACTTTGGCCACCTGATGCAAAGAGCCGACTTATTGGAAAAGACCCTGATGGTGGGAAGAGGGCAGGACAAGAAAGAGGTGGCAGAGAATGAGGTGGCTGGATGGCATCACTGACTCAATGGACATGAGTTTGACCAAACTCCAGGAGATAGTGAAGGACAGGGAAGCCTGGTATAGTCCATGGGGTCACAAAGAGTCGGACATGACTTAGCGACTGACCAACAACACATAGAGTTACTATATCTCAGATATAGTAATTCGGACAGTCTCAACACTTGCTGTCCAAGCATAATGAACGGCACCTATTTCTACTATCAAAAGTATACCAGTTGGGAGGGCAAGATAACCCACACTTTTAGCTTACTGTCCTTATATGTTGGAATTTGTAGAGTGGAAAATCACTACTCTTGAACTTAGAAAACTTGAGTCTGAAAAACAGTTAGGTTATTTCTTATCTAAAGCTGGAGAGCCCAGAGTTTTCCCAAGGATGCTGCTGCTTTTTCACATAGTGTTTCATGGACTATGTGAAAACATGAAAATGCAAGAACTTTGTAAACCATAAGGGATGAAACAAATACAGTATTACAACAATGAAGCAAGTGGGTGGTAGCAAAAGTGAAAACTGCAATGGAATGAAAGAATTTAAAATGTTTAATAGTTTTTTGACCCAATGCCACACTTCTTCCCCAAAGCCAGGGGCTTCCCTGGTGGCTCAGAAGGTAAAGAACCTGCCTGCAATACAGGACACCCGGGTTCGATCACTGGGTCGGGAAGTTCCCCTTGAGAAGGATATGGCAACCTACTCCAGTATTCTTGCCTGGAGAATCCCATGGACAGAGGAGCCTGGCAGGCTACAGTCCATAGGGTCCCAAAGAGTTGGACATGACTGAAGCGACTTAGAACACCATCAGATCAGATCAGATCAGATCGGTCGCTCAGTCGTGTCTGACTCTTTGCGATCCCACGAATCACAGCACGCCAGGTCTCCCTGTCCATCACCAACTCCTGGAGTTCACTGAGACTCACGTCCATCGAGTCAGTGATGCCATCCAGCCATCTCATCCTCTGTTGTCCCCTTCTCCTCCTGCCCCCAATCCCTCCCAGCATTGGAGTCTTTTCCAATGAGTCAACTCTTTGCATGAGATGGCCAAAGTACTGGAGTTTCAGCTTCAGCATCATTCCTTCCAAAGAAATCCCAGGGCTGATCTCCTTCAGAATGGACTGGTTGGATCTCCTTGCAGTCCAAGGGACTCTCAAGAGTCTTCTCCAACCCCACAGTTCAAAAGCATCAATTCTTCGGTGCTCAGCCTTCTTCACAGTCCAACTCTCACATCCATACACGACCACAGGAAAAACCATAGCCTTGACTAGCCGGACCTTTGTTGGCAAAGTAATGTCTCTGCTTTTGAATATGCTATCTAGGTTGGTCATAACTTTCCTTCCAAGGAGTAAGCGTCTTTTAATTTCATGGCTGCAGTCACCATCTGCAGTGATTTTGGAGCCCAGAAAAATAAAGTCTGACACTGTTTCCACTGTTTCCACATCTATTTCCCATGAAGTGATGGGACTGGATGCCATGATCTTCATTTTCTGAATGTTGAGCTTTAAGCCAACTTTTTTACTCTCCACTTTCACTTTCATCAAGAGGCTTTTGAGTTCCTCTTCACTTTCTGCCATAAGGGTGGTATCATCTGCATATCTGAAGTTATTGATATTTCTCCCGGCAATCTTGATTACAGCTTGTGTTTCTTCTAGCCCAGCGTTTCTCATGATGTACTCTGCATATAAGTTAAATAAGCAGGGTGACAATATACAGCCTTGACGAACTCCTTTTCCTATTTGGAATCAGTCTGTTGTTCCATGTCCAGTTCTAACTGCTGCTTCCTGACCATACTTCTTACTTGAAGTGACTCATCCTTTCCTCCTCTCCCCTCCTTCCTTTGTATTCTTCCTTTCAATATTTGAGTCCCTACTATGGATCAGGTACTATTCTAGTTGTTCTATGAAGAAAGGATACCAAAACCAAAAAATAAGATGCACCCTTTCCCACATCAATTAACCCATTCAATCATTTATTCTGTGTTCATTGAGTACTTACTATTATATTCCTAATACTTAGAGTATATATTTTTATTCCTTTAGAGCTTATACATCCTGCAACGAAATTTTGAAGTTTTATCCCAAGTATGCTCAACTCTTATGTCCTTTTTGCTTTTCCCTATGAACTGTATCATCTGTTTGAAATTTGATGTCCACTTTCTTTAATGATTTTGTTTGTCTTATTTGAGAGGCAAATGAAATTAAACTGAGTGAGTTTGTAATGGGGCTAAGAAAGAAATAACCTGCCATTGTCCATTCAGTTCAGTTCAGTCACTCAGTTGTGTCTGACTTTCTGCCACCCCATGAACCACAGCATGCCAGGCCTCCCTGTCCATCAACAACTCCCAGAGTCCACCCAAACCCATGTCCATTGAGTCAGTGATGCCATCCAACCATCTCATCCTCTATCATCCCCTTCTCTCGCCTTCAATCTTTCCCAGCATCAGGGTCTTTTCCAATGAGTCAGCTCTTCGCATCAGGTGGCCAAAGTATTGGAGTTTCAGCTTCAACATCAGTCCTTCCAATGAACACCCAGGACTGATCTCCTTTAGGATGGACTGGTTGGATCTCCTTGCAGTCCAAGGGATTCTCAATAATCTTCTCCAGCACCACAGTTCAAAAGCATCAATTCTTCTGCACACAGCTTTCTTTATACTCCAACTCTCACATCCATACATGACCACTGGAAAAACCGTAGCCTTGAGTTCAATTCAGTTCAGTCGCTCAGTCATGTCTGACTCTTTGCAACCCCATGAATCACAGTATACCAGGCCTCCCTGTCCATCACCAACTCCCGGAGTTCACTCAAACTCATGTCCATTGAGTCAGTGACGCCATCCAGCCATTTCATCCTCTGTCGTCCCCTTCTCCTCCTGCCCCCAATCCCTCCTAGCATCAGAGTCTTTTCCAATGAGTCAACTCTTCTCATGAGATGGCCAAAGTACTGGAGTTTCAGCTTTAGCATTATTCCTTCCAAAGAACGCCCAGGACTGATCTCATTTAGAATGGACTAGCCATTGTCCATCTGCTAAACTGAAGACTATACAGTTCTGTCAACTATAAATTAGCATTTGCTGTTGGTACTTGCTGTCTACGTCTATAAGGAGTAAATCTAAAATCCTTCACGATGATGACTATTTCTCATGACTGGCAGAAGCTTCACAAGAACAGCAGAAACCTTTTGGAAAAATATATGCTTGATTGCATGAACTCCCCCTTCACCAAAATCACACATATATACAGTCCTTCCCCCCTACCTCTTTGGAACAGTTTCACAGAGCTATCTGAGGTGCTGTCTCCCAGGCTGTGGTCCTCATTTTGCCTCAAATAAAACATAATTCACAATTCTCACATTGTGCATTTTTTAAAGTCAACCATCTAATCCAGATCTAAGCTTCTTGTGACCCCTAATCAAGAAGGAATGTTACCTTTAAAGAGTTGTCTTATTGATGCTAAGAGAATATTGCTTTTTATGATTGAGCAGGCATTCCTGCCAATGGGAAGTTCTGGTCAATGCATAATGCAGATAAACAATGCACAGTAGACTGGAGAGAAGAGGCCAGAGGACAGAGAAAAGTTTTCATCTGTGACCCCATGCACTGTAGCCCATGGAGCTCCTTTGTCCATGAAATTTTCCAGGCAAGAAAACTGGAGTGGGTTGCCATTTCCAACTCCAGGGGATCTTCCCAACCCAGGGACTGAACCTATGTCTCTTATGTCTCCTGAGTTGGCAGGCAAATTCTTTTATCATTAGTGCCACTTGAGAAGCCCCAAATTTTTCTTGCCTTTCTACAAAATATAAATTCTATTTCACAACCACATATAGCAGAGTTTTCTCTAATAAGTATTTCTAAAGTATTTGGGGTTGCTTATACTTTTTCCTTTTCATACTGTTGAAAGGTCCATCTAGTCAAGGCTATGGTTTTTCCAGCAGTCATGTATGGATGTGAGAGCTGGACCATAAAGAAGGCTGAGTGCCAAAGAGTTGATGCTTTTGAACTGCGGTGCTAGAGAAGACTCTTGACAGTCCCTTGTACAGCAAGGAGATCAAACCAGTCCATCTTAAAGAAAATCAAACCTGAATACTCATTGGAAGGACTGGTGCTTAAGCTGGAACTCCAATACTTTGGCCACATGGTGCAAAGAGCCTATTCATTAGAAGACACCCTGATGCTGGGAAAGACTGAAGGCAGGAGGAGAAGAGGAGGACAAAGGATGAGATGATTGGAGGGCATCACCAGTTCAATGGACATGAGTTTGAGGAAGCTCAGGGATGGTGAAGATCAGGGAAGCCTGGTGTGCTGCAGTCCATGGGGTCACAAAGAGTCAGACATGACTGAGCGACTGAGCACTTCTTCCACTGGCTTCATTGTGTCCATTTTACTCTGAATTCTTTTTAAAAAATTTTTAAATCGGAGGATAATTGCTTTACAATGTTGTGTTGGCTTCTGCTGTACAATAGCGTGAACCAGTCGTTAGTATACAAATATCCCCTACCTCAACTCTGAATTCTTTATCTTTACCCTGTGACTCACAACTCTCGCTCTCACTTGGCCCACCTTTACTCCAGCATGCAATCATCCTCTTTTTCTTCAAACCCCCACTCCTTGGATGTACCTGAACACAAGTCCACTGACAATGTATATTGTAGGTTTGACTGTGAGTCTAGGCAAAGGAGGGAGAGGCAGCGTGGAAATCAGAGGGTTTCACCTCTGACGTGCAGATGACTGAAACAGTATTATTCAATATATTTGTGCTAAAAATCCTTGGACTGTCATCTTCAAAGGAGGGTCTCATAGGCACTGTTTTAACCTCAAGCTCCAGCTCTTCCGGGCAGGATTTGTCTTCTTCCCCAGGACTCCTTCTCAGATGTATTCCCCACCACATCCCCAACCCCACAACTGCACCTCCTTCCTCTTTCTCCCACAAAGCCCAGCTTTCTCTCAAAATTTTATTATGCAAAACACTTCAAACCCCTCACCTTGTCCGGGGTCCCTGTCCTAGACACTTAAAAGGCTCCTCTGAGTTTAAATAAACGAAAAATCATTTTTCCTTAGAAAAAATAGTGCTGCCAGTCACTAAAATAGAGACTTTCTGCCTACTTATTAAGCGCATTAAATAAATGCAATCCAAGGACTAATACTAAGAAATCACTTTCCTTTTATCGATAGTTCGAATTTGACCAAGTGTGAGCCTAGACAGCAAATAGGCCCGAATCCCACGGAAGTCAACTTATAGAATCGCCACCAGAGGGCGGTAACACCAAAGCATTTGTATATTGCAGGACTATCTCCTTCCCTCACCCACCACAGTAACCTAGCCCCTTCTGCTAAATCAAATGTTCTCCTCAGTCTACCTGCCTCAGGTGGTCGCTGCTGGGAACGTGAAACACCAAATGCAACATTATTAGAACATGGTTTGGGTTATTTGAGTTTTACACAGCATTTTTGGCCAACTTTATTGAAAACATGTTTTCATGAGAACCAGTCTTATTCCACCTACTGCCAGCTAAATTTATCTCCACAGAGTTTAACAACACGGAGTGATTAATTAGGGACCAAGCCATTTCCTGAGCACTTAACTGATTTTGTGACTGTGAGTCACCCTTGTTGTCTTAGCCATCTGTCCCTGAATAAAATGCATTTATTTATGCTTTCCGAAGTTTTTGATCTCTCTTTTTTTTCTTCTTTCAAAGGCGACACAGTTATTGGAAAAGCAAAGCTGTTTATTCCTCTTTCTTAAAAAAAAAAAAAAGCTTAAATTAAATCACAATGAAAGCAACTCCATTAAGAGCTAAGTCATATGTTACTTCTGCTCAGATCCCTCTAGTGGCTTCTCCTCTCTAAGCAAAAATCATTTCCGTACATGCATAAGGCCCATAGGATCTGTCTAGCCCGTATACACACTGTCTTTTGCTTTCCACTCTCCCCCAGCCACCCTCCTTGCTAGCCAGTGTGCATGCTCCACCTCAGGACGTTTGGACCTGCTTGCCATTTTTCTTGGATCATCTTTCCTCACTGCTACCTGCATAACTATGTAAGTCTTCCTTCACTTCCTTCAAACGTCATCTTCTAAGTCTTTCCTGGCCACTGTACCTTAAATGAAAACCACCATTCACCCATACCTATGTGCACATTCACTCTCTTTATCCTTTTCCTTTTTTTATGTTTTTTACTTTAGCATTTCCACTAACATTCCATGCCCTTTAATTATTTATGTACTTTATTCCTTGTTACTTTACAAAAAATCATAAGCTGCCTAGGGGTAGGCTTTTTAAATATAGCTTCTTCACTACTATATTTTCAACTCCTAGAATAATATGTCGCACACAGTAGGAACTCAACAAAAGTTTATTGAAAGGATGAATAAACAAATTAACAACAAAAAAATAGAAATGCTCACTTCAGCCATCATGTCTGTTCCTTCTCATCAGCCACATTGCTACTTAATAATCATCTCGCTCCACACTAAGCAGCCGTTATTAGAAGTCATTACCTAAGCCTTTTTCCTGATTTATTCCTCATAGCCTTCACCATTGTCAAATTTTATTCCTTAAATATTTGTTTACTTTAAATAAATAATTTATCTTAAACATCATGAGGGCAATAAATTGAAAAGGCAACCTACAGAATGGGAGAAGATAATTGCAGACCATCATGAAAATTAACAGAGGGGAACCTGACTAAAACAGGGTCAGGAGGCTAGAAGCAGAAGCTCTCATGTATGTACCACACAAGCCAATTCAGGGCCCAACAGGAAGAGATGTGCCTTGCGCCTCTGGCAGGAAGTGATAGTCCTTTACTATAGCTAGCAGGAGAAAGAGCTTTTCTCTACCTGGCAACAGTTTTGCCAATGAGAAACAGTCACACCTCAGCCAATGAACTCTCAGCTTCCTCCCATGGACTTTTAGTTTATAATAGCCCCTCCCAATTTTCCATGCTTCTCAAAAAGGAGTTTTCTCTCTTTCGCTTTATAGGGTTTTTCACAGTTGTATGTCCCAATTTGCAATTCTCTACTGCTCCCAAATAAACCAGTTTTGCTGATAAAATAACTGGGCATTTTTTGTTTTAGGTTAACACTATATATTTAATAAGGGGTTAATATCCAAAATATATAAAGAGCTCATTACAACTCAATAGCAAAAAGCCAAATAATCAGATTTTTTAAATGGACAGAGGGAAAATAGACATTTTTTTCCAAAGAAGACATTCAAATGGCCAATAGGTAATCAACTTCATTAATAAGGGAGATGCGAATTAAAATCACCATAAAGGATTTCCCTGATGGTCCAGTGGTTAAGACTCTGTACTTCTACTGCAGGGGGGCACAGGTTCAATCCCTGGTCAAGGATCTGAGATCCTACATGCAGGGTAGTGAGGCCAAATAAAACATAAATAAGTAGATAAATGATAGATAGATTAAAAATAAAGCCACCATGAGATATCACTGAACACCTGTTAAGATGGCTATTATCAAAAATACAAGAGATAAAAAATGTTGGTGAGGATGAGAAGGAAAGGGGACCCTTATCCATTGTTGGTTGGAATGTACAGCAATAGTGGAAAATAATATGTGGTTCCTGAAAAAATTAAGTGAACTACCAGACGACTCAACAATCCCACTCCTGGATGTATATCCAAAGGAAATAAGATCAAAATCTCAAAGGGCTATCTGCACATCCATGTTCATTGTGGCATTATTTACAGTGGCTAATATATGAAAACAGGCTACATATCCATTAATGGATGAATGGATAAAGATGTGATGAATATACAATGGAATATTATTCAGCCAGGAGAAAAAAAGGAAGTCCTGACATTTGCAACAGCATGGCTGAAACTGAAGGACATGATATGAGTGAAATAAGCCAGACAGAGAAAGACAAATACTGTATGACATCACTTACATGTGGAATTTTTTATTAAAAAGAGTCAAGCTCATAGGAATAGAAAGTAGAATGGTAGTAACCAGGACCTGGGGGTGGGGCAGGGGAGGGAGTATGGTGAAGAAATTGAGATATGTTGATAAAAGGGTACATGCCTTTGGTTATAACATGAAGACTTTCCGAAGACTGAGGGTATAACATAGTGACTATAGTTAACACTGCTGCATTGTATAGGGCTTCCCAGGTGACACAGTGGTAAAGAATCCACCTGCCAATTCAGGAGATGCAAGACATGCAGGCTTGATCCCTGGGTTGGGAAGATCCCCCAGTGTAGTAAATGGCAACCCACTCCAGTATTCTTGCCTGGAAAATTCCTTGTACAGAGGATCCTGGCTGGTTACAGTCCATGGGGTCACAAAGAGCTGGACACAACTGAGCCACTGAGAGCACACACACTGTATTACATATTTGGAATTCAGTAATAAAGTAGATCTCAACTGTTCTCAGATGCACACACACACACACATGGTAGTTATGTGAGGTGGTGAATGTGTTAATTAAATCCATTGTGGTCATCATTGCATAATGCATACCAGTATCAAAGCATCATATTTTATAGCCAAGAAATGGAAGCAACCTAAACGTTCATCAACAAAGGAGTGGATAAGGAAGATGTGGTACATATATACAATGGAATAATACTCAGCCATTAAAAAGCATGAAATAATGCCATTTGTAGCAACATGGATGGACCTAGAGATTATCATACTGAGTGAAGTAAGTCAGAGAACAAATATTGTATGACACCCCTTATACGGGAAATCTAAAAAGAAATGATACAAATGAACTTAGAAACTAGAAAGAGACTCACAAACTTGGAGAACAAACTTATGACTGTTGAGGGGAAGGATAGGGAGACGGGATAGCTAGGAAGCATGGGATGGTCACGTCCACACAGCTACATTTAAAATGGATAACCAACAAGGATCTACTGTATAGCACATGGATCTCTGTTCAATGTTATGTGGCAGCCTTTTTTGAAGGAGAGTTTGGGGAAGAATCGATACATGTATGTGTATGGCTGAATCCCTTCACTGCTCATCTGAAACTATATTGTTAACCAAATACAAAATAAGAACCTTAAATTTAAAAAGACATCATATAATCCACCTTTAAATATATGCAATTTTTATTCGTCAACACAAATTTTTTAAATGAAAGAAATCATTTTGCTAAGTGTAAGAAGCCAGTCACAAAGATGATGTACTGTGTGATTCCATCTATAGGAAATACCCAGGATAGGCAAATCCATAAAGACAGAAGGTCGATTACTGGTTTCTTAGAGCTCCGTGGTGTGGTAGTGGGGGTGTGGGATGGGTGGCTGTCACTGTGTACAGGATTCCTTTTGGAGTGATGAAAATGTTTTAAAATTGACTGCAGTGATGGCTGTACAACTCTGTGAATAGATTAAAAACCACTGAATTACACACTCTAAATAGGCAAATTGTATGATATGTGAATTATGTCTCAATAAAACTTTTATTTAAGAAAGTTAAAAAGACAGTACAACAAATCATGTATGCAAACCAGTCTATCTGTGAGTTAATTTAACTCAGTTATCAACTCAGACTCTGTTTATTCCCATTTACTAAGAATGTGTCAAACCCAAACAAGCTAGAAGAAGGAACTTGAGAATTTCTCATTGGGGTGAAAGAGGCAAACTTGAAAATCAATTAAAAATACTTTTAATAAGAAACCACAGTTCTAAATTGCCAAGGACTGAAAAGCAGAGGCTCAAATATAGGTCACAATCTAATCTCTTGAAACAAAATAAACCTATTTTTAGCTAAAGCTACTTAATCTTACTCTACTAACCCTTCTCTAAGAAAGTCCTAATATTGTTTTTTTATTTAAAAAAAAGAAGAAAAATTGTTGTTGTTGTTTAGTTGCTAAGTCATATTTGACTCTTTTGTGATCCTGTGGACTATATAGTCCACCAGGCTCCTCTGTGCATGGGATTTCCCAGAAAAAAATGCCGCCATTTTCTTCTCCAGGGAATCTTCCCAACCCAGAGATCAAACACGTATCTCCTGCACTGAAGGCAGATTATTTATGCAAATTTATTCTATCAAATTTAAAAGTGCTCTTAAAAAAAAATTACTATTTATGTATTTGGCTGGGTCGGATCTTAGCTGTGGCACACAGGATCTTCAATCTTCATTGCAGCATATGGGATCTAGTTCCCTGACCAGAAATCCAGCCCAGGTCCCCTGTATTAGCAAGCACAGAGCCTTAGCCACTGGATCACCAGGGAAGTCCCAAAAGTGTTCTTGTTATAAAGCTACACATTTTTTAAATGTAGTACCAGACCCAGGTGGCTCAGTGGTAAAGAATCAGCCTGCCAGTGCAGGAGATAGAGGTTCCATCCCTGAATTGGAAAGATCCCCTGGAGAAGGAAATGGCAACCCACTCCAGTATTCTTGCCTGGGAAATCCCATGGACAAAAGAGCGTGTCAAGCTATAATCCATAAAGTCGCAAAGAGTTGGAAACTCCTGAAGCAACGGCATGCATGCACACCAGTTCAGGAAGAGATAAGTCAAAAAGAAAAAGTGAAAGTCGCGTCCGACTCTTTGTGACCCCATGGACTACACATACAATCCATGGAATTTTCCAGGCCAGAATACTGGAGTGGGAAGCCTTTTCCTTCTCCAAACGATCTTCCCAACCCGGGGATCAAACACAGGTCTCCAGCATTGCAGGTGAATTCTTTACCAGCTGAGCCATAATGGAAGCCCAAGAATATTGGAGTGGGTAGCCAGGGGATCTTCCCGAACCAGGAATCGATCTGGGGTCTCCTGCATTACAGGCGGATTCATTACCAGCTGTGCTATGACGGAAGCCCAAATCAAAAAGAACAGAAGAGAAAATTCTAGACACAAACTTTTGCTGTTCAGTTGCTAAGTTGTGTCCAACTTTTTGTGACCCCATGGAATGTAGCCCAGCCAGATTCCTCTCTCCATGGGGTTTCTCAGGCAAGAATGCTGGAGAGGGTTGCCATTTCCTTCTCCAGGGGATCTTGCTGACCTAGGGATCAAACTCACATCTCCTGGCACATACACCATTGGCACATGTATTCTTTAACACTGAGTCACCTGGGAAGCCCCAGAAATAAGCTAGGTGGATATAAAGTTTTACTATATGTTAAAAGTGATATTTGAAATTAAATCATTTAACCAACTTACTAGCCAATGGAGCTACCTAGCTAAAAATATCAGGAGAAATACTCTTGGTTGATACCATTTACCAAAGTAAATTCTAAGTGAATGAATGAAGCTATGATAGCTCTAGGAGGGAATATTTTTCTTCTCTTAGAGTAGAGGAGACATTTCTAGGAATACATACAAATTCAAATTTTTAGGAAAAAGTGATATCTTTGGCTACACAAAATTCAGAAAATTCTACAGGTAGGAAATTCACAGGACTATCTCTTGCTAGTCTTTTATATGATACCATCTGATTAAAAATATACATATGTAATATAAAAGACAGTGTTTAGAATCTTAGTATGTAAAGAACTCTTACAAATCAATAAAAAAGATAAATGTTCTAAAAGACATGTAGGCAATTCATAAAAGAGAGAGCAAGGTTTTAGAAAAAAAGTATGAAAAAGAATTCAACATCACCAGTTTCTAAATATACAATTTTATTGTATTTTAAACATTCAATTAAAAATAACAATGAAGTTGAAGTGGTTTTTTTTCTGAACAAATTAGCAATTCTGTTAAAATATAAAGGCATATTTTTTAGGCAGGGGGCAGAGCATTCTCAAGAACTGCTGAGCAGGAAGACGCGTTGGCACCATGAAACATGTGTTTACTCTTCAACCCAACTTTGCACTTCTAGAAAAGCATCTTAAAGAGCTAATTAAGGATCTGTACAAAGACTGACTCCTCCCTCACATCCACACAGCTCTCTTTCTCATCTCCTTTAGGTCTGAACTCAGATGCCTTTTTCACAGTGAGGTCTATGTCACCCAATCTGACATTGCAAGGATCCACATACTACTTATACCCCTCCCCTTCTGTATTTTCCCCTATGGCACCTGTCATATCATGTATTTTGTTTTTATCTAGCTTTTAATTTTCTTTTCCCACTGAAATGTGAGTCCTATGTATGGCCAGAGACAGTCCTACATTTTACGGCTCCTGACACACGATTTGGGGGTTCTCCTTTTAAAAAAAAAAGTGTTTTCCAAAAAACATCACATTTTAAGAATCTGATAAATAAAATAAATACTATAAAATCTAGAAAAATGATAATGCTGGTAAATTAAAGCTCAGCATTTGAGTTGTTTTATTATTGGCTGGATTTCTAAAGATATTCCTAAAGGCAAGTATGGGAATAACTGATGCACCTTCACTTTTCTGTAGTTCAAAAAGTTCATCCACTCATTCATTATGTTTTGTAGATTACTAAAATACAGTTCACACACCATAATATGCATTTCAAGAGTCCAGTTCAGTAGTTGATAGCATAGTCAACAAGGTGTTCAAACATCACCACAATCAATCTAGAATATCTTCATCACCCAAGGTAAGTCTGCAGCATACTTTTCAGGTGATAGACATTGAGGTTGCTTCCTCTTTTCATTTGTTTGTTTGACTTTTTGTTTTCTGTGTTTTCTTATTGAGATGAAATTTACCTTCTGCACAATTCACCTTTGCGAAGTGTGCAGTCCACTGGTTTCTAGTATATTCAAAAGCTGTGCAACTATCGCAACTAATTCCCCACCATTTTCATCACCCCAAAAAACAAGCCCATACCCATGAGCAATCATTCTTCATTTCCTCTTCCCTCAGCCCCTGGCAACTACATATCTACACTGTTTCTATGGCTTTGCTTATTCTGGATATTTCATACAGATAGAATTATATTTTATATGGGCTTTTGTGACTTTTTTCCCACTTAACATGATGCTTTCAAATTTTATCCATGTTGTAGCATTTATTGATACTTCCTCTCTTTTTATGGCTGAAAAATATTCCACTTTATGGATATACCACTGTATCCATTCATCAGTTAATAGACATTTGGATTGTTTCCACTTTGGGGCTATGCTATGAGCATTTGTATACAAGTTTTTGTGTGATATATGTTTTCATCTGTCTTGATATATGCTTAGAAATGGGTTTGCTGGGTCAGATGGCAACTCAGTGTTTAACACCTTGAGGAACTTTCGAAATTTTCTATAGTGGCTACACCATTTTACATTCCCCCAGCAATTTACAAGGGCTCTGACTGTATCCTATCCTTGCCAACACTAGTTACTGCCTGTCTTTTTGTTTCTAGCCATTCTAGTGGGTGTGAAATGAAAGCTCATACTGGTTTTCGATTTCCATTTCCCTGATGTCTAGTGATGTTGAGCATCTTTTCATGTGCTTATTGGCCATCTGCACATCTTTGGAGAAATACCTATTCAGAAGCTTTGTCCATTTCTCAACTGGATTGTCATTTTACTATTGAAGTGAAGTCAGTGGACAGAGGGATAACTTGATCTGATTTACATTTTACAGGTTGACTCTTACGGCTCTGTTGAAACTAGTCTGAAGTGGGGTGGGGAAGGGCAAAAGCAGTGAGACCAGTTAGGAGGCCAGAGCAATAACCCAAATAAGACCATAGTGACTTGAACCTTTGGTAGTAGCAAGAATATAAGACATGTTTTGACGCAGGATACATGTTGAAGATAGAAGCAACATGATTCCCTGATGGAGTACCTGGGCGATATGCAGTAATGAGATGTTTTGAAATACTCCAGGTCTTTTGTTCTGGAGAAACAGGAATAATAGGAAGTGTCAGGAGCTTTGATTCTGGACATGCTAAATTTGAGATGCCTGTTAAGCATCCAAGTAGAGAGATGATATTGACAGTCAGATGCACAGTTCTGGGATTTAGTGAAGTCTGGGCTAGAGAAACACACATGAGTTAGCTGCTTAGAAAGGTAACTAAAGCCAGGAAGTAGCATGAGATCATCAAGTCTGATACAGAATAGAAAAGATTTTTGTTGAACAAATGATGTTTACTATTTATCTATGATTTACATATATAGGTGTTATAAAAGCATCTAGCACTAGCAACCCACTCCAGTATTCTTGCCTGGGAAATCCCATGGACAGAGGACACTGGTGGGCTATAGTCTCTGGGGTTGCAAAGAGTCAGACATGACTTAGCAAATAAATGATAAAGGCAACATAAATTTCACATTTGATCTGTGGGAAGTATATTAACCCTGTAGCTACTTATGCCTCTAATTAGCTTCCATAAATATGTTTTATGTGACATCTCACATTCATCTGTCAAAGGGGGGTCCAAATAGTCTCATCTTCACACAGCCTGTGTACCTGTCTTATAATCTCAATCTCCCCTTATTGATAAGCTACAGAAAAAGAGGAGATAAATATTGATGTTAGTTGTTTAGGGGGACCCTTGGTTTCAGAGCCTCTAACTAAATGGCCTCAGAATGACAGAAAACATCCATAAAAGAGGACTCAGGCACAAGCAAAGTGAATAGATTACAGAGGTGTAATCTAAGGTGTAGATTAAGTTCATCCGACTCGTTTTCATCAGCAGCAAGCGGATTTTAGCAAGAGCATCACCAAGAAAGCTCAAATGGTTAGGCTGCAGCAATGATAGAACTGCTGGAGAATTCTGGATTTGTCAGCAGGACAAGCATAATTTTGGGGGCAGGGCAGTAAAGATCATTAAATTTTACAGAATGTGGTAGCAAAATTTGTTTTTCAACTGCAGATGACATTAAAGTATTGAGACAGAAGCATAGATGTACATTTATGCTTTAAATTATTAAATGAAATAATTATCCAGCTAAGATCAAATTGATAATCTTATTTAATTATTCTGAGGACAGAAAGGGAATGAGCAACTTTTAATAATATCTAGTAATTAATTTGTAAGTATACAAAACAGCTGTAACTATTCAATTTTAATAGATAAGTCAACAGTAGCTCATCACTATTGATTTATTTATGCCAAGTCTTTAAGTGTGTCCTTTTCCAAGTGAGTAATTTCAAAGATTAAGACCACTTTGCCTATATGCTCAGTATTGAAGATGAATCCTTATTCCAAAGTGAAAGTGAAAGCTGCTCTGTTGTGTCCGACTCTTTGCAACTCCATGGACTCCATGGAATTCTCCAGGCCAGAATACTGCAGTGGGTAGCCTTTCCCTTCTGCAGGGGATCTTCCCAATCCAGGGATTGAACCCAGGTCTCCCACATTGCAGGTGGATTGTTTATAGCTGAGCTACCAGGAAAGTGGTCATCTATTAATTCTGCACTGTGCTTCATAACTACAGGGAAATGAATTGAAATTTATTTTCTACCAAGTTACACTTTTTTAAAACGTGGGGAAATGCTTGAAATTTAAACTCTTTGTAACTTTCATTTGTTTTAAAGAACAAAGAGGTGTTTTCTACTTCTGCAAAAGCAAAGAAAAGATGAAATTTGACTGATAACCTAAATAGAGATTTCTGAGAGCCATTGTAGGAAGAAAAGAAAATAACTTACAAATTATAATTACTGGATACTGGATAAAACATTTTTATTTACATTTAACTGACAAAAATAATAGGCAGGCATTAAAAAAAAAAAATCTCAAGACAGAAGATACTATGTTTAAATAGCAGGTACATGATTTCTCAAGACACATCAATTCTCAGTCCCAGAGGAGGTCTCTCAACGCACCCAGCATGTTTTTTTGAATGAATATGCATGTGTTCAACCCCTTGAACCAGAAAGGCTTCCTTGGGAACTGTTTTTCTCTTACAGGCATTTTATAGTTATGTTGTATTACCCAATTTCTATTAAGAATTTAATTTCATGCTTAGTTTGACAATGCAATGAAATAGCTAGCTCAGTTTCTTTATAATCTAACTGCTTCAATCCACCTTGAAAACATCAGATCATCCCCAAATGCTTTGTGTATAAGGGGGACACATTACTCCTTAAGTGGTACTTAAGAATGTGTGCATTCTTTTATGCAGTGCACAAAACAACTCTATAGAATACGTACAGCACTATTTTCAAGTGTTGACTTTTTCTTTCTTTTTCAATACAGCAAATTCTTGATTAACCATGCCCCACATAACCCAGCTCCAACCCTGGAATGTTAGCAAAACTGTAAGTAGGAACTGGAGTTCTCCCAGTTACACGTTTCCTGAATAAATATAGGAACTACAATAAATATAGGCTCAAAACTAGTCAAATTCTCCAAATTTGATTAAGATTATCCAAACAAAAAACTTGGAAAAGAAATCTGCTGGTCTCCTGTCCAAATATAATGCATCCCACGGTAGTAATACCATATAAGAATTTTTGTTTAATAATGTACACAAAAGTCTTTGTTCAACGGTAAATGACAAGCTTTATTTTAAAGGAAATCATCCTCGGGCAACCCTGCTGGAGGAAAGAGAAAAAGAGATTCATCCTCATCATATGTATATAACTGCATTCTAAAGCAGCCTCGGGGATTTTTCACATCAAGTCTGGGGTCATGTGTCATTGCTCTACTCCAGGAGCGTGGCCACATGAAAGCAGATTGCAACGCATGAGTCATTATACACTGGGATTTTTGCGAATAAGGTACTTCGTGAGGAAGAATGTCAAAAGAACATTTAAACACACAACTTATATTCATCTACAGAAATACTGATTTCCCAGTTGTGAGTTAATTACAATACTTGGGAAATGCTAAAATCCTCATAAATATTTTGAGTAAATTATGGTGCAAAATCTGAATTTTGAAAAGGCACATTTTCATGACATCTCCTAAGCATTTCTGAGAGCCTAAAGCTATTAACTTCATGAAAACTTTTCAATCTCTAGAAGGGTCTTCATCAAGAAGATACCCCAGAGGTAGATTTCTGGGGGACCATAAGAAAAATCTGCAGATTCCTAAGTGGAGGAAAAGAAACAACTATGAAATGTGGAACCAACTGAGAACTCACCGAGGAAGGGATGATGTGTGATGGGGTGGCTCAAAATATCACATGCTTCTATAAACTGCTAGAGTACTTTCTTCACTCTACTTTGAAACATTACCATCTCTGCGAATGGGTTCCAAGGCACACCCTTGTAACAACGCAGCTGCAGCCTTACGTGGTAACTGCACTGGGCAGGCATGGATGTGTTCCAGATGTCGGGAGAATAATCACCATCCTTCATTCTCTCTAGGGAAGAGCATGAGCAGGCCACTTTCCCCTTACACATCCCAAGATGTCAGCACTAAGAAACCTGATCAGTAGGAGTAGTACGGTGGGTGACTTTGGAATAAGAAGAACCTCAGGATATGGGGCAGACTAGGAGGATGCCTCTGAGCCAGGAGAGGAGGCCAGCAAACATCACAGGTTTAATGGACCCCAAGGGCATTAGGGGATGCAGAAGGCTGCAAAAACCAAAGTGAGAAAGACCTTGTTCTTGGGAAAGGAGGTGGAAATTCACACTTCCTTTCCTTCAAACTGCTCACACTGAGGCAGGAGATAGATGGGCCCCCGACTGAACAATCTCTTCCCTGTGGACCAAACTCCTTAATAGCAGAAGCTCCATAAAAGCAGGATGATGAAGGAGGCTGAGCCCTGCCCAGACAAGAGATAAAAAGACCACATACTTCTCATTCTTGAAGTGAAGGACACCTCCCTGACTACGCAAGTCTCCTTGGAGGTCAAAAAGGGAAAGGGCATCACCTCATAGTAAGTGATGCTGACTACCCATAGGCCTCTTCACTAGAATCTATCTTGACTAAGAGATGAGCTCACACACGTGGGAGGACCTGAGACATATCAACATGGACTAAAGAACTGGGCAAGTCAAAATGATTGGCACAGGAAAACCGGCAGAAATGCCCCATAAAAGTGATCCAAACCACCACGAGGGCATGACTCTCTGAGACCACCTGTGTGTCTATCCACACGTGCTGGACTCTTTTTCCTAATAGATACTTTGTTTCACTACTTTCTATCTTTCTGGGAATTGTTTTTCTAAAAGCCAAAGGGCCAAGGCCTTGTCACTGAGCACTAGTCTAGTGACTAGGATTCCGTGTTCTCAACCTCCACAACCTGACCTCAATCTCTGGCCAGGAACCAAAGCCCTGCTTCAGGCTGCTGCAGACCAAGGCCACTCGAGATCAGCACGACCCCAGAGCCAAGACCCAAATCTCAGGCAGGTACCTTGAGTATTCAAGGTCAGCTATGTTAGGGTTTGGCATTCCTAATATTGTTTCTGTGGGAAAAGCGTTTCAAGATGTAAGCCAGTTGTTTGGAACATGATAGAAAATTTCTTTTCTGGGCAATTCTTTATGTGCATTCTCAGTTTTAGAATATTATTAATGTGCTTTGAATTTCCAAAATATATTATAATATATAAAGGGAGAAAAAATGAACTTTTTATGAGGATGAAAAGTGCCCAAGATTTGGGTTACCAAGGTGAAACTTTTGTACCATACATTCATATCAAGCAATACTTCTTACCGACATTTATTTCTTAAATAATACTGAAGTTTATTACTTACATGACACTTAGGTGCTGCAGAATAAATGCCCGTTTCAGGCACTTAGCAAATCCAATAACCTATCATTTCGATAAACCATTCCATTAGTAGCCATATTAGTGTTTCCAACACATTAGTCTTTCCATTCCACAAATACTCTACATGAAGGACTTTATATCATCCTGGAAAAATAATCAAGAAGCAATGCTGGAAGACTACACATTAAAGCTACACTGGTTATTTAAAATGTGTACAAGCAACAAAGGAACTTTTGCAAAATGTAGTATTAACAGTATCTCCATCTTAGGAAAAGAAAAGCTATTACAAGCCAACTACACATCCAAAATGGTACCTTACAACTTATTGCTATTATTCTGATGCAGGACAGATTATTGCTTAAAACTGCACATTTCAGAACACCAAGAAATTTTCATTGTTTTGGTTACCATTTATGCAAATCAACATCAGAATAAAGACTTTCAGTTAAAACTTTTGTGTTAAAAGTGAAGTTTATTACAATACAGTAAGTGCAAATGTTATTAAAAATGCTGGTTAAAATCATAAAGTGTCTATACAATTTTTCTAGTATAAATATTGGAAATAACAACTTTAACAATTCTGTAAGTACACAGTACACTGAAAACATAAAATCACGCACAAAGCTAAGTATCACTGCACATTATCATTTTAGGTATCACTCTTCTGATCCCAACATCATTCCAGAATACGAAGGGGTTACAAACATCAAGGTTTCAGTGTTTTGAATGTATGTCAGTTATCACACATTAATAATGCTTTAAAATCATTGCTTATATTCTAATCAAGTGGTTCTAGTTCCAATAATCCCTTTTCTCAATAGGTCTTGGACAAAAAGTTGAGCTAGAAAAACTGAGATTACAGAACCTAGCATCACACTAATTCTCAATGATTCATTTAAAAGTAGCATAACGTGTTATTAAAAGTCCTATAGGACGTGGAAGACAGTAAGTACATCACATGGAAATACAATTAAGCAGCTCACCCTCTGCTTGCTTACTTGGCTCCATGTCTCTGTAGAAAGGAGAAGCCGAGCCATAAAGAAGTGTGGGCCAATCAGAACCGCTGGGAGTGTGTTTAGGGGGTTTAGGGGGACTGGTGAAGGTGGAGGGAAACAGCACAGGGAAATAACTGGGGAGAAATGTCAGACTATAAAGGGAAATTAAACAGTATTACTAGTCCACTCCTCCCCATCCTGCTGAAGCAAGGGACAGCTCCAGTCCAGCCTCCATCCACTGTCTCCCAGCAGGGGCTCTGTTCCCCTCCACTGTGAAGACAGCATTTGCTTTTCAGACAATGTGAAGCCATGGCTGTTCGCTATTGAGAACACTTCACAAACCTGAGGAACAGCCTATAAATTATAGGTTTGGACACTGCACAAACATCAAGGAGAATCTGAACTAGGCCTCAACATGAGGGGAAGGGGAAACAGCTTTTACAAGCCGCTAATGCCCACACAGGCTAAGTGGTTCCGCCAAGGGGACGGCAATGCTTATTTCTTCATGAACATGCTTCTCAAACTTTCATGTGCATTGGATTCACATGGGATCTCACCAAAGCGAGCTGGGTTGGGGCTGGGGCCACAGGTTCTGCATTTGTAGTTAAGCTCCTATGGACCACACTTTGAGAAGCAAGAGTCTGCAACACAAAGAGGGGGCCACCTCCTTCTCTCTGGGCCACGAGTATATGTTGGAAGTCCTGAGGAGAGTTGAGATAACCCCAGTGTTATGGACCCACCCAAGCACATCCCTGGGCTGCAGCTGGAGATGTGGCACACTGAGTGGGCAATGTATGTTAACATATTTTCTGACAGCACCATACTATGACTATATGAACAGCTGAACAACATAACTCAACTTGAGTGAATGGAGAAGTCTACTCGTTGGGAATAAAACTAACCCTTTCCCCCATGTAGTCCTCCTTAAAGTGATTACATGATTACAAAGGTATAAAAAACCAGCGTATTAAATTTCATAGTAAAAGGCCACATGTGCACACATATACATACAACATGGATTCTAAGAAATTAAATGCATTTTTGTCAGGATAAAACACGGGCTACCACTGCTCCCAGCTAAAATCATCTCCTCTTCCAAATACAAGGAAGAAACCTTGAATTGTAAGGAAAATCACTGCATTGCCTGCCAGCACCAGGCCACAGGCTCCCCATTTGATCTGAAACACAAGAGGATTAAAAAGAGGATTAAATCTTTACTTTATACTGTACTCTTTGCAAACATTATTTTTTACATCAGAAACAGCTAATGAAATACTAAATAAAACTGCTAAAAGGCTTAACAATGTAATAGGAGACAGTTCAGTAATTAGTCCAATCACTTTGTGACGCTTGTTAATTAAGTCTGGTATCATCCTTAACATTTTCCCCATTAGACATACTTCGCTACGTGTTTTCATGAGACAATGACTGCCTTCAGTAAAATACACAAAGCAAGATTAGAAAGGGTCCAATTACAATATTGGTTACCGGAAGTCCTGGATAGATTGCCTTTTTTCATGAAAATAGGAATTGGAGAGTTACAGACTGATTTGTTTCTTTTCCAGGCAAAAGATTTTAAATAATACTCGGGATACAACTAAAAAGAGCTTTCCAGCGTGGCAGATGGTTTTCCAGAGGCACAGTTGGGGATGAGAGTACCCTCTAGTGGGCATATTTTGTTTTAACAAGCAGAGAACATCAGTGAAAATTTTTTCATAAAACATGATGCAGCATTTGAAAGGTAAAAATAGAAATCCTTAAAGAAAAATTTAAGAAGTACTAGTCTAAGGCACAAGAGGGATAAGATCATGACAATCTTACATTGAAAAACCTTCCATGCTTCTGTTATCTAAAAAGAGTTCACACTGGCCTGGCATTCCAGACCTTCCCCAGTCAGGCTTCCCCAGCCTTTCTAGCCTCAATCTCAACCTCTCCCTTTTTGCTCCATCATATTGGACTACTCTTTAGTCCATACATTTCATTTTTGCATTTGAGAACCATTCCATATGATTGTCTTTTCTACTTTAATCAAAATAGTATTTATCCATAGAAGCCACACCAAATACCAGAGGTAATTTCTCTCCTTGGTGCACCTATGGCATTCTGATCATGTTTTAATGACCACATATAGTACACTTATACTATACTTACCCATCAGGCTAATTTCTGTTCTTTTGAGAACAGAGACAGTATCTAGTTCTTATCCCGAGTGCCCTACAAATAGCATATGCTGTTTACTGTACGAATAAATAGCACTTGTGTAGGTCTGATATTCAACGTCCCAAATAAGAGTCTCATGAAATTGAAACAGTATGTAATTAGGGGAAATAAAAGCAAACAGTATGGAAGACAGTGAATATCAAAGAACTGAATAAATTATACCCATAATGTGTATTTTGGAGATAAAAACTTTATATTGGATACTGATTAAATAAAGTGCATATTTATGGCAAGACAAGAAAAATTTAAACATAAAATTTTCTCTTCTTGTTCAGGCCTCCTCCCTCCCCTTTGTGTACTTTGCATCTGTATTAACCAGACCTCCTTAGGAGATAACATTGCTTCCTAACACGCCTTCCTAATCTCATGAACGTCATAACTGCTTAGGAGATAATCTTCCTTCTTAATGATGTAGTGGGCCATGACGACCCACTGCTCACTTCATACATGCCAATCTGGATTGCGTAAATGGCCAATAGTATGCCATCTGACATATAACCATTTGTCTCTAAAACTTATGCAGCTGTGGTCTGATCTCTTACAGAAGGAACAGTCATCTCCCAGGGTATGATCCTCAGGTTAGGGGAAATAACATTTTCTATTTCTTTGATTGAGTGAGTGAGTCATTAATTTCCTCATTGACAACATGAAGATGTCATATTACTCACTGTATCTTCCAGTAGCTATATAGTTTTCCCTCAATATGTAACTATTGTGTTGAGAATTATGTCCATGATCCTATTTGCAGAAGAATTGGGTATGATGTTGTGATTTATATTAAAAAATATATATTTGATCAGTCCCCATATTCTGCAAAGAGCTTCTAAAATCCTTGCAACTTCATAAGTGATGAGAGTGACTATTTTTATGGTGGAAACCTCTGATTTACAGCCAGTCAGTCAGAAGCATGAAACTTGTGATTGGCATCTGAAGAGGGAGGTAGTCTTGTGGGACTGAGCCCTGAACCAGTAGAATCTGTTGCTGTCTCCAGGTAGATGGAATCAGACTTGAGCTGAATTGTAGGATACTCACCTGGTGTGGAAGAACTGCTCCTTAATGGTATAGGGAACAACCCGACCCCCACCCCCCGCCACCACACACACACATACACACACTGGAATTAGGTGACCAGGACCCCTTTTGATATTTATTTTGGAACTAGAAAAGTATTGCTACATGAGACTCTAGATTGCCCTACAAGAAGAGGCAAGGATTTCAGAATACTTCCAGAAAATAGCTTACAACAGAAAAAGCAAGAAATCACTTGGTCTGGCTAAAAATCGCAAGAGGAACAAAGAAAGCATTCTGAAAGCATGTGCAAGATACTGATAGGTAGATCTAAATCAGGGGAATACAGAAACTAGAAATATGTCTGGCTTTGAGTATGACGTCTAAGCAGTGGAAATGAAACTGTGGTTCCAGACACAGGCCTGTGAAGTAACCTCAGCGATAGCTGGGCAGAACAATAGACAAGACTTACCACAGACACACGAGCAAGAATAACAGGAAATCCAAAGGCAGAGACAACAATTCCTGTAGTGAAAAAATAAGCCAGTTCCCGACAGGCGCTACTTGTTGCATCGGAGTCGTATGTTGCTCGTTTGGCAATGAAATGGGGGATGGGAGAGATGGCGTGGAAAACCAGGACAAACAAGGGCCAGTAAACGCTGTTGGTCGGACCCAGGAGAAACCCAAAAGGGAAAGTTAGTTACATCGTAATTAAAGATACACTCCTGTTTCAAAGTTTATATTATTCTAAATGTCTAGGTCAACAATTATTTATTCAGTTGTCAACATTAGTGCATGAGATGATTATTTTCCAGGAACAGCTGATGATTAAGTAGTGATGATTAAAAATTACCAGTACATTAATATGCAGACAGCTTATACTGTGTTAAGAAACAATGACACAATGTAAAGTCTAGAATCTTCATGGTTTTCTGTGTTACTGAGCTGTAGTTTCTTTAGGGACAGAATCCTAACTTAGTCATCTTTGCTTTCCATATAGAACACAGCACAGTGCCTTGCACATGTTCATTCAGGAGAAATTATCTGAGTGTGCGCAGGTTGGAAACCTTTCAATTTCTTGGAGTAAAACTCAAGATTCCTTGCCCTGGACTACAAAGCCTCACATGATCTGGCCAACTTCTTCCATTCATTCTGTGCCATCTTCACTCATTTGCTTCATCTGTAGCCACATTAGTTTTTCTATTTCTTAAAGACTCCCTCTACCTGGAATGCCCGCTCCTGACTCATTGACCTGATAAACTTATTTATCCACAAAGTCTCAGGTTAAGGACAACCTCTTCTATGCAGTTCTCCCTGACTTTACCAGGGAAATTCGGGTTCCCTTTCTGGACGCTCTCACTGTACTTTGTACACATCTCTCCTGACTGGACTGTCTGCCTGTCTCTTACTCATAACTAGAACTGCAAGCTCCCTGAGGACAGGATTGTGTCTCATCATTCTTGTATCCTCAGCTGGTCTGGAGGAAGTCTTCAATAAATTCTCATTAAATGAACACATCAATTTTGAAAAGAGCTTTTCTCTGTACAAATACAACTAACTAAGGGACTGGCTTTGTAATTTGGGCTTCATTAATTCATTCATTAGAGCTTGGTGCTAAATTGACCAAATTCTCTAACACCCATACTAATAGTGACAAAGACATAAAAAGAATAGTTCTTTCTGAAATAACTTACCCATAATCCTCTAAGGCACATCCCAGCATCAGAAAAGTCAGCCCAATAGCCCCACTGAAAGATAAGGCCACAAGAGCTGGGAAAAATAAAATCAAGAGTTATAGGTTCCAATGGTTATCAGGGACTGGGGGAGGGGGAGAGGAATGGAGGATTCTTCTGGGATGGATGAAATGTCCTGGAATTAGAAAGTAGTAATGGTTGTACAACCTTGTGTATATATTAAAAACCACTGAAAGAATTTTTAGAGTGTAAAGAATTTTACACTTGAAAAAGGCTAATTTTTGATATGTGAATGATAGCTCAATTTTAAATTTTTTAACAAAAAAAATTGCTTATTTCATTGAAAGAGATTTCCTTATTTCATTGGTTGATGTTACATTTGACTAGCAAATGACAGCCTATGTCTGTTACTCTTAAATCTTCAGGTGGAGAAAGAGCTCAAGCCTTTCCAGGACTCAGCCCCTGTCTAATGTATGAATTCCCTAACACCCATACTAAGAGGCCAGATAGTCAGTTGATACAATACCAGTGAAGGGAAACTCACTATCTCCTGAGGCAGATTATTTCATTCTGACAGTTTTCAAATGCTGAAAACCCTCTTTCCTTAAACTGTACCCCAAACTGTCTCCCTGTAATATAAACCCTTTGATCACTGTGCCTCCCCATACCACAGGGCTTCAAGTATTTGAAGATTACTTTCATGTCTTCCTAGAAAATTCTTCCCAACTAGTATCCCCTGAATATCGATTCCCTGCATCTGTTGGACACTAATCTTTGAGGAGGTAGAAATGTGTTTGCTTTGTCCACTGCTGAGTGAGAGAATAACAGAGTTGTTTAAAAACTCTTGCGCTGCTCTGGGTCGCCAACATGGGTTCATGTTGGTAACTCTGTCCCTGACTGGTTGTGTGACTGTGGTAGAAGCTGAACCTCCTTAAACCGGATTATGCAGCTGTAAAATGGGAATAACGAAGCCAACTTATTAGGGAGTTTATGGGACTCAAATGAGATAACCTATATAAAGTGACTGGCAAAGGCAGGAGCTCAGTAAGCAAATGCTGATATAAGTATATGCTCATTTTAGCAACGGTCTTCGGTAAAGGTAGCAATCACAAGCACCGGATACTGAATTATCCGAGTACTCCTCTGAAAAAAAATCCATAATACTCAAAATTAGTCATTAGGTAAACCAATTAACATTTTGATTGCTTCCTTTTACTTTAAGAGGCAATCTGGGGAGACTTTTATGGGAAGATACCTAGGTGATTTTTAAAAACATCTGGGAGCATACAGATGTTAGAGGACAAGGAAGGACAGTCAGTTTTATATATTTTTCCATTTAGTACATGTCACTTTTGGGGGGAAAAAATGGACAAAAGTAACTTTTCCCATATTGTTTCACTACAGACGATCCTTTCCTCATGGGTTCTGTCCCCTGCCTGTGCCTAAGCACCTGCACCACTCTGTCCTACAGGAGACCATTCAGAGCTATGAACCATAGACCTCTTCCTTCTGTTCTGGGACACCAATCACTCAAAGTTCACAACTGTATCTCCAACTGATGCTCTTTACCTCCTTTTTCTTTTTCAGGAATTGCATCCTCGGCCATCTGTCAAACTTGGAGCTAACCAGAAATCCAAATTCACCTATCACTCCACACTCTTGCTGGGATACTGCATTCAACACAAAGCTCCCTGGTACCACAAGGACCCAGCTACATCTAATGCTGCAGTTTGAAGTAACTCCTAAGAACTCAGCCTGCACCTCCAACTCCAATCTGGATTTCTCTGGGTAGTCAACACAGAACTCAACTTCAACATGTGTAAAACTGAAACATCTCCCCTTATCCTCCCAAACACACACTTCTTCCTTTCCACGGTTCTATCTTGAAAGACTAACACCAGCCCTACACTCCACTTTCTAGAAAATCAGTAAGTCAGGGTGACTCAATCT
Source organism: Bos indicus (assembly GCF_029378745.1). Taxonomy (NCBI): domain Eukaryota; kingdom Metazoa; phylum Chordata; class Mammalia; order Artiodactyla; family Bovidae; genus Bos; species Bos indicus. Next base: position 80,179,418 of record NC_091762.1, read on the forward strand.
CCCAGACCTCACTCAAACCCACTGCAAAAGACTAAGTGATTATGTCCCCACTCCCCAAATTCATCTATTAAATTTTCACATCCAGTGAGATGGTGGTAGGAGGTGATTAGATCACGACAGGATTAGGACCCTTATAAAGGGACTCCACAGAGCTTCCTAATCCCTTCTGTTGTGTGGGGACACAGCAAAAAGATACCTGTCCAGGAACCAGGAAGCAAGCCTTCACCAGACAACAAATCTGCTGGCACCTTGATTGTGGAGATCCCAGCCTCTCAAACTAAGAAATAAATGTATTTAAGCCACCCAGCTTATGGTATTTTTGTCCTGCAGCCTTAAAGGATTAAGACAACCACCTCTTCTCTCGTGCCCTCAGCTACTTATCATCTGTGTGCAGACCCTTATCATCTCAGGCCCGCCTTCACCTCATGACTCTTCCAATCTATCCTCCGCACAGCAGACGGTGACCTCTCGAATATACAAAGCTGGTGTCACCTGCACAGTTGCTTTCACAGCCTATGAGCTGTTCTAGCACTGGAGGCGCACCTCTGCCCCGTCTCACATGTTCTCTCCATTAGAATAAACTCTGCCCTCAACCCCAATCCTTTGCCAGGTAAAGTCTTATTGATCCTTTTAGATTCAGAGCAAGGAATGCCTCTTTTGGGAGACTGGTCCTCTTCCTCCCTGGAGCAGGGTTTGGTAATGCCATCTGTATTAGTTTCCTAGACCTGCTATTAAAAATGTATCACAAACTGGGTGGCTTAGAAGAACAGAAATTTACTCTCTCATATCTAGAAAGGACATCTGCTCCCTCTGAAGACTCTAAGGGAAGAATCCTTTCTTGCCTCTTTTTAACTAGTGGCAGTTGCCTGCCATCTCTGGTCCTCTCTAGCTCACAGTTGCATCATTCCAAGTTCTGCCTCTGTCCTCCTATGCTGTTCTCCCTATATTTATCCATGTCTAAATTTCCCTTTTCTTACAAGGACACTAGTCATTGGGTTGCTGCGGCTGCTGCTGCTAAGTCGCTTCAGTCATGTCCAACTCTGTGCGATCCCATAGACGGCAGCCCACCAGGCTCCCCCGTCCCTGGGATTCTCCAGGCAAGAACACTGGAGTGGGTTGCCATTTCCTTCTCCAGTGCATGAAAGTGAAAGTGAAGTCACTCAGTCGTGTCGGACTCCTCGCGACCCCATGGACTGCAGCCTACCAGGCTCTTCCATCCATGGATTTTCCAGGCAAGAGTACTGGAGTGGGGTGCCATTGCCTTCTCCGAGTCATTGGGTTAAAGTCCAACTAATCCGATATCATCCTAACTTGATTATATCTGCAAAGACCCTATTTCCAAATAAGGTCAAATTCACAGACACTGGGGAGTTGGAACTTGAATGTATTTATTTGGGGGATACGGTCAGCCTGCAATACCATCTTGGTCCTCACACTGTATCTGAGCACACCTTAGACATTTAAACAGTAACACAATTATTTCCAGCCCTGTCACACAATAACTGATCATTTAACCTTTTATCCCAAGCCTCAGGCACACAGCAGTTCTTCTTTAAAAGTTATCTGCAAAACACTTCCTTAGTCCTTTTCCATTTCATAACCTATCTTCTTTTTTTTACTACAATGCAATTTCTAACACATTCACACATAAACATTATTATTTGATAGTTTCCGGACACGACTAAACAAAGCATAGTGGTGCTACTTCTTATCGGTTTTCTGCACTGGCTTCAGGTGGAATATTACAAAATGAACACTGTCCAAGTAAATCATGTTTACTATATTAATGCCAATTATAAAAGTCCGCCAGAAATAATTTTAAAATATGTCTGCTAACAGTTTACACACTCAGATAAATTTCATAGCAAACACATGCATGTGTACAAATATACCCGTATGCATGTTTACAGCATATGTTGATTAACTAGAGAAGGAAGATCTTTGTGTACAAATTTCAAGGACAGGGGCTCCAACATGGAAACAAGTTATCCTACTCTATTCAAAAGATTAGACATCTAATGGGGTGGGTCCTACCACCTAAGGAAGCCTTCCAATAACCTCTCCCACTGCTGGCATTCCCCTTCACTCTGAAGGTGCACAGATGAGGGAACTGGTGTTCTTGGTACCCCCTTTTTAAAAATCAACTGTCCCATGCAAAAACACTCACTGCACGAAGTGAAGTTGCTCAGTCGTGTCCGACTCTTTGTGATCCCATGGACTGTACCCTACTAGCCTTCTCAGTCCATGGAATTTTTCAGACAAGAGTACTGGATTGCGTTGCCATTTCCTGCTCCAGAGGATCTTCCCGACCCAAGGATCGAACCCAGGTCTCACACATTGCAAGCAGACAGTTTACTGTCTGAGCCACCAGGAAAGCCCCACTGCACAAAGACCTACTGTATAGCATAGGGAACTATATTCAATATTTTGTAATAACCTATAAGGGAAGAGAATCTGAAGTATATATGTGTGTGTGTGTCTGAATTGTTGTGCTGTACACCTGAAATTAACACGATATTGTAAATAAACTACATTTGTTGTTTTTTTTTTTTTTTTTTTTAAGTACTATACAAACACCACCCTCCTGTCTGTCCATAAAGGAATAAACACTGATGAAAGTAACGATAAAATCCCACCTAATCTACTCTGTGCAATTAAGACAAATACAGCATTTCAGGGTGCTTTTCGCTGACACCCGCCTGCAGCCAACTCTGCCCAATTGTAAAAATCAATTTACACGACAGGACAGATGTAAGGGTTCTAATGCCGAGAACACTGGAGACAATGGCTCGTCTGGAAAAAGTGGGAAACTCGGCAAAGTGGCAGGAAAAGCAGGGCATTAGGGTGAACATGACGGGAAGTGAAAGCCCAGTCTAAAACTAGGCAGAGGAGGGGGTGGGAACTGCTTCCCGAAGAACTGGGAAGCAATCCGGGAGGTGATGCCCCACCCGGGCTAGCCGGTGATTCCCAGGGAAGGAATGCTCCCGGCGAGGGCTTCGCCTGCAGCGACCCGGACACGCCGGGTGAAAGAGTGAAGACTAGTAGCCTTGCAGAAAAAGGTTGAGGTTCCCCAAAACACGCCTCCACCCGTACCCCAAGGAGCGAAGAGAGCAGGGGAACTCCTTCCCACCAGGAAAGGAGAAAACGATGGCACATCTGGGGAGGCCGTTTCCAGCCCATGCGCTAAAGGCGCAGCTTCAGGATTAGCCCAGAGCCAAGGCGGCGACCCCACCGCAGGACTAGCGAGCTAGGAACCTAGGATGTACCTTTAACGCCAGCCATGTCTCCCGAGCTGGGGCCGCGGCTGCTTCCGGCTTCCTGCCACGGCCCCAGCCCCGCCCGAGGCCGGGTCCAGGGCCGTACCTAGGCTCGCGACCCCGCCCCGCCTCGCAGAGCCCCGCCCCTGACGGCTCCGATCTCCCCAGGCCTAGCCACTCAGGGCCCCGCCCCTGCCAGTCCCCGCCCCCACTACGCATAGCCACGCCCCTGCTCGTCTCTGCCCCTGACACTCAGAGCCCCGCCCCTGTCCCCGCCACTCAGAACCGTCCCAGACCAGACCGCATCTCCTCCCGCCCACCCAAGGAGATCCCCGCTCCTACCCACCCGTCACGCTGATGGGAGTGTACCGCAAACCCGCTTTCTCAGGATAGCGGCGACGATGCTCCCTTAGGTCCTGAGCTTCTGCATAATCCTCGAAATTGCCCCACGCTCCTCCTTTCCATCGGTTGGCCGGAATCCCGGCTCTGCCGAATCGCTGGGTCCACGGGCCCAGAGCTCCCCAACACAGCCCACTAGGGACGCGTCCACCATAGCACGGAAGGGCGGGAACCGCGATTCCTGGCTGCAAGGAATTTCTGCGTGAGGATAGCGAAAATAGAGAGGGGAGGGGGAAAATTATAGTCGGTAGAGCAGGGATACCTGCTTTCTCTGGCATTACTTTCTCTAAGGCCTAGACTGCGTTTGTGTGCCTGTCTGCGTTTACGTAGCTGTGGCGGAGGAAGGGATGGGGACACCGGAGAAGAGGCCCCAAGGAGCCTGGCCTGGCCTTGCTTAATAATACCAACTTGAGCGCTTTTCGGGCACTAGCGTTTTCTCCTTTACACTCAGGTGTATCTATAGAAACGAAAAACAAGCTATTTTGTGCTTGAGGCTTTCATGAACATTTAAATAAACAGCTATTATTTCTATATCATGGGCCTCGAGGTCTGCAGGTAGGCAAGGCTAGTTTAGACTTCACTGGACCACTTCGTAGTCTGCTCACAGGACAGAGTTTTGGCTTCGTGGGTACAATCTGGAAGAGATTAAAAACCATCTGGTCCAAAGGCTTCATTTTACCTCTACAGAAAGAGGCCCAGAAAGGTTAGGACTTCCCTGCTCACACAACTCTTTGGGGAAGGTTGGATTATGGGTCACTTATCCCTCTTTCTAGCTGAGAACCCCTACACCTTATGATGCTGCTCCTTTTCTTTCGCTTTTTAAAATTTTTCAACAGGACTGAAAGCTAAAGGAGTTCTGGGGAATCCAGGTTCCCCTGACGATAGAAACACAAAATCTCACTACCACCACCTTTCAGGACCCCTGCTTGGTTTCCTTTTTTAAATTGTACACTGAGCATATTATTGTCTCAACACGTTTAATTACTTGTGAGTTTATGTTTCTAGATCCTCCCATTTCTCCTCCTAGATAGAAGGTATACTTATTAAAAACTTTGTTGCTAGTCCCTAGCTCACTGCACAACTTGCAGATCCAGAATTACACTGCATTCTTTACTTTGTAGCCTGTGATCTATCCAAGATCACTGAGAACTTCTCTTTCCCTATTCTGAGTTCCCTATATTGGGTGGCAGTGAAAACTGCCCACCACCCAAACTCTGGCAGCCTGGGTTTTTAGCTCGCTTGGTGGTGATGGTGGTTCAGCCACTAAGTCATGTCTGGCTCTTGCGACCCCATGGAATTGTAGCCAGGCTCCTCTGTCCATGGGATTTCTCAGGCAAGAATACTACAGAAGGTTGGCATTTCCTTCTCCAGGGGATCTTCCCAACCCAGGGATTGAATACACATCTGCATTGCAGACAGATTCTTTACCGCTGAGCTACCAGGGAAGCCCCTTTTTTAGCTCCCTTACTGAAGTGCAAAGCTGCACTCATGAGGAAAATTCTCCTTAATTGATGAGGATTTTCTATGGGGTCAAATCTCACATTTTCCCTTCGATTTCCAACCACCTGCCAAATGTGTGTGATTTCCCTGGTGGCACAAGATGGTAAAAGTCCACCTACAATCCAGGAGACCTGGGTTTGATCCCTGGGTTGGGAAGATCTCCTGGAGGAGGAAATGGCAACCCACTTCTATATTCTTGCCTGGAGAATCCCATAGATAGAGGAATCTGGTAGGCTATGCAGTCTATGGGGTTGCACAGAGTTGGACATGACTGGGAGACTGAGCACAGCACCAGGTGTGTAGAAAACTATATATAAGGGCTTGCTGGAGCCTCCCATATCACCCTAAGGCTAGTCCCATAGGCAAAGCTTGGTTTGAGTGCCTTGGACTCAGCAGTAAGAAACTGGAAGATGGCAAAAAGATGAGGAGTTTGCCCCAGGGTGATGTCCAGAATCAGAAAAATGCAGAGACAGTATTTGTCTTCAGTTAACTTTCCTGTCCACACCAGCCGTTCTTCCCAGTTTATGCAACACTTTAAAGAGGAACTTAGCCATCTTACCAGAGGCTTTAACCATCTTCTGAGAAAATCTGCTTTCCTCTTACCAGAGGTTCACTGAAAAACTGTTCTTCTACTACCCCATTCTGTATTTCCTCAAGAATAAAGAAGACTTTCAATCAAAAACAGAAAGTAAAAACCTTAGAAGCCGAACCCTTTCCCAACTTGCTGTCAGTGTGTTACCTGGAAATATAAGATCCACGTCCTCTGTCAAACTGGCTAGGACTAAACAGGACCTCTTAGGGTAAATTTTTTATATTCTCTCCTTGCATTCAATTCTCACACTATGAACTAGGTTTTATTATCTTCACTTTACAGATGAGAAAACTGAGGCTCAGATGGTACCTACTGAGTAGGAAAACTGAGATCAAACCTTAAACAGTTTAAATGTGAAGTCAGAAAATCAGCACTTGAATTGTTCCCCATTTTAAATCGTAGAACAACCAAAACCTGTCTACTTGACCTAAATTCCCCAGTAGATGTTGTCAGCAGGGAAACTGTCCTGTTGCTGTGATAACTGGCTCTGGAATTCAACTTGCATGTTCATTCCTTACACAGTGTTTTGTCAATAGTGTGCTAAGTTGCTTGAGTTGTGTCTGACTCTTTCTAACCCCATGGACTATAGTCCGCCAGGCTCCTCTGTCCACGGGATTTCCCAGGCAAGAATACTGGAGTGGTTTGCCATTTCCTACTCCAGGGAATCTTCTCCACCCAGGGACGGAACCCACCTCTCTTAAGTTTCGTGCATTGGCAGGAGCGTTATTTACCACTAGCGCCACCTAGGGTCCAACTTGAAGATTCTTCTAGACAGGGTACAGCAATGATAATTCAAATACTTTTGATTTGCAACATTTGTTTCCAAGTAAACATGCTGCTTCTCTTCTTAAAGAGCTAAATGATCTGTTTTATGCAACAAAGTCTCAGACTCCCAGGATCAAACCCTTTGCCTCAGCACAAAAATGCATTAATATCCTAGCTAGAGCCAGGATTCCTGTGCTGATTCTTTTAGGGACACAGCATTCATGCAGCATGATCAAAAGTGTGTCTGTATATGGAGGCAAGGGTGGTAAGGGGGGTGGTTAAAGTATAAATCAATAAATTCTATCAGATTATGTTTTGGTGCAAATGTATTATATGTGCAGCAGCAGCAGCATATTCTTTCCCCATAACTTTTCTTAAAAGTGAATCATGTCAGAAGGTGTAATTCAAGCTTGTTGTTGCATTCCTATGAGTGAAAAAATAACTTATGTTTCTACAAATATTTTTGAGCCTTTTAATATACATTACAAATATTTTAGACCAATCACATTTTGTTGAGTGTAACATATTTACAAAACAAAAATATATTACAGTAAATATGAATGAAACAGTGAATCCGATCAACAACAAGCTCTGTCACAACCAGATATTTAAAAGGAATGCGAAAACCTGTTGGTCTGTATATGTTAAGAGCTTTGAGATAAATAGGGGTCCAGAATTATAATGTATCCGGAAAAGAGACAGGGAGCATCCCAAATTTAAGTTAGATAAGATTCTTTCTCATTGCTAATTACATAATGTTTAATGATGTTTTAAACTGTGAACATGGATGAATTATCCAAACATGATACCAAGCTAATATAGTTCTATCATTTCAAAATGTACGTGACATTCACATAGTATCCTTTTAATTATTATTATATACTGTAGTTCACACAATATCTACAGATGTGAATGAGAAAAAAAGTCACAGCAACATGTCTCACATTCCAATTTTAAATAAGACAAGCACATACTGCAAACATTATTTTATAATATGTTAATAAATAACACCTAGTTTTTTATGGTTACTTTGAACAGTTTACAGCTGTATATTTAAAAAGAGAATATTTGAGGCGAGTTTCACATTGTCAGCAAAAGGTAAAATAAATAATGAACCTTTATAACAACAACAAAAAAAAGAATGAAGGAAAGAAAGGAAGAAAGAGAGAAAGAAAGAAGAGAGTTGTATATAGAACATAAAGTATTTTTGACATGCTGCTTTTCCAGTACAGTTTGCCACAAGAAAATGAAAAACAGAAAGAAACAACAAAAAAGATTGTCTTTTAAAAACAATTTTTGAAAGCTTTTCACAATACTGAGCACAAACCTTTTAAGATTAGATCAAGATCTTTCTGCCCATCTGCCTTGTATGAATATCCTCTGCACACCGTGTACCTGCACACCCAAAGAGATCTACCAAAGTCATGGAAAACAATCACTTGCCCCTTAAAGTGAGAAACAGCCAAAATACTGAACTGAAATCCAACCAGTCTGAAGTCTGCAAAGGTTTCACTCCTGCTTTATTTTCACAGACGTTCCTGTGCAACTGTCATTCCTGTGGACCCCCAACAACTTTTAGAACAATAAACCCCACTGTAATAATCCAAGAGGTCCTATTTCATCAGGTGGGAAGAGGAACCTGGTTCCTCAGAGAAGCCAGTCTTGATAAGCCATGTGACTTGGTCTGAAGTGGCCTCTCTCTGTCTCTCGCTGCAATTGCCCCTGTCACTGTGGTCATCGATTTCCTTTCCCCAGCCAATCACAAACCTGGAGGACAGGGGATCCATACTAGACAGTCTTCCTGATCAACTGTGAACACGCCAAACTGCCTTACAATCTGTTCCCAGCTAAGAGCATTTTCTCTGCTAAGAAAAAGGAGGAGCATTAAGCCTTACAGGAAAAATTAGAAGTTTCATCAAATCAGGTTGTTGTTATGGCATTAAGACATTCTTCAAGCTACCACATCTTTCTAAAGGGAAAAGAAGATAGTAGCCCAACTCTCTGACCGGAATACAGATTTCTACAGCTTTAGCGTCCCTATTTTTCTTCAGTCAGCATTTTCACTAAATTTTAGCTTATCCAGGAAGGAAGTGTTGGTAGTAATCACTGGATTATAATAGAATTACTTCCCACAGTTCAGGTTCTTTTACATCTGTTAGTCCTCTTGACCAAAAGAAGTGTACAGTATTATACTATAGACCATAGTAAATTTCTGTTAAAACAAACAAACAAACAAAACTTAATGGTCATGTTCCTGAAGTCTACGTAAAGCCATGGCTCAAATTTTATCTTTCCAAGAAAATCTCAAAACTATTAGTTAAAATCCATCATGTAATCCTATTATTATAACTTTGGCTCATTATCCTATCCTCAGACAATGAGATGGGTGCTATGCCTTTGGTAGCCTTTATTTTCAATTTCCCCACAAATTGCTGAGTAGGCTCCCCACAGGGCAGGCTGGAATGTTGTAAAAATACTCTGCAAGGTCATCTGACTAAAAGTTCCTTTCCTGTTTTGGACTTTTTATGGTGGGGACTTGAGAAAACAAACATCCACATTCCTTATTAAAGAGGAATTAATTCACAAGTAACTTAACAGTTAAGTACTGGATACACATTGCTGGAGTTTTTGGTTCACCTGCAAAAACCTCAGAACTGTGACACACACTAAGCATTAGCACGGGTCTGCAGCAGAAATGGAAAAGCTCATAAGTTAATACAAGGGCTTTTGGCCTTGATTTTCAAATTCTGACCAGGCATCATTGAGCTCCATGAAAATCATCTTTGCATATTGTTCATAGGGTTGCCCAGTAGCCTACAGAAAAAAAAAAAAACAAAAATACACATTAGATACCACAGACCAAAATTTTATTTATATTAAAATTTTCATTGCTAATGTGGGCTCTGAGTAATTGAAATCTTTTTCTGTTAGACCATTTCTCTCTTTACAGCCCCATCTTGCTGCTGTTGCTGTTTGGTCACTAAGTCATGTCCAGTTCTTTGTGACTCCACAGAGCCCAACAGGCTCTTCTGTCCATGGGATTTCCCAGTTAAGAATACTGGATTGGGTTGCCATTTCTTTCTTCAGGGGATCTTCCTGACCCAGGGATTAAACCCGCATCTCCTGCATGGGCAGGCAGATTCTATACCGCTTGAGACACTAAGGAAGCCAATAGCCCCATCTACATGACCCTAATTACTATGACCTCTCCACAAAGCCCTCCCCCAGGAATTCACATATGGTAGTAGTGATCAGTCACTGAGTAGGTAACAGAATTTATTGGTCAGCACAAGATGTATCTCCATTCTCCAGAGTTACCTACCAAATGACAAAGACTGCATAGCTCTGATTAATGGACTGCATTTTGAAACACTCTTTATTCTATTTCTTAAAAAAATTTTCTTGGAGACCCATAACACAGGCATACAGTTTGTGGGTTTTTCTGGGCTCTTTCCCTTTCTCTTCAAGTCACTGAAATACATCATTTCTTTACTACTATCTGGATTGTCACCAAAAGTTTAGAGAGATGAAAATCTAAGACATCAAATTCAAGTGTGTGTTCTCAAGTAGGATTCAGTCACAGCCTCACACTGTAGGACTCACACGGTCCATATGATGGGGCTTCCCTGGTGGCTCAGCAGTAAAGAATCCGCCCACAATGCGTGTTCACTCCCTGGGTAGGGACGAACCCCTGGAGAAGGGAATGGCAACCCACTCTACTATCCTTGCCTAGGAAATCCCATGGACAGAGGAGGCTGGTGGGCTACAGTCCATGGGATCACAAAGAGTCAGAACCAGCTTAGTGACTAGTCAACAATAACAAAGTCCATATGATGGCAAGTGATCCAATTCTGTCAAGGAGGTTTCTGTGTGTTATGGTGATCTCAACCGGGCCATCCACTGGTTGAAGTCTCTGACAGTGCAGAGCATGTATGTGTGTGTGTGTGTGTGTGTGTGTACTTCAGTGAAAATAAACTGCCATAATCAATATAGTAATGAATTTAGCTCCATTTTCAATATTTTGTTGATTCTCACCAATTTTACCAACTACATTCTAAAGTTTTTTCACTGTATAATCCTGGCTGAATATACTGCCATATTACTGTAGGAGAAAATTTTCCTCTGTCCAACTCTGAGTTCATCCTTTAGTCAGGCACAACTTCTATCTGATCCCTGAAAATTAGTCAGTAATGAATCTCATACCTAAGTAAAGCCCTCATTCCGTTATTTGTAATGTATAGCTTGACTTCTTTGCTTCTGTGTCATAAAGTATAACTGTTTGTTTAAGTACCTTTTTGAGCCTATGAAATTTATTTTATCATATAAATGGCCTAATAAGAAGCAAGTTGAAAGTATGACTCCTTGACACACGCTTATAAACCAAGGACAGGAGGACCAGACACCCCCAGGGGTGCAGGAGGACAGGTTGTACTCACTTTATCCGGGTGCACCACTAGCACAGCCTTCCTGTACACCTTCTTCACCTGCTCCGGGGTGACCAGGTCTGCCATGCCAACAGGTTTCCACTTAGTCTCCCCAGCCCACAGCACAGTGTGCATTGTGGACAGAAGGGCTCTGATATTCCTCTCTTTGCCTTCAATCCATTCTAGAATCTGTAAACACAGGGGCAGTTAAGAAATTCAAATGCTTCTGAGTCCAGAGCATCTCCACTGTGACTCTGGAAACCCCTCCAGCTCCAGCAACATCAGGTACCTGCCTAGGTCATCCTTCCCACTACCAGGACGGCTCTTCTTCCTCCGCCCCCTACACCTCTTCTTTCTGGTTAACTCCTTATCAGCCTTCAAAAGCCTGCTCAGGAATTTCACACTGTTCCACCTTGGAAAGTCTAAACACCTTCCTTCCTCTCTGAGTTAATGACTTATGCCTAATGTATGAACTCCACGAGGGCACACATCATGTCTGTCTGGGTCCCTGCTATCTGCTATGTCTAGTAGAGTGTCTGACATGTGTACACACACACACACACACACACACACACACACACACAAATTCCTTGAAAAAAACAAAAACAAATTTCTCCAGGCTACCTTTTAAACATATTTCTATCATAAAATGTGCTATACTTCACCATAATAGTGCATTTGTTTTCCCCTTGCCATTAGGCAGACCTGTTTGAAGAAGGATAGTGTTTCTTACATATCATTCTAACTCAGAAACAGTATGCCTGGCAGGAAAAGAGCTTGAAAAGGTCTGTTAAATGAATCAATACATTTAGTCATTCATTCCAACTATGACCATTCATAGTTTGCATCACCATAGTTGGAACAAATGAGGTCACTAAATTGAAAGGTTTGTAACAATGAATCAGCAGTTAGCACTTAACAGAAGCTTAGTCAAAGTGAATGATGACTACTCTCCCAAGCAATTAAATACTCCATACCAACTAAACAACCAAGCATGGTTTAAAAGACATAAACCACTTTCTTTTCCAGAAAATTGTCAGAGTTTACCTAATACACAAAGGCTCTTGAGATGGAGCACAGTGTTTATGGCAGATAAAACCTTTATAACACTGCATGAAGTGAATAGCAAATGTAAACAGAGCATCATATATTGTACTGCAAATTGTATCGCTGCATCTTCAACAAATTATGGAAAACAACAGTGGTATGTTTTTCAATATGTGTAACATTGAGTGGTTGTGCCATTCTGGTTTTGGAGCACTAGATTAGACTCTCATCTTCCAGGCTGGAATAGTGTCAGTGTATTTTGTCACGTGGGAATTCAGCCTGTCTGTGACAAGCTTTCCAGTTCTCTTGATCTTCACAAACTGTTTCACTACCTCACACCATTCATCAACATAACCATCCTTTTGTCCCCCAACTAACCATTGTCCAGATAATATCTTCAGCTATGAAGTAACATGTCTGTTTTCTCATCTATGAAACAATGAAGTTATAGACACTGGTTTGCAAACCTTAGAAGAAAAGAATATGAAAACATTCTCTTTTTCCAAATAAAATCTTACCTAGACATCCAAGAATCAGAAACAGATAAAAGTAGAAATGCTCTGGTTAGAAGTGAAGTGAAGCAGTGTAAAAGCCAGAGACCCCACTTCCCTTAGCCTCCATCCCTTTCACGTTCCCAAACCTCTAGGTCTAACATTATGGGAGTGAGTAATTCTCAGGCACATCAATCAATAGCTCCCTCTCTATCAGCAAAGAAGAGATCCTGAGGGCATCAGCCAATCTAGTCCTATATAAAGCTACCAAAGCAGAAACAGAGAATATAAATAATGCATTCTTCTTACCACCAAATCATAATGACTTACCTACAGATTGCAATGCCATCTGAATAATAAGATCACATCTTAAAGAGTGCCATTGCTTATTTGAAAATGTGAATGAAGAAAATCTACACTATATATTATGGAATAAGTGCATTGTACTAAAGAAATGAAACAACATATACAGCACTCCCTGAAAGTATTTTTCTATTAAAGGACACAGCTATACTCAAATCAGAACTACAAGAACCAAATGAAATATGGTAGATGCTAGAAACTTAGCATGGCACCTTCTATAGGTTAGTCCCACACTGACGGTTCCACACAACACGATAGTCACTGCGGGCCTGGGGCTCACTCACCTTTAACTTCTCAGGATCCATCTCCTTAGCCATTTCCTCCTTTCTCATCTCAGCTATTGTTCGAGGTCCCTTTTTGTCTTTGTGAGCATTAAAACCTTGACCAGAGAGCAGGTCTTCAAAGTCAGCTGCTTTTTGTTTCCCCTCTGCAACATAGTATTTTTTAAATTATTATAGTGTTTACTCATAAACATAGTATCATAACACTTAGGCACACTGCATAGGGCTTTCACAGGCACTATGCCCCTTAATCCTCTCACTTAGCCTGTGAGTAGAGTATGAGACTGTCATGTCCATTTTATAGATGAGAAAGTGAAGTCTGGAAAACTTAAGAGATCTGTTCAGGATCACATGCAGTGTCCACGGCCAAGCTCAGACTCGAGGTTGGGTTGTTGCACTAACCTAATTCCATGATTCCATGTCCACCGTTCCAGCCTTTCACAGATGAGGACAGTCACGATTGTACCCACTGCTCCCTCCCCACCTCAGGCCCCAGTCATACAACTGGCAAGCAGCAGTGATTGGCCTATGACCTGGGTTTCGGTGCTTGAAATGCACGCACACTGCTGCTTTCCTGCCCACACTCGGGACACTTTTAGTCCATCACAGAACTCTTTTCCCCTAAGTCTGGTTTTGGCCTCACAATCTTTATCAATCTGCTTGGAAAAGCAGCCTAGCGTGGTAGTAGCAAATGGCAAGGGCTCTGGAGACAGACCCCCAGGTTTGAATTCCAGCTCTGCCTTTATTAGCAATGTGACCTTGGGACAAGTTCCTTACCATCTTCCTGCCTCAGTGTCCTCATCTGTCAACCAGGCGTGGTGTTAATAACATGACTTATCTCATAAGGTTGTTGTGAAAATTGGCGAGTTAAATATTTTTAAGTGCTCAAAACAGTGCCTGGCTATTAAATGTTTGCTGTTAAAACAGAACCACAACACAAGAGTCCATTCAGTCCATGCCTTCAACCAACACTGTTGTCTCACTTGAAACTTTCTGTCAGGCATCCTGAACATACACTGTCACACACACACACTCAAATGTGGGTGCTCTGAGATTAGGGGTTTTGTCTGTCTTGTTTGCAGCTGTATCCCCAATGTTTTCTACACTGAAGATACTCCGTAAGTGTTTATTGATTGACAACACTCACCCCATATCTACTCAGAATAAAAATGGAGGGGAAGCCAAATGACTCTACGGAATTACCAGAGAATATCCACTGCTAACCAAAGAACAAACACAATGTTACAAAGACCTAAAAAAGACTCCTTGCCATGTAAGTATCGTGAGAAGCAGGGTGTGGTGGTGAATGGTAGGGGCTCTGGAGTCACATTGCCCTGGTAGATCTTGGCTCTGTCACTTACAAGCTGTATGGACTAAGAAAACTATTGATCTCTGTCTACAACAAGGGTTTGGAGATTATATGAAATAATATGTGAAAACTGCTTAGAATAGCACCTGACATATAATAAGCCCTCAAAAGATGTCAGCTAAAGCTACTAGGAAAAGTAGAGGAATTTCCTTTAACATGTTCCATAGAAAGGTCCGTTTCCTCATCATGTCCCTATACATTCCATTCTTGGGTATAATGAAATCAACTGAGATGTAAAACATATCATTACAGGCCTTTTAGAAAATTCAAATGTAACCATCCCTTCTATGAAAAATATATTATTTTCCACTTGCTATCAAGAACCCCATTTGAAAAAAGAAAGAATCCCATCCAGAGTTATCCTCCAGCCTTAGCTTTTGGGCCACTTTGTGTTCTTTTAACTTTCTTCTCAGAAGAGAGGGAAAAACCATCACAGGAAACCCAAAGATCTCAGGAACATCCCCCAGCCAGAGGATAATCAAGACCAAATGTCCAAGACATGTCCATTCCTCTAACTGGGAGCCAAGAGAAAACATGAACGCAGTGCTTGAAATGTTTCCAACTTTCGTCTTCCACCCCCTCTTCCAAAGGGATGGCAGTTTCAAGATCCATCCGCCCATCCACTCACTTCCATTCAATACTCCTTTAGTGCCTCCTACCTGTCTAGTGTTCTGCTAGGTGCTAATGCTAATGAGTCAAAAAAAGACCCAGTCCCTGCCCACCATTTGGTCTCAGTGTGGAGAGAGGCAGACAGGTGAGCCAGCACTCACAAAACCACAGTGTGCGGGGAGAATGATAAACCTAGGAGCTCCAGGCACAGCACTGGGAGGGATCGTGCTGCGTCATTACAATTCAAAGACTGCCTCAGAAACTGCCAAATTCCCTGTGTCCTTCTTCAGACATGCATACACATGCTGGGTACCCTCTAGCCAGGCCCCATACCATCATCCTTACCCAAATTAGCTGCTGCTTTCCCACGTTCGTTCTGGCCCCCAGGCATGGATGAGAAGCTCACGTTGTAGTTGGGCCGGTTCTGGGGAGAGGAGTGGGGCATGCTGGACTGTGGCTTGGACTGTGTCTGCTGCCAGTTGTAGCCCCCTCCCTGCTGCCACCCCCCACCCATGGGCTGGGGAGATGCTTTCTGTGGCGAGCTGAGAGGTGGAAATCCACCACCCAATCCAGTTGGTGTGGAAGGTTTGCTGGCAAATGAAGAACCACCTACAGGAAAAACAGAAAGAGAAAGAGAGAAAGAAGGTAATGCTATTGTGAGTAGCCTCTAACTCCTGTGTCCCAAGTCACTGCTTACAAAGACTTTAGTGGAACCTCCCTTGACTAGTGGCATAATTAGCCTTCCTACCCTGTCCATTCTAAAGGAGATCAGTCCTGGGTGTTCTTTGGAAGGAATGATGCTAAAGCTGAAACTCCAGTACTTTGGCCACCTCATGCGAAGAGTTGACCCATTGGAAAAGACTCTGATGCTGGGAAGGATTGGGGGCAGGAGGAGAAGGGGACAGCAGAGGATGAGATGGCTGGATGGCATCACCGACTCGATGGACGTGAGTTTGAGTAAACTCCAGGAGTTGGTGATGGACAGGGAGGCCTGGCATCCTGCAATTGATGGGGTCGCAAAGAGTCGCACACGACTGAGACTGAACTGAACTGAACTGAATAGCTAAATAAATTGCATTCATATATTTTCCTTTAATCCTCACAATGACATTTTTAGGTATTTACTAACAGTTCCATTTTTCCTTCTGATAAACAAACTGTAGCTCAGAATAGGTAAGCGATTTTCTGAAAGTTACACAGCCAGAAAGTGGCAGAACTGGGACCCGCGTCCAAGTCTGACTCCAAGCCAGATGAGCCCTGGCTCCTCCACAGTGCCATTGCAGCTCTCCCTCCCACCCTCTCAGAAGATTCTATTTCTTAACTTGAGCAAAATCTATCAAATGACAAGAACAGGGAATAAAACAAAAATACATTCACTGGTGAAGCTGCTACTTAAACATCAACGATCAGGATTATTCACTGTCTGTTATAAATACCAGCATGGTTAGTGCCCACGAGTAAACAAAGGTGTTTTAAAATTTCATAACTAGGTTTCAATTTCACACTACTTGCACTTCATTGCAGGAGAGTAAACATAGCTAACACTCTGACAACTCTGAATAGGGTAAAGAAACTTATTCAAGCTTTAAAAAATGATATTACTCTGTCCTGGGAATTTAAGTAGAATCCTGACTCTGTAACTCCTAACTCCTAAGTACTCACTGCATAAATGCTGGGCTTTTCCCAAAATATGAAGACTAGCTGTGACTCATGTTTGAAGAGGTGATCTCCAGGAACCCTTTCAGGCACCAATACCGAAGCAACAGTGATAATAAAATAGCATTTATATAGCTCTTTTAGAATTTACAAAATATGTTTATGACTATTACTGCCTTTAATCTACACACATCCTTAGGAAATAGGTAGTATTACTGGTTCCACTTTATTTATTTTTCTTTGTCAAAATTACCATTTATTTTTTCATTTTCATACAATTTTTAAAGGTTACTTTCCATTTAGTTATTACAAAATCTTAGCTATATTCCCAATGTTTTACAGTACATCCCTGAGCCTATCTTATACCCAATAATTTGTACCTCCCATTTCCTCACCCCTCTCTTGCCCTCCCCCTAATCCCCACTGGTAAGCTCTAACTTGTTTTCTATATCTGTGAGTCTGCTTCTTATCTGCTGTATTTCTTGTATTTTTCAGGTTCCACATATAAATGATATCATACAGTATTTGTCATTCTCTCTCTGACATACATCGCTTAGCATAATGCCCTCCAAATCCATCCATGTTGCTATTAATGGCAAAAATTTTTGTTCTTTTTATGACTGAATAGTATTCCACTGTGTATACTGCCATATGCCATATCCTCTTTAACCACTCCTCTGCTGACGGACACTTGGTCACTTCCATATCTTGGTAATTGTAAATAATGTTGCTATGAACATTGGGGTGCACATATCTTTTCAAATTAGTGGGTTTTTTTTCCAGATGTATACCCAAGAGTGGAATTGCTAGGTCATAAGTTAGTTCTATTTTCAGTTTTTTGAAAAATGTCCATACCATTTTCCACAGTCTGGCCCCACTTTAAAGATAAGGAAATAAAGGAGGTATACTTGGTATACTTACAGGCTTATGGTCACACATCTAGTTCATGGAGCTGGGCCTTGACTATGAACTTCCCATCTCCACATGTCATGTTCATTTCCTGCATCCATAATCTCAAATTCCTCTCCAAATCTCTGAGTCTTTTACTACAAATCTCTGAGTAAGTGAGTCATCCCTCACTTACTGTCTCTTCTTTCTATCAGTATTGTTCCTCTGGTCTGATGTGGGTTCCTCTTCCCACTCCCACTGGGAATGCTGTGTTATGACCAGCAGACTTGGAACCAATCTGTCTCTGCTCCATCACACATTCATGCATTCATTCTTACATTCGTTTATTTATTCATTCATTCATATATTCATTCATCAGTATTTGTTGAGCATTACCAAGTACCAGAAAGCAAAAAGATTTTCTTAGGCTCCAAAATCACTGAGGATGATAAGTACAGCTAAGAAATTATAAAGAAATTAAAAGACACTTGCTCCTTGGAAGAACAGCTATGACAAACCTAGATAGTATATTAAAAAAGCAAGGACATCAGTTTGCCAACAAAGGTCCGTATAGTCAAAGCTATGTTTTTTTCCAGTAGTCATGTACATATGTGACAGTTGAACTATAAGGAAGGCTGAGTGCCAAAGAATTGATGCTTTTGAACTGTGGTGCTGGAGAAGGCTCTTAAGAGTCTCTTGGACTGCAAGGAGGTAAAACCAGTCAATCCTAAAAGAAATCAACCCTGAATATTCATTGGAAAGATGGATGCTGAAACTGAAGCTTCAACACTTTGGGTACCTGATGCAAAGAGCCAATTCGCTGGAAAAGACCCAGATCCTGGGAAAGATTGAGGGCAGGAGGGAAGGGGATGACAGAGGGTGAGATGGTTGGATGGCATCATTGTCTCAATGGACATGAGTTTGAGCAAACTCTGGGAGACAGTGAAAGACAGAAGAGCCTGGCATGCTGCAGTCCCTGAGGTCGCAAAGAGTCAGACACAACTTAGTAACTAAACAACAACAACTAGGTACCAGATACAGTGCCCCAGGAAAATAGCCGAAAACAGCCTACAGAGAATCCTCGCTCTTCTGAAGTTCAGTGAAAAACTTATCTCCTTGACCTCAGTGTTATCACCTGTAAAATCAGAACTATGTCTACATCGCAGAAAAAACATAAAGGCACAATGACTATGTGAAAGCTCTTCACAATTCCTGAACTAAGCAAATAAGAGGCACCATTTTAAAATAATGCAAATTCATATTCCCAGCATGTACCCATCCACCATAAAGGCTCAATAAATACTTGGTAATAGAAAAAGGGAATGGCACTGTTGCGCACTACAGGCTGGCATCGCCCCTGTCGTGAAGCCCTTCTTTGTGAGCCTCTGGGCCCCTCTGCCAACAGCACCTCAACATACCTGAGGTTGGGTAGACATTCCACACTGGAATTTCATCTTTTATTTTAAGGATGCTTACAATCTTCTTTCTGAATATATTACGTTTATTATTTAAAAAGTCATAACTACAGAAAGACCTGAAAAACTTAAAAAATTCTTCCATGTTCCCACCGCTTTGCCATTTATTTGTTCATTTATAATACACTATTGAGCATCTTCTCCACATGAGGCTGCAGATACAGTGGTGAAATGGCACATGCTGCCTCTGATCTCAAGCTGCTCATCAACATTGCAGGGCTTTCTGATGTTACCCTTTCAGAATTCTTTCCTAAATATTTTTTAGACTGGTTAGCAATTCTAATTTTTAAAGCCACTGAAGCAGAGAACTGACGGAAATATAGAGTAGTAGCTAAACCCAGAGCCCACAGCTATTCTCATTAAAAGCAAAAGCAGTGGTTGTCAAACTTGGCTGTGCATTAGACTCACTTGGGGAGCTTTAAAAATTCTCTATACCCAAGCCACAACCAAACTAATTAAATCGGAATCTATGGGAAAAACTATGGTGTTTGTATCAGAATTGTTCAATGTGAAAATACCTAAAGGAGAAGCATGCTATCTTTTTTTAATTGCAGCTATATAACTTAGAAGTTTAATTTTTACTCTAAAGCAATTGCCTAGGAGTCAAAAATTTTAGTGTGTAAGTAGCCCTTGCTTATATACTCATTTGCTGTACAGTTTCAGGAAAATCACTTACCTTTCCTAAATTATGTGACTCGAAAATGAGGCAAAAGGAAACTAGTTTCCCCAGCAGTTTTTAAGAATTATTGCATTTCAAAAATAAGTAACTCTTCGAAAAAATATTTTTGAATTTCCCTGGTGCCTAGTGGTTAGGATTCATGGGCTTTCACTGTGGTGGCCTGGATTCAATCCCTGGTTGGGAAAAGTCCCGCAAGCTATGAGGCGTGGCAAAAAAAAAAACAAACAAAAATAACCACTACTCTTGAACTCCTTTGAATAGGTATGTTGTTGTAGTAATAAAGATGCAGCTATTCTAAAACTATTTTTGTTGTCTATTAATGTTGTTGAGATCCAAGGAAATGCAAGATACAGATGTGGAACAGGGGAAGGTAAGGAAGACCCTGTGGCAGTGGATGGGATTAAATTATGTGTTAATATCCACTGATCACCTATCTCCATCTCCTGGAAGGCAGAGCAGTGACACCCACCCCAGAGCAAAAAAGACATACTTATAGCAGAGATTTTGGTTTCTAAATACCATTCCCCACAAAAAGGAATGAGATTTCTCAGAAATGCCTGATTATAGGACAGGCATGTAAAAAGTTCAAGAGAAGCCTAGGAAACCGTGTGCCATAAAGAAAGTTCTCGAAAATGATGGAATCAAGTGAAAATGATATAGAAGTCAGAAGAAAGGAGCTTTCACAAATCAAATGTGGGACCATGTGAACATTAAATAATAACAGTAATAGATGATAACCAACCGAGTCAAAAAAGAATCCATTAATCCATTATGATGTGAGAGATGGAGGGGGTCAGAAAGGAAGGAAGGGGATGGGAGAGGGAGAGACAGGAGATTCTTCCTTAGAATGAAATGCCAATTAATATATACAGAAAGAAGAAGGGAATCAGAAAAGCACAGTTTTGCAGGTATCATGGCAATAACTGCTTTAGGCAAGAATCACCAATGAATGCTAAAACCAGCAGGTAAAGGTCAGATGGAGAATTGGATAATCTCAAATTCTCTCTCCAGATTACTCATTAATTACTGAAGGGAAAAATGGTAACTTCATGGTGAAGCAAACCTGGCAGACATCACCTTAACCAAGTGATCAAAGTTACCAAATCAAGACTTTGGCAACTGGCCTGTACCCTTCAAAGATCAATGTCTTGAAAGGTTGAGGAATGATTCCAGGTGAAAGGCGTCTAAAAGGACATGACAACTAGATGCAAGACATGATGCTGAATTTTTTAAAAGAACTTCTTATAAAGGTCACCTATTCAGTAAGGCCCTTCCCTAACCACTCGATATTTAAAATAACACCCTGGCCCATCCCCCACGCGCCATCACTTTCTGCCTGATTTTTTCACAGGACTCCTCATGGGGTCATAGTGCAAGCCACAGACCTAGAGTTCATGGTGCTGAAACCCTGTGATTTGGGCGTGTTCCTGAAACTTCCGTGTCCGTTTCTTCATCTGTAAAATGAGGATTATAATAGTTTCTACTTCAAAAAATATTGGGAAGATTAAATGAAATGATATATGTAATGCACTTAAAATAGACCCTGGTACAGAGTAAAATGTCCAGCTAAACATTAATTGCTTTTATTGGTTGACATTATATTGTATATTTATTCATTTAATGTTTATTTCCCCTTCTAGAATATCAACTTTAAGAAGAAGGAATTTAGTTTTGGTTTTGTTAGTTTGGCTGGTTGGTTTTCACTAAAACAATGTTAGAACACAGAAGGCACTTAATAATTAATTGTGGGATGAATAAATGGGTAAAAAATGAACACTGAAAAGATTGTACTTGAAATAGAACTTTGACTGTTTTATAGAATGTTATTATTCTAAAATTTGAACTTTAAGATACAAAAAAAGGGAAAATAATTTGAGAAATTCTTAAAAGGAAAGAAGATCTAAATTATATAAAAGGAAAGGTCAAGATTCTAACATAACTACTAAGAAAAATAAAACGGTAGCATGTTCTCATTCCCTGCAGATAATTCAGCTCTAAATGCTTCCGGAGGCCTTTTGGGGAAACTAAAATATCAAGTTGGCTTATTTAAACCTTTGTGTCAGAGCTACCTCATCCTTATTTAACAACTCTGCACTTCACGGGAGAGGATGGAAAAGGAGGAGGGAAAAAGTTTCAAAACACACTAGTCCAATCAACTACACCTTGAAGAGAGATTTCTTGGTAAAACAGAACCCTGCACACTGTACCCCTCTCTAGGGAGCATCAGCACGAGCACCGATGCAGGGAGGCCTGGCGTGCTGCGATTCATGGGGTCGCAAACAGTTGGACACGACTGAGTGACTGAACTGAACTGAACTGAAGTGCTTTATGAGCAAGTAATTTTGGAAACACTGGGTTCAGTGAACTTCAATTAAGTGTTTTATGAGTGAGTAGTTTTGGAAACACCAGCTTCCGTGGACTTTGATTATTGCAGTCGTGTCCGACTCTTTGCGACCCCATGAATCGCAGCACGCCAGGCCTCCCTGTCCATCATCAACTCCCTAAGTTCACTCAAACCCACGTCCATCGAGTCAGTGATGCCATCCAGCCATCTCATCCTCTGTCGTCCCCTTCTCCTCCTGCCCCCAATCCCTCCCAGCATCAGAGTCTTTTCCAATGAGTCAACTCTTCGCATGAGGTGGCCAAAGTACTGGAGTTTCAGCTTCAGCCTCATTCCTTCCAAAGAAATCCCAGGGCTGATCTCCTTCAGAATGGACTGGTTGGATAAAACACTTATCCTATAATAATAATAATAATAATTAACATCTGATGAAAAAACTCTTTAGAAATACTCTCCAGAGGGTCTATTTTCTGTATGGAAGATTACAAACCGACCAGAGAGGACTGTGGCCCATGGAGAGAAGAGAGGCACAGTGTGAGGACCTCACTGGCAACTTCAGAATAAGACCTGCACACAGCGGGCCCCTCGTGGCACAGCTCTATTTGACCACCCTTGTCTCTCACTGTTTCCCTACATAGTCACTACTTTCGGTGCAAACTCTATTTTCAGATGCTCCCAGAAGTTCTAACTTTATTTACACTACTACTACTCCAAACTCAGGGATTGGAGAAATGCATTAATAGGGGTTAGCTCCAACCCAGTATTTGAAGCCTGTTTCCTTTTCTAAAAAGACAGCTTTAGGTTTTAGAATATAGCTTAAAAATACAGATTATTTTAGATCCCAGGTAAACACTACAGCTTATTTTTAACCCCAAAGATTTAGATTTGAGGCTTTGTAGCCAAAATAAGTATGTATCTTCATTTGTTATGTGTATACCTAATGTCCCAAGGTCAGCAAAAGGGTCCAGAGTCTGGGGTTTGTTTTGATGGGTGGGAGTACCATGCGAGGAGCCTGTTGGGCTGGTGGCAGCTGATTTGCTTCCCATTCCAAAACCTCCTGAAAAAAATAAGAAGGTCATTGCAAATGAATTAGTTGTCTGAGGCTGAATTCTGAAGTTCAGAAATCTAGAGCTACTGCTCACCTCATCTCTAAGGGCAAATTAGGACAAGGTTTGCAAATATGTTAGAAGTAGCTAGACCCCATTTCCCTAATTTAAGGGAGTAGTGACCTGGAGCAAGGACAGGGAACAGAAAAGGTATAAGTCATTACCAAGCAATGGCACCCCACTCCAGTACTCTTGCCTGGAAAACCCCATGGACGGAGGAGCCTGGTAGGCTGCAGTCCATGGGGTCGCTAACAGTCGGACACAACTGATCGACTTCACTTTCACTTTTCACTTTCATGCATTGGAGAAGGAAATGGCAACCCACTCCAGTGTTCTTGCCTGGAGAATCCCAGGGATGGGGGAGCCTGGTGGGCTGCCGTCTATGGGTCGCACACAGTCAGACACAACTGAAGTGACTTAGCAGTAGCAGCCACTCCTCTAAACCATTACATCTGGTGCTTACCTCATGTCACCTGACTCCATTCTTTCCTATGGGATTTCCTATGAGAGGAGTCAGAGTTGAATTCTGGTTCTGCCACTTCCTAGCTGAGTGACCTTTGACACGTTGCTTAACTTTTCTGAGTGTCGATATTTTCTCATTGGTTACATAAGGAAACAGCAACTGCTTTAGAAAGTTGCTGTGACAGACATAGTGTGTGTGTGTGTGTGTGTGTGTGTGTAACTTGCACAGTGTCAGAAAGATAATCACACAAGATGGCTCTCAAAAAATACAATACTAGCCATAAGAAAGAGAATTTATTTACTATAGACAAATTCAGATCTAAAACAAGTTCTCTGTAAGAGAGAAAACCATTCAGATTATGCAACACCTACTCTATGCCAGAAAATTTCATGTAAGTAATTTCACTTAAACTGTGTGGGATAAGAATTGTGAATTCCATTTTACAGATAAGAAAACTGAAGTTCAGACTGGTAAAAAAAAATTCAAGAGCTTCTAAATGGTTGAGTTAGATGTATACCCAGATCTGTCTAACTCTATTGTCACGGCAAACATTTAGCAAATTGAGACTTAGAGAAATTATCATAAGACATGCAGCACTACCATGTCATCAAGGGCAATGTGAAAAGCTTTCTCAGATTGGGAACCTTTAGTAACTTCCATAAATGGGGCTAGCACTCTGCAAGTACTCACTTCACCTTGGGTGAAGGATTATGCTCCAGTGACCAATTATGTGGCACAAAATTCATCTGCTGATCTTTACCTGGTTTGGTATGCCAGTCCCAGGCTCCTGAAACATCTGGCTGAATGTTCACAGCAGGGGTACTAGAAGCTGCAAACGAGGAGAAGAAAAAGAATCAGGACAAAATAGCTCAGAATCCACTTTTCTGAGTTCACAAAAGAAAATGCTCTCCCTCTCATGATATGCCCATGTCTCACGTGATTCTACTCTCCCTCTGAGCTCTCTCCACATTCTGCAACATTGGTATTTTCTGCCTTCATCTGTACTTACTTATATGAGCACTGGTGGAAGCCATATACTGTTTGTCTCTGTTACTTCCTTGTTCGCCTTTATTTTACCTCCAAAGGTACACTCTGAATTGTAACTGTGCATATATCTGTCTCAAGTACGCTGTGAAAGCAAGAATTATCTTATCCATCTGCATGGGTCCCACCTCTACCCTTAACACAAAGTCAGTAGGCAATAGAAAAAAGGTGAAATGAAACTCAAACTCAATTTGCCTTAAGCTGGCATAAACTGCATGAGCAACTTAGAACAAAAATGTTGTTTTATCATTTGGGGGAGAATGGATCCATGTATATGTGTGGCTGAGTCCCTTCACTGTTCACCTGAAATTATTGCAACATTGTTGTATCCCAATAGGAAATGTATTTTGCATTAAAAAATGAATAAAAATTAAATTTTTTTTGTTTTTGTCTCCTCTGCTGGGACATTAACAGAGAATATGAGTCAATCAGAACACTTACTAGGAACTGACTAGATACCATCCACCCACCATGCTGCTGTCAGGGATGTATCTACTGTCACTAAAACAACAAACTCACTACAGCTTCAAAATAGATCATTCTGACCACTCTCAAGGGAGGTCAAGGGATTACATCTGATAGAGTGCTGGAAGAACTATGGACGGAGGTTCATGACATTGTACAGGAGGCAGTGATCAAGACTATTCCCAAGAAAAAGAAATGCAAAAAGGCAAAATGGTTGTCTTAGAAGGCATTACAAACAGCTAGCTGAGAAAAGAAGAGAAGTGAAAGGCAAAGGAGAAAAAGAAAGATATACCCATTTGAATGCAGAGTTCCAAAGAACAGCAAGGAGAGATAAGAAAGCCATCCAGTGATCAATGCAAAGAAATAGACGGAAACAATATAATGGGAAAGACTAGAGATCTCTTCAAGAAAATTAGAGATACCAAGGGGACATTTCATGCAAAGATGGGCTCAATAAAGGACAGAAAATGGTATGGACCTAACAGAAGCAGAAGATATTAAGAAGAGATGACAAGAATACACAGAAGAACTATACAAAAAAGATCTTCATGACCCAGATAACCATGATGGTGTGATCACCCACCTAGAGCCAGACATCCTGGAATGTGAAGTCAGGTGGGCCTTAGGAAATATCTCTATGAACAAAGCTAGTGGAGGTGATAAAATTCCAGTTGAGCTATTTCAAATCCTAAAAGATGATGCTGTGAAAGTACTGCACTCAATATGCCAGCAAGTTTGGAAAACTCAGCAGTGGCCACAGGACTGGAAAAGGTCAGTTTTCATTCCAATCCCAAAGAAAGGCAATGTCAAAGAATGTTCAAACTATTGCACAATTGCACTCATCTCACACACTAGCAAAGTTATGCTCAAAATTCTCCAAGCCAGGTTTCAACAGTACGTGAACTGTGAATTTCCAGATGTTCAAGCTGCATTTAGGCAGAGGAACCAGAGATAAAACTGCCCACATCCATTAGATCATCGAAAAAGCAAGAGAGTTCCAGAAAAACATCTACTTCTGCTTTATTGACTACGCCAAAATCTTTGACTGTGTGGCTCACAAAAAAACTGTGGAAAATTCTCAAACAGATGGGAATACCAGATCACCTTACCTGTCTCCTGAGAAATCTGCATGAAGGTCAAGAAGCAACAGTTAGAACTGGACATGGAACGACAGACAGACTGGCTCAAAATTGGGAAAAGAGTACATCAAGGCTGTATGTTTTCACCCTGCTTCTTTAACTTATATGCAGAGCACATCATGAGAAATGCTGGGCTGGACGAAGCACAAGCTAGAATCAAGATTGCCAGGAAAAATATCAATAACCTCAGATATGCAGATGACACCACTCTTATGGCAGAATGTGATAAACTGAAAGAGGAGAGTGAAAAAGCTGGCTCAAAACTCAACATTCAAAAAACTAAAATCATAGCATCTGGTCTCATCACTTCATGGCAAATAGATGGGGAAACAGTGGAATCAGTGACAGACTTTATCTTCTTGGGCTCCAAAATCACTGCAGATAGTGACTGCAGCCATGAAATTAAAAGATTCTTACTCCTTGGAGAAAAAGATATGACCAACCTAGACAGCATATTAAAAAGGAGAGACATTACCTCACCAACAAAGGTCCATCTAGTCAAAGCTATGATTTTTCCAGTGGTCACGTATGGATGTGAGAGTTGGACTGTAAAGAAAGCTGAGTGCAAAGAATTGATGCTTTTGAACTGTGGTGTTGGAGAAGACTCTTGAGAATCCCTTGGACTGCAAGGAGACCCAACCAGTCCATACTAAAGGAAATCAGTCCTGAATATTCATTGGAAGGACCAATGCTGAAGCTGAAACTCCAAAACTTTGGCCACCTGATGCAAAAATCTGACTTATTGGAAAAGACCCTGATGCTGGGAAAGGTTGAAGGCAGGCAGAGAAGGCAACAACAAAGGATGAGATGGTTGGATGGCATCACCGACTCAATGGACATGTATTTGAGCAAGCTTCAGGAGTTAGTGAAAGACAGGGAAGCCTGGCATGCTGCAGTCCATGGGGTAAGAAAGAGTCATACACAACTGAGCAACTGAACTGACTGACCCTTCTCAAAGTTTCAAGTGGAGAATTTAAAAGAAATGTTCAGTTAAATATAATCAGGTATATTAGAGTACACATTGGTAGAGTAAACTTTTTCTGCATCTGTAGAATGCAAATAAGAAACTGGATGCCATAAGAAAGAACTTCTTTCTAAGACTCTTCTAGGTTCTGTTCATTAAATCAAAGAATACAAAGCAAATACTAAAATAACACTGCAAGTAGGATTTAAGACACAGTACACATATCACCACCAAAAGGTTCATCAAGGCACCAAGCCATCCTTATCAAGCCTTATATTTACCTGTTTTATTTCCTTAGTACGAACCAAGACACTGTACGTTCCCATCATTGAATTAAATAGAATATAACATTATCAGAAATAACAGTTCTTTTCTTTCAGTTTTCCCTTCTCTTTTTCCACAGTAATCCATGAAAACTGAGGTGGAAACTAGATAATTTTGCTAACTTTTTCTGTTTGACTTCCTTTAAACTCTGACCTTAGTCTTACACCCAACTAGGATGCAGAACTAGGAATTAGTACTTCAACTGTATTACTAATCAAACCCACAAACCTACCACACACAAGTCACCATCAGGGAACAGAGAGCTAAAGGACAAGTGCCTATCCTCCAGAAATTTAAAATCTGCTGGAGAGAAAGGAATAAACAAATGAAAAGATAATACCCAGTATTTTAAACTTCTACTTAGCTTTTTATTATGGTTACTTGTTCAGTTTTTCTTCTCAGATTAAGCCCTAAATAATTATTCTCTTCAGAGAAAATGTTCAGTAAATATTCATAGAACTTGAAGGCAACATTTCTTGATTTTCACAAGTGATGGATAGTGCCTTGTAGAAACTAGAGGTGGGCAATCTGACCTCCCAAACTGATGCCTGAGTCTCATCTATATATGAAGAGGATGCAACTGACCCACTAACAATGGAATAATTCCCTTCTCAGCAAGGACAGTGGAACATTCTTTCACACACTAGCATCACACAGATCAAAATCAGCAGCACAGCCACGAAAGAAAAGAGTTCTAACTGGCTGAAACGGAGGGATAAACATCTAGCCAACTCACAAGGTAGAACCAAGTCCGTACTGCCATGCTCAAGTACAAACATCCATACCCACGGGACATAAAAGGTGGTACTCACATGAAAACAGTAAATTCAAAGTATTAAAGTCAGGACAATAGATAACCTTATTAATATTATCAGTATGCATCAAAGAGATTTATATAGGAAAAAATATAATTCATTTTATATGGAAAGACAGGTAGATAATACAACACATCATATAGATCTTGTAGGCACTAGGAAAGCATTCGTAAACAAAACTAACAAAAGTCTCTGCCTCTGAACTCATGTTCTAGTGGGGAAAGATAGACAGGAGGAGAAGTTTCCATGTGAAATAGAGCAGTCAGAGGAGACCCCACTGAGAAGCTGATTGCTGAGCAAAGATAAAAGAGGAGAAGGAATTAGCCATGCCATGGTCTGGGGAAGAGAGGACGGCCAGTGCAACGGTGGAGAGCCATGTGACTGGAATGGAACGAGCAGAGGGAGCAAGTAGGGAAGGAGGTCACAGCCCTGGGTATTCGAGCACAGAGGGCCAACCAAGGCCATCCCAATGACTTTGGCTTCCATGCTGAGTGAAGCAGGGAGCCACTGCAGGGACAGCAATGACATAACCTACATTTTAAATAAGTGAACAAAAACAACAGCTTTAACCTATCACCCTGCATCTTTCCTCTTGGGGTAGCCAACTTCCAATCCAGAGATTCTTTTAAGTGGGCATGGCACAAGGGTCAGAGGTGAATTTCTTGCATATCGTCCTGTGGATCCACTTCATACAGTTTGAGATTTAAGAGCAATAGGAAATCACCCATAAAGTTTGTTCCTGGACTGCTTCCTCATTTTCTGTCATTGCAGTTTGACCAGAGTTGCACAACTCAACTCAGTGTTGCACAGTTTCCTTTTGCATTTGCATAGCTCCCATGAAGTCAAGCTGATCACTACACTGTGTTCCCCAGAGGGGCTCAGGGGGCCTTCAACTATAAATACATCGTCCTCTAAGTCTAGGCCACTTGGGTTCAGCATCCTTCAGCATCAAGAAGGAGCTTCATTTCTCCAGCTCAAAGCCATATATCCTTCACTGAAGACCTTCAGTTTTAATCAGTGTTACCTAAGTGATACCTTTTTGCTCTTACAAACAGATGTGATTATGATTCTTTCCACAAAGTTTGTCTCTAACTTAGAAATATAATGTGGGCCTTGTATAATTTAAAATTTTTCTAGTAGTCACATTAAAAAAGGTAAAAAGACACTGGCAAAATTAATATTAATATAACATTTTATTTAACCTAATATATTCAAAATATTATATTAAATGACTAATATAAATATATTAATGACATGTTACATTGCTTTTTTGTACTAAGTTTTGAATTCTGGTATGCACTTTACACTTAGTATGTTTCAAATCAGACTGGCACATTTTAAGTGCTCAACAGTCGAGTGTGGTTAGTGGCTTCATCTTAGAACTAGTTTAATATATCGGGATATTGTATTCTAAACTGCTCTGTGGAATACTAATTTTGTGGAATGCTTGTCATATTGCATTTTATTAACTCAAGACACATATTTTTTCATAATTCAAAGATTTCAACTAGTAGGCATCCTCCAATCAACTGAAAGTGACAGCACATAAAATAAAGATATGTCCTACAACTGGTGGTACCCTATGCATTTTGTGCATGTAGCTCTAATGCAAAAAAAATTTCCAAATTAAATTTTAGGGAAGCTGAGTAAAAGTTAAGCAGGCTTCTTTACTGTAAAACACTGCAGAACTTTTAATATGTTAACATGAATTGTTAATTTTTAAGAGATATGTAGCTTTTCAAAAACAAAAGCCAATATTGGAAATAAATGCAAAAATAAACAAATGGGACCTAATTAAACTTAAAAGCTTCCGCACAACAAAGGAAACTATTAGCAAGGTGAAAAGACAGCCTTCAGAATGGGAGAAAATAATAGCAAATGAAGCAACGGACAAACAACTAATCTCAAAAATATACAAGCAACTCCTACAGCTCAACTCCAGAAAAATAAATGACCCAATCAAAAAATGGGCCAAAGAACTAAATAGACATTTCTCCAAGGAAGACATACAGATGGCTAACAAACACATGAAAAGATGCTCAACATCACTCATTATCAGAGAAATGCAAATCAAAACCACTATGAGGTACCATTTCACACCAGTCAGAATGGCTGCGATCCAAAAGTCTACAAGCAATAAATGCTGGAGAGGGTGTGGAGAAAAGGGAACTCTCTTACACTGTTGGTGGGAGTGCAAACTAGTACAGCCACTATGGAGAACAGTGTGGAGATTCTTTAAAAAACTGGAAATAGAACTGCCCTATGATCCAGCAATCCCACTGCTGGGCATACACACTGAGGAAACCAGAAGGGAAAGAGACACATGTACCCCAATGTTCATCGCAGCACTGTTTATAATAGCCAGGACATGGAAGCAACCTAGATGCCCATCAGCAGATGAATGGATAAGAAAGCTATGGTACATATACACAATGGAGTATTACTCAGCCATTAAAAAGAATACATTTGAATCAGTTCTAATGAGATGGATGAAACTGGAACCTATTATACAGAGTGAAGTAAGCCAGAAAGAAAAACACCAATACAGTATACTAACGCATATATATGGAATTTAGAAAGATGGTAACAATAACCCTGTGTACGAGACAGCAAAAGAGACACCAATGTATAGATCAGTCTTATGGACTCTGTGGGAGAGGGAGAGGGTGGGGAGATTTGGGAGAATAGCATTGAAACATGTATAATATCATGTATGAAACGAGTCGCCAGTCCAGGTTCGATGCATGGTACTGGATGCTTGGGGCTGGTGCACTGGGACGACCCAAAGGGAGGGTAGGGGAGGGAGGAGGGAGGAGGGTTCAGGATGGGGAACGCAGGTATACCTGTGGCAGATTCATTTCGATATTTGGCAAAACTAATACAATATTGTAAAGTTTAAAAATAAAATAAAATTTTAAAAAAATGTATGCAGATTCAAAGGAGAAAAAACAAAAACAAAAGCCAAAACAAAACCCTGCCTACAAGATGTTTTTATATCTGAACACCTACTGATGTCTTGTAGGGAACCCTGTTCCACTAAACACAGCATAAATACTTCCTTACCATGCACTGTAGGAGAAGGACTCCTCGTAGGCTGAAGAAAGGGGTCACTGGAAGCACTGGCTGTGTTCAAAAAAGAACCCAGCAAATCTTGACCTGATGGTTTAGAAGGTGCTCCAAATGGGTCAAAGGTGGCACCTAGAAAACAGGAAAAAGGTGTTTCTTTGTCCTATGGGTTCACTCATTCCATAAATATTGGACAGCTGTCACTCTTACAAGGCCCTAGGCCAAATACTGGAAAAGTCAGGATGACACCTGCCTCATGGGCTGCTCCACAGGCCCATCCTATCCTTAAAACTTCCTTCAGGGTTAACAGTGAAGCCCAAGGATTTCTGACTACATGTGAATAACCCTTTCTTTGAGGACAAAGGAGAACTCCTGATTTACCTGTAGGATGATCCATAAACTCTATAAACAAGGGCCCTGTGGGCCTTTGGACATCTTAATAACATGAAATAAATCAAGCAAGTTTATAGACTAATAGATAAGTGGTGAAACCATGGCCTGGATCACAAGAGATGATCAATGAATGAACTGTGATCATGTTCAGTGAATTAGTGAACAAACGCCAGGCACGAGGAGCTTTGCTATTAAGGTGAACAGTAGAAAACCTCACTGACCAGGTTTTGCTTAGTTTTGTGTTTTTAGTGGTCCTGGCACATCAAAAGTTAAAAAGAAAAGAAAATGAGTGTGACAAAAACTGAGCTCTCATCACACCTTATGTTCTATGACACAAAATGCTTTCAAAACATTGCTTGCTTACAACTTGCTAGAAACCAGGTGCAGATGTAGTAAAATGCAAAAAAGTTTGTGAATGAACCAAGAAAACTACAACAAAGTGGCAGCTGAGGTTTCCAGCAACAACACAATAATAGTATTTTTAAATTTTATTTATTTATTTTGAGTATGTTGGATCTTCATTGCTGTGCAGGCTTTTCTCTTGTTATGGTGCCTGGGCTTCTCATTACAGTGGCTGCACTTGCTGTGGAGGGCACGTGGGCTTCAACAGTTGCAGTGTATGGGCTCAGTAGTTGCGATTCCTGGGCTCTAGGGCACTGGCTCAACAGTTGTGACACACGGGCTTAGTTGCTTTGTGGCATGTGGGATCTTCCCAGACCAGGGATCAAACCCATGTCTCCTGCATTGGCAGGAGAATTCGTAACCACTGAGCCATCAGGGAAGTCCAACAATGCCGTAACTTAGTATTGCATCATTTCTTTAGGGTTTATGTTGCCTTTCATAAAGAGTACATCAGCTGATCCTGTTAGCTGTCAGACAGAAGTGATAGCATTTTCATTCTATAGACAATAAAACTGAGGTTCAGAGAGCCGAGTTTCTTGCCCAATATCAAGTAAATGATAAGACTGGACTCATGTTCAAGTTTTTGGACTTCAAATTCCAGGAATTTCCCAAAGGCGTGTCACATTCTTCACAGACGTGAGATAAATGTGATGAAAATGACAGAGTGGCATATATATAACTGGACTTTAATTTTGCATTAATGGGCAAGGGAATTAGCTCCCTATAATGAGATGTCACTTCCTAATTTGTAAGCATCAAGCTAATGGGCTGACTGCTTCCTGGAGTAGGAGTGACCTATTCTAGGAATAGATAACTACAGTCAAACAAGTTAATGAATAAACCCCATTCTCAAAACCCAGGGAGGGATATGATTTAATATGTGTTCAGCTACAACTTCATTGGCATAGTGCTCTCCTAATGCCTGCCGGGCAGTAGATTAGCCTTACATAGCAGCAATGAATCAACTATACATCAGGCACTCTATTACATGATGTGTGTCATTTAGCTCATTTAATACTAACCAAACTTTATCCCTTCTATAAAATGAGAATACTGAGATTTATAGAATACCTGCAAGCAGACACCTAACTTTGACGTCCACCAGTAGAGAATGCTAAAATCTTCTCACTATTACTTGGGACACTTTTAATACCAACCTATGTTAAATTAGGCTTCCCTGGTGGCTCAGATGTTAAAGAGTCTGCCTGCAAACGTCAAAAAAATGTGGATGGCCAGCCACAAGAAGGATTGAGTCTGTGGCAATGAGCGGAGTGAAGCTGACTGAGCCTCATGGGGCTCAAACTCTTTATCTGGCACCAACTGCTCCACTCCATCAGCTGTGCTGCTGGCAGGGGTCCCTTAAATATATCTTAAATTAATTAAGTGCTTCTCTGCACAGCAAAAACGTATTCAGAAAACTACAGTTTCAAGAAGCCATTACAGGAAAACTGAGGGAAAGCTCAGGAGTCAAATGGCCTAGTTTTGGGCCCAGGGACTCGCTATATAAAAGTACATTACTAATTTGACTCTAAGCCTCTGTTTCCTCACCTAGAAAATGCAGATAACAATAGCACCTTATTTACTGTGTTTTTATAAAGACTGAATTCATGGCTGGTGTTAAATTCCATGTTTGGCAAATAGTGAGTACCCCACAAATAGTTGCTGTTATTATTAATAACAATTCGTCAGTCTATACCTCCAAGAAGAAATAAATAAGCAGCTGAGGGATTGAAGCCTTAAAAAAAAAGTAAGGGTGATGAACTCAAATATTCTTTCTTAGACTGTCCTACCAAAATGGACAGTATTTCTATTTCCTCTTGTGGTTCCCACTGACATGAAGATACAGACCTTCTGCAGACTTTTAGGGAGATCAGAAAAGGCTAGATTATGAGGAAAGTTCGATTCCACCTGCTTGGCCCAAAAGTTATAATTCAACACTGAGAAGTACACCACAATATGGAAACAATTACCTTCTCCTACTCTCAGTGTTGGAGATGCAGAGGTGGAGGTGGCAGATCGGCGTGGTGTGGACTGGGTGGATGTAGGTCCACTCGGGTGAAACACGTCGTCCACCCCTGACTGTCCAGACTGGACGGGACCGGCTGCACCTCCGCCCCCGAACAGGTCACTCAGAAGTTCGGAATTGGAGGGAGGAGCTGCCGGCGAAGAGAAGTTCTTACTCACTGCAGACCCTTCTAGACCCAGAAGATCCACATCCTCAGGGGGTGCAGGGGCAGCTGGCTCCGGCTGCTTTTTGCTGGGCTTCCTGGCTGCGTGAGGTTTGTCACCATTGGCATTGCCATGTGGGCTGGACAGCGTCAGAAGCTCATCGTCTGACTGCTCACTCTCCTGATTCACTAGGGCAGCGTGGTCCTCCTCGCAGAATGACTTCTCCGATTTCTGATCTAAGGAAGGCCAGTATGCCAGAAACAGTCAGTCACCAGCCACAGAATTACTGCTTTTTGTTAGAGTCTACACACTTAAGTTCAGAAAGAGAGAAAGAGCAGCCTGGAAAAAACAATGCTTTTAGACTCTTACTGATGGAAAACTTGATGTATTTCACATAACATTCAATTACTATCTGATGAGCATTTGAGAGGAATATAGCATAGGCATGAAGACCAAAAACTCTAGAATCAGCCCAAGTTTGAATCTCATCTCTGCTACTTACTGGCTCTGTGCTGAGAAAGTGGCTTTACTTCTCTGTGCCTTGGTTTTCCCCTCTGCAAAACGGGAGTAGTAAATAGAACCTAGCTCCCATTGAGTGTTGTGAAAATTACATGAGATTCGATATGGAAAGTGCTCAGATCAATAGTAAGTACTACTTAAGTGGTTTTTCTTATTTTTAAAATTACTACTACCACCATCCTCTTTTTCTTCCCAGCACTATGCTAGGTGCTTTGAAAAAAAAACAAAACATTGTTTCCTAGTCCTTGCTACCTCCTCTCATGGTCTTTTTCTTCTTCAAATGACCTGCAGCCAAAAGCAGGGCCTTTCTCCCACAGTCTGGAGCAGAAGTGAACCCCATGCCTAATAAGTGACCAGAGGAAATGGCTCTGGTGTTAGGATGGCCCTTTACACCAACTGGGAGGAGCTACTTTCAGCATAAAATGGGCAGCAGGAAAGATTTGCAGCAGGAAATTCCTTTCTTCTGGGGAAGGAATGGAGAGGCTGGTGAGTGACATTCCAGGCCCTCCATGGGGCAGATGGCCCTATGGAACTTCATCTCCTGGCAGCTAGATCCCTGTTCCAAACCAAGTGCAGATCCACATCCCTCCTCCCCAGTTCTGAAAAGCAAAAAGCTGTGAAAAACTAAAGGTTTCCCTACGTTTGTGGGAAAATCTGACTAGAACTGATGTGAAAGTTACTTATAAATGTCTTCATTGATTTCACTCAGGGCTATGAGTTATGTTTCACTGCAGACATTTTTTTTTTCTTTTTCTTTTTTTATTGAAGGATAATTGCTTTACAGAATTCTGTTGTTTTCTGTCAAACTTCAACATGTATCAGCCATAGGTATACATATATCCCCTCCCTTTTGAACCTCCCTCCCATCTCCCTCCCCATCCCACCCCTCTAGGTTGATACAGAGCCTGTTTGAGTTTCCTGAGCCATACAGCAAATTCCCATTGGCTATCTATTTTACATATGGTAATGTAAGTTTCCATGTTACTCTTTCCATACATCTCACCCTCTCCTCCTCTCTCTCCATGTCCATAAGTCTATTCTCTATGTCTGTTTCTCCACTGCTGCCCTGTAAATAAATTCTTCAGTACCATTTTTCTAGATTCTGTACATGTGCATTAGAATATGATATTTATCTTTCTGACTCACTTCACTCTGTATAATAGGTTCTAGGTTCATCCACCTCATCAGAACTGACTCAAATGGGTTCCTTTTTATGGCCTGAGTAATATTCCATTGTGTATATGTACCACAAATTTTATCCATTCATCTGTTGATGGGCATCTAGGTTGCTTCCATGTTCTAGCTATTGTAAATAGTGCTGCAATGAACATTAGGATACATGCATCTTTTCAATTTTGGTTTCCTCAGGGTATATGCCTAGGCATGGAATTTCTAGGTCATATGGTGGGTTTATTTCTAGTTTTTTAAGGAATCTCCATACCATCTTCCACAGTAGCTGTATCAATCTACATTCCCACTAACAGTGCAAGAGCATTCCTTCTCCATACCCTCTCCAGCATCTATTGTTTGTAGACTTTTTGATGATGGCCATTCTGACTGGTGTGAGGTGATATTTCATTGTAGTTTTGATTTGCATTTTCTAATAATGAGTGATGTTGAGCATCTTTTCATATGTTTGTTAGTATGTCTTCTTTGGAGAAATGTCTGTTTAGATCTTTTTTCCACTTTTTAATTGGGTTGTTTTTCCTGGCATGAACTGCTTGTATATTTTGGAAATTAATCCTTTGTCAGTTGTTTCATTTGCTGTTATTTTCTCCCATTCTGAGGGCTGTCTTTTCACCTTGCTTATAATTTCCTTTGCTGTTCTAAAGCTTTTCAGTTTAATCAGGTCCCACTTATTTACTTTGGTTTTTATTTCCATTACTCTAGGAGGTGGGTCATAGAGGATCTTGCTTTGATTTATGTCATCCAGCGTTCTGCCTATGTTTTCCTCCTAAGAGTTTTATAGTTTCTGGTCTTACATTCAGGTCTTTAGGAAGTGTTCTAATTTCATTCTTTTACATGCAGCTACCCAGTTTTCCCAGCACCATTTATTGAAGAGGCTGTCTTTGCCCCATTGTATATTCCTACCTCCTCTGTCAAAAATAAGGTACCCATAGGTGCATGGGTTTATTTCTGGGCTTTCTATCTTGTTCCATTGGTCTATATTTCTGTTTTTGTGCCAGTACCATACTGTCTTGATGACTGTAAGTTTGTAGTATAATCTGAAGTCAGGAAGGTTGATTCCTCCAGCTCCATTCTTCTTTCTCAAGACTACTTTGGCTATTTGGGGTCTTTCGTGTTTCCATGTGAATTGTGAAATTTTTTGTTCCAGTTCTGTGAAAAATACCATTGGTAATTTGATAGGGATTACATTGAATCTGTCCGACTCTGTGTGACCCCATAGACAGCAGCCCAACAGGCTCCTCTGTCCCTGGGACTCTCCAGGCAAGAATACTGGAGTGGGTTGCCACTTCCTTCTCCAATGCATGAATGTGAAAAGTGAAAGTGAAGTCGCTCAGTCATGTCTAACCCGCAGCGACTCCATGGACTGTAGCCTACCAGGCTCCTCTGTCCATGGGATTCTCCAGGCAAGAGTACTGGAGTAGGGTGCCATTGCCTGTAGATTGCATTTGGTAGTATAGTCATTTTCACAGTATTGATTCTTCCTACCCAGGAACATGGAATATCTCTCCATCTGTTTATATCATCTTTGATTTCTTTCATTAGTGTCATAATTTTCTGTGTATAGCTCTTTTGTCTCCTTAGGTAAGTTTAGTCCTAGATATTTAATTCTTTTTGTTGTAATGGTGAATGGGATTGACTCCTTAATTTACTCTTTCTGATTTTTCATTGTTAGTATATAGAAATACAAGTGATTTCTGTGTATTGATTTTGTATCCTGCAACTTTGCTAAATTCACTGATTAGCTCTAGTAATTTTCTGATACTATCTTTAAGGGTTTCTATGTACAGTATCATGTCATCTGCAAACAGTGAGACTTTACTTCTTTTCTGATCTGGATTCCTTTTATTTCTTTTTCTTCTCTGATTGTGGTAGCTAGGACTTGAATAATAGTGGTGAAAGTGGACTATTGAATAATAGTGGTGAAAGTGGACACCCTTGTCTTGTTTCTGATCTTAGGGGGAATGCTTTCAGTTTCCCAACATTGACAATAATGTTTGCTATAGGTTCATCATATATGCCCTTTACTATGTTGAGGTAGGTTCCTTCTATGCCCATTTTTTGAAGAGTTTAAACCATAAATGGGTGCTGAATTTTTTCAAAGGCTTTTTCTGCATTTATTGAGATTATCACATGATTTTTATCTTTCAATTTGTTAATATGGTGTAGAGTCCTTGCATTCTTGGAATAACTCAACTTGATCACAGTGTATGAGCTTTGTGATGTGTTACTGAATTCTGTTTGCTAAAATTTTGTTGAGGATTTTTGCATCTATGTTCTTCAGTGATATTGGCCTGTAGTTTTCATCTTTTGTGTTATCTTTGTCTGGTTTTGGTATCAGGGTGATGGCAGCCTTGTAGAATGAGTTTGGAAGTATTCTTTCCTCTGCAATTTTTTGTAAGAGTTTTAGAAGGATAGGCATTAGCTCTTCTCTAAATATTTGACAGAATCTTCCTGTGAAGCCATCTGGTCCTGGGCTCTTGTTTTTTGGGAGATATTTGATCACAGCTTTAATTTCTGTACTTATAATTGGGTTGTTCATAATTTCTATTTCTTCCTGGTTCAGTCATGGAAGATTGAACTTTTCTAATAATCTGTCCATTTCTTCCAGGTTATCCATTTTATTGCCATATAGTTGTTCATAATAGTCTCTTCTAATCCTTTGTATTTCTGCATTGTCTGTTGTAACCTCTCCTTTTTTATTTCTAATTTTGTTGATTCTTCTCTCTTTTTTTTTTTTTTTGGATGAATCTGGCTAAAGGTTTGCTAATTTTGTTTATCTTCTCAAAGAACTAGCTTTTGGTTTTATTAATCTTTACTATTGTTTCTTTCATTTCTTTTTCATTTATTTCTGCTCAGATCTTTATGATTTCTTTCCTTCTACTAAGTTTTTTGGGGTTTTGTTCTTCCTTTTTCAGCTGTTTTAGGTGTAAAGTTAGGTTGTCTATTCGATGAGCTTCTTATTTGTTGAGGTAGGATTGTATTGCTATAAACTTCCCTCTTAGAACTGGTTTTGCTGCATCCCACAGGTTTTGAGTTGTTGTGTTTTCATTGTCATTTGTCTCTCGCAATTTATTTCTTTTTTGATTTCTTCAGTAACCTGTTGGTTATTTAGAAATGTGTTGTTTAATTTCCATGTGTTTGTGTTTCTTACAGCTTTTTTTCTTATAATTGATACCTAGTCTCATAGCTCTGTGGTTGGAGAAGATGCTTGCTATGATTTTAATTTTCTTAAATTAATTGAGGTTTGATTTGGGACCCAAGATGTGGTCTATCCTGGAGAATGTTCCATGTGCACTTGAGAAGAAGGTGTATTCTTCTGCATTTGGATGCAAATGTCCTGAAGATATCAATGAGATCCATCTCATCTAATGTGTCATTTAAGACTTGTGTTTTCTTATTAATTTTCTGTTTTGATAATCTGTTCATTGGTGTGAGTGGAGTGTTAAAGTCTCCTACTATTATTGTTACTGTCAATTTCTCCTTTATGTCTGTTACTATTTGTCTTATGTATTGAGGTGCTCCTATGTTAGGTGCATAGATATTTACAATTGTTGTGTCTTCCTCTTGTATTGATCCCTTGATCATTAAAGAATGTCCTTCCTTATCTTTTGTAATATTCTTTATATTAAGGTCTATTTTTTTGGATAGGAGGATTGCTACTCCAGCTTTCTTTTGCTTCCCATTTGCATGGAATATATTTTTCCTTCCTCTCACTTTCAGTCTATATGTGTCTTTAGGTCTGAAGTAGGTTTCTTGTAGACAGCATATATATGGGTCTTGTTTTTGTATCCATTCAGCCAGTCTGTGTCTTTTTGTTGGAGCATTTAATCCATTTACATTTAAAGTAATTATCATGTTCCTATTGCCATTTTCTTGATTGTTTGGGGTTGATTTGTAGATCCTTTTTCTTCTCTTGTATTTCTTGACTATGTCAGTCACTTTAACATTTGTTGTAAAGCTGGTTTGGTGGTACTGAATTCTCTTAACTTTGGCTTGTCTGAAAAGCTTTTTATTTTTCCATCAATTTTGAATGAGATCCTTGCTGGGTACAGTAATCTTGATTGTAGATTTTTCCCTTTCAGTACTTTAAATATATCCTGCCATTCCCTTCTGGCCTGCAGAGTTTCTGCTGAAAGATCAACTGTTAAGTGTATGGGGTTTCCCCTGTATGTTACTTGTTGCTTCTTCCTTGCTGCTTTTAATATTCTTTGTGTTTAGTCTTGCTAGTTTAATTAGTATGTGTCTTGGCATGTTTCTTCTTGGGTTTATCCTGTATGGGCTCTTTGTGCCTCTTAGACTTCATTGACTATTTCCTTTTCCATGTTGGGGAAATTTTCAACTATAATCTCTTCAAAATTTTTACCTTATTCTGCTCTTCAGAAGTTATTTCCACCACTTTATCTTCCAGCTCACTGATTCGTTCTTCTGTTTCAGATATTCTGCTATTGATTGCTTCTAGAGTTTTTTTAATTTCAGTAATTGTGTTGTTTGTCTCTGTATGTTTATTCTTTAATTCTCCTAGGTCTTTGTTAATTGATTCTTGCATTTTCTCCATTCTGTTTTCAAGTTTTTGATCATTTTTACTATCATTATTCTGAATTCTTTTTCATGTAGTTTGCTTATTTCCTCTTCATTTATTTGGACTTCTGTATTTCTAGTTTGTTCCTTCCTTTGCATAGTATTTCTCTCCCTTCTCA
The DNA here is from genome assembly GCF_029378745.1 of Bos indicus. Classification (NCBI taxonomy): domain Eukaryota; kingdom Metazoa; phylum Chordata; class Mammalia; order Artiodactyla; family Bovidae; genus Bos; species Bos indicus. Next base: position 80,220,308 of record NC_091762.1, read on the forward strand.
TTATTATTTTTTTTAACTTATTGTGTTTGAGGTCTCCTTTTCCCAGGCTTTAAGGAAAGTTGAATTCTTTCCTTGAAGAAGGTTGAATTCTTTCTTCCTTTTTGTTTCTGCCCTCCTAAGGTTGGTCCAGTGGTCTGTGTAAGCTTCGTACAGGGTGAGAATTGTGCTGAGTTTTTGTTTGTTTGTTTTTCCTCTGATGGGCAAAGCTGAGTGAGGTGGTAATTCTGTCTGCTGATGATTGGGTTTTTATTTTTGTCTTTTTGTTGTTTATGTGAGGCATCCTGCACAGGGTACTACTGGTGGTTGGGTGATGCCAGGCCTTGTATTCAAGTAGTTTCCTTTGTGTGAATTCTTACTATTTGACACTCCCTAGGGTTAGTTCTCTGGTACTCTAGGTCTTGGAGTCAGTGCTCCCACTCCAAATGCTCAGGGCTTGATCTACAATGTTGCAAACTTTATGAGGGCAGTGAGGCCAACAGAGAGTACCAGGACCTCAGCCTTTGACTTTTCTACTTTTCTGATGTTTCACCTCCCCAAATTTCACAATATAGCCATTTCCTTGCAAACCAGAAGGGAAGATCCTTGAGGACTGGGGATATCCTTGTTTCTCTAGCCCCTATTACAATGCCTGGTCCATTGCAAAAGCTCAATGTGTGATCTGGTCTGCCTAAAGCTGGGACACCTACAGCAGCAACTTCTTCCAGCCCCTCACTGCAGACATTTTAACATATTTAATGACATGCTGTTGTCTGAGATACACTCAGGGGTGCTAAGTAATATGCAGTTTATTTATCATATTGACTTTCTAACGTGCAAAAATTCTTCATTCCTAAATCCATCTGGCTCTGTGCAGTTCAGTTCAAAGACTGTGCATTTGTGCTAAACCTATTTTATAGCCTGATAAGAAGATTTCTCAAGTACTTACTAAAATAGCAGAGGAAAGTAAAAGTAAAGTTTTATTAAAAGCTCTTATGTGAAGAAGCAAGATAAAGGAAAAACCAAGAGGGGACTGGGAAATCTACCTGCTATCTAGATTTCATTGGGTTTTCCCATTTTTAAAATGTTTTTGATCCCAATTCTCAGTAGAAAATTCTGAAAGAATCTAAAAAGGGTGGATATATGTACAACAGATTCACTTTATAGTACACCTGAAAACACCACAACATTGTAAATCAACTATTTGCCAATAAAAATTTTAAAAAAAGAAAATTCTGAAAGTAAACCTTTCAATTCAAAGGAATTCTATAAACAACTTTTTCATCACACATGGAAAACTCTGTGTAGGCAATGGGAATAGTGTGTTATATTGACATGGAAAGGAAAGTCAACCAAGAGGATTTTAAGTACACTATCACCAGAGGCAGTTTCCTACCCCTTTCTTAAGAAAGTCCTTACCATGGAATTCCGCATTCAATCTTGCAGTTAACCTCAGCAAACTCTAAAGCAAAGGGGTGTTGCTGCTGCTGCTGCTAAGTCGTGTCAGTCGTGTCCGACTCTGTGTGACCGCATAGACGGCAGCCCACCAGGCTCCTCCGTCCCTGGGATTCTCCAGGCAAGAACACTGGAATGGGTTGCCATTTCCTTCTCCAACGCACGAAAGTGAAAAGTGAAAGTGAGGTCGATCAGTCGTGTCCGACTCCTAGCGACCCCACGGACTGAAGCACGCCGGGCTCCTCCGTCCATGGGATTTTCCAGGCAAGAGTACTGGAGTGGGGTGCCGTTGCCTTCTCCCAAGCAAAGGGGTATCAATCAGAATACCAATGCTAATCTACTGGGAGCTGTCCAGAGTTTTATGTTGGGAAAGATTCTAAACATATCTCCAGGTTCGGCAAAAAAGGATATTGCAATCAAGTCCAACCTCTGTCAAGGTTTTTAAAGCAAGTAGCAGAGATATAAGAATCACAGGGACGGCGGAGCCTGGTGGGCTGCCATCTATGGGGTCGCGCAGAGTCAGACACAAATGAATCGACTTAGCAGCAGCCGCAGCAGCAGCAGAGATATGTAGGTAGTGTTTGCCTTCCCTGCACCAGGGAAGCTCAGCTCTGCTCTGCTAGTGGTCAAAGCCCTGGGCAGGGTGGAGGTGGGTGTTGCCAGGTTTTTTATTTTTGGAGAATTTAGTTAAGGCCGTGAGATAGAGTTCTTTGCTAATTTTTTGTGTGTGTCAGCAGTGTAAATGGAGATCCTAGAAAATACCATGATTATTCATAAACCCAGTGCTGTGAGCCAAAACACCGCATAATAGAAAAGGTAGAGTTCAGCTTAAAATGGCCTTTTGCATCAGTCTAATAGCATCCATGGAGTTCAGAGTAGGAAAGTTGCCTCATATGGAAAAGGAATGAGCAGGAAGAATGTGAAATAACATGTTAGATAGATGACTTCTTAGTGTTTTTTTACTTTAGACTGTTTCAAGGACTAATCATTTTTATAGAAGAACCATGTGATTTAACCATCTAACCATGTAACTTAAAGAAATGCTTGGAAATAAATACCTTGCCAGCAGAGAGTGGAAAAGAAGCCACCTTGCCCAAAATGTCTGGGATTATCTGGAGGGATATCTATTGGAGCCTGTCCTGCAAGACAAAAGATATCAAGGAAACACAGGAAATAAATCAATGAGATAAATAACACAGAGGCTTCATTCTGAAAACTAAACCACTGGATGACTCATACCTCCTAAGACCAGAGTATCTTGATGCTCCTGGTGAGAAGAGAAGAGGATGCTGGGGTTGACATCTTTTGTGCAGTAATGTTCCCACGGTGGGGTTAGCTCCATCACTTTGTCGTGAGGCTGTAGTTCTACATCCAGAGTTACCTGAAATAGCTGAGGATATTTTTCTGGTACATCACATGCATCCAACTCAGGCCTAAATAGGAATTTAGAAGAATAAGGTCAGTGAAAAACAATGGAACCAGTATGACGTTCAATGCAGAAACCATTGTAGATGGATTCTGAGGTTCAGACTGAGACTCATTTCTAAGGAAAAATCAACCATTACCACATAAGAGACTTTACTGTTCTGAGCCTCAGTTTCCTCATCGAGATAAAAGAGGAGAATGCCTACTTGTAGAATTTAGATACTACTGCTTGTGAAAGCATTCCAGATAGCAGGGCAGATATATCCTGACGGTGTACACTGGTATGTCCAAATCAGTTGTTAAAATAGTGAAAAAGGCTCACAGCCACCATCCTGAGCTCCTGAATGTCTACTCCTAACCTGGCTCTAGCAATTCCCACCTATCACCCCAGTTTCAGCCACTCTCATGGGTCCCCTAGACTGCACTATAATACAGCAACTAATATCTGATGCAGAGGTCCCAGGGGACCCTGCTTCAGTGCTACCGCCAGGCATCCATTCTGATGGGTCTTTGTTGATTCCATTTCCTTCCCTGTTGCAAAACACAAAGAAATACAGATGCAAAGGATGACCATACTGAAACTCTGTTCCTTCTCTCCTCACTTCTGTTCCCCCACAAGGTATTTCAGATCTTTTCATTTGAAGTCTGATCCATTTGTGTTTATGACAAATTATATCCAACTGAGAGTTGTAAAATGCAACCAGCCTCCAGTATGTTGCTAAGCCACAGGCACAGGATTTGGGGTGACGGGGAAGCTGTCACATGGGCACTAATTGCTGGCACTAACTGCCAGCATTTCACAGCTCCTTGGATTGAAAAGGCAGGTTGGCCCAAGTAGCACTTACTTGGTGAACTTTAAAACTGTTGTGTCCAGTGGAATGAATCCAGTATGAAACTGAAGCTGAAATATTTGAGTGTTGGTCACCTAAAAAATACAAAAGCAGCACATTACAATCAATCAGTGAAGAGGGAACCAGATCAAATGATTATATTTGGGGGAGTCATACATCATCAACTGCTTCTATATCTGCACTTTGAATTTTTAGTTTACTAGTTACTTTGAAGTTTACTATGAATATTAAACAACCTCATTTGGATCTAGCCCAGCTTCACTTCCAACCTCTCCTCTCCATAAACTCTTTTGTGGCAAGCCATTCCCTCATCTCTGAGACCCTATGTTCTTGCACCTTGCCATACTTTGACTCATCTCATTCCTTCTGTCCAGGATGCCCCTGTTCCAACCTGATGAACTTTCCTTCTGTCCAGGATGCCCCTATTCCAACCTGATGAACTAATCCTTCAAGATCCACCTTCACATCTTCTGTAGCCTTTCTGAGCCACCACTGGATAGAATAAACTGCTACCTTTATGCCATCTCATCCTACCTCTATAATGGTAGTGGATACTCATACATGTGTGAATTTCCCCTGAACTCCTAAAAGGCAGTCTTACTTTTGTCAATCCTAAACCCCTAGGCAATGACTGCCATAGAACATGTACTTAGAAAATACTTGGTGACTTAAAATACGAACATTTGCTATGAACATTAGGGTGCATATATATTTTCAAATTAGTGTTTTCATTTTCTTCAGACAGATACCCAAGTGTGAAATTGCAGGATCAGTTGGATAGTATCACTGACTCAGTGAACATGAGTTTGAGCAAACTCCAGGAGATAGTGAAGGACAAGGAAGCCTGACGTGCTGCAGTCCACGGAGTCACAAAGAGTCAGACACAACTTAGTGACCGAGCAACGACAACAACATGGTAGCTACTCTTCACTTGAGGGGGAGGGAAACGCTATATTGCTTTCCATATTGCTGTAGCAACTTACATCCCCACCAGCTGTGTATTAGGGTTCCCTTTCCTCCACATCACTGCCACAATAACACTTGATATTTCTTGTCTTTTTGACAATAGCCATTCTATTCTGATGGGTGTGAGGTGATATCTCAGCGTGGTTTTGAGTTGCATTTCCCTGATGATTAGTGATGTTGAGCATCTTTTCATGAGTCTGTTGGCCATCTGTATGTTTCTTTGGGGAAAAAAAATGTCTGTTTAGGTCTTGTGCCCATTTTTAAATTGGATTGTTTGTTTTCTTAATATTGAGTTCATAGCAGTATTATTCACAATAGATATGGAAGAATCTGAGTGCCCATTGACAGATGAATGAATAATGTGATATATGTTAATCATATACATATATGTGTGTATATATATACACACATACACATATACATATATATTTATGTAGCATAAAAAAAGAATAAAATCTTGCCACTTGTAGCACCATGCACGGACCTGAAGGGTATTATGCTTAGTGAGATAAGTCAGACAGAGAAAGAGAAATACTGTGTGCTTTCACTTATATGTGGACTATAAAAAACAAACAAACAAAAATGAACAATAAAACAGGAACAGACTCACACACACATGGAACAAACCAGTGGTTGTCACAGGGGAGAAATGTGAAATAGGTGAAGGAGACTAAGAGATACAAGTTGCCAGTTACAAAATAAAGTCACAAGAATGTAGTATATGGCACACGAGGGAGCATAGTCAATATTTTATAACAACTCTGTATGGTGTATACTCTATAAAAATAACAAATCACTATGCTGGACACTTGAAATAATATAACATTTTAAGTCAACTGTACTTCAATACATAATTTTTTTTAATGCAATTACTTGTAGCGTCATTTGTGATATCCCAACAGTGGCAATAACTCAAATGTTCACCAAATGATGAAGGGATGAACAAAAGCTATATAATCATAAAATGGAACACTGTCTGGCTATGTAAAGTACTGATACAGCAAGGATGAACCTTGAAAACATTAGGCTAAGTGGAAGAAGCCAGCCACAAAAGAGCATACATTGTACGGTTCCATTTATATGAAATGTCTAAAATAGGCAAGTCCATAGAAATAGAAAGCAGATTCCTGGTTGCCTAGGGGATGGAAGAGGAGGAATGGACTGCTGCTAATTAGTGGCTGCTAATATACATAGATTTTCCTTTGTGGGTGATGAAAACGTTTGGGAATCAGACCGCAGTCCTGTACAGCTCTTTGACAGTACTAAAGATAAGAGCGCTGCATACTTCAAAAGGGTGAATTTTATGTTATATCAAATGTATTCCAATTGAAAAAATGTAATTACTTAATCCCACGTTCTTAACAGAGATATCTCCTCTCACAGTGATCCAAACAGGGCACTGTAAAGAAAGACAGGCTGCTACAGAGCAAGATTTGCTCTTCCGCTTCAGGGCTGCTGTCTCCCGGCAACACCACCTGGGCAGTCACAACTTCCAAGTCTTAGTTTTCTCCCCGGTAGAAAGAGGGCAATGGGCATAAGTTTTTTTTTTTTGTTTTCTTTTTTTTTTATTGAAGTATAGTTGATTTAGAAGGTTGTGTTAATTTCTGCTGCACAGCAAAGTGATTCAGTTATATATATATATGTATACGTATATTTATATATAAATATACACACATTCTTTTTTATATTCTTTCCCATTACGGTTTATCACAGGGTATTAAATATAGTTCCCTGTGGTATTCAGTGGGACACTGTTGTTCATCTATTCTATATACAATAGTTTGCATCTGTTAAGCGCAAACTCCCAATCCATCTCCCTCTCTGCCTTGACAACCACAAGTCTGTTCTCTCCATGAGTCTGTCTGTGTTTTGTGGATAAGCTCATTTGTATCATATTTTAGATTCCATATATAAGTGATGTGTGTGTGCATGCTAAGTCGCTTCAGTCATGTCTGACTCTTTGCGACTCTATCAACTGTAGCCCTCCAGGATCCTCTCTGTCCACGGGATTCTCCAGGCAAGAATACTGGAGTGGGTTGCCATGCCCTCCTCCAGGGGATCTTCCTGACCCAGGGATTGAACCCGAGTCTCCTATGTCTCCTGCACTGGCAGGTGGGTTCTTTACCACTAGTGCCACCTGGGAAGCCCAAATAAGTGACAGCACATGGTATTTGTCTTTCTCTTTCTGACTTACTTTATTTAGTATGATAATCTCTAATTCCATCCATGTTGCTGCAAATGCCATTATTTGACGGTTTTTATCTGAATAATACTCCATTGTATGTATGTATATATGCACATACAACATCTTCATCCATTCATCTATTGATGGACATATACGTCATTTCCGTAAGTAATCTTTAAATGTTTTTTCTAACTCTAAAACCAGAAGTTATTCAAGCCCAACGTGATACAGAAAAAATACTGAAATGCTCCTGTTAAAGGGTCAGCTGAGCTTAAGTCATGATTCTTTCTGAAACCATACCTTAGCCTGTAGCCTGCTTCCAATTGTTGACCTCAAGTGATACATGGAAACAACCACATCTCCTTGCACAGTGATGCTCAAAGGAATGAAGATTTTTCCATCTTGGACACGGTATTCCCTTTAAACAGAGACAAAAACATACTGAAAGGGAGTCTAATTTGGCACAATAACATAGATTTACAGGTATAGTCCTCTGTGACTCTGGTCAAAGCATCTGTTTGTGCAGGCCTGAGCCCAGGAACTATTTCCTAACTTAAGCACAGTTAGGAGAACAGTCTATGCCAACTGGATGCAAAGTGGTTCTGCCATGAGATGCCACTGGTCTTCTGCCAGGTCCTCCCTCTTCATCCCATCCTGATTTGTAGATCAATCAATTGCCCATTATCAGAAATCACTCTCTTCAAATATGGGTAGTCTTAATGTATTTACCTTTCCCTAATTGTAATTTTATGGTAAGAACAGAGAGAGAGAACAAAAACTTCAATGGAGATCAATATAGAAACAGCAGTGAAATACTCTGTGAAGGTCTTGTATAGCAATCTTGAAATTCAATCTATTTCAAATTAACTTCACTTCCTGTTATCACACAGTCCCTTTTCTCCATATCCCCTACCACTTCCCACTGGCACCTGCTCTTTATAATAGGTTCTGAAACATTTTAGTTACATCACCATCCACCTAGTTGCTCACATAGAAACCTCATTCATTTCCAATTCCTCCACTGTCCTCACAAATTCTTATCAAGGTCATCTCCTTTAATGTCCAGGCCTTGTGCCCACACCACTTTCTTAACCCTCATTATAACTCATGTGAGTCCCTTAGCTTGTATCACCACTTGAAGGGGGCTACAGCATCCCTTGATTTCACTGTGCTTTTCTATGATTACCACCTATGTTGAACATTTTTTTTAAATTACCGGCCATTTCACAATGATATAGTCCTCAAAGGAAGAATAGGATCCAACTTACACAGGAATGGAGCAGTTCACAAGGAGAAATGAAGAAAGGCATCACGACTTACTTCATTCGTTCAAAATCTGCACAGGTTGTATATATTTTGGTTTCTCCAATCAGTACATCGCAGTAAGGGCGACATCCATTTCTCTGTTTGTTGAAAAAAGGAACTGGACTGACAGTGATCGACTTAATTGTGAGAGGCTTGAAGTGAGGGCGGTAGGGTTTGTCTGCTAGGAGGTCACACATGTAGCCCAGGTACCTAAAACACAAGACTGACATTCTGTTGGTGGCAACAACACCAGAAGAAATAAGCAATCGATTTGCTATAAAGTTTATTGTCATATGTTATTAACCTACAGTAAAAATTTACTGTGTTAGTCCCTTAGACATTAACTGGCAAAAGAGAAATGTTGCCAATGATTTAGGAAAGCTTTTATCTAATGACACTGCTGTACTTCCCTCCAAAGATCTCATAGTGAGATATTTATTAAATAAAAAAAGTTTACGGGAGCTTTACACTTTACTCAATATTTGATCTAGCAGGTTAAATTTGTTATCAGCTGAAGGCTGGCTTTGGGGGGAAAGTCAGAATTTATCATCAGAAGCAATTTTTTTAGTCTTTTGGCCATACTGCATGACATGTGGGATCTTATTCCCCTACCGGGGATCGAACCTGTGCCTCCTGCACTTGAGGCAGGGAGTCTTAACCAGTGAACCACCAGGGAAGTCTCCAGAAGCAATTTTTAATCCAAAAGGAAGCAAAAAGATACAATGTAAATAAGAGAAACAAGACACTCTGACTAAAGAAAAGATAATATGTCAGTTATTTAAAGATCTTTATCTTTTTTACGGACATGATACTAGTTAGACCATGCCTGTGCCAAGAGCTGACTTTACCTCCTGTGGGATGGTGAAAGTCCAATTCCTGGTCGCTTTGCGTAGAGCAATCGAACGGCTGGGCCAGGAGTAGAGTAGAGATTACAGAAAATGAACATAGCACCAACCAGAATCGATGATGCTGCCCGTCCATCCTATCAAAGAAAATGTATAAACTTGTCACAAATATGCGCCAGTCAGGCAACTCAGCACCTGCAGTGTGATTAAAAGAGACATGTCAGGGTGGGAAGTCTGGGGGCGGTGGGATGTGGAGGAGAGAAGACCTAATTGGAGGTACTCATCAATTCAAAAATTGTTCACTTGAAAACCAAAATCTGTTCCAATTATTTAAATCACAAAGCAGCAAGGGAAGGCTTGTTCTTAGGATATGATTGACTCTGCTAACCTAAGAAACCCAGCAATATAAATTTGATTTGTACTTACTTACTGAAAAATAATCTAGTCTTCAAAGTAACTTTGGACTGGAAGGATGAGAACAGTTGAGGTCTCTCAGTTTAGGGTGAAGGTAAAGAGTTCTCAGGTTAGGCAAATACTGCTTGTTGGACTATGCCTGGTGTACATTTTATCCAAAGTATGTTCTCAGATTGATATAAAATAAAGAAGTTTCACGTGATTCAACCATGTTTGGTAAAGGAATGCACGCAGTAACATTCCTGACAGATGGTAAGCCAGCTTCTTCTAGAATACTTTAAGTGACAGGGATCATCCTATTTCAGGAAGAACTCCAAGTTCTTCCTTATACTGAGTATGTTGAAGTTGCAATGTATTCCACTCAATGATCCTCGTTCTTCCTTCTGTCAGGACAAAGAGGAAACCTACTCCTTTCTCCCAGGACAACCCTTCACATATTTGAAATACTCTCAATCAACTTTTCTATTTTCCAGGTTGAAAACACACCTGAACTGTGACGGTTAATTTTATGTGTCAACTGATTGGGCTAAGAGATGCCCAGAGAACTGGTAAGACATTATTTCTGTGTGTGCCCGGGGGGTTCGGTGTCGGGGGTGGGGCGGTGCGTTTCTGCAAGAGATCAGCATTGAATCAGTAGACTGAGTAGAGGTAAATACCCTCACCACAGTGGGCTGGCATCACCCAATCTACCAAGGGCCCAAACAGAACAAAAAGGCAAAGGAAGGAAGAATTTTCTTTGTCGTCTTAAGCTGGGACCTCCATCTTCTGTTCTTGGACATCGGAACTCTTGGTTTTTGAGCCAACACCAGTGGCCTCCTCGGTTTTCGGGTCTTTGGACATAGACTAAATGTTACTACTCCCTTTCTTGATCCACCATCTTCCAGCAGGTGGACTGTGGGACTTCTAGGCTTCCAGAATCCCTTGAGCCAATTCCTATAATAAATCGCCTCTTGCATATGTATCTCTGTATCATCCCATCAGTTCTGAGAATCTTGACTACCACACCATTTCTTCAATTCTTCCTCATTTGATGTTTCATTTTAAGAGAGATCATCATTTGATGGACTTCCTCTGAACAGACTCCAGTTTAAAAACAACAGCCTTAAATGTGCTGCCCAGATGTGAAATGCAAGATATAAGATGCGTTCTGACCAAACTAGAGAGGAAATACCATTTTCCTTTGTGTGGTAAGAACACTATGCTTTTATTAACATAGTCCCACACTAAACTAAATGCAAGCTAAATCATACCATAAGCTTTTATTGATCTTTCTATCCAGTAGAACTGTGAGCCCTTTTTCAGATGATGTGATAATAGATAAATACACTTAATCTTTAAGAACCAGAATTCAGGACTTTACATTTATCCTGTATTTAATTTCACATTAGTGGTTTCTATTAACCTGTAAAAACTTCTAAGATCCAGATTCATTATGTGACCTTCCTAGCCTGAGAAAGCTGATAAGCTTATCTCCACATTTTCAAAGTTGTTAATTAAAAGGACAACCAAATGCAACCTTTTCCTGGGAAGATGCTGATCCATTAATCACCCTTCTTTGGAAGCAATATTCAGCCAATTTTTAACTAAATGTATAACAATTTAGCCCAAATTTTTCTATCTTGAATATAAGAAATAGGGAAATACCTCTACTAATCTATTAGTCTTATTCCAAAAGTTCAGTTGCTTTACATGTAGGTTTATAATGAATCAGCATGGACTTCTTTATTCTAAGAGTTTAAAATTATCTACGCAAAAATTGTATTAGAATTTCACCTTGAATCACCATCAGGCTCACCAGTCTGTAACTTTTCAAGGTCAACTCCTCTGTCTTTTGGGGGAAAAACCTCCTTTCCTTGCCTGCCTGGTACTCTTTTTCCTGTTTCCTGATAACATATAAGGAACCCATATTTTCTTCTCCAAGTGCTTTTAGCATTCTGTCACATAATTTAAGTCTAGAGAGAGGATTATTGTTAAGTACTGTGATGCGATTTACTATCTCACTACCTCTCAGCTTTGTTTTAATTATCATTGTCCCTCCCTTTCTAGCCTGACATCAGTTCCCCTGAGGAAGGAACAGAATAAAGGATTGACAGTTTTACTGTGTGCCTCAAGCATTTGTTGCTGTCCTTACTCCAAGGACAGTTTTTTTAAAAGACATACTTCTCAATCTTAATTCTAGAATTTTAGAATTTAGTCTTCCTGACACTCTTTTAACAGGTTCATGGCTCTTAGATATGTGTTCGCTCCCTTTATCTGCTATCCAGGTCTTTTAAAAGTTTTATTTGTTTTTTTTTTTTAATTAAAAGACGAATATATGCTTTTAAATTTTATTTATTTATTTATTTATTTTTTATTTATTTATTTATTTATATTTGACCCAGTGCTGGGTCTTCACTGCTTTGCTCAGGCTTCCTCTAGTTGTGGCAAGAGGGCTTCTCATCGCAGTGGCTTCCCTTGTGGAGCGCAGGCTTAGTAGTTTTGGTTCACGGGCTTAGCTGAACCAACTAAGTTCTGTGGCATGTGAGATCTTCCTGGGCTGGGGATGGAACCCATGTCCTCTGCATTGGCAGGCAGATTCTTATCCACTGTGTCACCAAGGAAGTCCATGTGCTTATTTTTAATAATAATAAAAAAAGGAGTATATAGAATAAAAATAAGTGCTCCCACCTCCAGCTTCAATTCCATTTCTGAAGACTTAGTGCAGACTTCCAACTCATACATGTCCAACACATGAAAGCCTGGAGAGCAGACTATAGGGTCTTAACTCTTTGTCTGCCTCTTTTTTTTTCTTCTTTCATTGGGTTTTTATTTGTCATGATTGTATCATCAGAACTGGGAGCCTCTGGTCTCTCTCAAGCCATCTCCTCTTACAAAGCCACCAGACCTAGGCTTGTTGAACTTTTAGAAAGTTTCTAAGTGAAGAGAAAAATCACCAAAGTGCCTAAAGCCTGCTTGGTTTCTAAAATAATCTGTCTTTTAAACAATCTGTTCTGCCTCTAAAAGGAAAACCCTTCAGCCTTTCACATTAAACTGCTATGAACACCAAGTGTTTTTCCTTTATTACCAAGACTTTGGGGATGTGAAATGGAAAGAAGAAAAAATGTTCTCAGCTTTCATCCCTTTTTTAGCCAACGGACTCTTAAGAAAGAGGGGAAAAGTCATCAACTAAGATTATAGCAAAATATATACCCTAAAGTTTATCAACATAATGAATAGTTCTAATACGTGAGCTCAGATTTCACTTTTGTGCTCCTTTCTTCACGTAGTCCATCACTATTCTTATCTCTCGTACCTGGGATACAGAGGTAAAAAAGGCACAGTTCTTGCCCACAAGATGCTTGTAGTCTAGTGGGAAAACAGGCAGGTCACCAGGTCATGATGATGCGGTACATTAAATGCCACCAAAGATATTTAGATATATAATCGAATGTCCATATTGTGAAAAAGAAGACTTTACCTAAAGTTGAGTTTAAAGCAATACGCAAAAGCCCTCCAGAGGGAAGGTTGAGTAAAGGGACTCTAGGAGGTCAGTGGTCAGAAAAATCATCAGTCCCACTAGAACTGCTATAAAATATCGTCAATCTATGTGACTGCATACAAGGACATAAATGTCTTTTAATTTTGTTTTTATTCAAACATAAAGGTAAGAGAATAAAATATTCCAATATGCTTATGTCAATTCTATTCACCCAAAACTCTGGCATTTTTGCCTGGGCATCCACAGCTCCTGTTTCTACCTCTTTTATATTAGTAATAGCATATTTCAGAGGCTCTGTGCTATGGGGGTTGTATACATATCTGCCTCTCCCATTGGCATTCAAGCTTTAAGGCAAGAACAATGCGTTCCCCTCATTTATAACCCTTACATCATGTAATTTCTAAGGAGGTTCTTAATAAATGTTTATTCAATATAAGCATTACCTGCTCACTAGTCTATATAAGGCCATTTGTATTTGACCAAACCAAACCAGCAAACACGACAGCCACGTCAGCAACATGAAAAGGTTACTCACCAAGCAGTGGACAACACAGACGTTTTTGGGATTCTGTAGTAGCCAGTTATACATATTCCGACACACAGCAAAGAGGTTGTGCAGGCTGGGGGCCTGCCTGATGGGCCAACTGCATTCTGAGACCTAAAGGAACACAGCAGAAAGGAATGAATTCCCAAGCAACTCCCTCTCCATGAGCAGGTATCACACCAAACAACTTCTGGAAGTGACACAGCGGGAAGAGTTGGGAACAGGGTCCAAACACAGAAGAGTTTAATCTTGTAATTTTTTTTACTTTAAAAATTCTGTTTCAGTAAATGGTATGAAAACACAGTTTGAAATACATTTTAAATTAAACTAGATGATTTAAACTACCTATTTGGATTTTTAAAAATTCTGTGGGGTTACACTGAATTTAACTTCTATTTAGTACAAAATGTTTTGATCTGCCTACTAGATGCTTAATTATAGGGTTACATTATAAATCCTGCACTACCCTTAATTGTATCCAAGCTGATAAAAGTGAAAACATGAAAAAGTGCTGCTGAGTAAGCCAAAGATAGGCTTTTTCGGGGTCTTATTTCTTTCTCTTTTAATGAAGGAACCCACAACTCCATGGGGGTGATATCTGGCATTTTCATTCATTTAACACATACAATCATTTAGCACATTATAGAACACTGACTACATATGTAGAATTCTGCTTGGCTCTGATCTGAAAAATCATGTAAGATGGGTACTAATACGATTCCCATTTTGCAAATGAGAAGACTGACTCTCAGAGGTCGTCTTATCTAAAGTCACACCACTGGTTAGCACCAGGATTGCAACCAAGGTCTTCTGAACGTAAGTCACTTTGCTGCAACAGTATACTGGCTGAGACTGTTATTTGCCTCAAAATTCTAGGTACGAGTCTCAGTAGGGAAAAGCTTAGATTTAGGCAAACTCATGAAAACAGAGAAGCCTGGAGGGCTCCAGTTCATGGGGTGGCAAAGAGTCAGACATGACCGAGCTACTTTCACTTTCACTTTTCTTCTCAATGACCTCTCTGGTCTTTCCTGGTGGCTCAGATGGTAAAGGATCTGCCTCTAATGCAGGAGACCTGGGTTCGATCCCTGGGTCAGGAAGATCCCCTGGAGGAGGGCATGGCAACCCACTCCAGTATTCTTGCCTGTGGAGAACTCCATGGACTGAGGAGAGTCGGACATGACTCAATGACTAACACCTTCACTTTTCTTTAATGACCTCGCTAAGCCTTTCTCCATAAAATATTGTGAATGATAATCACCTACCTACCTTACAGGATTGTGGCTACCACATGAGACTGTATTTCAAAGGCTTAACTCAGTATTTGACACACACAAAATGATCAACAAATACTGGCTAACACTATTATTATTTTTAATCAGGTAACTGTAGTGCAAATCCTTAAGGTCAGATAGAGCCAACTATGTTTGAAAAAATGAATAAAACCCTTTTGGGCAAAAGTTTAGACTGAAGGGTCAGATCATACAAGGCCTTGTTAAGAACTGAGAGAAATATTTAAGAAGGAAAGTAACTCTTATTAGATTTCAGTATGAAGAAAGGATATAGATGACAAAAGACAAAGTCAGAAAGAACAGTCAGATGGCTGTAAGTGGAATCTAAGTAAGAAACGATGGTGGCTTAGGCTAGATGAGTGGTAGTGGGACGCACAAAGACTTGAGGAATTCAAAAAATAGACAGGAAGTGGAATGCCTGTATTCAAGACTTAGTGATCAATCAGAGGGTGGCAGTGCATGAGTGTAGACGGGGATGTGCAGACAGAGGACACAAAAATGACTGCCAGATTTCCCGCCTGAACGGCTGGATAAAAGGATGGGAGGTGCCATTATTGAGACAGGGAATTCTGGTCAAAGGAACAGGCTTTTACAGACGGTGTCATCAAAAAGTGCTCTGCAACACTAACAATACTGGTCTAAGAAAACCCAAATGTCCCAAATTCTTTACATTTAACAGTAGGGAAAGAGAGGTAGGAATAACCTGTTTGGTTCACGCTTTTCTAGTAACCATATAGTAACTAGTCAAAATATGGGTGGGAAATTATCTGTGCTGTCTAGAGTTGACACCCGAAAGCAAACACAGAGTTTCTCTCTCTGTGGATGCCAAAAACCCCATTCTTTTTGGTTAGTTTGTAACTTTTTTTCCTGTAAAATGATCATAGGTGGCATCAGAAGACTTTCCAGGTTGTTAATTATCCTAGACCTTTGGGAATGACAGGTGCAATTTATCTTTATTAAACAAAATAGACAAAACACCTAATAAAGCTACCGAAAAACTCAGGGTAGCCAGTGTTGAGCCTCTGTCAATTTAAACTCCATAAAGCTTGCCGCTTTCACCTAATATGATTTAAGGCTGTTTCTGGCCCATTCTTTATCCTCAAAGAGATTCCCCATTGATGTGCTCTCAAGGTATGGAAATAATGATTAAAAATAGAATAATTGGGAAGAAAAGATCTGCCATCAGAGGAATTGCAAAATGTACATTTATACAAGCTGCTTCCTGTCTGTGATGTTTTTCCTTCCCTTGGTAAATTTCTATTCACAATACAAAGCCCAAGTTCAAGTGTTCTGCTGTCTCTGACAGTTTCTCTTAACACTCACAGGCAGAAATGCTTAGTCATCCTGATCATCAGAGCAACACGGTGAAGCCCACAGGTTGGGTTTTCACCTTAGCTTTACCACTTACTACCTAATTAACTTTTGGCAAGGTGCTAACCTCTCCAAGCGGAGAAGGCAATGGCACCCCACTCCAGTACTCTTGCCTGGAAAACCCCATGGATGGAGGAGCCTCGTAGGCTGCAGTCCATGGGGTCGCTAAGAGTCGGACACAACTGAGTGACTTCACTTTCACTTTTCACTTTCATGCATTGGAGAAGGAAATGGCAACCCACTCCAGTGTTCTTGCCTGGAGAATCCCAGGGACGGGGGAGCCTGGTGGGCTGCCGTCTATGGGGTCGCACAGAGTCGGACACGACTGAAGCGACTTAGCAGCAGCAGCAGCAGCAACCTCTCCAAGACTCAAGTCTCTTGTGTGTGAAGTAAAAATGGGCATTACAAGGCAGCTGTAAGAATTAAGGAGCATGACATAAACACAGTAAGTGCCAGCTAACTGACAAGCCGCATTCAAATTAAGTGTTTACATCTATCTCCCCATTTAGACACTAAGCTCCAGGAGAAGAGAGACCATTTTTTGTTTTTGTAACCCAAGTACAGAATCCACACGCTAGTCCAATGGCAGGCACTCAGTAGGTATTTGCTGAGTGAATGAACGAATGAAAGAACCAAGGAAGGAACCCTATGTGGTAATCTCTTCTTATAATATGATTTATCTTTGTCTATGTGTAAAAGATCTTGAAGAAGCAATGGTGAATCAATTTTGTTGTATTTTTAGATTATGACTATGTAAAAGTGTAGAAAATTTATTTTCTCAAGTAGTATTCAGGCAGCATTTTTAAACCTTTTAGAAATTATATGTCACCCCTACAAATACTAAATGTCAGTATCTATAATGAGTCTCAGCTAAAAGCTGGCTAAATTGTTCTTAGCACAATACACCAATTGTTCAGAATCATTAAATCGATCAAGTAAATAATATTAATTTAAAGTACTCCATAATTACATATTTACTTGATATATAATTACACACCATTAGACAAACATACAATTAGAATTTTTTAAAAGCATGTGCTCTGTCTAAAGGGGAAAAACATTAAGGCGTAAAAAAAAATACAAAAAAATTTTTAAACAAAATCAATCACTGCAAGAGGTTTTTGTAGCTCTGTGAGGTTCACAGCTTTGTGCGATAAGCACAATCCTTGGGCAGGTGACACTTCATCATGCTGCCTCCAGTCTCTCTGAACCCCTCCCGGAGTAGCAGACAGCAGAAAACGCCATATGGATTACAGGCTGCCATGATACCACCTGGAGGGAAAGGAGGCCAAAGCAGCACAGGGCTGAATGCTATTCGGTTTTCATCTTTCTGTCTCCCCAGGCAAGAGAGGAGATGACAGAAGCATCCCATTTGCTGAGCATAAGAGCAAAAGATGCTATAGAGAATCAGACTGAAGAGTCATATCCAGTGTTTTAAGAATCTGATTCCATTTTTGGAGGACAGAGGTACTTCAGGCAATTGGGACTGCAGCCTACCAGGCTCCTCCGTCCATGGGATTTTCCAGCCAAGAGTACTGGAGTGCGCTGCCATTGCCTTCTCCAAATGGTGATTATAGCTTCCCCTTACTGAAGGCTTACTCTAAGCCAGACACTGGTGTCAAATGTATTCCTTATAGCACACCCACAGAAAAATATTCTAAGTATCTGTGAGACAGAAATCCTTATTGTCATCTCCACTTACTACAGGAGGATGAGTTTTAGATGACATGAAGTGACTTACCCAAGAAGCGGAAGAGTTGAGATGTGAATCGAGGATAATTTTTGTGCACATCACATGAATTTCACCTCAGTAAAAAATAATAAAAATTTGTACACTGATGATTATTAACTACAATTCCATACATTTCTGAGGCAGTTATGGCACCACATGGGGGCTATTTTTTTTTTTTTTACCAAGGTTAATAAGACAGTCAAGTCACTGAAGGCTGCAAAACTAGAATGTGGGACTTTGAGGTTCTCTGGCTCCCAGGCCAGGGGTATTTTTCTGCCCCATTATTTCCTACCCTTACATTGATGCACAGTGACAGAGGAGAGATGAATACAATCTATAAAGTCATTCCTCTATGGCCAACTCCCCTCACCACCCAGAAAACCAGCAGAGAAACAACTAGGAGCTATGGTGACCTCTTTAGTGAGTTCTGGAAGGAAAAACGAAAAAAAGGGGACCTTCAAAAAAAAATTACAAACCCTTTAAGAAACCCAACTTGATCATGTATTTTCCTAAAATTAAATTATTTGCAAAGAGGAAGAAATTCTATAAGATTATACAATTTAGAAATAGTGGAAATAAAATAAGATTCTAAAAGAACTAGCTGGGTTTATCTTTTCTATGTTACTAACTGGGCTCCTTCAGCTTGCTCCTTCCTGGTTGCACAGAGGGAGAAGGAGGCTCAAAGTGGCACTTACATTTACATTATCAGGATGTAAGAACTTTAGGGCAGCCTAGATTTGCTGGCCATTCATCCACTTTTCCATTTATTGCCAACAATAACACCAAGAAATGTGTAAAGCAGTGGTTCCTGAAACTAGGACATAGCTACAAAACTGTGCAGAAATGGAACCAGTACACACACACATACCCTCACTCAGAGTGAATGAGTACAGTGTATATATAGATACTGGTGGTGATTATACACTATTATGAGTGTATTTAATGCTGCTGAATTGTACCCTTACAAATGTCTAAAATGGTATGTTTATGTTATATGTCTTCTATCATAATAAAGAAAAAATAGGAGTGAAAATACATGGTTAAACTCTGAAGTCCATGCATGAATCAAAATATACAATGGATTCATGTCTGTTTAACTTAGATTCAGAACATCTGGTTTAGATGATGCATCTCACTGGTCTCCAGGACTTCACTGTCAACAGCATGACTTTTATTTCCTCAAGGAGGATACTGGCTAAGAAGAGGCAAAAAATTGACATTCAACACCTCCTCTGCAGTCCTGAATAGGAATTCTAACACTATGAACACAGGGCTATCAGCTATGCTTTGTTTTGAGTTAAGATCAGATCAGATCAGATCAGTCGCTCTGTCGTGTCCGACTCTTTGCGACCCCATGAATCGCAGCACGCCAGGCCTCCCTGTCCATCACTAACTCCCGGAGTTCACTCAGACTCTCGTCCATTGAGTCAGTGATGCCATCCAGCCATCTCATCCTCTGTTGTCCCCTTCTCCTCCTGCCCCCAATCCCTCCCAGCATCAGAGTCTTTTCCAATGAGTCAACTCTTCACATGAGGTGGCCAAAGGACTGGAATTTCAGCTTTAGCATCATTTCTTCCAAAGAAATCCCAGGGCTGATCTCCTTCAGAATGGACTGGTTGGATCTCCTTGCAGTCCAAGGGACTCTCAAGAGTCTTCTCCAACACCACACTTCAAAAGCATCAATTCTTCGGTGCTCAGCCTTCTTCACAGTCCAACTCTTACATCCATACATGACCACAGGAAAAACCATAGCCTTGACTAGACGAACCTTTGTTGGCAAAGTAATGTCTCTGCTTTTGAATATGCTATCTAGGTTGGTCATAATTTTCCTTCCAAGGAGTAAGCGTCTTTTAATTTCATGGCTGCAGTCACCATCTGCAGTGATTTTGGAGCTCAAAAAAATAAAGTCTGACACTGTTTCCACTGTTTCCCCATCGATTTCCCATGAAGTGATGGGACCGGATGCCATGATCTTCATTTTCTGAATGTTGAGTTTTAAGCCAACTTTTTCACTCTCCTCTTTCACTTTCATCAAGAGGCTTTTGAGTTCCTCTTCACTTTCTGCCATAAGGGTGGTGTCATCTGCATATCTGAGGTTACTGATATTTCTCCCGCCAATCTTGATTCCAGCTTGTGTTTCTTCCAGTCCAGCGTTTCTCATGATGTACTCTGCATATAAGTTAAATAAACAGGGTGACAATATAGAGCCTTGACGAACTCCTTTTCCTATTTGGAACCAGTCTGTTGTTTCATGTCCAGTTCTAACTGTTGCTTCCTGACCTGCATACAGGTTTCTCAAGAGGCAGGTCAGGTGGTCTGGTATTCCCATTTCTTTCAGAATTTTCCACAATTTATTGTGATCCACACAGTCAAAGGCTTTGGCATAGTCAATAAAGCAGAAATAGATGTTTTTCTGGAACTCTCTTGCTTTATTCATGATCCAGCGGATGTTGGCAATTTGATCTCTGGTTCCTCTGCCTTTTCTAAAACCAGCTTGAACATCAGGAAGTTCACGGTTCACATATTGCTGAAGCCTGGCTTGGAGAATTTTGAGCATTACTTTACTAGCGTGTGAGATGAGTGCAATTGTGCGGATCCTCTGCTAAAACTGAAACTAAACACAGAGTCCTATTTCAATATTCTGTGCATGGGGTCACAAAGAGTCAGACACGGCTGAGCAACTAACACTTTCATACATACCTACATATGCAAATGCTAAGAAACTGCTATTTAATTATTTCATATGATTCCTGTCAACCCATGTGGTTTCTAAGCATAAAAGTTAATCAAAATAAAGAATGATGCCCGTCAGCAAAATAAGATCATCTTAGAAACAGCCTGTCTCTGTCATTACCACCTTTATCTCCAAACACACATCACATAATAAAAAGGTAAAATGGCTGAGTTCAGGATTCAAGGTACAGAGACATAGACAGAGCTCCATTCATGTGAGTCCCTACACAAAACTGGTCTTGTGTTTGGTCTCTTCCAACAGTGGTATCCATGGAAGCCTTGGCCATCTACATTTATTAAAATAAGACTTAACTGCAGACCTAGTCCTCCACTGGTCTGGAAGGAGGAGAAAATGATTTCAGTCCTTGAAGACAGGAAGATGAGAATCAAGAACATGTTTCTAAGTCATGCAACAATATGATGCAAATCAGCTTGTAGTGTTAGTGTTGGGAAGAGAAAGGACTAGGGACTTGGAAAGATATGCAGTCTGATCAAAAGCAGAGCTATGCTGAAAATTCTAAGGCTGTGGGACTGTCTTCCTGAGATGCACCTAAGGGTTGAGTGAAGTCAGAGGGTCTAGTCCCATTCTGTGGAGTTCTGGGACCATCTGTAAAGGGCTAACGATGTAGTGCAGTTCTGTCTTTTAGGGGAAAGAATTGGAATTGGCACACAGAAATCCTCGCGTTAGTGAAGCTAGGCGAACAAAGAAAGAGTGGGGCTGTGGAATGGGTGGCCATGGATGAGACAGTGTGTCTCCCCTGGTGGGAGCATGGGTTCTCAGGACATGAAGAACAGTGAAAGATGAGCTAGAGAGCACAGAGGCCAGATCATGAAAAGACAGGTAAGATACCCTCTACAGTTTGCATGGAGAAAAAATAACCCCACTCCTTTCACCTAGATGAGATTTACTCATGCTTTGGGGTCCAGCTCTCACTACTGTCTCCCTTCACTAAACTTCCTCAGTATGTATTGTAAATATTATTTCCATTTGTCTTGAGAACATCCTGGCTTCTTTCTCCAGCTAGGCTGAGGTGCCTTGAGAACAAGAATCAAATTTTTATTCGATATCTACATATTCAACAATACTTGGCATATTTGATCATCTGAGAAACCTTTCCTAACCAGGCCAGAAATCACTCTAGGCAGCAAATTAAAAAACGTGCTCTCTGCTCTTTGACCCAGATAACCACAATGGTGTGATCACTCACCTAGAACCAGACATCCTGGAGTCCAAAGTCAAGTGGGCCTTAAGAAGCATCACAATGAACAAAGCCAGTGGAGGTGGTGGAATTCCAGCTGAGCTATTTCAAGTCCTAAAAGATGATACTGTTAAAGTGCTACACTCAATATGCCAGCAAATTTGGAAAACTCAGCAGTGGCCACAGGATTGGAAAAGGTCAGTTTTCATTCCAATCCAAAAGAAAGACAATACCAAAGAATGTTCAAACTACTGTACAATTGCACTCATCTCATACACTAGCAAAGTAATGCTCAAAATTCTCCAAGCGAGGCATGAACAGTACATGAACCAAGAACTTCTGGATGTATAAGCTGGATTTAGAAAAGGCAGAGGAGCCAGAGATCAAATTGCCAACATCCACTGGGTCATCAAAATAGCAAGAGAGTTCCAGAAAAACATCTACTTCTGTTTTACTGACTATGCCAAAGCCTTTGACTGTGTAGACAGGATAAAGCACAAGCTGGAATCAAGATTGCCGGGGGAAATATCAATAACCTCAGATACGCAGATGACACCACCTTTATGGCAGAAAGTGAAGAGGAACTGAGGAGCCTCTTGATGAAAGTGAAAGAGGAGAGTGAAAGAGCTGGCTTAAAACTCAACATTCAAAAGACAAAGATCATGGCATCTGGTCCCATTACTTCATGGCAAATAGATGAGGAAACAGTGAGAGACTTTATTTTGGGGGGCTCTAAAATCACTGCAGATGGTGACTGCAGCCATGAAATTAAAAGACGCTCCTTGGAAGAAAAGCTATGACAAACTTAGACAGCATATTAAAAAGCGAGACATTACCTTGCCAACAAAGGTCCATCTAGTCAAAGCTATGGTTTTTCCAGTAATCAAGTATGGATGTGAGAGTTGGACTATAAAGAAAGCTGAGCGCCAAAGAATTGATGCTCTTGAACTGTTGTGTTGGAAAAGACTCTTGAGAGTCCCTTGGTCTGCAAGGAGATCCAACCAGTCCATCCTAAAGGAAATCAGTCCTAAATATTCATTGGAAGGACTGATCTTGAAGCTGAAACTCCAATACTTTGGCCACCGATGTGAAGAACTGACTCATTGGAAAAGACCCTGATGCTGGAAAAGATTGAAGGCAGGGGGAGAAGGGGATGACAGAGGATGAGATGGTTGGATGGCATCACTAACTCGATGGACATGAGTTTGAGCAGGCTCTGGGAGTTGGTGATGGACAGGGGGACCTGGCGTGCTGCAGTCCACGGGGTTGCAAAGAGTAGAACATGATTGAGTGACTGAACTGAACTGCTCTCTGAGGGCAGTGAGAACAGCCCAAGGCAGGTGTTCCATGTTCAGTTTCTTGTTCCTTTGGTAAGACTGCTAAGTCTGGTCACAAAATATGTGCTTATACTAATTGATGCCTTTCTTTAAATGTCTTTATAGAGATTGCTTTTATAAATCATATATGTATATATGCATAATCATATATGCATATATTAATATGCATGAATACTTCTATAATGATATTATATCTTTATTTACTTCCAGAGGGAAAATTTTTCAGACGATCACAAATATTTCAAGGTGAAATAAAATTTCTATGGAATATTATGCAGGATGTTTCATGGTCCCTCAATTATGAAAATAATGGCATTTTGTGTATAACTGAGTCACTTTGCTATAAAGCAGAGACTGGCACAACACTGAAAATCAACTACACTTCAATAAAAACAAAGAAGAAAGAAAATGATGGCACTGAGTTTTTAAACCAAAAAGATCAATTCAAAAGATCTGTTGAATTATAAATAAAATATCTACCCACATTTTTGTGGATGCTAATTTACTTGCTCTCAATAAGGTAATAGCCATCTATAAGAGTTGGAAGGGCAGTTAATTATAGTGAAATTTTAAAGAGCTGCATTTAAAATCTGTTATAGAATGGGAATTTAGAGCAAACCACTTGAGAACAGTTTTATCAGTGCTTCTCAGAAAGCGGTCCCCAGGGCAACAGCAGAAGGAGTATCCAGGAAGTTGTGAGCATAGCAGCTTGTCATCACACCCCTCTGCCAAAGCAGAAGGGCCAGGTCTGGGTGTTTAAAAGCCCTCTAGGAGATTCTGATGTACATTAAATCTTGAGAACCACTGGGTGACCTCTTGCCTTATGTGGAAACACTCTGAGAAAAGAGAATCCTTCACAAAATTCTCCCTTATCTTATTGAACATTAGGCTAGGAAGTGGTCTAAGAGAGCATACAGAATAATTTCTAGATTTTACAGATCAGGAAACTGAGGGCCAGAGATTATTAATGGCAACTAAAGTTTGGAGCAAAATGCTTCCTGGCATCAAAACTAGATCCTTGATGCAGAGTAAACACAGCCAGGTATTATTTTGCATATTTGAAATCAAGTTTCACTTTTACAGGAATTCCCTGGTGGCTCAGACAGTAAAGAATCCATCTGCAATGCACGAGACATGGGTTCGATCCTTGGATTGGGAAGATCCCCTGGAGAAGGAAATGGCAACCCACTCCAGTATTCTTGCTTGGAGAATTCCATGGACAGAGGAGCCTGGTGAGCTATAGTCCATGGTGTCACAAAGAGTCGGACATGACCGAGTGACTAACTCACTTTTACAAGGTCCAATGTGTAAAAAATCCTTTCTATTTATTCAGAAATCCAGATGCAGCTGCAGAACCAATCATAGCTAAAGGCTAAGTTGAGATATTTGAAAGTGTTCTTGAGAGAGAAAAAGCCTTATTATTTTAGTGAGTAAATTGAATTCAGTGGCCAGAAATATTAGACTTGGCATTAGATTCAAACCAAAGCCAGCTCGCATCACTCCTTAACCAGCCTGAAACTAGAACTCTTTCTGTGCCCAGTCCCAAAAGCTCCTTGAGAGGATAAATCTGTTTTCTAGGTAATACTCTCAGCCCAGAGCAATGGCTAAGTTACCTCACTTCTCTGTACCTCAGTTTCTCCATCTACTTCAGAGGACTGTTGAGGGAATTAATAATGTCTTGCATGTAAAGTTCCCGGCACACTGGAAATGCTCTAAAAATGTGCTGCCGGTGTCAGCACTATAAATACGAGCAATCGCATCACCAGACCCACAGTGTGGACTTTTACGTGCTATACCTCACCTATGAAAAATGTACCTCTACCAAAAGTCAGAAAGCTCTTTCCATTAAAACTGGTGCGTCTCTACTGGTCCCACCACACTGCTTCAACGTGATGCCAAAGCAGCAGTAAGGAAGGGTGAAAGGCGTCATTAGTGCTCCAGTAGGAGGGTCTCCAACTGCCCTACGGAGCAGTCCAGTCTTCACTGAGCCACACAGCAACGTGCCCTAACAACTGAGCAGCCAGTCACAGCTGATTTGAGGCCCCCAATTAGCCGGTACCTCACTGACACAGAAACTTTCC
The DNA here is from genome assembly GCF_029378745.1 of Bos indicus. Classification (NCBI taxonomy): domain Eukaryota; kingdom Metazoa; phylum Chordata; class Mammalia; order Artiodactyla; family Bovidae; genus Bos; species Bos indicus. The sequence continues at coordinate 80,245,494 of NC_091762.1, forward strand.
TGCAAACATCGTCACCCAAGGAAAAGCTTCAGAATATCTCATAGTAGCCTAATAAGAATTTTACAGACAGAGAAGTATAGACAGTACATAGTTTTTCAGCTCCATGTGCCTCGGGGCACAGGCTTTGAGAATAGCTCTTTAAGGGTAAAATACCCTGTTTTAACCTTGTGATCAGGTCTAAAATTCCTTACCCTGCTGTGAAACTTGGCAGTTCGATAAGACTTGGGCGACAGATTGTATACCGTGTAGTGGTCAAGATGTCTGGAATCCAAAAAGCTTCGAATATCATCAACCTGATTCCTGAATCCTATGTCAACACTGTCCAGAGGAAAGGACATCACTGGGAAGGTGAACACAGAAAGAAAATAGGTTAAACAGGTCTGCGGTCACAACAGGCAGCGGTTGAGAGCTGAGCCACTGAACTGTTAATAAACGTGAGGAACTTACCAATAATTCTGGAGGTAACATAAGTGAAGTCTAAATCTCCTTTCGTGTAGCTAAAAGCAAGACAGGAAAGGGCATTCATTAAAATGATCCAAATATCCCAAGATCTCTCTCTCTCTCAGCCACCTGCGCATCACATCCCTGGACGTTTCCATCCAGTAGCCATATTTTGATTTCCCTCAAGGCCGTCTTCTCTCTACCAAGGAAGCATTGTTGACAGAAGACAACCCACACGCTTGGGAGCACACATCTACCCCTCCAAACAGGGCACCCCAAAATCCTTTGTAGATGCCACTTCATGAACAGAATCCATCTCAGAGGAGAAAACACTGCTAATTTATTAACACTGATTGTCTCAGCCTCTTCACCTACAGGAAAACAGTTCCCCTAAGTGTCAGCAGCAAGTGGGTAGAAGAGGAAGTAATGGAGGAAAAACAGGACCCTTTGTTGAGGCCTATAAGGTGCTAGTTGGAGACTGAAGGTAAAGGATAAAATTATATTTGAACAAAAATTAAAATGCTGATTAATATACTGGACTACACACATGGATTTCTGCTTTAAAACCACATTTTGTAACTAAATGGCAACCCACTCCAGTATTCTTGCCTGGAAAATCCCATGGACAGAGGAGCCTGGAGGGCTTCAGTCCATAGCGTCACAAAGAATCAGACACAACTGAAGCGACTTAGCCTAGCACAGCACACTGTAACTTAAAAGGACCCTAGAACTTTCTAATTCCTAATGTTAAAAAAATATATGGCCCGCTTGTAAAAGCTTCATACAGGAGAAGGTTAGGAAACTTCTCCCAGTAAATAAATGTTAAAGGGCTACTAAAATATAAAAACAAAATTCTGTTTTGAATACAATCCATAAGTACTGTATACTTGGATTGCATGTGCATTATTATCTCACTTAATTCTTGAACCACTAAAGACATAAACCTTAGCAGAGTATAAAAGTAGAGCTCCAAGAGGTTAGTTAATGTGCCTTAGGTTAACAAGGGCAGGTACTGCGTTAAAATCCAGAATGATGGATTTGAAAGCCAGGGATGGCAACCACTATCCTCTAATGTACAGTGAGCCAAGTCCTCCTAGCCTGTGCTTGTAGCTTCTCAAAGACTCAATCTGATGACTTCAATGGCATTCCTCAATCAGACCCCATGTGACTGCATCACAAAATTGATAGTCTTTGAGGCAGATAAGCAGTTGGCAGGTAACCAGATCCTCTGGGGGCACAAAGTCCATTAACGTAAAGGGAAGAACGCACATACCTGGTAACAGATTGTATAACTCTGGAAGACGTGTCTTTGAGAGTGTCTTTCAAGTTGTCCTTTAGGTTGCTAAAGAGCCTCCCTGCCCCTCCTTTCACCATGTCAAAAAGACCTCCGCCATAGCTGGGCTCCATGTCTGGAGATGAGGCACCTGCCAACAGAAATCAGAAAAAGAAGTAATAGCAGAAAAAGAGGTAATGGGTTTCCCAGGTGGCTCGACAGTAAGGAAAAAAAAAAAAAATCTGCGTGCCAATGTAAGAAATGCAGAAGAACGCGGGTTCAACTTCTGGGTCTGGAAGATACCCTGGAGAAGGAAATGGCAACCCACTCCAGTATTCTTGCCTGGAGAATCCCATGGACAGAGGAGCCTGGTAGGCTATAGTCCATGGGGTCACAAAGAGTTGGACACGACTTAGCAACTAAGCGTGATGAATATGTGGCATGGATGAGGAATATCCCCTTATTATTAGAAGCTGCCCACCAGTCCATTCTGAAGGAGATCAGCCCTGGGATTTCTTTGGAAGGAATGATGCTAAAGCTGAAACTCCAATACTTTGGCCACCTCATGCGAAGAGTTGACTCATTGGAAAAGACTCTGATGCTGGGAGGGATTGGGGGCAGGAGGAGAAGGGGACGACAGGATGAGATGGCTGGATGGCATCACTGACTCGATGGACGTGAGTCAGAGTGAACTCCGGGAGTTGGTGATGGACAGGGAGGCCTGGCGTGGTGCGATTCATGGGGTTGCAAGGAGTCGGACACGACTGAGAGACTGAACTGAACTGAACTGAACCCTGTTCCCATTTGGGGACTGTTTCTTACCATAGCATAACTTAGCTTATCAAGATTGATACATGAAGGAAGTAGGAATCTGTGCTGCTAAGTCACTTCAGTCGTGTCCGACTCTGTGCAACCCCACAGTCGGCAGCCCACCAGGCTTCCCCGTCCCTGGGATTCTCCAGGTAAGAACACCGGAGTGGGTTGCCATTTCCTTCTCCAATGCATGAAAGTGAAAAGTGAAAGTGAAGTTGCTCAGTCGTGTCTGACTCTAGCGACCCCATGGACTGCAGCCTACCAGGCTCCTCCGTCCATGGGATTTTCCAGGCAAAAGTACTGGAGTGGGGTGCCATTGCCTTCTCCGAGGAATCTGTGCAGAGGAAGCTAATATAAACAACAGCCAGGCAGGTTGTACAGAACAGCAGGTATGAGTCTGAGTCCCTCTCACTGGGTTCTGGCCCAGCCTTGCTATTCCTAACTGTAAGAACTTGGGAAGCCTTTCTAAGCCTCTTTCTTGGTGTCTATAAAATTGGGATAAAAATAATGCGTACTTCATCAGAAAACCTTAAATAAGTGTATTTTAAGCTATTCGAATGCTGCTGCTGCTAAGTCACTTCAGTCGGGTCCGACTCTGTGCGACCCCACAGTCGGCGGCCCACCAGGCTTCCCCGTCCCTGGGATTCTCCAGGCAAGAAAACTGGAGTGGGTTGCCATTTCCTTCTCCAATGCATGAAAGGGAAAAGTGAAAGTGAAGTCGCTCAGTCGTGTCCGACTCTTTGTGACCCCATGGTCTGCAGCCTACCAGGTCCTCCATCCATGGGATTTTCTAGGCAAGAATAGTACCTACTATATTAAGGAGTCAACAGATTTGCAGCTATACTATTTCTATGCTGCACCCTGAAATTCCTATGTTGATATTTTTTCATCTTTGTTCACTTTTCAACTCTATGATGACAAAGGGCAAGAATGGCATCTCTAGTTTTTTATTTTTTAAATGCAGTATTTGTTGTATACTTCAAAATATGTTAAGAGGATAGATCTCTGGATCTCAGGTACAGTAGAACACAGGACCTTATTTAGCTTACAGGAGCAAACCTCTGTAACTCTGAATCTGTTGCTGACTGAGTTTCCCTTCATACCTCCCTCAGGACAGGGGGATGGATGCACATCTATGTTCCAACCTGATCAGTTATTTTAAGCGACAAGTAGATACATGCGTGTGGACAATGGCTAAATGTGTCTGTGCGAAGTCTGGAGAGAAAATTTAAAAAAACACAAACAAAAAAAGATGGATCTCATGTTAAGTGTTCTTACAAAACAAAAAGCAAGCCACACAAAAGAACACAGGAAAATTTTTGGAGGTTGTGGTAATAGTATCATGACTATATGCATATATCTAAACTCATCAAGATGTATACATTAAATATGGTGATGTTGTATATATCAATGATACCTCAATAAAGCTTAAAAATTAACTGCCAGAAAAAGGAAAGTTGGAGGAGGAATTTATAAATGAAAATGTCTTAAAAGACCAATCAACCAAGTACAATGCATGGAACTTAATCTGAACAAACCATAAAAAGTGAATGACAGTTCTCTAGTGGTCCAGTGATTGGGACTCTTGAGCTTCCACTGAAGCAGACACGGGTTGGAGCCCTCATCAGAGCCAAAAAAATTACATACATAAATAAAAAGTTAATGACATTTATGGGCAATAAGGATTTGAACAATTAACTGGGTATTCAACATTAAGGATTTATTGTTAATTTTTAGGTATAATAATGATATTGTAGTTATATTACATGTAGTCCTTATCTTCTAGAATACTGAAATATTTATAAATTTTAAATTGCAGTGCTTTATATTTTAAAAAACAAATAGAGAATAATAAAATATTCATGTAATAAAACCCTGAATTGTTAACATATACAGCACTATTTGCTAGGTATTATTTTAAACATCTTACCTATGCTCACTCATCCCAAAAGCATACTTATGAGGTAGATAATATTATTTTTCCATTTCATACATCAAAAATACCAAGGCATAGAGGTTAAGCCACTTGTCTAAGTGTATATAGCTCATTGGCTAATAAGTCTTGGGCAGAGTTTGGGATTTAAGCCCTATGCAACCTGGACAAAAGTATCCCTCTTTCTTCTCCTAATACTATCTTGAATTTAATATTTATCATTCCAAATAATTTCTTTAAACTTTTCTTACATATGTAGGTATCCACAGGTAATACATTAATATTATTTTTCATGTTTTCAAACTGCATTCTCCTTAACACTTAGTATGGTCAGACTTTAACATTTTTACCAACCTGGTGAATGAGACAACATCTCATTTTGGTCTTATTTGTGGTTTCCCTAATTATCAGAAGAGGAGGTATCTTTTCTTGTGTTTACTGGCCAGGTAGGTGTTCTTTAAACCATACTTCACTATATCTACTAAACTCCTCCGAGCTGTAGGAGTTCAAACACATACCTATAAATACATGCTGACTGTAATGTGCTTATCCCTTGATCACAAGAGCTTTTGATGGCCAAGTCACCATTAGCCATCTATTTGAAAACAAGGCTCTATTAGAAATTGCAAAGAGCAATCAATGAATAGACACACGAATAAACACTTATAAAGTCTACCACTTACCAAGTTCTCTCAAGCACTAGACTCCACTTGGACTTTTATGTTAGTACAGTTTCATGTTGTGGGAGATAAGGAGGGTGTTTATTATCCCCATTTTAAAGGCAAAGAAACAGAGGCTCAAACAGGGTAGCAACTCACCTAAGATCTCAGCTAATGAGCAATAGAGCCAGGGATTCAAGCTCAAGTCTGTACCCTTCCGAAGTCTATGCCACCCCTACCATTGCACACTCCTCCACAGCTCCATTCCAGTCCACAGTTTCAACAGCTGTATTCAGGAGGATCCTCAGCTGCCTCACACACAGCCATCCCTCTCCAACTCTTTGCTCCTCTCCACCTCCCACATGTCTGCCTTTCATCTGGCTGCTCTCGGCAGCAGCTGTCCTCCCAACAAGCTCTCTCACAAATCACTGCATCTGTCAGACCAACCAAACCAATCTCATTACTCCGGCAGCTAAGCCTCTGTCACCCTCACTGCTTCACAGCCCTACATAATTGCCAGGAGCCAGCCCAATGAGCAGCTCCTCCTAGGCGAGGGCTAGGGCCACAGATCTAAGAATGTTCTCTTGTGTTCTGCTTCCGTGAGAAAAAGGGCATATTATTTCCCTTTAAACACACTCACACATAAAAGGCTGTATCGTGTTTTCATTTTAAATACAACAAGGATAGGGTAACATATGCTTATAAATCCTCATTTCCACCCCAAGTTCCCATTCCAGCCTGAATACCATTCTCATATATGATTGTTCCAAGAGATGACACCAAACTGATTATTCAGACCTCTCTCTGACTCTCGATTTCCTGCTGGAATAGAACTCCAAGACACCAACCTATTAAAAGATATAAATACCCTTGATTATCTAAAAATCAGGCTCTTATCATCACTCAGGCTGCATGCTCTGTTCATTAGAGCCTTGGAACCCTGCAGAAACCAGAACCATTTGGCAGAGCTACAACGTCTGTAACCTCTATATACCCAAGTTATATGTCAAACTAACCAGGACACAAAAAAGAAAAGAAAGACACTATCTGACATTACAGGGCTTTGAGGAGTGTATTTTGGCTTTCCCTAATCAGCTATATGAGTGTCAGAAGCACAGAATCTAAAAAGGATTTTGGAGACTCAGCTTGTTAAGAGGAAAAGCAGAAAGTCTTCGAAAAGTGACATAACAGAGAGAGAAACAGTGACACGCAGGAGGAAGACAGTGACTAATAGATCAGGGGTCGACAAACCACAGCCCATGGGCCAAACCCAGTCTGCTGTCTGTTTTTACACAGTCTGAAATAAGTATGGCTTTTACCACTTTTAAATAATTGGAAAAAAAAGTCAAAAGAAGAATAATGTTAAACACACTTAAAAACTACATGAAGGTCAAATTCCAACGTTTATAAGTATAGTCTTAGTAGAAAATACCTATACTCATTCATTTACACACTGTCTATGGCTTCTCTCATGCTACGATGGCCAAGATGAAGAGCTGTGATGGAGACCTTATGGCTCATAAAATCCAATGTACTTACTATCTGGTCCTTTATAGAAAAAGTTTTTTAATCCTTGCACTAAATGGCTGAAAGATTCTGCATTCTTAGGAATCCAGATCTTGCCACCTCTAACACTTTTCTAAATGCTTCATGTGAAAAACACACACCCTGGGCTTAGAAAGAGTCTCTGGAGATTTGAAGGTCTAAGAGGGTGGGAGCGGGGACGTCAGAGTTGAGACAGCATGAGAGTGCCACCCAAGGAGAAAGAGTCCAGGTCTGTGCCCCTAAGCCTCCAGGTAGAATCCTGTCTTGTGATGTCTTTTCATTTTAAAATCTAATCCCACCCAAGATAAGCACAAGAGAACTACACTTTGCTCCCTGTGTCATTTCTAAGATGTGATAAACAAGTTTTTCTTGGGATTCCTAATGTTTAGGAAACTAGAAACAGCATCCTATCTCTCCCAAGTCATGAGAACTCACCATGGCTATGACTTGACCTGTTCTTACTCCCAGAGTGACACCAAATTTATCTCTCCTAGGAGAGAGTCTCTTCCCATGGGTCTATTAGTCAGCTGTTTGCTCATTTACTTATACTAAGCATCAGTCCAAAAAAGATTTGAGATGATCTGATAGTTATTTAGAATTTAAAAAATAAATGTATTTTTCAGTCCAGTTCAGTCGCTCAGTCATGTCCAACTCTTTGTGACCCCATGAACAGCAGCACACCAGGCCTCCTTGTCCATCACCAACTCCTGGAGTTTACCCAAACTTATGTCCATTGAGTCAGTGATGCCATCCAACCATCTTATCCTCTGTCGTCCCCTTCTCCTCCTGCCCTCAATCTTTCCCAGCATCAGGGTCTTTTCAAATGAGTCAACTCTTTGCATCAGGTGGACAAAGCATTGGAGTTTCAGCTTCAACATCAGTCCTTCCAATGAACACCCAGGACTGATCTCCTTTAGAATGGACTGTCTGGATCTCCTTGCAGTCCAAGGGACTCTCAAGAGTCTTCTCCAACACCACAGTTCAAAAGCATCAATTCTTCTGCACTCAGCTTTCTTTATAGTCCAACTCTCACATCCATACATGACTACTAAGAAGACCAAAAAAATGTTAAGATTGGTCTTAACTGCCTTAACGTAACTAGAAATAAAAGAAAAGTAAGTGTGGGTATTTTTCATAAACATCTAATTGATTTTTCAGCTGTGGGCAAAACACCCTGAGAAACACTGTGAAATAAGAAGGCAGATGTTGACAGAGGCCTTATCTTGGAAAGTCCATAATGGACGGTGGGCATTCCCCATATATGCTTTCACTGCTAATGCAATATATATATATGCTTATGACACTCTAGGCTGCGTATATTTTCACTTGGTAACCCCTAAGAAAGGATGTTCCTCCATAAAGTACTGTCACCAAAAGAAAAAGAAGGTATGCAAATATTTATGCATAAAGATGTTCACTGAGACTTCAGTGGTTAAAAATCTGCCTTCCCACGCAGGGGACGTTGGTTTGATCCCTGGTGAGGGAACTAAGATCCCACAAGCCATGGGGCAACTAAGCCCACCTGCTGCGAGACAGCCTGAGCGCTGCAACTAGAGAAGCCTGCAAGCTGCAGGCTGCAGTGAAGACCCAGTGCAGCCAAAAAAAAAAAAAAAAAGATGTTCACTGAGGTACTGCCTACAATGGCAAGAGACAATAAAGGACGTATTGTCCCACAGTAAGAGATTGATTGAGTATCTCTAAGAATGCAACTAGCTCCTAGTTATTAAATTAGCTATTAATATCACTTTGTAGAAGAGTACAGATGCTCATGACAAAAGGCTAAGTGAGAGATAAAGAGGATACAAAAACGCACAGTACAACCTAATTTTTACAAAAGAAAAATATTTGAGTTCAGAGAAAGAATTCAGATGATTTATTAAACACAAACATAAAGAGTAAACAGAAAATAAAAATTCAAACTTTCTGAATTGCTGGCACCAATCTAAACTCTTTATGCAGTGTGTGTGCTCAGTCGTGTCTGACTCTTTGTGACTCCATAGACTGTAGTCTGCCAGGCTCTTGTGTCCATGGGATTTCCCAGGCATGAATACTGGAGTGGGTTGCCATTTCCTACTCCAGGGGATCTTCCTGACCCAGGGATTGAACCCACGTCTCCTGTGTCTCCTGCATTGGCAGATAGATTCTTTACCACTGTGCCACCTGGGAAGCTCAATTCTTTATACTGTGCTGTGCTTAGTTGCTCAGTTGTGTCTGACTCTTTGCAACCCCATGGACAGTAGCCTGCCAGGCTCCTCTGCCCATGGGGAGTCTCCAGGCAAGAATACTGGATTGGGTAGCCTATCCCTTCTCCAGGGAATCTTCCTGACTCAGGATTCAAACCAGGGGTCTCCTGCATTGCAGACGGATTCTTTACCAGCTGTACTACCAGGGGAGCCCCAAATTCTTTATAGAGAGTATTTAATCTTCACAATTATCCTATGAAGGAGATACCAGACTATCTCAATTTTCCACAGGAGGAAACTGAAGCAAAGACACATCAGTGACTTAACCCAGGTCCCACAGTTAGTAAACCAGGATTTTACTCAGGCAGGCTGCTCCAGAGTCTAGGCTCTTAGTTGCAACATTTTCAATTTTATTTTAATATATTTATTTTTTGGCTATGCTTCAAGGCATGTGGGATCTTAGCTCCCCAACCAGGGATGGAACCCAGGCCCCCTGCAATGGAAGCACTGGACCACCAGAAAGTCCAAGCTGCTACATTTTCAAAATAGTTACAGCAATTATATCTAAGTGGGAGAATGATAAGTGATTTTTTGTTGCTAGACTATAACTTCTAAGCTTTCTATATTTTATATTCATTAGGTTTATAATTTAAAATGTTATATAAAATAAAGACAACAGCCAAGTGATCCAATGTTAAAATTCAGTTTGTCCTTCAATAGAGACCTCCCTCCTCTGCATGTAATTCATATTAGTTCACAGTCACACAGGAGTTTCTCAGCCCAGCCTGTGAGATATAAGCAAATGTTGCCCATAAGCCCTTGAGTATTTGCAGGCAGATTCTTTACCGTCTGAGCCACCAAGGAAACCCCTGAGCAGCCCTATATAGATCTTTAACTCCAATCAGGCTGGGAACCTACCACAAACATTTTTCAGTACTTGACTCTATTTCTAAGACCTAAGACCCACTCCATCATGGTAGTAGCTGTCTCAGCTCTGGTAAGATAATCCAGTACATTAAGAACAAGGAAAAGATGGCAAAGGACTCTTGGCAACAGTTAAAGTTCTTGGGACACCAGCCTTCCCCAGTGGGTTCTTTGGGCCTCCACAAAGACATTTCTACACAGCATCGCCTTTCCCACCTCTGGAAGTCTTTGTCATTCAGTTCTAGTAATTATGAATTATTCCATAGTGTTCAGGATCAGCCAGTATGAGGGATAACTGATAATCCAAATTCTGACATGTTTATCTTTTCATATTCCCATTCTTTTGCACCAACAGGGCATTTTCCTCTGTACTTATTTAAGTGCCATCAAACTACAAATGTCCTTTCCTGGCTTCTACAAAGTTGGGATAGAAATTCCCAAAACTAAAGGGACCTTGAAGAGATGCACCATTAGCCCTTATGCTAGGATATTACTATTTCTTCTCAATACTTGGCAAAGGGGCAAAGAACCAGTGTCATCACCACAGAAGGCTTTATCATCCCTGTTTTATAGTAGATTCTTCAAATTCTTGGCTTCCATCATTCAAGAAATGGATCACATGGGGATAACAACTAGATATATCATGAAAAATCCTGCTACCTTGGCTTCTAAAATCAAAGGCTGCTTAAACCTCATTCCCAATTCATCTCAGTTCAAAGAATCTTAAAGAAAACAGGATGGACTTTGGGCAGAGAGATCTTAGACTGAAGACTTAATTTTTTCACTTAAATCTGTGTGACTCTACACATGATTTTTCACTCTTTTAAAGCTGCTTCTGCCTTTGCAAATTGGAACAAATTAAGAAAAAAAGCTTGCCTACATGTCTCATGGTGTCAAAAAGATCAAATGTGATCATGTATGTCAAAGTGATTTTTAAATAATAAGATTTTCTAAAGCAATCAGGAATTTTTATTTTAATTCTTATAAATTCAGTTCTTATACAAATGAGTCAGTGGACTGGATTCAGTTCATTCCAGTCACTCAGTTGTGTCCGACTCTTTGCAACCCCATGGACTGCAGCATGCCAGGCTTCCCTGTCCATCACCAACTCCTGGAGTTTACTCAAACTCATGTCCTTTGAGTCAGTGATGCCATCCAACTATCTCATCCTCTGTCGTCCCCTTCTTCTCCTGCCTTCAATCTTTCCCAGCATCAGGGTCTTTTAAGATGAGTCAGTTCTTTGCATCAGGTGGCCAAAGTATTGGAGTTTCAGCTTCACCATCAGTTCTTCCAATGAACACCCAGGACTGATCTCCTTTAGGATGGACTGGTTGTATCTCCTTGCAGTCCAAGGGACTCTCAAGAGTCTTCTCCAACACCACCATTCAAAGGCATAAATTCTGCTGCACTCAGCCTTCTTTATAGTCCAACTCTCACATCCATACATGACTACTGGAAAACCCAAAGCTTTGACTAGACGGACCTTTGTTGGACAAGTAATGTCTCTGCTTTCTAATATGCTGTCTAGGTTAGTTATAACTTTTTTCCCAAGGAGGAAGCATCTTTTAATTTCATGGCTGCAGTAACCAGAGGGCTCAGACACACCTTTTGCACACAAGGACCCAGAGACCCCACAGAGACTGAGACAGAACTGTGTTTGAGTGTCTCCTGCGGAGGTATGGGTCAGCAGTGGACTGCTGCAGGGGCAGGGGCTCTGGGTACAGTAGACCAGGGGATGGCATAAGCCCTCTTGGAGGAGGTCACCATTAAGCCCACCATAGAGCCACCAGAACTTAAACAGGACTGGGGAAACAGACTCATGGAGGATACAAACAAAACCTGTGTGTGCCAGGATTCAGGAGAAAGGAGCAGTGACCCCACAAGAGACTGACCCAGACTTGCCATGAGTGTCCAGGAGTCTCCAGTGGAGGCGTGGGTCGGTGGTGGCCTGCTGCAAGGTTGGGGGCACTGAAAGAAGCAGTGGACCTTTGGAAGGAGGTCACCATTATCTTCATTACAGCCACCATAGTTTGGTCAAATAACGGGGAGGGAACACAGCCCCACCCATCAATAGAAAATTGGATTAAAGATTTACTGAGCATGGCCCCACCCATCAGAACAAGACCCGGTTTCACCCACAGTCAGTCTCTCCCATCAGGAAGCTTCCATAAGCCTCTTGTCCTTCTCCATCAGAGGGCAGACAGACTGAAAACCACAATCACAGAAAACTAACCAATCTGATCACACAGACCACAACCTTGTCTAACTGAATGAAACTATGAGCCATGCCGTGTGGGGCCACCCAAGGTGGATGGGTCATGGTGGAGAGTTCTGACAAAACGTGGTCCACTGGAGAAGAAAATGGCAAACCACTTCAGTATTCTTGCCTTGAGAACCCCATGAACAGTATGAAAAGGCAAAAAGGTAGGACTGGATTAGAGATAACAAATTTCATAGAAAAAAAAGTAAGTGAAAAAACTGACACACCCTATGCCAAACAAAGTTTTAAGAGTCAAAGCCACCACACTCAAAATATGGTGCTTAAGTCAAAACAGGGATAGGAGTCAACTTCTGCTACTAGCTGGATATATAGCCTATTGAAGTTAAACAATTTATCAGGATCTTGATATCCTTATCTGCAAACTGGAAGCTTTAATAGAATCTCACACAGGATCTCAGTGAGGATTATATAAGTCAAAGTTCTACAAACTCTCAGCACAGTGCCTGGAGTGCTGTGCACACTTATTAAATGATAGCTACAAGGTGGCTCTGGGGAATGAAAAGAATAAAGCCATGAAAATGCTGTCTCCAGCAGAGTTAAGCAGCCTCAGAAATTTAAAAAAAAAAAAAAAAAAAGGCCACACTCTTCAGTTTCAGGTTTGATGAAGACAGACAGTAGGGACATGTGCGACAAGGACAGCATCTCTTTCTAAAGCTTCTGCTACAGCACATGTTAATTCTTCACATTTGATGGTCCAGAATCATGAGTGTTTAACAGAGGTGAACCTCTTTATAGTTCTGGTGTTTCTTCTTCCCACCCTGAAATAATCTGGTATGTAATATGGGGAACAATTATATGCTGTTTGCACGACTAATATTCAAGTTCACACAGAATCAAAAATACTGCTTTTGAAATACTGAAATACTTCTGTACTACTTGGCACATAACATGAGCTACGAAACTATAAGGCACTTGATGACATTGCACAGCGGTGGCCCTAGATGTGGACCAGTCTGGCAGCTGCTCGACAGACCAAGAGGGCAGAAGGCCTCGGTGTGTGCGGCATTCACCAGCAGTTCTAAAGGAACTCAGCACTGGCAGGCACAGGTCACAGAGCAGGTGAAGTCAATGATGCTGGCTTTGAGCATCCAAACCAGGAAGGGCCCTCAAAGTGCAGCACAGTCCTGACATGTCAGCAGCACACTCAGGCCTTCTTGTACTGAAATAATGTGCCCCTTTGACAGTCAATTTATCAGGGATGTTGCAGAAAGGACCCGATGCCATTCCCTACATCTAGTCAACACTTGTAAATGGGATCATTTAGCTAGTGAAAAAGATACTCCAGAGAATGTCCCAAATCAACACAAAAGATGGACATTTGAATGATAAATAATGTGTGCTATAAACACTATCACATAGTAAACAGTTATATGTGCACATGTATATTTACTTGTTTAGAGAATATACTTCATACTATATATTTATATTTTATATTTATATTTCATACTTTATATTTTAGAGAATATATTATATATTTATTTATATATTAACTTATCTCATCATGACAGTTATTAAAGATTTTACTATCACTTCTGATACCATCAAACCAGTATATACAATATTTCTGCACCCACTTTCAGGACTTCGATAGGAGGGGCAACCCCAGCTCCTCACGGAGCTAACAGGCCATAACAGAATCATAGACTCAAGGTCTCAAAGAAGATGGAAATGGATGATTCGTTAAGTCTCTTTCAGTTGTAAAATTCTTGGAGACTATCATCATTGTAAAAAGGTCATCTGTGAAGCACATGCCTTAGACAAGGCACACTGCTAAGCAGTTTCCATACACTACTAGATTAGGCCTTCACAGTAAGCCTGATGGTCCTTGGGAGTCCCACTGAGGAAACTGAGGCTTTGGTAAAGTTTAGTAACCATGGTGGCAGAACGAAAGTGAATCTAGGTTTAGCTGGATTCAAAGCCTCTGCTTTTTTATTTATTTGGCTGCACTGGTCTTTGTGGCAGCATATAGGTTTAAACAAAATTTTAAAATTTATATATATATATTTTGTTGCTGTTATTAGTTGAATTATTCAGGATCTAGTTTCCTGACCAAGGCTTGAATCTGGGCCCTCTGCATTGTGGCCCAGAGTCTTAGCCACTAGACCACTACAGAAGTCCCCAAAGCCTCTGCCCTTAGCCCCCTTCCCATTCTGAAGTCTTGCATAAGGACTCTGTCCCTACTCTTGCACCTCACTTTGCACCTCCATCCTAAGATGTGGAGTAGTTTGAACAACACAAAATTATTTGTGAATGAGTCTGACCCACGCACCTTAATCCCAGCACTTTGGGTCTTCAGTAACAGGGAAAATGTTCCACACTTCCTCATACCTTCCTAAAATCTTAGCACGATACCTGGCACACAGTAAACACTCAATAAATAGACATGAAACTGGGCTGCTGCAGAATGCAAGAATCAGAGAGAAGATGGCAGAGGTGGCAAGGAAGACCAAACAGATCAACCTTGGGAAAGACTTTGTCTTGGCATTATTGTAGGCTGCAAATATAACCAGATGCTTTCATTGTCTCCTCGTATTTCTCTAATTTCTGATTGTAGCACTGTATCATCCAGCACCCACTCAGCATGCTTGCCTAAAAGATGAAGATTTCATGAAACTTAACAAGAGCTGGTTGTATTTGCTGCCTACAGTTTTTATATTCAGATAAAATAAGCTAATTAAGTAACCATCTCTAGCTCCTCTTTCCTGAAAGGATCCAAGATATTAAAAAAGGATGATAAGAGTGCAAAGAATGAGAAATAGAGTCAAAGTGAAGACCACAGTGAGACTGAAATTGACTCTGCTGTAGAAAAAGGCAAGGCACAGTGATCACAAACTGGTTGGTAATGCTAGGAAAACCCCAGTAAAATGGATGTAACATTTTGTTCATTCAGGGACTGATTGTCAGAGTCAGGCTACATTTGTCAATCCAAATTCTACACAGTAAATTCTCATAAAAACAATGCATGGATATTGCTTACTTTGATTCAACAAATATTTTAAGCACTCATGGTATACCAGGGGAACAGATCTGTCTAGGAGATCTTTACTCTCCAAAACTTGGGCCAAATAGAGGTTCCCCTTTATGAAACAATAATGATCAAATCTAATGAGATCAGAACTCTCAGTGGAATTCTGAAGAAACAGAAAATGTTCTGCCCACCACAAGGCCTCTCAACTCCAGGAAGTGAGGGACCATCACATTTTTACCTCTTTAACAAAAGGTCAAGGCTTAAATTGCATTAAATGGACTATGACATTTCCCTTCTAATGACTAGTCCTGTTGCCTGGAACAGAGAAAACAACACTGTCCATGACAGAGTCCAGAGAAAGCAAAAGACTGATGGCCTGCTGAAAGTATACTGCCAAGAAAAAAAATCAAGCAAAATCTTCTTTTCATCATGTGGGTTCCATTTAATGTGGAAAGGGGAGGCAATAGAGTCCTCAAAGGGTGACTAAGAACCCAACTTTCCTCCCAAACAACTCCCGTGGTGAGTCATTCAGTCATGTCCAACTCTTTGTGACGCTATGGACTGCAGCCCACCAGGCTCCTCTGCCCATGGGATTCTCCAGGCAAGAATACTGGAGTGTGTTGTCATTTCCTCCTCCAGGAGATCTTCCCGACCCAGGGATCAAACCCACATCTCCTGCATCTCCAGCACTGCAGACGGATTCTTTATCAGCTGAGCCGTTTTCCCAGATACACCAAGAATCTTAGGAAAGTGCTGTCTATTATGCAGATGAAGTTCTAAGAGGACTCTCTCAACCCTCCTCCTTCCAATAAGACTGTCCTCTCTTAGCTCCTCTTTGATGGAAATTCTAAAACTATCACTATAAGCAGACTTCTGAGAGAATACTCCCACCACTGCTCTCCAAAGGCGCAGCACTATCGTGGACAGATCTTATTTGTTGTTGACAAACTCAGAGCAGATGCACACATACTACACACAACACAGATGCTGCACATACACCAAAGGAGCCTCACTACATGCAAAGCATCATGTGAGGAAGATGCAGTACCCCACACAATAGACTGACTGATGTTGTTGCTCTTATTTTTCAGATAAGGCAAGTGGGTCTCAAGGAGGCAGATTAAGTCATGCAAGGAATATATTTCATAGGAAATATATAATGCCTATGTGATGCCAAGACCCATGCTTTCTTCATTTCATCAGTCACGTCAGTACATTCAACCACAGGGGTGGAAGTTCTGCTTGAACCATGAGAGGAAGCAGTACAGATTCATAACATTTCAAAACTCAACAGGATATCAGTGACATATTCTTATGCTTCATACAGATACACCGCAAAGACAAAATTATTCTCCACAAAGTATTAATATTAAAAAGAACAGCTCTATTGACGCATACAAAACTGACATACAATAAACTATACATATTTAAAATGTAAACATTCAGTAAGTATTCACACATGTATGTATGGATACATCATAACCATACACACACACACAGTACTAACTCCAAAGCCTGGGTCTCTCTCTTTCAATACCTTCCAACAGAGTCCAGACTGATTGGAGAGAAGATGAGACAACACATGAATCACCACAAATTACCATCCTTGGTCCCTCAAAGTCGTCCCCATTGTCATGGCCATTCTCTGCTAAACCTCTGTGCTGTGCTAAGAACTAGGAGCCTAGATCAATTGCTTGGGACAATTCAAAGAAAAGGCCATGCACAGCCATGTATGTATCTCAGAGCTCAAGGGAGGCATTAACCAACAGATGCACCATTGTTAACTGCTTTTTCTTTTGCTTAGACTTGTCCACTATTACATACATATATTATATAATATAAATGGTGCAGTTCTATGAGGGATGTTAGAGAAAAAAATAGCCATGACTTTGAAGACTACTTTTTAGTGTAAATTGGAAAAAAATGGCAAATCCAAACTATGTCATATGGCAAATCCAAACTATTTCGTAGTATGACCCTTTTCTTGTGTAACTGTACATAGAACACATAATATATATGCATGCACGCCCAAAAAACACAGAACTAAAAAATGCAAAGATGTACATTTCTCCAAAAATGTAAACAGTGGTCACCCCTGTTTGTTTTCTTGCTTATTTTATTCTCTGTTTTCACTCCATTTTCTTTGGTTTTAGAGGACCTCAGATATAGAGAAGTAACTTAATCATACTACACTGCACAGGCCCCTCTCTGGTTTTATCCTAGATTTTCTTTTTTTCTCCTTTCATCTCCCATCCTGGTGATATAGAGTAAACAGGAGTTCAGAGGAGCTTACTTCCAGCTTGAGGAGAGGGATGCAGGTTGCTGGAAGCAGCAAAGAAGACAGGTTTATGGAAGAAGGAGTATTTGAATTGCAGCTTAGGTAGAAATGGACATTTCAGGTGGAGGGAGGACAGAAAGCTCAGACCAAGAGAACACCAAGTCAAGGATATACACAAGAAGGGAAAGAACCATACCTGAGTACCAGTTATAACTGTACTGGGGACCATATTCCATACTAAGAACACTGAGTGATGGGTTTTTAGTTGCTGTTGCTGCTGTTCAGTCGCTAAGTTATGCCTGACTCTTTGCCACCCAGGGACTACAGCATGCCAGGCTTCCCTGTCCTTCACTATCTCCCAGAGTTTGCTCAAACTCATGCCCACTGAGTCTGTGATGCCATCCAACCATCTCATCCCCTGTCGTCCCCTTCTCCTGCCCTCAATCTTTCCCAGCATCAGGGTCTTTTCCAATGAGTCAGCTCTTAATGGCCAAAGTACTGGAGCTTCAGCTTCAGCATCAGTCCTTCCAATGAATATTCAGGGTAGACTTCCTTTAGGATTGACTGGTTTGATTTCCTTGCTGTCCAAGAGACTTTCAAGAAATTTCACAGTTTTTAGGTTTTTAGAGTCTCCACTAAATGGAGAGGGAGGAGGGGGATGTTGAGATGGTCCGTCATTTGTCGAAGGGACCAAGTATCGTGCACACTGCAGCAGAGTATCACGCTGTTTCCTCAGGGAACTGGGAGGAGGCAGAAGGTGTGTTGGGGCTTCCCTGGTAGCTCAGTGGTAAAGAATCCGCCTACAATGCAGGAGACCCAGGTTCAATCCCTGGAATTGGGAAGATCCCATGGAGAAGGGTATGGACACCCACTCCAGCATTCTCTTTATTTTTTTATTATTTTTTATTTTTTCCACTTCAACATTCTTGCCTGGAGGATTCCATAGACAGAGGAGCCTGGTGGGTTACAGTTCATAGGGCTGCACAGAGTCAGATATGAATGAAGCAACTAAGGAGCAACGGAGGGTGTGTTACAAAAAGGAGGGGGGTGAGCTCGGGAAGGTGAGAGGGCCTCAGAACCCAGAAGGACTGAAGGTCAAGCGAAAGACCAAGAACTTTTGCCTGTTCTCTATACAACTGCCTGTGGGATTTGGTCCTCACACTGACATAACAAATGACAAAAAAGCAGTTATCAGCAGATTTCAAAGAAGCAGATTTCTAATGACTTCTTAGGAAAAAAATCTGCAGAGCAGATTAATGCTGCCTCAGACCAGTGGAATTCCCCAGGGCTAGCACACACACTTTAGGACACATTTCAAAAGCCAGAATTCCATCTGAGGGCACCTGAAGGAAATTTCAAGGCAGTACCTTCAGCATCTAATCATCAGATAAATGTATTAGTAGGAGTCTGTGATGGGCAGCCTCTGGAGTAAGCCGTGCCCAGCATAAAAATGCTCAGTGAGGCTCAGTGAACTCAGAGTGAGGATACATCTAAATGCTAACTCAACAGGGAACGTGGAAATGCTTTGAAAGTGAATCCTGGGACAAAAAAAAAAAAAAAAAAAACGGCAAAACAAAACCCCACAGCAAGCTATCGGAGGAAAATCTGCTAGTTAAGTGCAAAGAGAACCGACGACTCCTCATTTCACTGGTCCCAGGACAAAACTGGCATGGACTTGTCTAGGAGACATTCTCATAAAGGCCTCACCCCTACCCTCTCCTTTGGGAAAACCAAACACTGAGCAAATTCAATCAAAGGTAATGATGGGAGATACCTAGATCTGGCCTCAGCATGCAGCAGATGTGAGCTGGAGCTCAAGGACACCTTTACCTGATGAGTATAGTTTGTTTTCCAGTATTTCTTCAGATCCCTTCCCAACTCAAAAAATGCCTGTCCACATCTTGCTTGTCCAGAAAGTCTCAACAATAAGCACTCCCAGAAAATCAGGAAAAGAGAAGCATTTGGTACCAGCATAATGTAATTGAAAGGACCAAGGCTTTGCAAATACGCAGACCTGGCTTCGTGACACTGACCTTCCTTTCTTATCACCTGTGTAACAGGCGGGCTTATTAATCTAAGCCTCAGTTTCCTCAACTGTAAAATGGGGACAGAGAATATCTTCCTCCCATGTATGTGGTGGAGTTTAAACAACATAATGACAGACAAACATCTGTCACTGGGAAGGCAATCATAATCAGTATTTTCCTATGCATGCCTGTCTTCTTATCCCCTGTGGGAAACTGGAAGAGATCCTCCTGAGCAGAACCACCATGAGAAAGGGAAGGAAACAGGACTTAGAAATGGTCTATATCTAGGAACTGCGACATTCTTCCATCCATTCAGTGACCTTTGCCTATCTGTATGATCTCATGCAAAGGGAAAGCCTATGACACCTTCCTCATAGAATGATAAAGATTAAATCCTTCATCTATAAAAAACACACTGTTATATTTACAACTTAGCAAATGGCAACTTAAGGTGGAGGTGCATAAGGTGGTACTGAATTAACTAGAACACTGTTCACAATGGATCACCAATGGGGGCTCTGAAATCCTTTGTCTGGAGTTTTTTCTTATTGTATGAGGATTTGAACTGCAGAGATCAGACATGCAGGAGAACTGTCCTCAGATAAAATCCTCACATGTGGCCCCATGCTGCCTGAGGCAGGCTTACCAAGCAAAGGCAAGGGGCCCTCCCTGGCTCCCATATTAACTAGTTGCTCTGGCTGTCTTTCAGGCTCAATTATGCACCGATAATCCTGACAAGACTGGCGGGGCTGCATTGTAAATCACGACGGTGGAAATTCTAAAATAAAAGCAAGATTAATGATATGACCTCAATCTTAGCATGAGGGCCCATTAATTAGAAATCATGGACTTAATTGAATTCTGGGCATAGCACAGCCAGCTGGATCAAATTTTATGAGACCTGTTTCTTCAAGCACATGAAGATAACTGAAATGCACCAATGATAGCAAAGTCAAACATCGGGTGTTGCTGAGGAGACAGACAGTTGATTATTTCCCTGGCATAGAGCTCCCAATTCTGTCATGCTTTGAAGGGACCATCACCACCATTTCAGCCACCTCCCTGTCTTCTACACGCTTAAGCATGCTGTGTACCCTCTTTGAGTCTCTGTTTTGCAATCACTGTGAATGCACACACACATAGCTCAATAAGAAGTAGTCATTATCATCATCCCATGTTTATCATCATCTGCTATCATAAGCGGGGCTTGCCAGGTGGCTCAGTGGTAAAGAATCCACCTGCCAATGCAAGAGACCCAGGTTTGATCCTTGGGTCAGGAAGAGACTCTGGAGAAGGAAATGACAACCCACTCCAGTATTCTTGTCTGGGAAATTCCATAAATAGAGGAGCTTGACAGGCTACAGTCCATGGTGTCTGAAAAGAGTTGGACACGAACTAGCAACTCAACAACTCTTATAAGAAGCCTGGAGGTGCAGAAGGGAACAAGAAAGAGTTGTGTGGCTTTTCTTCTCAGGTTGCAGAAGTGGAACCACAAATGACCAGACGAATCACTGTACATTCAGAGCCTCCCTACACTCGAGGCAGCTTCTACCTCTCCTTGGCATCTGACATAGCAGATTCCAGCATGTCTCTTCTACTTCCTTCGCTCTACCTGTGAGGCTACCTGCTCTCGGGACAAAGATTACAGGCATGAATCCCCACCCAACACTGAGATGGGTATCACACTCTCCTCTACAGAGAAGGAAGGAGGGAACTCTTGAGATGCTGGGTAATGTGTCTAAGGCTTGCCTACAGAACATTCTGGAACCAGGATATCATGCTGTTTCCTCTGGGAATTGTGAGGATGTAGACAGTGTGTTACAGAGGGTGGAAGACAAGATGAATAAAGTAAATGGTCCTCAAATTCCAAAAGGCTTGAGGGTCAAACTAACCTTCCACAGAACAGAGTGATTTAGAGTTACTGGGAGGGAGGTGGGAATGCTTTTGCTGGAAGCTGCAAACAGACAAATTAATGTGCAAGAAAAGCTTAGTGAGAACAGAGATGGTGCTTCATTTGTGTCTGTAGGAAACACCCAGCAGGAGGCCTACCAAGGTAAACAGTTCAAGATAGGACGCCGAATCTAATGGAATCAAATCTGTCAAGAAACCAAGAGCGCCACTTGGCTCTTACACCAACTGCAAATTGCTTTGAAGTGCTGCATGGTGACAATGGCAGGGGTTATCATTTATCACTCACCTTCTGATGGCTGGGAACTGGGACTCCATTACCTCATTTAATCCTTACAACGACGTGGCCAAGTTAGCTCTATCGTCCCCCTTCTTCAGATGGGCAAAGTGAGGACCCAAGACATAGATACAGTTACACAGCCAGGGTTCTTCCCCAGATGTGTCTCCCTCCAAAGCCCATGTTCTTCTCATGACATTTTATATATTAGTTAAAAGCTTAAAACATAAAGGGAAACATTCAAACCAGCAAGTGTTGTAGGAGCAGAGAAGCCAGGTCCTGTGATGTCAGCTCTGTAGATGATCTAAGGATATTCTTAGGACCAGATTTTAAGGAGGGGAAACCTCTAAACATCACTTGCTGGGAAGGCACAAATGAATGAAAACTACATGCTGAGTCTTTAGCAGGCAGGAGAGGAAAGATGAGGCCAGCTCAGCTCGTGGTCCTTCGTGCAGAGTGAGTGATCACACACTGGGGTGTGGGCAGTGCCTTCAGAGGCTCTTTATATACAGACTGTAAAAAAGCCAAACTTGTAAAAAAAAGAGAGTAAAATGGTGGTTACCAGGGTCTGGAGGGTGGGGAGGCAGGACTGAGATTTTAAGGGTACAAACTTACAATGAGCTGAAAATAAGTCCTACTGATCCAATATGAACAAAGCTAGTGGAGGTGATGGATTCCAGTTGAGCTACTTCAAATCCTGAAAGATGATGCTGTGAAAGTGCTGCACTCAATACGCCGGCAAATTTGGAAAACTCAGCAGTGGCCACAGGACTGGAAAAGGTCAGTTTTCATTTCAATCCCAAAGAAAAGCAATCAAAGAATGCTCAGACTACTGCACAATTGTACTCATCTCACACGCTAGTAAAGTAATGCTCAAAATTCTCCAAGCCAGGCTTCAGCAATATGTGAACCGTGAACTACCTGATGTTCAAGCTGGTTTTAGAAAAGGCAGAGGAACCAGAGGTCAAATTTCCAATATCTGCTGGATCATTGAAAAAGCAAGAGCGTTATAGAAAAACATCTATTTCTGCTTTATTGACTATGCCAAAGCCTTTGACTGCATGGATCACAATAAACTATGGAAAATTCTTCAAGAGATGGGAATACCAGACCACCTGACCTGCCTCTTGAGAAACCTGTATGCAGGTCAGGAAGCAACAGTTAGAACTGGACATGGAATGACAGACTGGTTACAAATAGGAAAAGGAGTATGTCAAGGCTATATATTGTCAACCTGCTTATTTAACTTATATACAGAGTACATCATGAGAAACGCTGGGCTAGAAGAAGCACAAGCTGGAATCAAGATTGCCAGGAGAAGTATCAATAACCTCAGATATGCAGATGACATCACCCTTATGGCAGAAAGTGAAGAAGAACTAAAGAGCCTCTTGATAAAAGTGAAAAAGGAGAGTGAAAAAGTTGGCTTAAAGCTCAACATTCAGAAAACTAAGATCACAGCATCCAGTCCCATCACTTCATGGCAAATAGACAGGGAAACAGTGGACACAGTGGCTGACTTTATTCTTCTGGGCTCCAAAATCACTGCAGATGGTGATTGCAGCCATGAAATTAAAAGACGCTTACTCCTTGGAAGGAAAGTTATGACCAACCTAGATAGCATATTAAAAAGCAGAGACATTACTTTGCCAACAAAGGTCTGTCTAGTCAAGGCTATGGTTTTTCCAGTGGTCATGTATGGATGTGAGAGTTGGACTATAAAGAAGGCTGAGCACTGAAGAATTGATGCTTTTGAACTGTGGTGTTGGAGAAGACTCTTGAGAGTCCCTTGGACTGCAAGGAGATCCAACAAGTCCATCCTCCAAGCAGATCAGTCTTGGGTGTTCATTGGAGGGACTGATGTTGAAGCTGAAACTCCAATACTTTGGCCACCTGATGAGAAGAGCTGACTCATTTGAAAAGACCCTGAGGCTGGGAAAGATTGAGGACAGGAGGAGAAGGGGATGACAAAGGATGAGATGGTTGGATGGCATCACTGACTCAATGGACATCTATTTCTGCTTTATTGACTATGCCAAAGCCTTTGACTGCGTGGATCACAATAAACTATGGAAAATTCTGAAAGAGATGGGAATACCAGACCACCTGACCTGCAGCAGGGAAAGCCGCCTGCTTCAGGACACACTAGTGTGGACTCTGGGAGTTGGTGATGGACAGGGAGGCCTGGCGTGCTGTGATTCATGGGGTCACAAAGAGTCGGACATGACTGAATGACTCAACTGAACTGATCTAATGCACAAAAGAGTGAACACAAACAACATAATTGTCAAACCTGCTAAGATACTATATCTTCATTATTTTAACAACAAAAAAAGCAATAATAATTATGTGATGTGATAGAGGTGCTAACGAATGCTATAATGGCAATCATATGACAGCATAGAAACATATCTAATTAACATGTTGTACACTTTACAGTTATATAATGTTATATGTTAAATATATTTCAATTTAAAAAAGATGTTCTTTCCTAAATTGGTCTCTTCATGCTGCCCAATCCCACCCACCCTTACAGGCAGAGGCACTCTTTAGGGTCAGCAGCTGCTCAGATTTTAATCCTCCCATTCACTAGTATGTGTACAAGTGTCCCCAGCAATGGCATCAGAGGTCACATATGTAACAAACAGCAGGGTGAAACATGAAGCGGATCTGCCTGGTTCTAAACCTCACGCCCTCTCATCATCACATTCTTCATTTCCCACTAGAGAGAAGAGCAGGGGTCTCAGTGTAATCGCCAACAGGGCATGGGTGGATGTACCTCTGAAAAAGCCCCAAGATGACCGCACCCAATATAAATCGGACATCAGAACTGCCTAGGACCAAGATGCCCAACTCTTCCCCTAGCAGCCACTGTCACTGCGCCTCCCACGAGAGCAGATGCCTGGACTCACTGAGGACAGTGGGGGGCACCACATGAGTACGACCAGTGGCTCTCCTCCCCACACACCTACACGTTTGAGCCCACTTCCGCACGTGAGTCCAGGCCTTCTGGAATCTGCATTATCTGACCCCATGAGAGTAATCAAAGGAGTTCAGTTTCAAACACCAGTATGTCCTGAAGCAGGCAGCTTTCACTCCACAGGCAAAGCCACTTCCTCTGTAAAATGCTGCTCCCTTAGGTTCCAAGACACAGGAGACTCCATGATTCACAGACTCTCTAAAACATGAGTGCTAAACTGTCATTTATGCAAACTGCTATAAGACAAGGCACTGGTAGGAACCCCACCAAACTGGACAGGGAGCTGAAGTCTTAACTGCCACTAAAGCTTGTGGGGGGTGAGGGGGGGTGCAGGGGGCACTGCTCAGTCATGTCTGACTCTTTGCAATCCCATGGACTGGAGCCCACCAGGCTCCTCTGTCTGTGGAATTTTCCAGGCAAGAATACTGGAGTGGGTTGCCATTTCCTACTTCACAGCACTGGTCAAACAAAAAACATCCCTATCTCCACCATGCCTTCCGTTTTCTATTTCTGTCTGGGAAGACCTGGAGTGGGCTGTTATGTAATAGGCTGGCCAGCTGCAAGCTACTTCTGTCCTTTTTTCTCTGCCTTGGCATTAATCTCAAAGGGACTGATCTCTACCAGGGTGCCCCTCTTTGTAACCTTTAAACATTTGCATCTTACCTTGACAACTGTAAGCTCCTGGAAGGCAAGTTGGGTGGGTTAGATGAGACTGAATATGCAGTGCAGAGCACAGAGCTGTGGACACAGCAGTGGTAAGAAGATTCTAGTATTCCACTACTAAAAATAACAAACAGTAACTAAAGTAGGCTAATATCTGAGAACCTATTCTGTACCAGACATTGTTCTAAATGCTTTACAACTCTATGAGATATTACCGCTATCCTATATTTTATTTGTGTGGAAACAGATAGAGCCTATCTCACTTGCTGAGGTCACAGAGTTAATAAAAGCCAAATGTGGACAGTCTCCCACAGCCATCTCCTGAATGAAATTACACAGACCACAGTTGGGACTGTGTTCCTTTGGCATCAGACAGACAGACCTGGGTCCAAACTCTAGCTCAGCCATTTATTGGCTATTTCTTTGGATAAGCTGCTTAAACCTTTCTGAACCTCAGTAACTTCATCTGTAAAATGGGATAACAGTATCTATTTCATGGGGTTATTCTGAAGATCAGAGGCAAATTCCTATAAAAGAACCCTGGCCTACTCATCTACTCATATATTTACTAAGCTCCTACTGTGTAAAAAGCTCTGTGGCAGGTGGTAGGAAAACAGAAGAAACCACAATCCCTGCCCTCAAGCTGCTCAGGCAAACATACACAAAACAGTATACACCAGGAAGGAAAGACGGTGCGATGCACTGGATCCCACTGGAAACAGCGGGAAGCACCTGAGGGCAAGGAGAGCTGACCAGAATCCGCAAGGATGAGTGAGGCTAGCCAGGCGCACTTGGATAGATGATTTCATTCCCAGCTGATGAGGGTACTGACCTTGACCCTGTTCTCACATCTCACACTCAGTCTTTCAGAAAACACTCACTGTGCTGCCTTCGAATTCTTCTAGAATCCAAACCATGTGCAGAGCTTCCACTTATCTAAGAGAAAATGGAGGAGACTTGGCAGTGGGGATATATTTTATTACATACACATACACTTACATATACAAAGTGAAAAGATAAACCCAAAGCCACATATGAGGCAGGAAACAGGATATAGGGGGCAGGGATAGAAGTCGAATTTTTTCTAATACAACTTGTTTTATAGATTTGAATTTGAAACTATGTAAATATTCTTTGTAATTGGAAACATAAAAGTAACCCATAAAAAGTGAAAGCAAAATGAAGCAAATTAACCCAACTAAGTACCAAACTGATGAGATAACCACATATTATGCTATGCTATGCTAAGTCACTTCAGTCGTGTCCGACTCTGTGTGACCCCATAGACGGCAGCCCACCAGGCTCCCCCATCCCTGGGATTCTCCAGGCAAGAACACTGGAGTGGGTTGCCATTTCCTTCTCCAATGCATGAAAGTGAAAAGTGAAAGTGAAGTCACTCAGTCGTGTCTGACTCTTAGCATCCCCATGGATTGCAGCCTAACAGGCTCCTCCATCCATGGGATTTTCCAAGCAAGAGTACTGGAGTGGGGTGCCATTGCCTTCTCCGAACCACATATTAAAGTAACCTTAAAACACAAAGTAATTATCTTAAAGTGAAATCTATCCAAACCCTCCCCCGCCTGCCAAAAACTTAAAAAACCCAACAATTTTACATCCTTAAACTGGTTTTGGTGGTAGTGCTGGTATTATTGTTCTGTGATTATTAGTATGGCATAAAGCAAATAAGAAATTATATTTGTATAATTGAGAACCAGGGTTTTGGGCATGGGAAAAAAGGAAAAACAGACATAAGAGGTACTGATATTTAAAAATTAATCAAATGAAGTTTAAAAAAGAAACCCATGTCCCTGAATCTGAGTTTAAATTAGCATTATGAATCCATGTTATATTCTATTTTTTAGTTGTTTCTAGCTCTGGCTAATGAAAAGAGCTAGACAGAGACCAACCCAGTAGCAAAGAGAACCTATCACACACAGACTTGACACAATACTCCCTGCTGAAAATAATTAGGGCCCTTTGAAAAGTGCCTGATTCTAAGACTGAGGCAGAAAATATACAAGATGAGCCCAGTTTGTGATACCAGAAACCAAGGAAAGAGAAAATGAATATTGAGATGTGTGAAAAGGACTCAGATGCCAACTGAAGGGGCTCCCACTGGCCAAGGATGGGTCCATTTGAACATCAGTAAGAATAATATAATAACTGCAATGGATTGAAACGTAAATATATGTTTACAAACATGAGTTTATAATAAGATAATAAAGAAAAGAGAGAAAAACTTCATTAGTCACCTTTGGAGAAGGATAGGGAACCAATATGGCTTCCCTAGTGGCTTAGAGGTTAAAGAGTCTGCCTCCAATGTGGGAGACCCAGGTTCGATCCCTGGGTCGGGAAGATCCCCTGGAGAAGGAAATGGTAACCCACTCCAATATTCTTGCCTGGAGAATCCCATGGACCGAGAAGCCTGGTAGGCTACAGTCCATGGGGTCACAAAGAGTCGGGCACGGCTGAGCGACTTCACTTTCACTTTCACAAAAGAGAAGAATCTGCTTTTTTCCTGACTTAGCTATATGAACTATACTTCAAGATAAGGATTTCTCTCTTCATGGAAGTATTTCGAGCTAACAAAGCAAGAATGAAAAGAATGAAATTTACCCTTTGCAAGTCCTGATAGCATAATGTAACAAGGTAGTGATCACAAAAACAGAAGCAACCATGTATTACGTACCCCTATGGAAATATAAAACAAAATCTAATCTGAATCTAAATCTCATCAAGCTTCTACATCTAAGTATCAGGGAACATAGGGGACATGGGAATGGATTAAGTGCCACCATGTTGATACAGTCAGCAAAATCCAGACTTCGGGGAAAACATACAGTGCAAATTACCTGATTTATGTCAACATACATATGCAAGGGGACAAAAAAACAGATGGAAAGAAAGCTTTGAAAAATAAAGAGAATTAAGAGACATGTCAACCAACTTCAATGTATGAATATTATATTAAAATGGATCTTTCTTCAAGCAAACTGTAGAAAGGAAAAAAAAAATAAGACCCTCACTTTAAAAACTGGAAAATTTTAAACAGACTAGATATTTTATAATATTAAGGAATTAACAATATTTTAGATAACATGAAGTATTGTGATCACATTTTTAAAAGAAGCCCTTCTATCTTAGAGACACCTTGGATGAACTGATTATTATGGTTGAGATTTACTTCATAATAATCCAGAGGGGCAGGTAGATACAAAAGAAGAGAGACTGTTCATGGGCAGATAATTGCTGAAGTTAGGTGACAAGGACATGGGTTTCCACTCTTTACTTATGTTGTCTCCCCTTCCTACCTTTATATATATTTGAAATTTAAAATCATGTATTTTTATATATCATACACATTATAGGTCACAATATATAACGTATATATTTTTATATACACACATTTAGATATAACCCACCTTTCCTCACTACCTGTGGTACAACCAGCCGTGAATCTAAGTCATCACCATTTATCACCTGAATTATGGCAACAGTCTCTTAACTGGTGCTTTTGCCTCCACTCTTACGTCCCTGTAGTCTGGTATATAAAGAGCAATAAAAGTGTTCTTTTAAGAAATAAGGCGGGTCGTGTTACTCTTCTGCTTAAAATCTTCCAATGGATTCCCATCCTGCCTGGAGTAAAAAGCAAAGTTCTCACTATGGCCTAAAGTAGAGCCACAGAGCAGTCTGGGTCCTGGACACAAGGACACACAGCAAGAGATGAGTAGCAGGCAAGCAAGTGAAGATCCATCTGTGTTTCTAGCCACTCCCCATCCCTCACATCACCACAGTGTCACAATATAACAATAACAGAAATAAAGTGCACAGTAAGCGTAATGTCGGAGAAGGCAATGGCACCCTACTCCAGTACTCTTGCTTGGAAAATCCCATGGATGGAGGAGCCTGGTAGGCTGCAGTCCATGGGGTTGCGAAGCGACTTCACCTTCACTTTTCACTTTTCACTTTCATGCATTGGAGAAGGAGATGGCAACCCACTCCAGTGTTCTTGCCTGGAGAATCCCAGGGACGGCAGAGCCTGGTGGGCTGCCATCTATGGGGTTGCACAGAGTCGGACACGACTGAAGCGACATAGCAGCAGCAGCAGCAAGCATAACGTGCTTGAACTATTCTGAAACCACCCCCCCCACCACTGGTTCATGGAAAAAAAATGTGATCCAAGAAACCAGTCCCTGGTGCCAAAGAGGTTGGGGACTGCTGGCCTAAAGGCTCTATAGGAGCTGACCTCTGTACTCATCTCTGGCTTATATCTCACACCTCTCTTTCCCCGTTTCTTTGCTGTAGACAAACTATTCATTCTTCTATTCAACACATACCTGCCTCAGGGCCTTGACATTTACTATCCCACTGTCCCCTCAGATATCCACATGGCTTACTTCCTCACTTCCTACAGGTCTCTGCTTAAATGCTTTTTCAGAGTTTTCCAGATCTCCCTATATAAAGTGGCATCCCCAGTCCTCTTATTTTAGTTTATTTGTCCTCATGGTACTCTTGACTTTTTTCTTCCACCTACTAAAAAGGAAGCTCTATAAAAGAATGTATATAGTTTGCTTGGGCACTGTTATTTCCCATAGTGTCTGGCTCATTACATATTGTTGACTTTGACCTTAAATTCTGAACTGAAGGGAATTACCTGGAGACCCAGAGGTTAGGACTCAGTGCTCTTACTGCCAAGGGCCTGGGTTCAATCCCTAGTTGGGGAACTAAAATCCCACAAGCCACTAGGTGTAACCAAAAGCAAAACAAAACAAAATTCTGAACTATAAACTAGCCACCAACACTGCACAGGGAGTGCTGAGCAAGGAGTAGTGCAGGAGGTAGGAATCGCAGCTTGAAAGGCTGTGAGCCTTTTTAAGACACGGAGTTTTGTCTTGCAGGTGATTGTTGCTGTTGTTCGGTTGCTCAGTCATGTCCAACTCTTTGCAACCCCATGGACTACAACACGCCAGGCTTCCCTGTCCATCACCATCTCCTGGAGCTTGCTCAAACTCAGGTCCATTGAATCAGAGACACCATCCAACCATCACATCCTCTGTCGTCCCCTTCTCCTTCTGCCTTCAATCTTTCCCAGTATCAGTGTCTTTTCTAATAGTTGGCTCTTCACATCAGGTGGCCAAAGTATTGGAGCTTCAATTTCAGCATCAGTTCTTCAGAGAATACCAGGGACAGGGGAGCCTGGTGGGCTGCAGTCTATGGGGTCGCACAGAGTTGGACACGACTGACGCGACTTAGCAGCAGCAGCAACAGCCTTCTAATGAATATTCAGGACTGATTTCCTTTAGGATTGACTGGTTTGATCTCTTTGTAGTCCAAGGGACTCACTCTTAAGAGTCTTCTCCAACACCATAGTTCAAAAGCATCAATTCTTCAGCACTCGGCTTTCTTTATGGTTCAACTCTCACATCCATACATGACCACTGGAAAAATCATAGCTTTGACCAGATGGACCTTTGTCAGCAAAGTAACATCTGTAGCTTTTTAATACACTGTCTAAGTTTGTCATAGCTTTTCTTCCAAGGAGTAAATGTGTTTTAATTTCATGGCTGCAGTCACCATCTGCAATGATTTGGAAAACCAAGAAAATAAAGTCTGTCACTGCTTCCATTGTTTCCCCATCTATTTTCCATGAAGCGATGGGACTGGATGTCATGATCTTAGTTTTCTGAATGTTGAGTTTTAAGCCAGCTTTTTCACTCTTGTCTTTCATCTTCATAAAGAGGCTCTTTAGTTTCTTTTCACTTCCTGACATAAGGGTGGTATCATCTGCATATCTAAGGTTATTGATATTTCTCCCAACAATCTTGATTCCAGCTTGTGCTTCATCCTGCGTGGCATTTCACATAATGTACTCTGCATAGAAGTTAAATAAGCAGGATGACAATATACAGCCTTGACGTACTCCATTCCCAATTTGGAACCAGTCTGTTGTTCCATGTTCAGTTCTAACTGGTGCCTCTTGACCTGCATACAGGCGATGGGGAGTCTAAAACCATAGACAACAAGCCCTCAAATTTTAATTACAGGGCTTCCCCTGGTGATCTAGTGGTTAAAAATATGCCTTGTGATGCAAGGGACATCTGTTCAATCCCTGGTCTGGGAAGATCCCCTGGGCCACAGGACAACTGAGGCCATGGGCCACAACTAATGAGCCGGAGCCCTGCAGCCTAGGAGCTGCAACTACTGAGCCCACACACCACCACCACTGAAACGTGCACGCCGAGAGCCTGTGCTCCACCGAAGTGAGACGCACCTACAGGCCACAGCTAGACGGTGGTCCCCACTCCCGGCAACTAGAGAAACTCCACATGCAGCAATGAAGACCCAGCACAGCCAAAAATATATAACTTTAAAAAAATTTTAATTATAGTCATTCTTGCCACCATCATTATTACATTAAAGGAAATAAATGTGTTTTGAGTCTTTATATGGTTTATACATTACAAGGTTTATCATCTTCCAATTAAAAAAGCTGAATCACCATACTTCTGGTTAGCTACTTAAAACAACTGGATCCTCCTGAATTAGAATTAAATGTCCCCAGACAAAGAGATATGGGCATGTAAAAAAGAGACAATCATTTGCCTGCAAGATTTTTTGAATAAAAAGGTCCCAAGGACATTAGCAACTTAGGGTATAAGGGGTTATTTGGGAGCAAACTGTTTAAGAAACAAAACTCTCACTGTGTGTGTGTGTGTGTGTGTGTGTGTATGTTAGTCACTCAGTCGTGTCTCTTTGTGACCCCACGGATTAAAGCCCACCAGGCTCCTTGTCCATGGAATTTTCCAGGCAAGAATACTGGAGTGGGTTGCCATTCCCTTCTCCAGGGGATCTTCCTGACCCAGGGATTGAACCCAGGTCTCCCACATTGCAGGCAGATTCTTTACTATCTGAGCAACCAAGGAAGCCTTGATGGGCCACAAAAGCCCTTGTACCCTTGTGACTTTATAGCATAGAAAGTTATGAGGTAAGAAAGAGCGGATACAAAGAAATCTAAGAGTCACCTTGTCTCCTCCTGCCCCCGGCCCCTGTTCCCACAGGCAGGCACCAAACCCATCCATCCTGTCTAAGTACCCACTACTAGCTAGCACCTTGGTTCAGGTCCCTTTCATCTCTAGTCTCCTGATTTCCTGTAACTGATCTTCCTACCACCAGCCTTGAATCTCTTTGATTCCCTCCAGAGGGATGTTGTTATTAATAATATGCAAATTTAATCTTATCACTCCACTTCTAAAAAACATTTAGGTGCTTCAGGTAACAGGGTTTACAAGCCTTGAATGATGGGAGCCGCTTGCCTCTACAGTCTCATCTCCCACGTTCCCTCATTCATCCTGGATTCTCTGGCTCTTTGTTCCAGCCCCAGGGAACCACCTGCAGCTCTCCCAACAGCCTATGTTCTCACTTACCGGAACTCTGCATAAGCTTTCCTAGGTATCCTTTGCTGTCTCAGGAGTATTTTTGCTATCTCTTCTCCAGCAACAATTCTGCATGTGTTAGATGTACTACATTTGGTGTGCTATATCCCCCCAAGAAACTACTCTAAAAAACCTCATATTATTTACCACCTTGCCAGAGGCTGTCAGGCTTCAGCGTTTGAAGTCTATGTTCTCCTAGTTCTTGCATTAAACATGATTGCATCTTATACTTGCAGTTTTCATGTAAGCCTAGAAAATTTTGCAAGTATAATCTCAACTGGGAGCCCTCTTTTTCATTTGCTATTATGTTTTGTTATTGCCTTCTCCTAAAGCAGGGATAGTTAAAAGTAACATAACTGCCACCTTTCTTTCAATTATCTAGTCCAAGAGATTCAAAATATATCTTCAGAAGAATTTCTTATAATAAATAGATCAGATATGAACATGGCTAAAGCCTTGGTTACTTTGCAAAATAATTTTTATTTATATTCATAACTATGTTTCTTCCTTAAAAAAAAAAAAAAAAGTCCCTTAAACAACCTACAAATCCTTGATGATTGTCCAGGCTCTGCCTTCAATATGGTATAATCAAACACAAGGTGATAGTAAAGACTGAAGCTTGGGGAAAAAAATAGTCCTGAAGAATTCTGGACTCAAGGATGTTATAGAATGCATTATTAGGGTTAGTATAAAATAGAATTTGCAGTTATTTCCCAAAAGTATTTACAATAATATTCAAGGAGAAAAAATCCCTAAGTTATTATCCTACAGATGGCACCAATGCTTTTTAAGATTTTAAAGCTACTGTATTTTTCAGGAACTCTGACTATACATACAACAATATCTGGGTTGGAGTCCTGGTTCTGTCACCTGCCAGCTATGTTGTGATCTTGGGCAAGTTACCCCTTTTGAGCCTCAGACTCCTCAGCCATAAAACCAAGATAATTAAACTCAGCTCAAAGGCAGTTGTAAAAAGGGAGTAAAATTATGCCTGTGGAAGCGCTTTGTAAACTAAAAATAAGGCATTGATGGCGTGTACTGATGGCCAATGCCGAAGAGTAATGTGATTAAAAGATAATGCTCTTCCAAGAACTTCAGTTCTCCACCTAACAGTCTGCTGCTTATTTCTCCAAGCTATTATTTTTATTGTTATTGGAAGTACATCAGAAGGATCTCTTCTAAGCCTGGGCAAATACCAAACAAGTCCAGAATGTACTATTAAGTTCCCACAATTAATTACTGAGCTTGTGTTCTTTTCCTTTCTTTAAAGAACCTCTTAGTATATTACAAACCTTAACATGAATAGATGAATTAGCACTAGATTAAGACCCAAGTGCCCAAACTGGAACCATGTGCAAATCTGCTAGTTCTGTTAGTGATGGATGGATTGCTGCCAGTGGATGCACATCTGTGAGGCTCTAGTCACTGTAAATCAAAGAATCTGTCATTGTTTCCAGAGCAGCTCAGCCCCTCTGCCAACAGAATACCCTTTGAGTACCCTCCAATTTTCTATAAATTCCAGGTTTCAGGTTCTGATGTAATCATCTGATTTTCAACCATTTAAGTGCTTGAATGGGTTTTAAGAGGAAAGAGTGATCTAAATATTTTTATAAATCACTGCTAACATCAAAAACATCAGTGCTTTCTTATGTTCAAAGCCCCTGGGAGATCTCAAAAGATTTCTGAAGGAACACTGTCAGTGTAACCACTTCTAAAAGTTAGGTTAATGAAGCCAAAAAAAAAAACACTTCATCAAGGAAGTTGTTGATCTCTCTTCCAAAGGTACCTAGGCAAGGTAGGGTCTGACAAGCATGAAGGTGTTTGCCCCAGCATCATTGAAGATTGTCCAAAAATAAGCCATTGATTCTCCATGATGGGGTGGGATAGGCAACACTGACAATGAGCTTCTGACTCCCCTTTGGTAACAAACTCTAAAGTATACAAGGCTCTGAATGGGAGGGGAGTCTGGGGGAGAATGGACACATAGATGTGTATGGCTGAGTCCTTTTCTGCCTACCTAAAATTATCACATTGTTAATCAGCTACATTCCAATACAAAATAAAAAGTTACAAAATATATATAAAGTATACAAGGCTCAAACATACTAGTTTATTTCTTGCCTCTTTCCCACTTCCCCACTCAGGGCATTTGCCTTTACTATTCCTTCCACTAGGAAGCTCTTCCTGGCTCTTTGCATGGTTGATTCCTTCTCATTCTCCAGGAGATCCTACTACAAATGCTACCCATTCAGACAGGTGCCCTCTCCTATCAGTTCTAAAGCAGCCCCTATCACTACCCCACAAGTCACCAAATATTTGTGATTCTGAAATATCCAGGTTACAAGGGCCCCCCTCCTGTTGTCTACATATGCTGATTTGGGGGTGAAAAAGAAGTTTAACCACAGACACATGGATTCCTCATGGAGTGCCCTATTGTTAATATGTACACATATAAACCGTCTGCGATACTGTTAAGAGGGAAAAAATAAATGATAAAAGGCAAGACTATCCCCAATAAAGACCTGGAAACATCTGTGTTAAATCAGAGCCTACAATCTCTAACCAAGTACAACAAAGCTAGCAAACTGAGGCTTGGTACCAGGTCCTAAGACACATTGAGAGACTCCAGAACATAAGGAAGCAGGGTTCATGCTCACCAAAGCAATGAACATGAGGCAGAAGACAAATTCAGAGTTCCTGCTTGGCATCAGACCCACATGGAGGCAAATCCCAACTCTACCACATGTCGTAAGCTCTGTGATATTTCTGTGCATCTGCTTCCTCAGGCAAAAGAAAATACCCTAAGGAGCACTGATGATGGCAAGATGGCACACAAGGACAACAGCTTGTGCCAATGTGGTGACCAAATATTTCTCTGTGATCCAAGCTCATACTCAGCCAGCAAGATGTAGAACCTGTCCTGTCAACTTGGGGCTCATAACCTACTTACAACAACTCTTCCTGCTCAGGTTATAATTAGGAATGTCTGACTATTATGAGGAACATGAGAGAACTTCATAAAGTGTTAATGAGCATCCTTGATTTGTCTGGCATCAGAGTGAAGGGACAATGACCTCAGGCCACCAGCATACTAACATAAACAGGTGGCAGTTTCATTACGTGTGACCTTAGGAAAGTGACTTCATCTCTCTGGAAAATTTGATCTGTAAATTGGGGATTAATAATAGTACTTGCCTCCTAGAAATCTTCTCAACATTAAATAATACAATTAATATTAAATATTTAAAACCTGCATGGCAGATAAATAGTAAGTCGTAAACAATGACAGCTATTTGTACTAGTGTGACCTTCTCATCAAGGATTCTGAACTTGTCTTTCACGAAATTCTGAAATTTCTCTTGTCCACAGTAGGAGGTCCTGCTTTGCCATATTTCCTTGAAATGGAGCTTCATAAGCCTGGGAGGACAGTCGCTATAGAGTACCAAACTGGGACTTCTTTTTTTGGAGCTGGAATACAAAGAGGGATGTGACAGAGACTGCTATTTGTCACACTAATATCAGTTTTCCCCTTCTTCCTTGGGAATACTTTTTATCTGGTCACATGGCCTCCCAGAATAAAAGATTACATTCCCAGGCTCCCCTTCAGCAAATTGTGACCATGTGACTAAGTTCTGACCAATGAGATGTGAGTGGCAGTGAGTGCAGTTTCTAGGGTATGTCTTAGAGAGAAGAGGTATGCTGGAACATAACAGTGTTAGTTGGTCATCTTAGGCAATGAAGAAGAGCGTAAAACCCTAGGAGCATAAAGCAGCCAGATAGAAGGGGCCTGAGACCATAGTTATTCCAAAGAGTAAAGCTGCCATTGCAGATCAGGCTTTATGAGTAAGAGATAAGCTTCCATCTATTGAAGCCATTGTTATGACGGCCTTTGTTACCTGCAGCCAAACCTGTACCCCCACAAATATTGTAGACAATGTGGAGAAAGGAATAAAGACGGCAGAACGTGATGGAGGCCTACAACATGCCCCTGCCACACAGAATGCTCTCGTATTTACTTGCAGAACTAAACACCCTCTCCAGAGCTCCAGGCAATCAAATAAAATTTGGAATATTGAGATCAGTTCCAAAATCAAGAGGGACAGTGGCCAGCTGAAAAGTATTCATGGGAGAATGACTAGGGCAAAGGAAGGCTGAAAGAATCTGTCTCACAAGGAAAGACTATAAGCTAGGAGAAAAAAGATAAACCAGAGCATTAGGATTAGGCTTTAAGCAACTTGGGAGTAGGAGTTGAGCAGGGCTCCACTCTTTCAGAGAGGGTGGTTAATTCTGCAAGTAAATATTAGAGCCTACTATGTGCCAGGGACAGGTTATAACACTACATCACATTCTGCCTTAACTGCCTTAATACATTGTACTAAAAGAGAATAATACATATCAAGCATGTAGCACAGTGCTAGGCTCATAGATACTTATAAAGATCATTAACATCATATTAACTGTAGATACGGAGAAGGAAAAGAGAAAAGTTCCTCCTTTTGTGAGGAGCTAAGAAGATGAGAGTTATTTATCCTGGTGACAGCATCAGCAGGTAGAAGCCTGGAATTTGTGGACTGGGCAAGTAGTTGCACGGCCAAAATAAACTAGGGCTTGCCGGATAAATGCTGCAAAGTGCAGCAGGATCAAACATCACTGAAAGAGTAGGAGAGGAAGGAGAGCTGGCAGATAGAGTCTCATCAGAACCTGGGGAAGGACCCATCCAGACATCATGTACTTATCCAACATTTATTGATTATCTATGAGCAATTATAATGTGAGAAAAGTACTCCAATGAGGAAAATACAGAGAATAATCAGGGCACAGAGGAGAAGCATCTGACCCAGAGTTAGAGGGTCAGATGAGGGTTTCCAGAGAAAATGAGAGATAACCTAAGACTTACACTTCTGAGGCAAAGGTGTCTGGAGTGAAGGGTGGGGAGAGAGCTCAAGCTCATATGTGTTTGAAGGAGGCCAGAGGATCATAAACCTCTTCACCATCCCTCTAAGATCACTGCATGCTGAGTAACCAATCAGATGGCCAAGTCACTTCCAATCCTAAAGTTCTACAATGAAGAAGCAAAATTAAATAAATTTCCCTACACATCAGAGCTGACTACATTTTTAAAAGAATAGTGGGGGGTGTGGATATGATTATAAAAGGACAATATGAGGGCTTCTGGTGGTATGTTGTAACTGTTCAGTATCTTGACTATGGTGGTTGATTTCAGAACCCACTCAGGTGACAAATAGTAGAGAACTTATATTCCCCCATGCACACACACACACACACACACACACACGCACACACGCACACACGCGCACACACACACGCACACACACACGCACACACGCACACACGCACACGCACACGCACACGCACACACACACAGTGTACAGATAATACCAGGAAATTATGTCAGTATCTTGGCTGTGATAAAATACTACAGTATTGCAAAATATTGGGAGAAATAGGCAAAGTCTACAAAGACCTCTCTCTACTGTTTCTTACGACTGCATGTGAATCTATAATTACTTAAATAAAAATTTAGCCACAAAATTAGCTACAGAAAAAGAACACAGTTATATAAAATTGTAGTTATGAAATGCAAATTTATTGCTAAAACTATAGCAAAACCCTTAAAAATGATATGTTAAAATTACTAGTACCCTACAATCCAAATATCCTTTTATAACATTTAAATCTAGTTCCTTCACTTTTAGCCTATTACATAAACTTATAATGATTTTTCTGTGTGTATATAAATATATATTTGTGTTTTTATATAGTTTAATTCAGCATATAGTTTTACTTACTCCATGAATTTTATATTTTAAAGACCTTCTCATTACATTAAAATTCTTTGAACAATTATTTTAATGGCTGTTTAGAAATATCATATAGTCACATCATAACAATCTGAACCAATCTTCTTAATGGAACATTTTAGGTAGCTTTAAATTTTTTTCTATTATAAGTAATTTTGCAATAAATTAAGTCTAACTGGTTGCCAACATTACTGAGATGAAGGAGAGCCAGCCCCTGAACACTGAAATATTAGAGTTAGAAAAGATCTTAGAAATTATATGCCCAAACAATCCCCTGAAACAAACAGATCAGATCAGATCAGATCAGTCGCTCAGTCGTGTCCGACTCTTTGCGACCCCATGAATCGCAGCACGCCAGGCCTCCCTGTCCATCACCAACTCCCGGAGTTCACTCAGACTCACGTCCATCGAGTCAGTGATGCCATCCAGCCCTCTCATCCTCTGTCTTCCCCTTCTCCTCCTGCCCACAATCCCTCCCAGCATCAGAGTCTTTTCCAATGAGTCAACTCTTCGCATGAGGTGGCCAAAGTACTGGAGTTTCAGCTTTTAGCATCATTCCTTCCCCACGTTTAATAGTTATAGAAATTATGTGCCTATTCCCACTTTAAAAAGAAAAGGACAATGCACAATTTCAACAGCTATCCTTTTTTTAAAAAAGCATGAGCAGCCAACCTTGCTCCAAGTCATTTTTGACCTTGTAGGAATAAGTAGAAAAATCATAAATGAAGAAAACTATAGAGGAAAAAATTTTTAAGATTAAAATATTCTAGATATGGTTCATATTCTCATTCTCTATGACACTGGGGAAGCAATTTAAGTATTTTAATTTTGTTTCTTCATCCATTAACATAAACTCCTTCTAGCAAGTCCTCAATAAATATTTGCCATGTAAATGAATGACTGAACTTACTGATGCATATATAGTTACTCAACGCTCACTATTCCTCAAATACTCCATATTCTTCTACCTTTCCAGTCAGCTCCTATGCAGAATGTCTTCCTCAGCTCCTTCTCGCCAACACTTCAGAGCCGGCACTATGGTCCCTCCTCAGAAAAGCCTTCATTAACCCCCCTTAACTTGCTTTGTGCCCATATTCTTTACCTCATACTTTGTTATAGATACGCAGACGTCTGTCCACAGTGATGTAAAGGAGAAACTTGTGGGTCAAGCTGTTTCTTTTTCAAGTTTGAGTAGGGCTTTGCCAAAAGTGTTGACATAAAACAGGTTCATCACATCTCCTACTTTAGTTATAGCTACTGGATGAGAGGTACACAGGTAACACCTATTAAGCCAACAGGATCCTCTCCTTCTGAAACTTAGGATTTGGGGTTCAGAGACAGACGATCAGCAAAGACTGAATGCTTGAATCAGCAACAGGTACATTGGGAACTCTGGGGAAGCCACACACACAGAGAAGACAAGAAATCTGATCTACAGAGAGAACAAAGGAAAAGCAAAGGCACAAAAGGAAGCAAAACAAGAACCATGAGGCACTAGACAGAGTGGCTGCCAGGAATCTCTCAGCTCTGGAGTTCCAGGCACCAATGAAGCAGGGCTCCACTCTGACCCTGGGACTTTATAACAACTTCCTTCCCTTTGGTTTTAATTACTTGCAACCAAAGATAATTCAGCAAGACATGGAGCCTTCACTAAAGACTCTAATAATGATTTTTCCTCCTTCCCTTTATCACCTACTTCTTCCTCTGAAAATGTTCTTTCCAACTTGATCTGAAACGTTCAAAGTCTACCCATCCTTCAAGACCAGACCTAAGTACAACCTAACCACAGAGAAGTCTGTCTCTGCCTTCTCAAAAAGCCCCTCCTAGAGCACAACAGTGCTTGGCACACGCTCATCACAGTGATGCCTGTACTTACCTTATCCGCCCTTTAAGTCACTTCCTCTCTCCAGGTCTCAATGTCCTCACTCTTAAAAGGAGTGGACTAGATGAGCTTAGTGGTTGTCAACTGAATTCTACTCAGCCCCAGGTTCTTCAGTTATGCACAAGAAACCACTTCTGGGCAGGAGAGGCAAGTGGTCCCAAGGAAGCAGTGTGCCAGCCCCCCATCCTTACTTGAACCAGAGTTGCTCTGTTCTCATGTATTTCATATAGTAGGATTCTGGGTAAGGCTTTATTGAAAAAGGAACATAGTGCTAATTTGAAAAGCCTAAACAAGATAACCCATGCTGCTGCTGTTGCTGCTGCTGCTGCTAAGTCGCTTCAGTCGTGTCTGACTCTGTGTGACCCCATAGACAACAGCCAACCAGGCTCCCCCGTCCCTGGGATTCTCCAGGCAAGAACACTGGAGTGGGTTGCCATTTCCTTCTCCAATGCATGAAAGTGAAGAGTGAAAGTGAAGTCGCTCAGTCATGTCCGACTCTTAGCAACCCCATGGACTGCAGCCCACCAGGCTCCTCCATCCATGGGATTTTCCAGGCAAGAGTACTGGAGTGGGGTGCCATTGCCTCCTCCGAAGATAACCCATAGGGCTCCAAAATTCCAATGATAGTGAAAGAAAAATAAAATGTTATTGAGTGAGACACTGTTCTAAACATCCTATGTTTGTCAACATTTTGATCATCACAATATTCCTGTGAGGTAGATATTACTAACTCCATCCAAAAATGATGACCAGAGTCACATAAATCACAAGTGGCAGAGGCAGGATTTGAGCCCAGAACACAATCCAGATCCAGACCCAAGTTCTGAACCACAATACTGTCTTCTATGTTCCCCCAGGGTAGACACTGTGACTTCTGTTCCTTTCTCTCTTTGATTTCACACCAGTTACTTGGCTGGTAGTTATTTAATAGTGTTTGATGAATGAATAAATGCTTGAATGAACAAAGGAAGTCTCTCGTGGATTCCATGGAAACTGAGACACAAACTTGAGCTTTCTAGGACTTCGGCTGCCTCTAGGTAATGTGTATGTGTGTGTTAAGTAGCTCAGTCATGTCTCTCTTTGTGACCTCATGGACCATAGCCCACCAGGCTCCTCTGTCCATTGGATTCTCCAGACAAGAATACTTGAGCGGATTGCCATTCTCTTCTCCAGGAGATCTTCCCAACCCAGGGATTAAACCCGAGTCTCCTACATTGCTGACGGATTCTTTACCATCTGAGGCAACAGGGACGCCTTCCAGGTAATAACCGTAGCCGAAGAGAACCATTTTATAACTTAGGCCTTTCCCACAACATCTTCCTGAAAAGCAAAGAACCTTTTTGCATCCAGGAAGAAATTCCTTTCAGGTACAGCTTCATCTGTAGCCTAGCACTGACCAGTTTGATGAATCCATGAATGCACACCTCACCACATTCGCTAACTTTAACTCATAAACAAATATATTCATCCCATTAATATCAGAGCTTCTCAGCCTTCAAACTATTGATATTTTAGGTCAGATAATTCTTCACTGTGTAGAGCTGTCTGGTGCATTGTAAGATGTTTAGCAGTATCCTGGCCTCTATCCACTTGATGCCAGGAACAACCCCTCCCCCAACACTGTGACACCAAAAATGTCTCCAAACATTGCCAAGTGTCAGGGGCAGAGGCAGTGGGACACAGAGTCACTGGGAACCAGCTTTACATGAACTAGCTTCGATAGCAACACAGAAAAAAATAAACAAAAATAAGCATTGACTAATCATGATTAGAACCTAAATAGTAGATCCCTTTCATCCTTGGAAAGTTCCTGGGTTTCATCCTTCACCCTGAAAATTCTCCTTAGACTAGGCTGTCCTGAGCACCAGATAATGTCTCAAACCTGCTGATAGCCTCGTCCAAGAGTTCTGCTGATAACCCCACATACTTATAAGTACTACATGCTAACCACACATTGTCCTTAAAAAAAAATGCTCAGAACATTGTAAAATGAAAAAACTCAAGATAATAAAACATGCCCAACACGGACTCACTTAGCTTAAACCTCTTAACGTAGCCAACACTTAGCAAGAACCTACTATCAGGCTGGGAAGGCACTAGGCACTTTTATATACCGTATACCATTTCGCTCTCCTAACAATTGGATGAGAAAAGCACTGTCCGAAGTCCCAAAGATAGTCAGTGATTTCAAAACTTGACTCTAGAACAACCACTAGCTCCAACACCAGGGCTCTCTCCACGATGCACTGCAGTATCCACGGGAAAACTAGAAGCCACAGTTGATGGACAGCCAGGAAGGTAACTTGTCATTCATATTTTCACATAAGAGACAAAAGGGCAAATTCAAAAATGCTAACAATGGCCATCCACGGAAAATAACTTTACCAGCTATTCTCTGTGTATGTCTGTTTGTATGCATGCACTTTTCTGCATTTCTAAACTGTTTTGCCCTAAATATGTATTATCTGGGCTTCCCTTGTAGCTCAGCTGGTAAAGAATCCGCCCACAATGAAGGAGACCCTGGTTCAATTCCTGGGTCAGGAGGATCCCCTGGAGAAAGGATAGGCTACCCGCTCCAGTATTCTTGGGCTTCCCTGGTGGCTCAGACAGTAAAGAATCCTCCTGCAAAGGGGAGACCTGGGTTTGACCTCTGGATTGGGAAGATCCCTTGGAGCAGGGCATGGCAACCCACTCCAATATTCTGGCCTGGAGACTCCCATGGACAGAGGGGTCCGGCAAGCTACAGTCCATGGGGTCAGAAAAGAATGAGACATGGCTGAACGACTAAGCACAGCGCAGCACAGAATGTATTACCTATGAAATAAAATAGTAATCACATCCCATTTCAAAAACCAAAAATAACCTATGGAAGTATCAAGATGCAATGCTAGTTTTAAACAAACAACTATCACTATTTCTCATTTATGAGATTGCCAAAAATTAAGATGTTTGATAATACTTAGACTTGACAAGGATGTGGGGAAAAAAGTAATCTCACACATTGTTAGTAGAAATCTAAGTTGGTACAAAGTTCTTAGAAAGCACTCTGGCAAGATCTACCATAATGTGAAATGAATATGCTCTTTCTTAGAAATTGCCATTTCTAAGAATTTACCCCATAAGTATACCACACGTACACAAAAATATATATTCAAAGATATTTACTACCTATCACTTGAGGACCTTGCACAGTGGAATTCAAAGCAGTCATTACAGAAAATGAGTTACATTTCTAAGTACCAATGTATAAAGTTATCCAAGACATAGTATTAAATAAAAATCCAGTTTCCTAAGAGCAGGAATAGAAGGATTCCAGAATATACAGGTGTACATTGTATATGAATATGTGTATACGTGTGTGTGGGTATGTAGGAATCTGCATGTGTCTATGTGGTTGTATATAAACTTGCATATGCGTGAATCTTCTATAAGTATATGCAGGAAATTATTAAATATTCATTATACCTGGAAAGTAAGACTACAAGCTGAAAGAAAATGGACTTTTGATTTCATTTTTCTACCACTCTCTGAATTGCTTTAAATTTTCTTTTCACAAACATGTATTACTGCTATACACAAGAACAGGGGCTTTTATTTTGGTTTGGTTTTGGTTTTTAAGAGACAAGAAGCACAGCTCTCATGCAAAGGCTTGAAAACAAAGCAACATATGAAATAGAACTGTCTTCTGTTAACGACTGCAAATGCTCACAAAACAAGACAGTGTGAAAGCCTGCCAGGCTCTGTGTGCCAGTGAGAGGCATAATGGAGACAGTTCTCTCCTGGCACACTGAGAGACAAAGCCAGCCTCCTACCATGGGAGGGGATTTAATGGCTGGATTTTAAGACCAAAAATTAAAATGAAATCCTGCTATATACTTTTTTGAGGCAACCTAAGCCAATTTCCCTAACAGCTAAAATCCAATTTTTCCTCTTCTCTCCCTCCAGCTTGTCTCCAGCCTGTCTAGGATGTAAAGTAGCTGATACATCTTGGCCCTCACAGCCCTCCCCCTTTGCAATCTCGGTCACACTCCGATATGTCAGAAGACCTGGACCCTGCTGCTGGCTTGGCTGTGTATCAGCTCACTGAACATAGCATCATCTCTAAAACATTTTATAAATGCCGCCTACTCCAGTGGATAATTATAAACATTATAAAAATAAATATGAGAGGGTATTTTTAAAAAACATGTAGTCAACACTAGGATGCTGTGAACATGTCACTTGA
This sequence comes from Bos indicus, assembly GCF_029378745.1. NCBI lineage: Eukaryota > Metazoa > Chordata > Mammalia > Artiodactyla > Bovidae > Bos > Bos indicus. The sequence goes on from NC_091762.1 coordinate 80,290,009, forward strand.
ACCTGGAAAAGAAAAAAAGGCTGGCTATTAATGTTGAACAGATAGTTACTGACCTCACCTATGGTGAATAGGCTGGGCTTACAGTCTGGAATACCTATGAAGCCACCTCAAATTCTTTCTCAACACAAGCAGACAAACAGTTTCTCAGAAACACAACTCAGATTTCATTCACTGTCACTCCCTCCTGGCTCCCTAAGTACCAGTCACACCACTACTCCTCTCTGCAGAGCTTTCTCCCCCTTCCACATCTTTTGCATTTGCTGTATGCTGTACTAAAATCTCTTTATCCAGCTCTCCATTTTTTTTTTTTTTTTTGGCCATGTCACGCAGTATGTGGGATCTCAGTTCCCCACCCACGGACTGAATCTGCATTCCCTACATTGGAAACAGAGGGTCTTAACCACTAGACTGCCAGGGAAGTCCCAGTTCTTCTTATTTTTTTCCTGCTTGCATCTGTTTCTTCAGGTGTCAGCTCAAATGTCATCTCCTCAGAAAGGCATTCCTGGTCATGCTCTGTAAGACAGGCCTCCACCACCCGAAGTTCTCTCTTCCCACTCTGGTCCTTCCATGGCATTTGACACACCATATAATCCTTTCTCTTTGCTTACTGGATGGTGGTATGTCTTCTGCAATATAATATAAGTTTATAAGTGTTGAGGTCTTAGCTGTCTCATCCTATGCCTAGAATAGTGCCAGCACATAGCAGGCAGTCTGGAGACACTGGTGAAGTGAATAAATGAAGGGTTATTCACGACATGGTGCTTTCATCTACATGCCACTGTGCCTGTGAAACAGGCAGGGTCAGTATGACTTTTCTCACTTGGATTACCTGCCCAAGGTCACAGCTTGTAAATGGCAGAGCCAGAGCATAAATCTGGGGTTTCTGTGTCATGACTCCCTAATACCCCCACTGCTCAACAGCACTGACAAATTGAATTTGGAAATAATGAAAACAGAGCAATTTATCTAGGCTTCAGCATCAGGGGAAGGGAAGGGCCGAAGTAGGAGAGAGGGGCAGGGGGAAACGACAAGGTATGATCTTGTACTCCCTCACTGCGAATTACTAAGTAAAATTCTTTCTTTCATCTGAATGAAATAAAGTTACCTTTGGGATGGAGGCTTCTGAAACCTCTCATCACCAAGTCACAGCAGGGAATACTTTGCTAATTGAAACAGTAAGTGAAATTTTAGGTAGGTCAGATGCATTTACCCAAACTGGAAAGTGACACCACTGTTCACACCTATTGGACAACATGCAGCAGGCTGGATCTAAGTCACACATACACACACACACACACACACACACCCAAAACTACAGTCATCCACACACTTCCTATGGCATGGGGCTCCAAGTTTCCCAACCATGCTGACTCACTGACTGGGAAGAAGGGAGGAGATCCAGACAGAAAAGGGGAAAGGAGAGAGAATGGAACAGAAGTATAGCAGAGGCAAAGAAGGAAAGAGGGAGCTGAAGAAGTTGAAGATGGAAGGAAAGGAGAAAGAGAAAGGAAGAAGCAAAAAGAGGGAAGGAGGACTGCAGAGGAGGAGAGAGGAGGAGAAACGGGGGTTTCTGTGCTGCGAGAACTCGTGCTGCAATGCTCAAGTGGCCCAGTGCTGGTACACGGCAGGCCTGGAGAACTACCAGGGTCAGGTTTTTTTCAGGTCCTTGTCTGTTTCCATAGAGACCAAGAGTTCCTGCTGCGGTAACATCTTCCAAGCTTCTCTGGTATCTGAACTTTCTTCCTGGGCCTCCATCACACAGCAATGAACCAGAGTCGAGGGCTCTGCAGGTGAGAAGGGGCATAAGGGCAGGCTGGCTACCCTACACCATCCTGGCCTCCAGCCTGGGTCCTGGACTCCGCCCAGTGGCATAGAGCTACAGTTCTAGCATTTCCAGTGAGTACCTTACTCCTCCCCCAGGTAAACATGGGTTCTGCTCCTGCCTCCTGTCCTCTCCCCTCCACAGTACTCCCCTGGAGATCTGCAGAGCCCAATGGGCAGCCTACCGAAATGCTGAGAGCCTGGTGAAAGCTTGTGCCAAGCTGACAGTAGATTCAGCCCTTCCACAAGCGTACCCACGGGGCATCTACAGCAGAGAAAACCAGTTGGTCGTATTTGCCACTTTTGCCCAAGACCAGAAGTACTACCTCCTCCCCTCCTGCCATCTGTGCCTCCAACCCCGCATCTCATCAGAGTCCATTCTTTTTCTTTTTTTTTAAACTTGGCTGCGTCAGGTCTTAGTTACAGCAGGTGGGATCTTTCATTCCAGCACATGGACTTACCTAGTTGTGGCACTCAGGCTTAGCTACTCCATGGCATGTGGGATTTAGAGCCCCAACCAGGGATCAAACCTGAGTCCCTTGCATTGCAAGGCAAATTCTTAACCACAGGGACCATCAGGAAAGTCCCTGTCCATTTTTCTGTGTAATACTTTTGGGAGCGGCCTCTTCCTTCCAGTCTCATTGGCACTGCCCTGACTTGGGCCTTAGTTATTTCTCAGGTCATCAACTAAACTGCCCCGTAACTGTTCTCCCAGTCCTCCAGGTGTATGCTTGCCCTCAGTGCACCCCCTCCCTCCCTTTAGTAATTCCTTACTAAATCAGGAATTCCTGGAGCCTAGGAACCAGTGCTTTCAACCAGCACTCCAGGAACATCTGATGCAGCCAGGACACAGGTAGGAACCATGTACACAGATGCAAATTCTCCCAGCTTCCACACATTACACTCCTCTCTGGAGCTGCAGGAGACTCTGTGGGCCCTTTGCCTTCCTGCACCCACTCCTCCATTTTTAAAAAAGTTTATGTATTTTTTAACCGCACTGATACCAAGATGAACTGCTTACTTACATACTCATTTATTTTATGCTAGGTTTTTAAAAGAAATTGAAATCAAGATATTTTTATGGGCCTTCAAATTATTGTAGTCTCCAGGCACAATGCCTGTTGGATAAGTCAGGCTTGCCTCAGCCAGATTCCCAAATCTTCAGCACCCTCTCACAGCCTACAGAGTAAAGTCCAACCTTGTCAGCAGGCTCAGTTGGAACTCTCTTCCAGCACCATCCACTAGAGCATCTTCCACCCACTTGGGCTTCAGCTTCCAGGTCTAAATGCAGGTCTCTCAACACACCGTGCACGATGGTACCACTGTGTCTTGGGCCTCAGCTCCAACCAATTTTCCTTTCCTTCTCCACCTGCTGACTTCAGGCTCAGACATCATTTTCCACTGTGGCCTTAGTCCTCCTGGCTCAAATTATGGCTCCTTCTTCTGCACCCCCTTCACACTTTCTCCATTTCTTATTATACCACCTATATGCCTGGTTCCAACGTGCACATCTTTCACAGCATAATATTTGTAAAATCATGAAAAGACTAACAACATATGCCAAACAAACCTGCAAGCCACCAGGTAGAGTACTCTAGTTGTAACATGCCAACAGTCATTTTCCACAAATACCAACCCAACACTACACAGAAGATACTGGGTCATCTGATTGCTTCCATGGTGGGGTTATCTGCATTGTTAACAGCTCATACAGTTGAACTTTAACATTTATCCCCAGCACCTAAAATATTATGCTTTGATGCATTAATGAAATAAGAAGATATCTGGATCTAGACTATAGCCTGTGACATGTCAGGTAAAGTAATTAAAGGTAATAAAGACTGCCAGATCTCTTAACATGTCATGACATTTCCTAATTCCTTTGACTGTGAGGGACTAATTCTCATACACTGAGCTGCTCTGTCAAAAGCTTCCAAGTAGATTTTAAGAGAAATTATTTAATATACACTAATTGTAATTTAGTTTTTTCCTGAGTTACAAGTTTTGCCAACAAGAAAATGCACAATCTGAACTACAGGATTCTTTAAGTTACCTCAAAAGTATAGATTCTTTCCAAAAGGAGTTCAAGATGATGAATACAGGTTATAAAAAGCAGTAAGTCACCATAAAGTTTGTCTATTACTATTAACACACATGGTCAAAGGTGATACCAAAAACGTATTTAACACTAAACCTGAAAATGGCAAATATTCAAACCTTGGGATACTGATGAAGAAACATGCAGGTCTACAGAAAACAGTTGTCTAGTGTTAAGTCTATTTTTTTAAATTATATATGTTTAATGTTTCTGTTTTTCTGCTGAAAAAGATACCTTGAGGAATCATGCAATAAATTATATTTTTTGGTCAAGAAAGCAGTCTTTTGTAAAGCTATTAATCTCCACATTAGAAAATTCTTGGGAGTCTGAGAAATGTATTTAATCATCTTTCTCCCTGGTCTGATTTCCTTGCATATGAAAAATGCTCATTATTGAATTAGTCTAGCTTTTTGCCAACAGTTTAATTTTTTTCAAGTCTGGCCTCATTTCTGTGAAAATCTAGCTGTTTGCTTATTTTTAGGTTTAGATGGGCATATTTCATTATAAATGCCCTTTTTAAAAATTCAAATCCGTTCATGCTTTCAGTCATTCAAAGAATATCTATCAAGCTCCTAATAAATGCCAAGCAGTGACAAGAGTACAAAGGTGAATAAGACACAGGCTTGTTCCGAACTTTACTTAATGTCTAGAGGGACAGACAGACTAGGCAACATATCACAATTCAATGTGATGAGAGCTGTGACAGGGATATGCGAGCCACTGAAGGAGCATGGAGATTGCTTCAACTCATGTAGCCTATCAGTTCAGTTTACTCGATCAGTCGTATCTGACTCATTGCGACCCCATGGACTGCAGCATGCCAGTCTTCCCTGTCCATCACCAACTCCCAAAGCTTACTCAAACTCATGTCCATCGACTCAGTGATGCCATCCAACCACTGCATTCTCTGTCATCCCCTTCTTCTCTGCCTTTAATCTTTCCCAGCATCAGCATCTTTTCTAATGAGTCAGTTTTTTGCAACAGGTGGCCAAAGCATTGGAACTTCAGCTTCAGCATCAGTCCTTCCAATGAATATTCAGGACTGATCTCCTCTAGGATTGACTGCTTTGATCTCCTTGTAGTCCAACGGACTCTCAAGAGTCTTTTCCAACACCACAGTTCAAAGGCATCAGTTCTTCAGTGCTCAGCTTTCTTTATGGTCCAACTCTCACATCCATATATGACTACTGGAAAAACCACAGCTTTGACTAGATGAACCATTGTTGGCAAAGTAATGTCTCTGTTTTTTAATATGCTATCTAGGTTTGTTTTCTACCAAGGAGTAAGGGTCTTTTAATTTCATGGCTGTAGTCACCATCTGCAGTGATTTTGGAGCCCAAAAAAATAAAGTCTGTGGCTGTTTCCATTGTTTCCCCACCTATTTGTCATGAAGTGATGGAACTGGAAGCCATGATCTTCATTTTTTGAATCTTGAGTTAAGCCAGCTTTTTCACTCTCCTCTTTTACCTTCTTCAAGAGGCTCTTTAGTTTCTCTTCACTTTCTGCCATAAGGGTGATGTCATCTGCATATCTGAGATTATTGATATTTCTCCCAGCAATCTTGATTCCAGCTTATGCTTTATCCAGCCCAGCATTTCATATGATGTACTTTGCATATAAGTTAAATAAGCAGGGTGACAATATACACCCTTAGGCAGTACATCAACTGCCTTGATGTACTTCTTTCCCAATTTGGAACCATACAGCCTATAGGGTTTTAAAATATAGAATCCATGTCTTGAAGAATGAGTAGAAGATAAAATGGAAAAGTAGATATCTAGATGGCTTTGGGATAAGCTAGCCAAAGCTGAGTGAACAGTATATGCAGAAACAGAGATGGAGGTGGGAGGCAGGGGACCTACCAGTAGAGAAAGGAAACAAAGTTCTACTGGGATGGCTTTCTGATGTACTACAATGGGCTTCTGATGTCCAGTTGAGAACACTCTGGACCTAATTCCCAGAGCAGTAAAGACTCATATCCATTGACAAGATTTTGCTGTTCAGTCACTCAGTCGTGGCCAATTCTTTTTGACCCCATGGACTGCAGCATGCCAGGCTTCCCTGTCCTTCACCATCTCCCGTATTTGCTCAAACTCATGTCCATCAAGTTGGTGATGCCATCCAACCATCTCGTCCTCTGTTGCTCCCTTCTCCTCCTGCCCTCAATCTTTCCCAGCATCAGAGTCTTTTCCAATGAGTTGGCTCTTTGCATCAGGTGGCCAAAGTATTGGGGCTTCAATTGACAAGATATTGTTCCATAAATTTATGAAGCTCCACCAATTACACTCTTTTTCAGTGTTATATCAGGATTTAATAACCCTTCTCCAATACTCCTTTTGTTCTATCTCCTTTGTTTCCAGCATTTAAAAATTCCTTATATTTAATACAAAAGGAGACATTTGTCTTGTTTCACGAGGTTCAACGTGAAAAAAAAATACACTCATTTCAGCTCTCTCAGATACTTTTATTCCTTCTTACCTCAGGAAAAGAAGCAGATAGAAACATTTACTAATAAATTCTTCATTTCCAGTCTTATAGGCATTCCTCTATGGAATTTTACACAATATACTATGAGGAGAGCTTGTGTAACCTCAGGTAACTTGCTTAAGCTCTCTGTGCCTCAGTTTAACCAACTATAAGAGGAAAATAACCATCATCCACCTTAAAGAATTCATATGAGCATTAAACAAGATGGCATATGCACAATGCTTAGCACAATGCCTGGATTATAATCGCTAAATTGTAGCTATTTTATCATTAAGAGTTATTAAACAATTGTATATAAAGTATATGGTTACAACTTTGAATTTGTATTACAAATTATTATTATAATTTTAATCTTATATAGGCACACATGGTGGTGGTGATTTAGTTGCTAAGTCATGTCTGATTCTTGTGACCCCCTGGACTGTACCCACCAGGCTTCCCTGTCCATGGGATTTCTCAAATAAGAATAACGAAGTAGGTTGCCATCTCCTTCTCCAATATGCATACATATATACACACAATATATATTTATTTACATAAACTTTCAATAGGGATTATCTCCGGAGCAAGGGCCTATCCGAGAGGGGGAGATGGTACATTTCTACATTTTTCATTTTGTTCCTTAATGAAATCTTTTATTCTTTTTTAGTCAAGGGCATGGAAAACTTTTATAATAAAAACTGATGGAAAAAAAATCTTTGGAAGGAGGTTGGATTTATTTTGAAATGTAGAAGGCAGATAGGCTGAGTTTTGCCCAGATAAGAGAAAGGCTGAGTTTTGCCCAGATAAGAGAAAGGACGCTGTACCAAGGAGAACAGTCCAAAGGTACTGCCTCAGGAGGCAGTGAACGCTTCCTCACAGAAAGCCTACATCATAGGCTACATGGCTTCCCCTTCTAAGTCTATGAAACATAGCAGTCTCTAAGCATTTGAAATTTGACACAGATGCATCGTTAAATGGTTATCCAGAGTCACTCAAACTTTAGCCACAACTAAATAAGTTGGATGAATCAATTGTGCCTTCAACCTTCAAAACCCTTAAATGGGCAGGTATTCCTAAGTAAGTACTATCAGTACCTATATGTTGATGATATTTCAGTAATGAATTACGAAGTTATCCAAGTAAATATTTCATAAAGTTAAAGCCAGATTCAAATTGTGAATCCTGTGTTTGCTGCTGCTGCTGCTAAGTCGCTTCAGCCGTGTCCGACTCTGTGTGATCCCATAGATGGCAGCCCACCAGGCTCCCTCGTCCCTGGGGTTCTCCAGGCAAGAACACTGGAGTGGGTTGCCATTTCCTTCTCCAATGCATGAAAGTGAAAAGTGAAAGTGAAGTAGCTCAGTCGTGTCCGACTCTTAGCAACCCCATGGACTACAGCCTACCAGGCTCCTCCGTCCATGGGATTTTTCAGGCTGGAGTGGGGTGCCATTGCCTTCTCCGGAATCCTGGGTTTAAACACTACCTAAAACAGTATTTGTTGAAAGTAACTTCTATTTTCAAGTCAGATTCATATAAAGCAAGAAAACATTTTAGCATTCTTCATCATCCTTATACTTCATTAAATCATTGTAGCAGTTCTCATTATCCTTATACTTTTAAATCCCATTAAAATCTGGATTTTAATTGGTCTGTTTTATGACTTATCATTATGAATTTTTTAAGTAAAGCCTAATGTTGGAACATTTTTGTGGATTCTACTTTCCATGGAAGGTAAAATACACATAAGAGAAATATGGAGTTTCTGAGATAATGAGTTGGGATAGCTGCAATGCCATTTGGGATATGAGAGGATGACCTTTGAATGACAATCTTCTAGAGAATAATTTAAATGAAGAGAAAGTGAGCCAGGACAGACAGAGAGCTCTGCAGAACAAACCCAGCAAGGAGACTGCTCTGGAATCTACCTGGAGTCTGTTAACTTAGAAAGTCATTACACTTCTCTGAACATCTATCAGTCTTTCATCTAAGAACAGAGGGGAAAATCAAAGTAGACAAGGTTGCTTCCATTTCAACAATGATAGTATGCCTACATAGAAAGACAGCTTGGTTCAATGGGGAAACACTTAGACCTTAGAGTCAGAAGACGTGAATCTAGCTGTCACTAACTTGCTATTTTACCTTGAGCAAGTCTCCTGCCATCTGTAGGAGTATTTCTTCATCTCATAAATCGGAAGGGCACAGATAGTAAAAAGAAGAAAAACTGCAAAAGTATTCTTACATTGTTTCAAGTCTCAGACTTAAGCTCTATGGTCAGAACTCTATGAGGATTCTCCTTTTGTAAATGGAGAACAAGTTTAAAGCATTTCTATATTTTCCATCTAGTAACAATAGTGCAGAGGTTTGATCCCAAATCTCTAGACATGGACACATGCTGCTTACCCTATCTAACAGAATTCTGGGGAAATAAAATAAGTGTACAAGTATTCTATTATAAATAGCTATAAAAGTGTAAGGCATTATTAAGACTAAGCTTTACATTCTCTAAGGGATCTTGACATATTTTTTTTTCATTCTTAAACATTTTCATTAAAGCAAAAGCCCCATGAACCACCTATCCTATTCAGCACGTCAGTACAATCAGTTGAATAAATGGGCAAACTATTGCTAGTTTAGAAGTGATCCATAAGTTTAATTAAATACCTTAAACAAATGGACATATTTATACTGCACAAGGCCACTCTTCGAAAATCTTAGATGCTAGAACTATAATTAGATAAACAGGTATAGTTTCCCTGGTAAATGAAACTTCCTACCCACTACAGGAAAGCCCATTCTCAGAGACCAATCCCTCACCAAACAGCACTCTCCTGAAATGAATGCTAAAACAAAGCCACAATATTCTCCTAGCCTAAAGTGGGTGGGTGGAGATCTAGCAACCTCTTCATATAGTGCTAGTTTGATCAAGTTGAACAATCAACTCCTAGCAATAGCACTTTAGAAATTACAGTATTCTTAATAAAAATGGTTTTTCATTACAATAATTTATCAAAACAATTCATTATTTTTTTCTAAAGCTATTAAAAAATCTGATTTCATAATGATAGGGGGGAAAAATCCTCAAAAATCCAGAATTTAGCAGAATTTAGTAACTGTGTCCAAGTTACTGCCCCTATTGTAGGATGGCGCCCTAGAGATCAGAGGTGTCTCATTTACTACTGCATTCCATACAGTGCTTCCCTGGTGGCCCAGGCGGAAAAGCATCTGTCTACAATGTGGGAGACCTGGGTTCGTACAATGTGGGATCCCCTGGAGAAGGAAATGGAGATCCATTCCAGTACTATTGCCTGGAAAATCCCATGGACAGAGGAGCCTGGTAGGCTACAGTCCATGGGGTCGCAAAGAGTCGAACACGACTGAGCAACTTCACTTTCACTTTCCTTTTCCCTACAGTGCTTACTTAGCACAGTGCCTAGCACATATACAACCAGGCTCAGAAAATACATGTAGAATTTATTCTAGAAGGTAATATACTTTCAAAAACAAATTCCAATTTTAAAATGAAAATCTCTATAAAAATTAAATTACTTGGAATTTCATATTTCATTTCCTTGAAGTGAGGCTCCTCTGAACACATTTGGAAATGTTCATTTTCATTGCATTTATCTGTTATATGTACATTATGTTCCAAAAGAATTATAGTAGCATCATTTAGAGTATGGATCTTTTTTTAAGATTTAAAAGACACTACATCCTGTCAAAAGATAGTTTGTACCTTGATATAACACAGATTTGGAAAAACATAAATCAAATAATCATGTAAAACATCATACCAAAGCCCTTGAAACCATCAGTCCCTTAGGGATAATTTTAGCTTTAGTTTAAAACTGTCATGAAACAACATCCCATCAATACCTTATTTAACGTCAATAAGAACTTATATGGATAAAATCAGTTCTCAGCCTGGACACTTGAACACCTGTGGACAATATTTCATCACGCTATTAGGATGAAGAAAATAGAAAATGGTAGCCCAAGAAGAGTCATTACACAATTAAAAGAAAAGAAGCTTTTTTTTTTTTTTCAAAGTGCTGGAATTAAATTCAGCTTGGTTTCATTATCTCCCAAACAACTCAACACAAATCTTTCCTCCCAGAGTTCTCAGTTGTCCAGTATTAAAGTTACCAATATAGAACAAACCAAAGAGCACCTCAATTATACATTATCTTTATGTACACAGTCGTCCTATTTTGGCTCCTTGAAAAGGTAAGCAAACCACTATAATGACATTCCAGGTCAAATGTGGATATATTAAATAACTGTTCTACTATGGAAATCGCTAAAAGAGCATCTCCAAGAGAAAATCCAACTTGCTAAAACGCTTTCTAAAAGACGGCTGCAAGCCCAGATGCAAAGTTTAGAGACATTTCCATTTTCTTTACATGTAGAGGTTCATGAAATATTAATACACTCAATGCAAAAGTATAAAGATAAACAAGATCAAAGCCAACAACAGATGAAAACATTTTCATTGTGCAAAACGGCTCTAGATCCCAGGTAAAATTTGCTCAAGAAAGGTAACAGCATTAACCTTGGCACACAGCAGAGTGCAGAAGAGGCAGAGCTTTACAGAATTGTAAATAAGATCAGCACTGCAAGAATAATAATTGGAATAAATACCTTCGGCAGGCTGCAAAAGCAATCAGCACACTCGGCCCTTCACCTCTCCCCCTCATCCAGCTGGAGAGTGAAAGCCGCTGCCACTCCCCGCCTTCTTCCCAACCGCTCCTCGCGCCACTCCTCCCCAATCCTGTCCACCCTTACCCTCCCCTTTCCCCTTCTCTCCCCGCCCCCCAGCTGGTGTATCCAGCAGCCTAGAGAGATTAAGAGGCGCTCGCTACGGTCACCGGGCCTCCGGACTGATCTAACGTTTCCTAGCTCCCTGGACTAGAGAAATTAGAGACGCGACACCCTAGTGGTATTAGGTGCCTTCGCCTTCATCCTGTCCTCTCCCAAGCCCGGACTGGGTTGAGAGCTAGTGAACCGGGCCGCAACTGGAGGACCCTGCAGAGTTCAGCGGGGCGCTGCCCTCCCGCGGCGCTACCTGAGCTGTCCATGGTGCTGGCGCGGTCCTGAGGCTGCCGGGCGGGACTCCGCGCCGCTGCCGCCCCGGCGTTCACTCTCTGTTTGCCGCCGCCCCCGCCGCTCCCCGCACTTAGGTCCCCGTTACTGTCCACCAGCTGCAAGGATTCATAACCATCGTTGCTGGTCTTTTTCCGGTAGCTTCCGAGAAGGCTCATGAGCAAGCTCAGAGAAGGGGGGGCGGGGGGGGAATCAACCTGAGAAGACGAAGGGGTGGGGGTGGAAGGTGGAAAGGGCTAAAGGAGGAATTTTTTTTTTAAAGGGGGAAAAAAAAAAATCAAGTGTCCCACATGACGCAAATAGGAAGGAAAGGGGGAGCGGCCGGCGGAGAGGAGCTTTGCGGGGCCCGGCGAAGCCACCGCCCTGGGCAGAGCGCGGCTCTGGGCGCCGGGCGCGAGGGCGCAGGGGAGGAGGGACGCGGGCGGGCAGGCGGGTGCGCGCGTCCCTGGTGCAGCCGCGGTGGAGCCGCCGGCCCTGCCGAGCTCCCGACCCGGGCCAGCCACCCTCTGTCTGGGGAGTGCCCGGAAGCAGTCCTATAGGTGTCGCCGCGTCGCCCCGCGCCGCGCGGCAGGGCAACTCCAAGCGTGGCTGGCCTGCGGGGAGGGAAGGAAAGAGAGAGTAAGGGAGGAGAGATTCTCGGGGAGGGGGCTGTTGAAGGCGGAAAATGGGGCGGGGTGGGAGGGGGAGGGGACTACTACGACTAGAGAGAAGGGTGTTTTCGCGCACGTGAGGTGAAGAAGAAAGGGGCTGGGTGTCTCAGCCTGGTAAGCTTTGGGGAGGAGAGGTTCTCTTGGTAAGATCCAGACACGCCCATTTTGTATAACTTAACCTATATTTGCTGGAAGATTCGGCGAGTCAAAGCCATCCCAACAGTTGCCCTCCGGGAGGACTGACTTAACTCAACTGAACAGAAAAAGAACGCATGTTATGCCAGGATAGAAAGAAACAGCAGTATTTTGCACATTTCCCGGAATGGGTAAAATCCCTAAGGGAGACAGCAAAGACCTGGCTATTCTAACGCTAGGAGGCAGATACAGCCTATTCCACCTAGGGAGGAGATGTGACTGTTTAGTAACTCTTTGTTGAACGAAAATATTGGCGGGGTGAGGCGGAGAGGGGACAAGGTTCAATCAGGTGCAGTTTCAGTTCTGACATCATTTACCTTGGGACCTAGAGCTAAGGAGTCTGCACCACTCAGCTATCGTGAGGGGATGGGTGGGAAGAAAGCTAGACAAGGATTTTCTTCCTAGTCTCTAGCTCCTCCCCCTTTTTTCTCTCATAGTGCGGAACACAAAGGGTAGTCACTAATTAATCAGAGGAGAATTAAGAAGCTAATGAAACCTAAGAGTCAGGACTCATTTTTTGGAGAAGCCCCTTTCAGGACTAATGCACCTAATTTTATATCCGTGATTTTGTTTTCTTATTCTTAAACAGGGCCTCAACATTATATATTTCAAGCCTTATGAAACCAAGGCTTAACTCTGTTAAGTCTCAAAATGCAATTACCAAATGCTCACTTTCACCTGGAATAAGATTGCAGAAGTATCCCCTTCATTCTCATCAGTTTAGGTGAAGACCAGGTGAAAATCTTGGCTTAAAATTATTTTTCCCTATTAAGATTTGGGATTACTGAAGTGTCTTCAAGTCATCTGATGGACTTTCATCACCAAAACAACAAGAAAAAAGTTCATGCGTGTAAAACTTGCTTAACCCCATACACAAACCTAAATTTGCCATCTCACTTTTCATGACTTTCTCTTGCTGTTATTATTTTGATATCTTTAACAACACAAAGTCAAACTGTAGCATCTAAGAGACTTCAGTCTAAATTATTTGGGATCCAAGAAGTTTCCTGGGAGCTCTAGCTCTACACGTCTACATAAAATAAATTAATTGGATTGAAACAAATTTTCCTCTTCAAGGATTACTCAAATGCAAATTCCTGTAGGAAGGGGATAAATCAGTAAAAGCCAAGAGTGTTTGCTGTCTTCTAGACCCTTCCAGTCCCTCTGGGAAAAGGTGGATTATCGGCCAGTTGCTTTCCTAACTGCATTATCTAATGAACATGTGTTCTTACCCAAATCACAAATCACAGTTAATGCTCATTTACAGGATCAAACAATTTGAGTGGTGACAGTTAAAACTGTAATAAAATTTAAACACAAGTTTTATACTTTCAATTTTCCCAATCTGTCAGTTTGACATTATTTTAGATACTTGACTAGTACTCCCTAAAGTCTAGGAAGTAAATCTTTTCCATTAACATTTTAGATCATCTTTTTCTGCACCCTTCCTCGTCTTTTAATTTATTACTGACCCACAGGGAGAGGAAAATACTTAATATCTGTCATATGCCTTGACAAATTCTGGATTTATACCCTGGATTAAGAGAATTTAGAAAATACCATTTTGAAAAGTGAGAATTATTATTTTCCAAAAAAAGCACTCAGTTATTTTCACTCAACTTTTCAAAGTCGCAGATATACTGCTGGAATAAATTATAAACACATGCCTTGTATTTTGTGACATCTATTTAATCACTTTGTAAATTTAAAGAAAAACATGAATGGAATACAGGGGGCATTTTATTTTTATATTTACACTTAATTTAACATAATTACAACCAATCAGAATAGTTATTAATAAATAACCCTACAAAATTCAGAATATAAAGAACATAAAAGGCAGGAAAATACAGTAACTAGATTAATTTACAACAGCTTAAAAGTTAGTTTAGGGCTTAAATTAGAATATACACAAATTTCATCACTAAAATTTTCTTTACTATCCTAAAGATCAAATTCACAGAGTTCACATAAAGTTTGCATAAAGATACCACTTTTGTATTCTATAAAATAAAGCATAATAAAACTACCATCGTTATACAGTTGAATTAAGAATTAAATTAGTACCTAACACATATAGAGAAAGTTCTTAACAAATGTTCTCTATTATTACTCTTAGTGATATGGCTTGGGCACAACTCTATCCTTAGTGCTAATCGTCTAACTTCCTCTCATGATAGGAGCTCAGTAAAGGCTAAGTATTATTTTCTCCAGGACTATACTCATGGAAACTTGTCTATGTGATTTTGAATGCAGGCTTGGGCTTAAGGAAGAAAGGTGGTACTGGTAAAATCCAAGGTGAACATTTACAATCAAACTCTGTTTTTCCAAGATGATTGTTTCATAATTTATTTTATCTCAAGAATATCACACTATTCGCAATAGCCAAAACATGGAAACAACCTAAATGTCCATCAACAGATGACTGGATAAAGATGTAGTACATACATACAATGGAGTATTACTCAGCCATAAGAAAATAACAAAACAATGCCATTTGCAGCAACATAGGTGCATTTAAAGATTATTATACTGAGTCAGAAAGGAAAAACAAATACTATATGACATCACTTGCATGTACAATCTAAAATATGGCACAAATGCACCTATCTACCAGACAGATCACAGAAGTAGAGAACAGACAGGCATGGGGAGGGAGAGGGATGGCTGGGAGCTGGGGCTGGCAACTGCATACTGGGACATTTAGAAGGGATAAACTACAAGGTCCTAAAGTATACCACAGGGAACTAGATTCAATACCATGTGATAAGTCATAATGGAAAAGAATATAAAAAAGAATGCTCATATATAAATAATTGAGTCACTTTGCTGTACAGCAGAGACTGGCATAACACTGTAAATCAACTATACTTCAATACAAAATACATTTAAAAAAGAAAAAAAGAATATCACACCCCATACGGGGCAGAGCCAAAGGATTAGATGCCCTTTGGGAGAGAGTTCTCTTCACCTTTTCTGTTGCTGACTTCAGTCAGTTTTATTAACTTGATGAAGATGATCCATACTGAGGAATGTTTGAGAAGCAGACTCTATTCTCCATCATCCCCCAAATGCTCTCTTAACACAGCAGATGTCACACAACTTTTGTGTGATACAACCTATCTGGGATTATGATCTATACCAAGAACTAGAAAATCTGTTTCCAGGAACTAGACAACATTGCTTATGACTGAGATTCTAGCACCATATTTCCCAGGACTGAATCCTAGTTCCATGGACTGTTAGCTCTACAAGCTTGCGCAAGTTACTTACTCTTTCTGCCTCACTTTTCTCATCCATAAATAGTGAATAGTGAATAGTGAAAACAGAATAATAGTGTCATCATAATAAAATTGTAGTGAGAAATAAATTAGTACATAACATATAGTAAGAGCTTAGCAAATACCATTATCAGTATCATCAATGTATTTTTATATTTATAAGTCACTTTTTTCAAAAACATAATTTCCTATCTGTAAAATTAAGTTAAAATAGGTCTTGCATACTTAAGAGATTGATTGTCATTATGATTTATGATAATATAAAAGCATTATGTATAATGTGAAGTGATTATTCTGCCTTGAGTTTTTAGATAATTTAATGCATGTCTATCCTGTTAGATTTTGGACTCCTTAAACACAAACATCCATATTTTGCTCATGTCTGTACCCTCATGACACCAAAGAGAATTTCATACTCATTAGATATTAAGTACCTGCTGAATTTTAAAACTAGTGAATAAATAAAAATGTATTATTATCACCTAGCCTAGTGATTTTTTAAACTACATATCGTGGCCTACTAGTGGACTATAAAATAAACAGCAATTTATGACTATTATTTTCATAAAAATGAAGTAGGTTGGAAAATATCAGTTTTTACCACATGGTAAGATGTTATCTTTTTGAAATATTGTTTTGGGCTTATAACACAAAACCTCCAGTATTGAGACTGGTGAATTCCCAGCTGTGACTGTCCTACACACTGTAACATCTGAATTCACCTGGATAATCAAACAACAAAGAATTCTAGCTAACCGAACTGTATCGAGGGCAGAGCTTCTGCCTTCTGTTAAAGATGTATTATGATTTGGTTTCTGAAATAAACTTCTTCAGTATTCAACTAACATAAATCAATGAACAGCACTAAAACTTTCTTTGGCAGCATGCCTCAGCTACATGACTCGATTATCTTCCTAGTGAATATGGCCTACAGATACAAACACTGCAAGGCATTCAAACTGGGGACCAGGAGGCCACATTTAGCCCCAGATATTTTGTTTGTCCTGTCGTTTAAAAAAAAAATTCAGCTTAGATGCCTTTACAAAAGATACACAGGCTCCAGTTGGAGTGTGGCTGTTGACCACCACTTCCCCGTGTATGATCCCCAGCCTGCCCAACTCTTCCCCACTGACACCCCTGCGGGCAGACATATTTGAGACCTGTCATGTAGCAGCACACCTGGAAGATTAACATTAAGAGGGATGCTAAGGTCACATCTTCAAGCCACAGTCCAGAATAAAAACCAACAGACTGGGAATTCTCTTCCAACTCTGTAACTATCTGACTGAGTAATGAATCGATAGCATCACCAACTCAATGGACGTGAATTTGAGAAAACTCCGGGAGATAGTGGAGGACAGAGGAACCTGGCATGCTGCATCCATGGGGTCACAGAATCAGACACGACTTAGGGACTGAACAACAACAACAAATTATGAGTCAGAAGAGAGGCCTTGGTTGCTTCTCCTTCTCTCAGCAGTAAAATGAAGGTGCTGAATTACAAGATTCTCTCTAGTTCTTAAATGTTCCTATTTTTCTCAACACTTGGGTTGTCATTTCTTCTTTCTCCTCCAAATGAAGCCCAGAGGGAAAAACCATGGCCACTGAAATGTTCCAGTTGCCAAGTCCCATTTAATTAAGGTTTTACCATAGAATGCATCCATAAATAGTGTCAGCTGTCAGGAGCTACACTTAGAGCAATACTCAAGAGAAAAGAGGAAGTATGCTGGGGAAAAAAGTATGCTGAGAAGAAAATCTCAGTTATCCCCGTGAAATTCTTCAGGAATGAGGTGGTCTGTTCTTGGTGCTTGGTGGAATGCTGGAGCTCCTAGAAAATACGACAATTTTTCCAGGAAGGGCATATTTTTAAAGATAACTCAATATCCTAAGGCCTGTTCCTCCTTGAAGCTCTAGTCTAGTCCTAATAAAAATAACTGCCATTGATTACTTGTGCTGCTATGCTGTGCTCAGTCACTCAGTTGTGACTGACTCTTATGTACTGCAGCCCACCAGGCTCCTCAGTCCAAGGGATTTTCTAGGCAAGAATCCTGAGTGGGTTGCCATCTTCTCCTCCAGGGGGTCTTCCCAACCCAGGAATCTAACCTGCATTTCCTTTGTCTCTTCCATCTCCTGCACTGGCAGGCAGATTTATTACCATTGAGCCACCAGGAAGCTCCACTGATTACTTACCATTTGCCATTTATCTAACCCACCTTAACTCTCACCTTCCCAACATCCCTGCAAAGGTGTTATCCTTATTTTCAGGCAAGCCTGGCAATGGTAAATAACTTGCCAAAACTCACACAGCTAGCTACTGATTGAGATTAAAATTCATCAAGAAGAATCATGCTTTGGCCCCTGTTCTAGTCACAGCTGACTCATTGGAAAAGTCCCTGATGCTGGGAAAGATTGAGGGCAGGGGAAGAGGGCATCAGAGGATGAGATGTCTGGATGGCATCACTGATGCAATGGACATGAACTTGGGCAAAATTTGGGAGATGGTGAGGGACAGAGAGGCCTGACATGCTGCAGTCCATGGGTTCACAAAGAGTCGGACATGACTGGGCGGCTGAACAACAACAACCAGTCAGAAGAGGTAATTTTAGAGGTCAAAGTGAAAGCTGGAAGACATTTAGGTCATTCCTTGGCTCTGACCTGCCTTACAAAGTGTGGTCAGTGAAAATGGATTGGGTACCTTATTGAAACCTGCTGCTAAGTCACTTCAGTCATGTCCGACTCTGTGCGACCCCATAGACGGCAGCCCACTAGGCTTCCCCGTCCCTGGGATTCTCCAGGCAAGAACACTGGAGTGGGTTGCCATTTCCTTCTCCAATGCATGAAAGTGAAAAGTGAAAGTGAAGTTGCTCAGTCGTGTCTGACCCTCAGCGACCCCATGGACTGCAGCCTACCAGGCTCCTCTATCCATGGGATTTTCCAGGCAAGAATACTGGAGTGGGGTGCCATTGCCTTCTCCGCAATGAAACCTGAAAGGTTTTAATTAATGTGTCTTCACAACAAGCAAGCTTGTTTTGTAACCATCTGAGTTAGAAAGACTTTTTATGTTGTGTTCCTGAAAATTGATATGTGGCTATTGTTTGGCCTAGTTTTAAACCACTAGAAGGAAAAAAAAAAACAAAACACTTTGTTTTCATTAAAAGCAAGCTCCATGCTTTAAAAGAAGCTTGACTTTCACTGTGTTCACACATGTGTATGTGTATACGTATATGTGTTTGCAGATTAAAGAGACATCACGTATGGTTGAAAACCACTAGCTTTGGGAGAAAAAAAAATACAACCTATGTTTGAGTCCTAGACTTGCCACAAGTTTTCCTCAGTCTCATAGCCATATTCCCTTTCTATGAAGTGGACCACTCACCCTTTCTCACAGGAAAAAAATAAAATGAAATAAGGCACATAAAAGTACACAATAAACACAAAAGCCCTACTTATCAAATCTATGAAATCATCCAGCTTAAGTTGCAGCATTAAAATACATTTATCACTGGTGAAGTATGACACACAATATACTATCAATTTAGAGAGCTTCGAGGTTTTATACATGTTTATGTATTTTTAAACAGTTTTAGAATTGATGAAACAAACACTATTATTTGACTATAAGTTAGCCTGAGAGTACTATTTGTCAATTTAAAATTGAGCAACCCTGGTAGGTAAAGGCAATATTCACCGTGTTTTGCCAGGTCTAGCACAGTGCCTACCAAGCAGTACATGCTTAATAAGTATTTGCTAACTGAATGAAAGAAAATGCAAAAACTTGTTTGGGAGGCCATCTTTAACTTACAGGAAAATTCACCAAAGGTTCTCCTTTAGTAAGCTCACTGAAAATATAGTTCCACTTGCTAACATTCAACTTACCCTTGACTTTGCAAGGGCATGGTCATGGTATAATAATGTTACACATTCATTACCATTTCAAGAGTAATTCATGGAAGCACCAGCCCCTTTTATCTGTCACTTTACAAGCTGGAAAACTTCAGCTTCCTGGACAGACCTTGACAGACTACCACGAGCTGGCCCTGTGATCAGTTACTCTCAGTCTTGGGGAAAACAGACTGAAAAATTCTGTGTGGTAAAGAGTTCCCCAAAGTCAGGTGAAAATCTACACTGAAGTAAACCAGTGAACCAGTGAAGTTGCTCAGTCGTGTCTGACTCTTTGCGATCCCTGTAGCCTACCAGGCTCCTCCGTCCATGGGATTTTCCAGGCAAGAATGTTGGAGTGGGTTGCCATTTCCTTCTCCAGGGGATCTTCCCAACCCAGGGATTGAACCCAGGTCTCCTGCATTGCAGGCAGATGCTTTACCATCTGAGCCACCAGGGAAGCTACACTGAAGTAAAAGTTTCCCTAAATCCTAGATATCCCCATATTTGGCTCTGAGCTCCTTATATATGATTTTATGCTCAAGATCATTGAAATATGGAGGCTTATTCTTTGTAATCCCATTGTGCCTAAAGGTTGTTGGCCCTAGAGTACGTGGCAAATCCTCTGTGGTGGTGAAGCGGAAGGCAGTGACCACAGAAGATGCAGGTAAAGCCCACTCTCAGGGTGCTGAATCTCCAGGCAGAATCTCCTGGGCACCCAACCACTGCTGCCCACTTGACCAAATCTACCTGGAGGAAACGAACTAGCATTTTCTAAGCTCTATATTAAGTGCCTGGGTTTTTTTCATTTATTTACCCATTTAAATGTGAAAGGTCTTTTGATAAGAATTACCATGTCCATTTAATACCCAAGGAGACCAGAGCTCTGAAATGCAGCTGAGTAAGAGCTAAGCAGTGATTGTGAGTCGTTCTCAATATTCATTATCCTCCTCTATGCTAACAGAACCCCTGAGCTTCAGCTGGGCACAGGGTTACAGTTTTATAAAGAATATATTTCTCAGTCTTCTTTCATGTCTTGGGCCTGCCACATGCAAGGTTTCTATAATCTACTAGGTATGTACATGGGACTAAGTAAAGGTCATTATAATATAGGCAGAAATGATGTGTGTAATTTCTGGTATTTATCCTTAAAAAGGAAGATTGATGGTATGCCCTTCTTCCATTCCTTTTCCCTTTCTTCTGGTTGGAATATGGCGTTCCAGTAGGTATCTTGGACCATGAAGTGACCTTGAGGATGGGAGACTTTCACAGGGAAACAACAGGATAGAAGGACTGTGATCCCCAGAGAACCATGGCAGCCTGAAGCGATTTTCTCTAGACTTTTTCAAGGTGAGAAAGAAACTATTAAAAGTCATTGATTTTTTTTTTCTGTTATGTTCATCCAAACCTAATCCTCACTTGGATACCAACTACAACCTAACCACTGGATTTCAATTTTTATTTATCATAACATTTACTGGGAATTACATAAAATCTCTATGATCATGGACAAATCATATAACCTCTTTATGCCTCAATTCCTAGTCTGTAAAACAGTGGCATTGAACTAACAGGATAGCTATTAAAATTCTATGATATAAAAAGCACACAGAGCTTGATACAGCGCCTAGCATATAGTGAGAGTTCAATGAACATAGTTATCTATTTTCTTTTTTGTCATTGTCCTTCAAGTGATAATTTCGCTGAGTCTATTATGTTGTTGTTGCTGTTCAGTTGCTAAGTCATGTCCAGCTCTTTGCAACCCCATGAACTGCAGCACTCCAGGCTGCCCTGTCTTTCACTATCACCTGGAGTTTGCTGTAAGTCATGTCCATTGAGTCGGTGATGCCATCCAACCATCTCATCCTCCGTCACCCCCTTCTCCTCCTGCCCTCAATCCTTCAGGGTCTTTTTCAATGAGTCAGCTCTTCACATCAGGTGGCCAAAGTATTGGAGCTTGGAGTCTATTACGCCTGACTTCAAAACGAGTAACCTCTCCACCTCACCCTGCTATCCAGAGACTGCCTTCCTGGGTAGATCAAGCCCAGAGCAGCAGAGCCCTTGCCTATGTCATCAACAAAATCCCTAAAAGAGTCACCCCTGTCCTTAGAGTATAATTCTCTTTCTTTGATCTGCCTACACAAACTCAATGCAGTCTGGAATATTTTAAGCCACCGAAGTTGATACAAAACTTAAAGCAAAGTGTCAGTATTTATGACACAGCAGTTCTAAGTCTATTTATTTCAATATGGCCAAAATGAGAGTCTGACTGTTTCTCCATTTGTGCTAAAAGTAAATAAAGAACTTGAGTAATAAATTGGAGCACTTTTATATTGTTATTGTATCTTTAATTTCCTGTTATGAAATTT
The DNA here is from genome assembly GCF_029378745.1 of Bos indicus. Classification (NCBI taxonomy): domain Eukaryota; kingdom Metazoa; phylum Chordata; class Mammalia; order Artiodactyla; family Bovidae; genus Bos; species Bos indicus. The sequence goes on from NC_091762.1 coordinate 80,311,868, forward strand.
TTCAAACATATACAAAATTAAATTATATAATGGACCTTTGATACCCATCATTCAGCATTTACAATAACTAAGTTACAGCCAACCATGTTTTATATGTATAAACCCCTAATTTAAGCAAATTCCAGATTTCATCAGCAAATATCATTTTATCAGTAAATATCTCAGTATGTAGCACTTTGATTTTTGGAGAACAACTATCAGATTTCATCTGTAGTAGAAGTAGGGCAAGGTGCCATTCCATCTGTCTGCTGAGAGGCTAAAGTCCACTAGCTCCCTCTCAGGAGACTGACAGAGGAATCTGCATAACCTTCCCGTTTCCTTATTTCTCAGTGGAAATGATGTATTATTCATTCAGCTTTCTGCCTGCCCTCTCACCCACCCCTATTCCCACAAAATCACCCCTTTAAGCACTAGTTGTAATCTCACTACCCAAGAGTTCTAAAAGTCAGCATGGAATTAAATTTTTTCATAACAGCTGAAATTTTTGTAATATTAAACCTGGAAGGAGCTGTAAAGAGGAGACTATCCATTTCAATTTAGAGATAAGAAAACTGAGAAACAGGAGTGAACTGATTCATGTTAGAGCTTTCTAAAATGCAGATCCAATTATGTGACTCAGATGCTTAAAAACCATCCAAGGATTTCCCACTGCCCTCAGTCTAAGGTATTCAGCACAATGGAACCTCCACATTCCAATACCAGCTACTTTCCTCTGGAGAGAAGCATCACCATTTCCGCTTTCCCCATCCTCTAAGTCCAAACACTGAGCTTCTTTAAGAAAACCTGCCTGAGTCACCAGCTACATGTGGCTTGGAGCATGTGAAATATGGCAATTATGACTAAGGAGCTAAGTTTCAAATTTAATTTAAAATCATTTACATTTAAAAATCTGTATTGACTAGGGCTTCCCTGGTGCCTCAGACAGTAAAGCATCCGCCTGCAATGCAGGAGACCTGGGATCAATCCCTGGGTTGGAAAACCCCCTGGATAAGGGCATGGCAATGAATCCCCATGGACAGAGGAGCCTGGCAGGCTACAGTCCATGGGGTCGCAAAGAGTCAGACACAACTGAGTGACTAAGCACATATGTGACTGACTGCTGCTGCTGCTGCTGCTAAGTCGCTTCAGTCGTGTCCAACTCTGTGCGACCCCATAGACAGCAGCCCACCAGGCTTCCCCGTCCCTGGGATTCTCCAGGCCAGAACACTGGAGTGGGTTGCCATTTCCTTCTCTAATGCATGAAAGTAAAAAGTGAAAGTGAAGTCTCTCAGTCATGTCCGACTCTTAGCGACCCCATGGACTGCAGCCTACCAGGCTCCTCCATCCATGGGATTTTCCAGGCAAGAGTACTGGAGTGGGGTGCCATTGACTGACTGCTGCTGCTGCTGCTAAGTTGCTTCAGTCATGTCCGACTCTGTGCGACCCCATAGACGGCAGCCCACCAGGCTCCCCCGTCCCTGGGATTCTCCAGGCAAGAACACTGGAGCGGGTTGCCATTTCCTCCTCCAATGCTTGAAAGTGAAAAGTCAAAGTGAAGTCACTCAGTCGTGTCCAACTCTTCTCGACCCCATGGACCCCACGTCCGACTCTTCGAAGCCCACCAGGCTCCTCCATCCATGGGATTTTCCAGGCAAGAGTACTGGAGTGGGGTGCCGTTGCAGCTCCCAAATGACAACATCATTTAAAATTCACACATGTGCATGGTAAACCATCAATGAAGGATTGCATTCAAATGTGGAGATACATCACATGAGCATATTCCTATATTACTTGTCTCACTGGAAATATAATGTTTAAAGAGCAAAATAAAAGAAATAGCTTCTCAAAAACAGCCAAAAAGAAAAAAACCCTGCCTGAACAACCTTGCTGGTCCTTCAGACCCCCTACATAGAAAGCACTTCCCCCAGAAAACCATCAAAGTTCTTAAAACCAAGTTAGATATAATCCCATGTAGTCCCACAGAACATCATATGTCTTCTAACATAACACTTGCAACACATTACATTGAAATTTCCTGTTACATGTACGATTTCTCATATCAGATTGTAAGCTCCATGATGGCAGGATCATGCTTGGTACCTAACTCTGTGCCTGACACAACGCAGACCCCTGGTAAATACTGAATGACTACTGGCACTAGGAAGAGTCCATGAAAGACTTAAGGGAAGAGGGTTCTAAATACTGTTTAGCACCCAACAAAGATTAGCCATTACATTTATTGCTGCCTAAGGCCACACAGCTGCATATAAGAAACCGGTTTCCTGACCAGTCCAGGGCAGAGATCTTAGTATTCCATCACTGCACTAATATGAATTCAGCCGTTAACACTGTCACTTATTTCTCTTTTCCTATGTAAATGAAACCATATCTACTGGATTAAGAAAAACACACTTAGACTTGTAGCCTTTTGAAGTCATTTTTGTTTGACAGTATTTACTTTTTGACCTAAGGAAGAGATTAATATACTCTGGATAATCTTTTTCTGAAAGACTTATAGATCATTATTTCTAAAGAATATTTCCTTTGGGACAGATACTGTTTATGAATCATAGAAAACAACTCTTTCATCTTTGCCTCTGAAATCACTATGCCCATGTGGTATAAAAAAAAAGGAACCATATGTTGATGACAAATGAGATAGAGAAGTTTTTAAAAGAAGGTAGATGATCACAAATTACAAAAACAAAATGCCCAAGTGGTGGTAAGTACATTTTAAGCTTATTACTGCAAAGATAATTACGGTAAAGTTTTTCTATCACCTTTAAAGTTTTGGCTGAAAGATCAAAAAGCATAAATATGTTGGTTTTCAATTCAAGAAAGATTTACTGAGTGGGTGTTACCATGAGACCAGTTTCCTTACACTTATTCCCATCATAAGTTTCAAGGGGAAGCAATCTGGAACAGGGTAAAAAAACAGCAAATTGTATAATTTGGGAAAACTTAACTCTGTTTTCAGAACCTGGGCTTTAGAGATAGATCTGTGCTTCCAGCTGGATGTTTGTACTTGGACAAAATATGTAACTTCTTTTTAGTTAATTGGGGTATTACCCCGCACAGAGTGGCTGTACCTACTAAATTAGTTAGGGTAGGTATGGTGTATATTTATTCTCTTATCAGACAAGAGCAGCACTTCCTTTTCCTGAGATATCCTCTCTGTGGTTGATATTAGAGCTGCCATGGCCCAGGGGTGGGTACCTGAAACCAAACTAGGCCAACCATGGCCTTTTCAGAGGATGTTTCCATTTAAAACCAGACACAGAGTAAGTCCATCCCTAGAGCAAGGAGAGCTGTAGAAGACCTGCTTTCTGACAAGGGGAGATACATGATCTAAGAGAAAAACGCTGCCAAGGAGAGAGAAGTACGTATGGGAGAGGAGGAGAGAGAGCAAGAGAAAATAGCATTTATATCCTAGGAATTCAGGAAACTCAGATGCGCTTCTCCCCTTTCCATGGTGACAAGATTCCCCTTTTTTAAGTTCAGTTAATTCAAACTGGTTCCTGTCATTTGTAACCAAAGGAATCCTACATACTGCAGTACCTAGCACAACCCTGTATCACCTTAACTCAATGCACTGAAATTATTTGCTTACGTAATTGGATTCTAACAATTCTCGTCTACTCCCCTACTACACTTACAGAGGAAATGTTAATACGTCTAAACAAAAGCTTGCTTGGAAACCTAGTAAAAATAATAAGCTCCCTGCTATTAGAATCATCCATTCAATTAAACCTTCTACATTTTCTGGCTATAACTAACATTTTTTCTATATGTATGCTATGTTCTGCAAAGAACTGCCATGTAGTGTAGCACTGCCCAACAAAAACATAATGCAAGCCACAAATATATGTAATTTTAAATTTTCTAGTAGACACATTCTAAAAAACTAATAAGAAACAAGTAAATTAACTTTAATAATGTATTTTGTTTAATTCAATGAATACAAAATACTGCCATTTCAACATGCAGTCAATGGGAAAAAAAAGTAATCAATGAGCTATTTTATACTTTTCACATGAAATCTTCAAAATCCAGTGTGTGATTTACACTTACAGCACATGTCATTTTGGACTAGGCACATTTTAAGTACTCAAAGGCTACTTATAGTAGTGGTGACTATATTAGACAGTGCAGATGAAAAAACGTCTCAATCTTTACAACAACTCTAAAAAGACTAAGGCTTCTGTCATTGAAACGCAAAGAAATCAAGTACAGTTGACCCTAGAACAACAATCCCCAACACAGTCGAGAAGCCACATATAACTTTATATTGAGCCCTCCACATAGGCAGTTCCTGCACTGCCTGTGGGTTCAACCAACCACGAATCCTGTAGTACTGCAGCATGTATTTATTTATTAAAATCTCTGTATAAGTGGACCTGCCCAGTTCACACCCACGTTGTTGAAGGGTCAACTGTAATTTGTTCGTAGTCAACAGCTAGACAGTGCAAAACCAGACACAAACCTTGAACTTTGGCCTCCCAATTTTATTCTCCTTATCACATTATGCTGACTGTACAATAAGAACACAATCCCATTTTTCAAATACAGCCAGATCAATCAAATAAATTAAGAGTGATGTGGCTTCACCTATAAAATGGAAGGTTTGGACAGGTGGTCTCTACATATAAGGGTTATATTTTGTGATTCACCACTAGGACAGAGAGCCTACCAAGGGGACAGAGGAGCTCAAATGGGAGGAATAGCCCCAAATCCACCATTCTCTATATCAACTGGTTCATAAGATTCTTACTGTCACAAATCACTGAGTTTCCTCCGTCACGCCTTCTTCTCTAGCAAGCTATTACTCTATTCACAAAATCAAAATCAAAATCATTGCAAATAAAACTGTTCACTGAAACAGCTGTTTAACAGCCTTCAGTGGAGCTTTAACATGAGAGCTAGTCCAGCAAAACCATTTCTTTAAGCAACAGGGAGAAACAGAAAGCACACAGCCTCATCTACTGCCAATGGCCCAACCCTCCCATTATTGACAACAGGGAGACAGCTATTTCCTTAACAGCTAGAGCTGACAGGTCAGGATCTCAAGACAAAAAGAGGCATTTGTTGATGTATCTTAACCATTATAATTTTCTCTGGATCTTTTCATACAAAACCTATTGCTATTTTTTTTGCAGCAACAAATGGATTCTTTGTTTGGTAGTAGAATGTCAATCCTGCAAATTAACAAGAAACTTGTTTTACAGTGAAGATAACTGTGTGAAAATGTTCAATATTGTGCCTGGAACATAGCAATTTATGTTGGTTTCCTCTACATCACAGAGTAAATGACATTGTCAACGAATACTTAATGTCTGAGAAAATACCTACAATATAATGTTAAGAGAAATGAACAAATACGAACCTGATTCTAAAATGCGAATCACATTCTTAAAAAAAAAAGAAAAAGTCTACCTCTATATGTGCATAGACAAAATGATGGAGGAAATTAACATATTTAACAATGGTTATCTCTTGATGGTGATATTAGGGATGATTTAAAGCTTTGCATGTTCTGGAAGACTGTTTATAAAAATGGCTCCAGTCATTCACCTCCCCCACCTCCCACCCCTTGCCATCCACATTACTTTGTAATATTACTTCACATTTGCTCTCATCAAGAAATCGTTTACTTCCACATTCCTAGATTCTGGGCTGGTCTTGTAACTTGCTTTGAACAACAGAGTGTTATGGACTGAATGTTTGTGTCCCTCCCCACAATCCATATTTGTAGCCCTAAACCCTAATGTTACAGGAGATGGGGGATTTGCAAGATAATTAGATACCTGAAATTAGGAGGGTGAGGCCCCGGGGACTAGTGTCCTTATAAGACAAAGACATTCTCTCTGTGTCGTGTGAAGATGCAGCAAGATGGTAGCCACCTGCAAGCCAGGAAGAGGGCCCTCACCAGGAATGGAATCAGCAGGCACCTTGTTCTTAAAATTCTCAGTCTCCCAAACTGTGAGAAATGCATGTCTGTTATTTAAGCCACCCAATCTATGGCTGGACTAAGACGGAGGGAAAGTGACACTGTACCAGCTCCAAGCGCAGGCCCAGACCTTGTGGAATTCTGCTTGCTCTCTTGGCTTCCTTTTCCTTCCCTAGGTTATCCTGCCACAGGATGGGAGACCACAGGGAGAACCTGGTTCAGTCACTCTAGATATGTGAGCAAACTTCACCGACAACAGCAGATTTTTTGGCCCAGATCAGAACTGCCCAGCTGAGCCCACTCACTAACCAAAATAATTGTGAGCTGAATAAATGTATACTGTCTTAAGCCACTAAGTCTGGGGTTGGTTTACTATGTAGCAAACCTAATTGATAAATTTTTATTTTCCAGAGTTTCTACAACGAAAAGCATAACATTCATTTAAAGGACAAAAAGCAACCTTTTTGGACAAATCAGTCATAGTCATTGACAGGAGGAGCTTACAGTCTAAGAACAAAAGAGTGGATCGATACTCTGATGGAAGTATCTTTTGGGTACACTGGAGGTCCACAGAACAGAGCTGTCAAATCATGGGGGTGGGGGAGGCTAGCATACTTGATTTGGATACTAGTTTCAAGAATGTGTTAACTTTATAAAAATTCATCAACTGTATACTTAGAAATTGTGTGTACTTTTCCATATATTTAAAAGCTTAAAAATTCAATTATTTTTAGGGCATTATCATACTCACAAATCAATATGAAGAATTCTGATGCCAAAGTTTACCAGTTTATCTCCTGAGAACACTCTAAGTTTCCTATTCATGTAATGTTCTTACTTTTATATATTGCCAATTTGGCCTTTTCCCAATGTTGTCATTAGTTATAAATTTCTCATGTTGGAGTTAAGCTTTTTAAAAAATGATATGTTTCAGTTGTACAACACTATAATTTGATATCTATACACACTACATAGGAATAACTCCCCAAAATCTAGTTCCCATCCATCACCATACAGTTAACTCTCTGCACCCCTTTCACCCACACATCAGTTCTCTGTATTTATCTTTGTTTTTGCTTTGTTTTATTTGTACATCTTTTTGCTTTTTGTTCCACATGAGTGAAATCATATTTGTCTTTTTCTTTCTGACTGATTTCACTTAGCAAAATACCCATAAGTACATCCTTACTGTCACAAATGGCAAAGATTTTATTGTTTTTATAACTGAGTAGTATTCCTGTGTTTGTGTGTGTGTGAGTGTGTGTGTGTGTGTGTGTGTGTGTGTACACACACCATATTTTCCTTATCCATTTATCCATGAATGAAAACTTAGGTTATTTTCATATTTTGGCTATAGTAAATAATGCTGCTATGTACATAGGGATAGAAGAATCTTATTGAATTAGTATTTTCCTATTCTTTGAAGAAATACCCCAAAGTAGATTCGCTGGATCATATGATAATTCTATTCTTGATTTTTCAAGGTCTCTCCATAATGTTTTACATAGCGGCTGCACCAATTCAAAATCCCACAAACACTATACAAGTTCCCTTTTCTCTACATCTTCTCCAATATTTGTTATTGTCTTTTTGATAATAGCCATTCTAACCGGTGTAAGGTGATATACCCTTGTGGTTTTACTAGAACTTTATTAATATTTACTAATGTTGAACATACTTATTGTGCTTATTGGCCAGCTCTATGTCTTCTTTGGAAAAATGTCTATACAGAGCCTCCACTAATTTTTCAATCAGGTTGTTTGGTATTTTGTTGTGGAGGTGTATGAGTTCTTTATATTAGATATTAAGTACAAATCAGGTATATGATTGAAAATATATTCACTCATTGAGTAGGTTGCCGTCTCACTTTGATGATGGTTGCTTTTGCTGTGCAGGAGCTTTTCATACTTTGATGTACTCTCATTTGTTTATTTTTGCCCTTGGTTCCCTTGCCTTTAGAGGCAGATCCACAGAAACATCACTAAGACTAATGTCAGTGAGGTTACTACCTATGTTTTCTTCCATCACTTTTATGATTTCAGGTCTTACATTTGAGTCAATCCATTTTGAGTTATTTTTTGTGTGATACAGTTTTAGTCTTTTGCATGTGGCTGTCCAGTTTTCACACCATTTATTGAAGAGACTTCCCTTTCTCCATTTTATATTCTTGGCTCTTTTGTAAAATAATTGTCAGTATACATATGGCTTTAGTCCTGGGCTCTCAACTTGGTTCCATTGATCGGTGAGTCCATTTTTGTGTCAAACCTATACTGTTTTGATTACTATAGCTTTGTAATATAGTTTGAAATCAGAGCGCATGATACCTCCAGGTTTGTTCTTTTTTCTCAATATTGCTTTGAATATTTGGGATCTTTTATGGTTCTATACAGTTTTGTGAAATATGCCATGGAATTTTGATATGGATTTCTTTCAACCTGTGGATTGTTTTGGGTAGTATGGACATTTTAACAACATTAATTCTTCCAATCCATGAAGACAAAATATCTTCCCATTTATTTGTGTCTTCTTCTATTCCTTTCACCAATGTACAAGTGTTCCACCTCTGTGGTTAGATTTATATCCAACTATTTTATTCCTGTCAATGCAATTGTAAATGTAAATGCTTAATTTTTCTTTCTGATAGTATATTATTGGCATATAGAAATATCACATATTTCTACATATTAAATTTGTATCCTGCAACTTTACTGATTCATTGATAAGTTCTAATGGCTCTTTGGTGGAGTCTTTAATGTATAATATCATGTAATCTACAAATAGTGACAGTTTTACTTCTTTTCTGATTTGCATGCCTTCTATTTCTTTTTCTTGCCTAACTGCTGTAACTAGGTCTTCCAAAACTATGTTGAATAAAAGTGATGAGAGTGGGCATATTTGCCTTGTTCCTGATTTTAGAAAAAACCCTTGACTATGATATGATGTTAGCTGTCTGTTTCTTATATATGGCTTTTATTATGTTGAGGAACATTTCCTCTATGCCTACTTTATTGAGAATTTTTATCATTAATGGTTGAATTTTATCAAATGCTTTTTTCTTCTTCTACTGAGATAATCATTTGATTTTTATCCTTCATTTTGTTAATGTAGTGTATCATGTTGATTTGCAAATGTTGAACCATCCCTGCACTCCTGGAATAAGTTCCATCTGAGCACAGTATATGACACTTCCAATGTATTGTTGAAATTGGTTTACTGATATTCTTTTGAAGATTTACATCTATGTTCATCAAGAATATTGACCTGTAATTTTCTTTTGTGGTGTCCTTGTCCAGTTTTGATATCAGGATAATGCTGGCCTCATAAAATGTGTTTTGAAGCATTCCCTTCTCTTCAATTTTTTTTTCAGAGTTTGAGAAGGATAGTTGTTAAATTCTTTGAATATTTCAAAGAATTACTGGTGAAGCTGTCTGGTGACAGATTTCTGCTTTTTGGGAAGTTTTTGATTACTGATTCAAATTCCTTACTCCTTACTAGTAATTGGTCTATTCAGGTTTTCTATTTCCTTATTTCAGTTTGGGTAGACTACAAGTTTCTAGGAATTTGTCCATTTCCTTTTATCCAATTTGTTGGCGTGTAATTGTTCACAGTACTCTTATGATCCTTTATATTTCTGTGGTATCAGCTGTAACTTACACTCTTTCATTCCGATTTTATTTATCTGAGCACTCTCTTTTTTTTTTTTCTTGGTTAGTCTAAATAAAGCCTTGTCTATTTTGTTTATCTTTTCAAAGAACCAGCTCTTACTTTCATTGATCTTTTCTACCTTCTTTCTAGGCTCCATTTTATTTCTGCTTTGATTTTTATTTCCACTCTGATCCCTCCTTCTACTATTAGTAACTTTGGGCTTCATTTGTTCTTCTAGTTCCTTGAGGTGTACAAATTGTTTATTTGAGATTTTTCTTGTTTCTTGAGGTAAGCCTTTATTGCTGTGAACTTCTCTCTCAGAACTGCTCTTGCTGTATCCTGTATAATTTAGTATGTCATATTTCTGTTGTCATTTGTCACTATGCCTAGATATTTTTTCTCTTTTAATCTGCATACTTTTGTGGGTTTTCCAGTTTTCTTCTTGTATTTCATTTTTAGTTTCATACCACTTTGGAAGGAAAAAATGTTTGAAATTATTTCAGTTTTCTTGAATGTATTGACATTTGTTCTTGGGGTGAAACTGTGATCTATCCTGGAGAACATTCTAGGTGCACTTGAGAAGAATGTGTATTCTGATGTTCTATACATATCTATTAAGTCAATCTAGTCTAATGTGTCATTTAAGGCTGATGTTTCTTTATTGATTTTCTGTCAGAATGATCTATCCATTACTGTAAGTGGGTTTAAACTCCCCTACCAATATTATGCTGTTTTCAATTTCTCCCTTTAAGCCTGTTAATGTTTGCTTTATATATTTTGGTCCTTCTATGTAGGGTACATATATTTTTATATATGGTACATTTTCTTGCTGAGTCCCCTAATTATTGTAATTTTAGTTAATCTTACTACTTTGTCTTTTAATGTTCATACTTGCTTTATAAGTGATTGATCCAATACCTTTACTATATATTTACCTTTCAAAAGAGATTTCTACTTTTGTATATTTTCTTACTAGTATTTCTAATACTATTATTAGAAAATTAGTATTTCTAATACTATTATTAGAAGAGTAGTATTTCTAATACTACTTAGAAACTTTAGTATTAGAAATACTAAGTAGTATTAGAGTATTAGAGTAGTACTATTAGAAATACTAAGTAGTATTAGAAATACTAAGTATTTCTAATAGTAGTAGTAGTACTAATACTTAGTAGTAGTATTAGAAATACTAATTAGTATTAGAAATACTAATTAGCATTAGAAATACTAAGTATTTCTAATACTTAGTAGTAGTAGTACTAATACTTAGTAGTAGTATTAGAAATACTAAGTAGTATTTCTAATACTACTTAGAAATTACTACTTAGAAATACTTTTAAGAAATACTTAAAAGTATTTCTAATACTATTATTAAAAAAGTAGAAATTAATATTTCTACTTTTGTATATCTTCTTCTTTCAGCTTAGAGAAGCTGGAATTTCATGTCAGACCAATTTAGTGGTAATGAACTCCTTCAGGTTTTGCTTATCTGTAACTCATCTTTCCTTCAATTCCAGATGATAATGCTTCCAGGTAGAAAATTCTTGGTTGGAATTTTTCTTCCTTTCTTCCCTTTGAATATGTTATGCTACTCCCTTGTGACCTGTAAAGTTTCTGCTAAAAAATCTGAGAAGCCTTATGGAATTTCCCTTGTATATAAGTTGTTTTTCTCTTGCTGTTTTTAAAATTCTCTCTTTACCCTTTATTTTTATCATTGTAATTATAAAGTATCTTGATGTAGTTCTCTTTGGGTTCATCTTATTTGGAACTTTCTGGGTTTCCTGGACCTGGATGTCTGTTTCTTTCCTCAAATTAAGGAAGTTTACAACCATTATTTCTTCAATTAATTTTTCTCCCTTTTTCTGTCTTCTCCTTCTGGGACTCCTATAATGCAAATGTTACTCTGCTTGATGTTGTTCCAGAGGTCTCTTAAGGAGCCTTCTTTTTAAATTGTTTTTTCAATTTGCAGCTCTGTCCGAGTGATTTCCATTGATTTGTCTCACTGATTCATTCTTCCACTTCATCCAGTCTGCTGTTAAACACTTAAAGTGTATTTTCCAGTTCAGTTATGACTTCTGTTTGATGCCTCCTTATATTTTCCATCTCTTTGTTGAAGTTCTCACTATGTTCAACCATTTGTCTCCCAAAGTTGGTGAGCATCTTTATAATCATTATTTTGAACTCTTCATCAGATAGGCCGCTTATCTTCCCATTTCTGCAGTGGCAGTTCCCTTTCTGTTTGAAAATCAGTCTGCAGACCCCAGTTTGTTGATTACTGCTGGTATATTAATGTGCCCAAGAGGTAAAGGATATTGCTAATGGGCATCTCACAGGTCAAAAAGCTGTAATATTGGTGGGCACAGATTAAGCATTTAGAAGCTGTTAGGGCACTCACCCCCTAACCCAAAGACTCCCATTCTAGAATAAGTTGGTCATGGAATGGGTTAGATTGACACTAGGTCACCCTCCAACTTGAGAAGATTTCTGTGCAATGAGGTACACTGTAAAATACCACACAATCCCCAACCACATGGCACATCACTCTCATGTATTAATTTGGCTCCAAAAGACCCAAACTTGGCTAAAAGATATGAGATCCTTAAAAATCCAAAGAGTTAAATATACCATCTTTCAGCACAACTGCTTATTTTATTTCTAAGAATTATATGGTCTCAGAAACTCAAGATATCTACAAAAATAGCAAAATCTTACTTAAAACAACCTAGAGTTACAATAGCCACTATGAGGACTGTTACATTTAGACAAGATCATTCATTTACGATGTACACTTGACAGTAAGGATTCCCATATCAAGCAAACACAATGGAATTCCTAGTTTAATCTGGTATGTGAAGTGAAAGTGACAGTGAAGTTGCTCAGTCGTGTCTGACTCTTTGCGACCCCATGGACTACCAGGCTCCTCCCTCCATGGGATTCTCCAGGCAAGAGTACTGGAGTGGGTTGCCATTTCCTTCTCCAGGGGATCTTCCCGATCCAGGGATCAAACCCGGGTGTCCTGCATTCCAGGCAGACGCTTTAACCTCTCAGCCACCAGGGAAGCCACCAGGGAATCTGGTATGTAGAGAATTCTAAAAAGCTCCAAGATTCAAAATAGCTTCATTGAAAGTGTTAGTCACTCGGTCGTGCCCAACTCTTTGCGACCCCATGGACTGCAGCCCACCAGGCTCCTCTGTCCATGAGATTTTCCAGGCAAGGATGCTGGAGTGGGTTGCCATTTCCTTCTCCAGGGGATCAAACCCTGGTCATTTCCTTCCCAACCCAGGGATCAAACCCTGGTCTCCTGCATGGCAGGCAGATTCTTTACCGAGTGAGCTACAAGGGAAGCCCATTGAAAGGTCTGTCGCAAAAAGGTAATGAAAAATTAAAGATATAAAAGATACCCAAAGTAAAATAATCTAATACTGAGATAAACTCCTACTGCTCCCCTCTATCCTTTTTTGAGTACTCATTCTAGTAATCCTTTGTCTGAATTGCCTTTCACTTTAAAGAGACTGTAAAACAGTTACTTTTTAATCCCCGGTCAAATATAAAACTCAGGGCTACAGTTAAAGAATTTCCAAAACCCAGGGAGGACACTCAAAAGTTTTTGTAAATGGATTATATTCAGAGTCTGATATTAAAAAAAAAAAAAAAAATGAGGCCTTCTCCCTTAAGCTAAAATAAAACTATGTACCCAGAGAGGAATTTTTTTCCCCTAAAGCCCTTGTGAACCAACCTATGATGTCTTTCAAGTTGCAAAAGATTTCTTTAAGAAATTAAAAGCGACTATCCTTGTCTTATGAATCAAGTCTTTATAAGACCCAAGATGGAACTCCAGAAACAACTAAAAAATCTTCAACCTTCCCCTGTGTATCTCAAAAGGTTATTGTGGTAAGCATTGTTAAAATTCTGGTCTTAGTGAATAAAAGTCCTTCTTGAAAGAGTCTGCTTTTTTTCCCTGAGCTTTTGAGATATAAATGTTCTACTTGGTATTCTCAGAAAACTCTTATATTCCTATCTAGGTCATTTGTTTAAAATGCAGACTTCAAGGAGGTAATTCTTATCAGAAGAAAAACAAAAAGGAGGGAAGGTTATTTGGAAGTTGGGCAAAAGAAAAATCTTTAATTTCTACTCCACAAATATTAGTAGAAAGCTGTAGCTCTGAGCAAGTGAACTTAACTTATTCCAACTGCCAAACATAATTTGGATCCAACTGTTCTTTTATAAACTAAGTTTTGTAAGTTTTGTATTATCATACCTGTCTTATGTCTAAAATTTTACAACAAAGGCTATATGGTCACTATTTGCATTTGTGTCTATATGTTAATATGTTTATAGATGTGTGATATTTTTCTACCTCTGAATGGTATTGCCAAAATTGATCTGCTAAAGAGCTCTATTTAGTTGGGTTGAAGGTCAAGCACTTTTAAGGATTGAGTACTTGAAAACTCTCAGAAATACAAAAACAAACCAAAACGTTTTTCAAGTTCACATGATTTGGAATAATCTTGGTTAAATAAAAACTAGTTTTTCTGCTGCATTAATTAAAATAAGTATATATTCAGAATTATCAGCATTAAAAACAACGCAGGTTAATGCTCAATATCACTCATTATTAGAGAAATGCAAATCAAAACTACAATGAGATATCACCTCACACTGGTCAGAATGACCATCATCAAAAAAATCTACAAACCATAAATGCTGGAGAGGGTATGGAGAAAAGGGAACCCTCTTGTACTGTTGGTGGGAATGTAAATTGATACAGCCACTATGGAAAACAGTAGAGATTCCTTAAAAAACTAGGAATAAAACCACCGTATGATCCAACAACCCCACTACTAGGCATATACACTAAGGAAACCAAAACTGAAAAAGACACATGTACCACAGTGTTTGCTGTAGCTCTGTTTACAACTGCTGGGACATGGAAGCAACCTCGATGTCCATCAACAGACGAACAGATAAAGAGGCTGTCGTACATATGTACAATGGAATATTACTCAGCCGTAAAAAGGAATGCATTTGAGTCAGAACTAATGAGGTGGATGAATCTAGAGCCTATTATACACAGTGAAGTAAGTCAGAAAGAGAAAAACAAATATCATATACTAATGCATTGGAAACTTAAAACTTCAGAATTTCACTAAGTTAAATGATGGAAATTTATTGAGTATCAAGGTCATTTCCAAACAAGACAAACTAATAAAAAATTAACTACTAAACAGTAGTTATGTCTTGGCTTTCTACTGTAGAGAAACTAAAACTACATTTGAGTTTATTAGTAAACATGTCTCAAGCCACATTAAAAGCTGCATATGAGGAAACATATGTTTCTAGAAATTACAAAATGTACGCATAAGTTTGCCAATGTAAATGATGTTGGCATAACATACAGTTCATAATTGTCTACTTATTTGTTTTCATTAAAAAAAAAAAAAAAAAGCTTTTTAAGGTTAAAATGGGGAAGGAAATGGAAACCCACTCCAGTTATTCTTGCCCAGATAATCCCATGAACAGAGGAACTTGGCAATCTACAATCCATGGGGTCGCAAAAGAGTTGGACACAACTTAGTGACGAAACAACAAACAAGGGTTAAAATTTCTAGTATATGTAATTAAAACTAC
Organism: Bos indicus; assembly: GCF_029378745.1. Lineage (NCBI taxonomy): Eukaryota > Metazoa > Chordata > Mammalia > Artiodactyla > Bovidae > Bos > Bos indicus. Next base: position 80,327,067 of record NC_091762.1, read on the forward strand.
TAAAAATAATATGAAAACCACTTCCATATACAAGGAAAGTAGGATGTGTGTTTTCGGTAGGAGAAGGTATGAGAAATAGAGATGTACTTTTTGTTAAAGAAAAAAAAGTTAAGGAAATCTCTTCTCTTAAGCTATCTATGATTTATCTCAGTTTAGTTAAGTGCATCTTTGCTCATGGGCTTCCCAGGTGGTGCCAGGGGTAAATGAAGGAGACACACAAGATGCAGGTTCAGTCCCTGGGTCGGCAGGATCCCCTGGAGGAGGGCATAGCAACACACTCCAGTATTCTTGCCTGGAGAAGCCCATGGACAGAGAAACCTGGCAAGCTGCAGTCCACAGCGTTGCAAAGAGTCAGACATGACTGAAGTGACTTAGCATGCATGCATGCATAGTTGCTGTGTGGGCTTTGGGCCTATAAATGCCTTGACGGCTGGTGCATAATGAGCAATGCCTCTTAGGTCATCTAACTGTGCCCTAACTGTTCACAAACTGGAACATCTCCCTGGTCAACTCCCCTGAATTTACACTGCCAAGTTAGAAAGGACCTCATGATTCAGAATTAGCTCCCATTTGCAGGGCCCCAATGCCTCAGTTAGGAATAAATAAAAATAAGGCTATAATTAGGAATATCTCCTTAACTCCTGAAACCACTGCAGAATCCTATGCTAAAGCAATAACTGCCCCCAAAACTCCTTAGACTCTCTGGCCAAAGTTGTTCCTGATAACTGGATAGTCCTTGATTGCCTGGACTTAGGGAAACTTCATAATCAAATACAGACCCTGGAACACTCTCAACTGGATTTTACCGCCGCTGGAGCAGCTAATGACTTTTTTCACACTTTCTGTAACTTCATTTCAGGAAAAAACATTCTGTCTAATCTGTTGGTGCTTTAATTTTGCTTCTCATAATCATTCTTCCTTGTATTGTCAAGATTCTTTGGCAGAACATTCAGAAGCTCGCAACTGAGCTGCATCTGGCTGTTTTAAGAAATAAAAAAGGGGGAGATGCCAGGAGCAGGAGCTCCGCCCATGGCAAAGGTCATGAGGAAGGAGGCTCGGCATACACAAAGGCTGGATGGAGCCTCAGGAGTCCCCCTGGAAATTCTCGAGCATCTACCCCCAAAACCAGAGTCTGCCTACTTTCTGCTTTGTGCTCTCACCTACACCTCTGACTTTACAGGGGGCTGTCCCCCACTACCTCTCTGTGAAAAAAAGACTTAACTTACAGCTCCAGTTAATAAAGTTCCCGGGTGTGATAGTGTTTCAACCTACAAACTCCTTTGGAAGTCCTCTAGCCTGCCTGAATATGTTTTTCCGGCCGGCCACATGTGATTGTTCAGAGGCTCCCAACTGTGAGAGGCATGAGATGTTCTAAACTGTCTAAATACAGATTCCTTTGAGCAGTTAAAAGATTGATTAGAAATTGTATTGGTGAGGGGTTTTTCACTTGTTGGGCCAATGTTTCCTGCTCAATTTCCATATCCCCTACCTGCTGTGTCCCTGGCAGTGTATTGATTAATATAATTGGTGTAAGTAGTAGCTTTAATGTTTGTAACCTTGGACCCTTGAGTTAATTCTTTTTCTTGTTATAGCCCACCACACCTTTGCCCTGTAGGAATGCAACTTTATCTAATGCTTTTGGAGGGTGGCGCCTGACTAATCACCTTTAGAGAAAAATAAGTTTTCTGAAGAAAGGGTCTTAAAATGTTAACAGGCCTCTGGGCCAGAAGATGATGCAAACCACCTAAACTTTTGCATATGATAAGTTTGCAGGAAGAAAGCCTGGCTTACTGCATGACTCTACCCCTTCCCCCATTATCCTCTATGCATAACTTAAGGTATAAAAACTACTTTGGAAAATAAAGTGTGGGCCTTGTTCACCAAAGCTTGGTCTCCCCATGTCGTTCTTTCTCTCACCTTCTGGCTGAATTATTCAGCCTCTTTTCTCCACTGAATTTCCTCACTGAGCTATCCTTATTTAACCACTCTTTTTATCTTTAATTCTCATTTAAATAAGCTGTTGTTTCCTGATCGCAGATGCCGTCTCCCCTTCAAATTCCCTGGATCCACCGGGGCTGGACCCCGGCACTTGATTATCTTTCAGCTGAGCAAAGAGATATCTGTGCTATGGTCAATACCACCTGTTGTACCTGGATTAACACTTCTGTGGAAACTGAAACTCAGTTACTATGGATCACTGAGCAAGCCACCTGGCTTAGAAAGGTAACTCCTTCGATGAGATCTTTCTTTAACTTATTTAATTTTGATTGATTTATGTCTTGGGGACCATGGCTCCAAAGGGCATCCAGACATTGGGAATTACCCTGCTTATAATAGTGGTATCAGTCCTCCTGGTATGCTGTATTCTTTCAAAATCTTTAAAGGCATGTTTGCAGCCTGGCGCTAGTAGTAAAGAACCTACCTGTCAATACAGGAGACGCATAAGACACTGGTTCAATCACCAGGTCAGGAAGACCCCTCGGACTACTCCAAGTAGGAAATGGCAACCTCATCAGTATTCTTGCCTGGAAGATCAATGGGCAGAGGAGCCTGGCAGACTATAGTCCATGGGGCTGCAGAGAGTTAGACAGAACTGAGTACCACCACCACCACTCTAGGAGCTGCTGACCACCAAGCAAATGGTCTTCATAAGACTAGAACATCAGAAAAGGAACAAAGAAAATGACTGACTTTAAAAATGTAAACCTGAAATCATGACCTGTGAATACCACAGAAATTCAGCAAAAAACAGTCATGACCTGTGAATATCACACAGAGGATCAAATAAGCTATGAGAACCACAGAGCAGTGACTAAGAGTGGTGCTTTGAATTTTGATCTCATCTTTCAGGCTAAGAGTCTGAACAAAAAGGTGAAATCATTAAAAAGAAACAACACGCCCAAAATGGAATCACTTATGCTAAGCCCCATGTCAACAAACTAAGATGATATCTAACCTGATGGCAGCTTCGGCCTCTCCCAGGAATGTGACCTTTAATCAATCAATCTGGGATTACCTGGTTGGCAATAGGGAGGTAATCTGCCAGACAGATCCCACCTTTCCCCAAAGAAAGGTGACCCTGCCTGAAATAACCTGCTCTTTAGAAACTTCCTTTTTCCATCCCCTTCTGCCTATAAAAGTCTTTCATTTTGTACAGCTCCTCCGAGCTCCTTTCCAATTGTTAGACGGAGTACTTCCCGATTCATGAATCACTGAATAAAGCCAAATAGAGCTTCAAATTTACTCAGATGGATTTTGGTGTTTTTTAAAAAACAAAGTCAATTTATACCCTAGTCACTATATTATTTATTTTCTTCAGATTTGAATTATCGTCCTAAATCATAAACACTGCCCAGTTAAAGGTAAAGTTGAAATTGTTGAAATGTCAGTTTCTAGATCTTTTTTTGTTTTGGCTGTACCACACGGTTTGTGAGACCTCAGTCCCCCAAACAGGGACTGAACCCAGATCACGGCAGTGAGAGCACAGTATTCTAACTACCAGATCACCAGGGAACTCCCCTAGATCTTCTTTTAATAGCTGAAGGCCTGGTTATTATTATGAAATATTATGACTATACCAGTATTTCACAAACACTAAAAAATATGGAAAGCAGGCAGTCACGTGTGAAAAAGAAAATATGACCTCAGCAAGGTAAAGCACATACATGGAAAAATAAAGATACAGAAAAGGAATACACTTTCTGTTGTCACTGTTGTTTAGTTGCCCAGCCATGTCTGACTCTGTGACCCCCTGGACAGCAGCACATCAGGCCTCCCTGACCTCACCATCTCCTGAAGTTTGCCCAAGTTCATGCCCATTGCATTGGTGATGCCATCCAGCCATCTCATCCTCTGACACCCTCTTCTCCTTCTGCCCTCAATCTTTCCCAGCATCAGGGACTTTTCCAATGAGTCGTCTGTTTGCATCAGATGACCAAAATACTGGCTCTTCAGCTTCAGCATCAGTCCTTCCAATGAATATTCAGGGTTGATTTCCTTTAAGATTGACTGGCTTGATCTCCATACTGTCCTATGGACTCTCAGGCGTCTTCTCCAGCACCACAGTTGGAAGGCATCAATTATTTGGTGCTCTGCTTTCTTCATGGTCCAGCTCTCACAACTGTACATGACCGCTGGGAAGACCATAGCCTTGACTATATGGACCTTTGTTGGCAGAGAAATGTCTCTGCTTTTCAACACACTGTCTAGGTTTGTCATAGCTTTCCTGCCAAGAAGCAATTGTCTTCTGATTTCAAGCCTGCAGTCACCATCCACAGTGATTTTAGAGCCCAAGAAGAGGAAATCTGTCACTACTTCCACCTTTTCCCCTTCTATTTGCCATTAAGTAATGGGGCCAGATGCCATGATCTTAGTTTTTCTAATATTTAGTTTCAAGCCAGCTCTTTCACTCTCCTCCTCCACCCTCATCAAGAGGCTCTTTAGTTCCTCTTCTCTTTCTGACATTAGAGTGGTATCACCATACCACTCTATATACATACATAGAAAGTGTATACCACTTTCTACGGGGATACAATTATTTTAAGAAAACTTATCTCTAAAGCATGGGTTAATGAACATATTACAGGCTTCCTCTGTGTTTTCCCTAACTTCTTTGGGGGAGCATATACTCTTTTTAGTTACACAGTACTGAGTACCTCTATGTGTCAGGCACAATACTAGGTGCTTTGTACACACTATTTCTAATCTCACAATAACCCTTTGAGTTGACTATAGGCATACCTCAGAGATGTCACAGGTGTGGCTCCAGGATGACTCCAATAAAGTGAATATCAAAATAAAGCAAGTCATACAATTTTCACATAAAAGTTGTATTTACACTATACCATAATCTATTAAGTGTACAATAGCAGTATGTCTTAAAAAACAATGTAGTTTAAAAGGTACTTTATTGCTAAAACAAAAAATGCTAATCACCATCTGAGCCTTCAGCATGTTGTAATACTTTTGCAAGAGCAACATCAAAGATCATTGACCACATAGTACCATAGCAAATACAATAAAAATGAAAAAAGTTCAAAATATTGCAAAATGTGACACAAAAACACAAAGTGAGCAAATGCTGCTGGGAAAATGCTGCTCAACCCAGGGTTGCTGCCAACTTTCAACTTGAAAAAAAAAAAAAAAATACACAGTATCTGCATAGTGCAATAAAATGAAGCATACCTGAATTACTCTTTCAGTTTTGAAAATGAGAAGACTGAGACTCAGAGACTCAAACTGCCCATCTTGCCAGTCTCTGAGAGGAGGGATGCAAACACGGTGTCTTCTTTCACCTCTATCCCTCCTTTCTTCTCTTCTTTCCTTTTTTCTTCTCCTTTCCTGCTTTTTACAGTATATTTTGAAGGTCAGTGATCTGCCTGAATTTAATATAGTAATTTAAAGTATTGGAAGTGACATGAAAGGGAAAACAGAACGCTCTGAGGGCACGTTATAAGGCAGGGCATGGGGAGGGGCCTAGGGTGAGAGAAACTCTTCCTGAGGAAGCTACTACTTAAAAGAGGAGCAGAAGAACGGATGGCTGGGCAAGAGGAAGGTAAGTAGATTCCAGGCAGAAGGAACAGCATTTGGGGAACTCAAGATTTAGCCTTTAAGAAAGTAAAATGCATCCGTGACTTAATGATTCACTACCAAGTCCAAGGTGTATGTGTCTGAGTGTATGACTGTGTGTGTGTGTGTGTATACATAAAATACCCTCACCACATCCTCAGTAGGCCAAGTCTTGTAGAAGCAGGAGGGGAAACGGAGATATCTCCCACTGCTTCTTTCTTCTTACCGGTCCACCCGACCCCAATTAAGGCAAGTACCCTGCCCTGCCACCTTCTTTCTTGAGTCCTCTTTTTTAAACATGAGTTCCCAGATTTTCCCCCATTCATTTCACAGCAGAACTCACAGCTGGGTTCAATCTCTGCACCATCACCCCCAGTTTGAAAAAAAAAAAAGTATTCTAAATTTAAACTATACAGCATCAAACTAAAAATGGCTTAGAAATGGGAACAGATGTACCTCGTGCTGGGCCCTTGTTAGATTTCACAGGCACAAATTACCCTCTTTCCTAAGCATACATAGTCAAATGATTCTTAGGTGATAAAATAACCATCTCCAAGTATGCCTGAGATAAAAGGATCTGTTTTTAAATGACCAGAGACGAGGGTAGAAAAAGAGTAGGAAGTGCTGACTCACACAAGCTGCATTTGGGGTTCTGAGAATATCATCAAGCTCCAATGTTGCTGCATGCTGAGTTTCTCTTCCTTCTGCTTTTCCTGAACCAACCAGTTAGAAAAGTAAGACAGAACTAGGACTCAGAGCCTGAGTGTCCATCTTTGTTCCATGAGACACTCCCTTTACTAAGTTTCAGTCTTCTCTTCCCTTATCACCCTAGGGATTAGATTGATAAACTAGATCAATGGTTTTCAAGCTTTCTTGTCTTTGGCACTTTCTTTAGATGTGACATTACAGTATTCAGTTCAATCGCTCAGCGGTGTCCAACTCTTTGCAACCCCATGAACAGCAGCAGGCCAGGCCTCCCTGTCCATCACTAACTCCCGGAGTTTACCCAAACTCATGTCCATTGGGTCAGTGATGCCATCCAACCATCTTATCCTCCATCGTCCCCTTCTCCTCCTGCCCTCAGTCTTTCCCAGAATCACGGTCTTTTCAAATTAGTCAGCTCTTCTCATCGGGTGGCCAAAGTATTGGAGTTTCAGCTTCAACATCAGTCCTTCCAATGAACACCTAGGACTGATCTCCTTTGGGATGCACTGTTTGGATCTCCTTGCAGTCCAAGGGACTCTCAAGAGTCTTCTCCAACACCCAGTTCAAAAGCACCAATTCTTCGGTGCTCAGCTTTCTTTACAGTCCAACTCACATCCATACACGACCACTGGAAAAACCATAGCCTTGACTAGACGGACCTTTGTTGACAAAGTAATGTCTCTGCTTTTTAATACGCTGTTTAGGTTGGTCGTAACTTTCCTTCCAAGGAGTGTCTTTTAACTTCATGGCTGCAACCACTATCTGCAGTGATTTTGGAGCCCCCCAAAAGAAAGTCAGCCACTGTTTCCACTGTTTCCCCATCTATTTCCCATGAAGTGATGGGACCAGATGCCATGATCTTAGTTTCCTGAATGTTGAGCTTTAAGCCAACTTTTTCACTCTCCTCTTTCACTTTCATCAAGAGGCTTTTTAGTTCTTCCTCACTTTCTGTCATAAGGGTGGTGTCATCTGCATATCTGAGGTTATTGATATTTCTCCCGGCAATCTTGATTCCAGCTTATGTTTCTTCCAGCCCAGTGTTTCTCATGATATACTCTGCATATAAGTTAATAAGCAGGGTGACAATATATAGCCTTGATGTACCCCTTCTCCTATTTGGAACCAGTCTGTTGTTCCATGTCCAGTTCTAACTGTTGCTTCTTGACCTGCATACAGGTTTCTCAAGAGGCAGGTCAGGTGGTCTGGTATTCCAATTGCTTTCAGAATTTTCCAGTTTATTGTGATCCACACAGTCAAAGGCTTTGGCATAATCAATAAAGCAGAAATAGATGTTTTTCTGGAACTCTCTTGCTTTTTCGATGATCCAGTGGATGTTGGCAATTTGATCTCTGGTTCCTCTCCCTTTTCTAAAACCAGCTTGAACATCTGGAATTTCACAGTTCACATATTGCCAAAGCCTGGCTTGGAGAACTTTGAGCATTACTAGTGCGTGAGATGAGTGCAACTGTGCAGTAGTTTGTGCATTCTTTGGCATTGCCTTTCTTTGGGATTGGAATGAAAACTGACCTTTTCCAGTCCTGTGGCCACTGCTGAGTTTTCCAGATTTGCTGACATATTGAGTGCAGCACTTTCACAGTTCGTTCTTTTTAAAATTTTTACTGAAGTACAAAAATGATAATACTAAAAACTGATCAAATTATGTGTTGAGCCCAGTGAATTTTCACAAACTGAATATATCTAAAAAACCAGCAGCCAGATTTAGTAACAGAACACTACCAGCAATTGAGTAGGAAAACACTGCAAAGACTGAAAAATAAGCACTATTTTGTTTCATTTTAAAAGAAAATTTGGAAACACATAGAAAACATTTCCACAAGTGAGTAATGCACCAATCATCTGGTCACCTTTTCGTTTTATGTCACATGTGAGTAGAATTATTTATTGCCCTACTTAACTCCTAAAACTATAGGAAAGTCTAGTACATAAGTGCTCAAAAAGTATGAGATTATCAAGTTAATGAACTGAACTTGTCCTTGAAAGACTAAGGACACAGCAAAATTAAATCATGGGTGCAACTACACTATAAATAACCTGCATCCTGGGAAGGATGTTGGGAAAAAAAAAAAGTACTCATCTACAGTATAAAGGTTTGAATCAAGTGTTCTAAAATTTATTGTAATTCAATAATTCAAATTACTTTGTAAATTTCAGAATTATATCTGAACTTAGGAAGTGAGAGTTGACAATTTCAAGTCATAAAAATCACAAAAGTAGTAAACAATTGGATGGAGGGCCAGACTTAGGAAAATGAAAAAGTCATTTAGTAATACATTTTCTCTAGAACAAAGCAACAACAAAAAACATGTAGGTGTTCCAGAGAAATATGAGGAAAGAAGACACAAGCTTTTAATAAGCAAGAAACAGAATAACTAGAATAAAAAGCAGTAACTAGAAATCAACTGCACATATCTCTTATACTTTGTATAAGATGTTTAATATCGTCTACACTAAAAAGAAAAAAGATCTGGTTCAATGTCTAGCTAAAATAGAGTAGAATGTAGAAGACTAATATGTCTGCTGAGGGCAATTAAAAAAGCCAGATAAAATCCAAAAACATCTGTTGACGTAACCAGAGAGTTGCTGAGTAGTCAGGATTTGAGGAGCCAGATCCTGGAGAAATAGAAAGCTCACTGAGGTTAAGTCCAACTTTCTGAAAGCTCATTTTTCCCTCAAGTGTTATTTGCTGATTCTTGGCATGGGGAAAGAAGTTGAGAAGCCAGGAAGAGAGCAGATGCTAAGAGACAGAAAAGACTGCAGGACTTTAGCCACTCTTGTGGGGTTGTAAAAACACAAGTGGAGTTCAGAACTGAAAAGGCACATCCTGCAGGGGCCCAGAGAAGTGAGTCTGATATAAACTTTTTCCCAGGAGTATTGCTAACTCAGCTGTACAAGGCTAAGGGCTCAGAGCCAAGGAGGAAGGAAATGAAAAGCAGAATGAGCATTTTTGCAGAGTAGAGCTTCCAATGGACTCACAGTATAGGAACACAAAAACTGTAGTTTAGGACCTGCTGAGGTTCTCATCTCAGGTGCTCAGTCAGCATTCCTGGGGATCTAGAATTGGGTAAACCCAAAACAGACCAAATTTTGAATGTCTGCAAAACATCCTTAACTGAACTGAGTGTCTGACTGGACTGAGGCAATTTCCTTTCTACTGTGGGCAAGTGAGTGTGTTAGTCACCCAGTCGTGTCTGACACTTTGCAACCCCATGAACTGTACCCTGTCAGGTAAGAATATTGAAGTGGGTTGCCATTTCCTTCTCCAGGGGATCTTCCGACCCAGGGATCAAACCCAGGTCTCCTGCACTGTAGGCATATTCGTTACCATCTTAGCCATGAAAGGGTAGCAGAAATACTCTCATAAAACAGAAGACATCATTCAGATCATCTTTATACATTAATGCTCAACATTCAATAAAATATTGTCAGGCATATGAAGAAAGAAGTCAAGAAGGAAAAACAGAAAAGGTAAACATACAAGTGACCCATACATCGGAGTTGTATTAAAGATGGTCTTTAATAAAGTTGTATTAAACATGGTCTTTAAAATGACTGTGATTATATATTTGAGAAAATAGATTACAAGATGGTGAACCTACTTTTTAATAACAAAAACTTTAAAACTGAAAAATATAAAATGAAATTAATAAATTGCATAATAATACATTAGACACAACAAAGAGAGCTAGTTAGTAAACCTTAAAACAGCAAAAAATAATCAAACTGAAAAAGAGAAAGAGTAAGAATACAGATAATAAAGTAAGGAATACATTAAAGAGAGTAAAAATTTCTAACATAAAAGAACCCAAAAGAGAGGAAAAAAGGAGCAAAAATAATATTTGAAAATATAATAGTAGAGAATTACAAAAAACATCATCTCACAAATTAAAGAAAGGTCGAAAATTCCAAGTTGGATAAACAGAAGGAAAAAAATCATGCCTAAAAAAGCTACCACAAATGAAATATATAAACTCTTAAAAGTAGGCAGAGAAAAAAGACATCACATCAAATAGCAATAAGACTGACAGCCAACATTGCCAAGAAAACATAAAAGCCAAAGACAATGGAATGGCATCTTTAAAGTGTGTATTGGGGGGTGAAAGGGGGTGTACTGCATCCTCCATTCATCCAACGAAATTATCGTCAAAAGCAAAGGTAAAGATAATTCATTTCCAGAAAAAAAAAAAACACACACAGAATATTCTTTCATAGAAAATATGTATTACAAGTAATACAAAGGAAGTCTTTTTTTTTTTTTTTTTTAATTAGGAAAGGAAGATCCCTAGGGAAAAACACATAAATTCAGAAAATAGCAAAAAGCAAGGGATAGGGAAAATATGTGAGTACATCTAAGTGAAAATTGATTGTAAAAAACAATGATGCTGCATGGGGGAGAGGGTGGTGGTGACAGGGAGGCTCAAGAGGGAGAGGATATGTGGATATTTATAGCTGATTTATGTTATAAGCAGAAACCAACACAACATTGTAAAGTATTTATACTCCAGTTTAAAAAACTTTAATGAAACAATGATGCTAGTGTCTCATGGGGGCTCAAATAAAATTTAACTGAATAATAATAATGACACAAGAGGCAGAAGGTGGGGGAGGGAGGATGGGTAAGGGGAGGACACAGGATGAAGTAAAAGTGTTGCCAGAGTCTAATGTTGTCTGAGTGTGATAAGTAGAACTGGGATAATCACATATACACAAAATGAAAAGTAAAATGAGAAAAAATATGCAACATGCTCATAGTGAAAAAAAGGGAAAGTTAAAAATAATGCTTGATTAGTTCAAAAAACAGCAAAAAAGAAGAAAGTGGTGCAAAAAACAGAACACAAAGAGGAAACAAACATGAATAATTATAATAAAAGCTTTAAATACTCAAACTGAAGACCAGAACTGTCAGACTGGATTTTTTAAAACTTTATATGTTTCTCAAGAAGATTCATATTAAAACATAAGAGCATAGAAAAACTTAAATATAAATATGAAAAAAGATATACCATGTACATATTAGCCCATAGAAAGCTGATATGGTTCTATTAGTTTCAGAAAGGTAGACTTTAAAGTAGGAAGCATTACTTGAGAAAAGAAGAAACATTTCATAATACAGATATATCAACTCTATATGGCAGGCACCTAAAAACAGAGTCTCAAAGTTAATAAAAGCAAAACTTAGCAAATATAAAAAGAGAAACAGGAAATCTAAAGTCATAATGGGAGTTTAATCCCCTCTCAGTAACAAATAGATGGGAAAAAAGTTAGTGGGGATACAGAAGACTTGCAGTATAAGATTTTAAAAACTGACATGATGGCATATATATAGAATGTGAAACAATCTCAGAATGTGCATTCTTTGAAAGTATACATATATTAACATATAAATTGACAATACGCAGGACCCTAAAGTAAGTTAGCAACACATTCTAAGAACTAAATCATCCAAAGTATATTCTCTGGAAAAAGAAATAAAGGGAATCCAAATTAGAAAAGTAGTAAAACTGTCACTGTTTGCACATGATATGATACTATACATAGAAAATCCTACCAGAAAAGAAGCTACTAGAGAAGTACTAAAGATCATCAACAAATTCAGTAAAGTTGAAGGATACAAAATAAATACACAAAAATCTGCTGCACTTTTACACACTAACAGTGAAAGATCAGAAAGAGATGTTAAAAAAACAATCCCATTTTCAGTTCAGTTCAGTTCAGTCGCTCAGTCGTGTCCCACTCTTTGTGACCACATGGACTACAGCACGCCAGGCATCCTTGTCCATCACCAACTCCCAAAGTTTGCTCAAACTCATGTATATTGAGTCAGTGATGCCACGCAACCATCTCATCCTCTGTCGTCCCCTTCTTTCACCCTCAATCTTTCCCAGCATCAGGGTTATTCAAATGAGTCAGTTCTTTGCATCAGGTGGCCAAAGTATTGGAGTTTCAGCTTCAACGTCAGTCCTTTCAATGAATATTCAGGACTGACTTCATTTAGGATGGACTGGTTGGATCTCCTTGCAGTCCAAGGGACTCTCAAGAGTCTTCTCCAACACCACAGTTCAAAAACATTAATTCTTCGGCGCTCAGCTTTCTTTACAGTCCAACTCTCACATCCATATGTGACTACGAGAAAAACCATAGCCTTGACTAGATGGACCTTTGTTGACAATGTCTCTGCTTTTTAATAGCATCTAGGTTGGTTATAACTCTTCTTCAAGGAGCAAGCATCTTTTAATTTCATGGCTGCAATCACCATCTGCAGTGATTTTGGAGCCCCCAAAAATAAATTCTCTCACTGTTCACATTGTTTCCCCAACTATTTGCCATGAAGTGACGGGACCAGATGACATGATCTTCATTTTTTGAATGTTGAGTTTTAAGCCAGCTTTTTCACTCTCCTCTTTCACTTTCATCAAGAGGCTCTTCAGTTCCTCTTCACTTTCTGCCATAAAGGTGATGTCATCTGCATTATCTGAGGTTATTTATATTTTTCCCAGAAATCTTGATTCCAGCTTGTGCTTCTTCCAGCCCAGCGTTTCTCATGATGTATTCTGCATACAAGTTAAATAAGCACGGTGAAAATATATAGCCTTGACATACTCCTTTCCCAATATGGAACCAGTCTGTTGTTCCATGTTCAGTTCTAACTGTTGCTTCTTGACCTGCATACATATTTCTCAGGAGGCAGATCAGGTGGTCTGATATTCCCATCTATTTCAGAATTTTCCACAGTTTATTGTGACCCACACAGTCTAAGGTTTTGGCATAGTCAATAAAGCAGAAGTAGATGTTTTTCTGGATTTCTCTTGCTTTTTTGATGATCCAATAGATGCTGGCAATTTGATCTCTGGTTCCTCTGCCTTCTCTAAATGCAGCCTGAACATCTGGAAGTTCACGGTTCATGCGGTTCACATACTGTTGAAGCCTGGCTTGGAGAATTTTAGCATTATTTTGCTAGTGTGTGAGATGAGTGCAATTGTGTGGTAGTTTGAGCATTCTTTGGCATTGCCTTTTTTTGGGGATTGGAAGGAAAACCAACCTTTCCAGTCCTGTGGCCACTGTTGAGTTTTCCAAATTTGCTGGCATATTGAATGCAGCACTTTCACAGCATCATCTTTTAGGATTTGAAATAGCTCAAGTAGAATTAGCTCAAGTAGCTAATTAGAATTTAGCTCAAGTAGAATTTAGCTCAAGTAGAATTCCATCACCTTCACTAGCTTTGTTCATAATGATGCTTCCTAAAGCCCACTTGACTTCACATTCTAGGATGTCTGGCTCTAGGTGAGTCATCACACCATTGTGATTATCAGGGTTGTAAAAGATCTTTTTTGTATAGTTCTTCTGTGTATTCTTGCCACCTTTTCTAAATATCTCTGCTTCTGTTCGGTCCATACCATTTCTGTCCTTTATTGAGTCCATCTTTGCATGAAAATTTCCCTCGGTATCTCTAATTTTCTTGAAAAGATCTCTAGTCTTTCCCATTCTATTGTTTTCCTCTATTTCTTTGCATTGATCACTTAGGAAAGTTTTCTTATCTCTCCTTGCCATTCTTTGGAATGCTGCATATATCTTTCCTTTTCTCCTTTGTCTTTTGCTTCTCTTCTTTTCATAGCTGTTTGTAAGACCTCTTCAGACAATCATTTTGCCTTTTTGCATTTCTTTTTCTTGGGGATGGTCTTGATCACTGCCTCCTGTATAATGACACAAATCTCTGTCGATAGTTCATCAGGCTCTCTGTCTATCAGATCTAATCCCTTGAATCTATTTCTCACTCCCACTGTATAATCGTAAGGGATTTGATTTAGGTCATACCTGAATAGTCTAGTTGTTTTCCCTACTTTCTTCAATTGAAGTCTGAATTCGGCAATAAGGAGTTCATGATCTGAGCCACAGTCAGCTCCCAGTCTTGTTTTTGCTGACTGTATACAGCTTCTCCTTCTTTGGCTGCAAAGAATATAATCAATCTGATTTCGGTATTGACCATCTGGTGATGTCCATGTGTAGAGTCTTCTCCTATGTTGTTGGAAGAGGGTGTTTGCTATGACCAGTGTGTTCTCTTGGCAAAGCTCTACTAGACTTTGCCCTGCTTCATTCTGTACTCAAAGGCCAAATTTTCCTGTTACTCCCGGTATTTCTTGATTTCCTACTTTTTCACTCCAGTCCCCTATAGTGAAAAGGATATCTTTTTTGGGTGTGAATTCTAGAAGGTCTTGTAGGTCTTCATAGGAACTGTTAAGCTTCTTTAGCAGTATTCATTGGGGCATAGACTTGGATTACTGTGATATTGAATGGTTTACCTTGGAAACAGAGATCATTCTGTCATTTTTGAGATTGCCTCCAAGTACTGCATTTTGGACTCTCTTGTTGACCATGATGGCTACTCCATTTCTTCTAAGGGATTCTTGCTCACAGTAGTCGATATAATGGTCATTTGAGTTAAAACCCATTCCAATCCATTTTATTTCGCTGATTCCTAAATTGTTGATGTTCACTCTTGCCATCTCCTGTCTGACCACTTCCAATTTGCCTTGATTCATGGACCTAACATTCCAGGTTCCTATGGAATATTGTTCTTTACAGCATCAGACTTTACTTCCATCACCAGTCACATCCACAACTAGATGTCGTTTTTGCTTTGGCTCCATCTCTTCATTCTTTCTGGAGTTAGTTCTCCACTGATCTCCAGGAGCATACTGGGCACCTACCAATCTGGGGCGTTCATCTTTCAGTGTCCTATCTTTTTGCCTTTTCTTTCTGTTCATGGGGTTCTCAAGGCAAGGATGCTGAAGTGGTTTGCCATTCCCTTCTCCAGTGGACCACGTTTTGTCAGAACTCTCCACCATGGCCCGTCTGTCTTGGGCAACCCTACACAGCATGGCTCATAGTTTCATTGAGTTAGACAAGGACCATGTGACAATCCCATTTACCATCACATTAAAAAGAATAAAATACCTAGGAATAAACTTACCTAAGGAGGCAAAAGACCTGAACTACAAAAACTATAAGATGCTGATAAAAGAAAGCAAAGGTGACACAAACAGATGGGAAGATATACCATGTTCTTGGATTTGAAGAACTGATATTGTTAAAATGACTATACCATCCAAAACAATCTACAGATTCAATGCAAAATGGCATTTTTCACAGAACTAAAACAAAAAAAATCTTTAAATTTCTATGGAGACACAAAAGACCCTGAAGAGCCAAAGCAAATTTGAAAAAAGAAAAATGGAGCTGGAGGAATCAGGCTCCCTGATTTTAGGCTATGTGCTGCGATGCATGGGGTCGCAAAGAGTCGGTCACGACTGAGCGACTGATCTGATCTGATCTGATAAAGATACAATCATCAAAAAGTAGGATACTGGCACAAAAACAGACATTTAAATCCACAGAACATGATAGAAAGCCCAGAAATAAACGCACACACTTATCGTGAATTAATCTATGAAAGAGGAGGCAAGACTATACAATAGAGAAAAGACAGTCTCTTCAACAAGTGGTACCGGGAAAACTGGACATTTACATGTGAAAAAAAAATGAAATTAGAACATTCTTTAAGGGATGTTATGTATATCACACATAATATCACACATATGTATCACATCATACGATCATATGATGTGACATCATATGTATCATATGTAACATCATATGTATCACACGTAAGGGATGTTATGTGTAACACACACCATACATGTGTGTTAAGTCTCTCAGTTGTATCCAACTTTTTGTGACCCCACAGACTGTAGCCTGCCAGGCTCTTCTCTCCATGGAATTCTCTAGGCAAGAATACTGGAATAGGTTGCCATTTCCTCCTCCAGGGGATCTTCCCCACCCAGGGGTCGAACCCAGGTTGCAGGCAGATTCTTTACTGTCTGAGCTACCAGGGAAGCCCCCTTTAACACCATACACAAAAATAAACTCAAAATGGATTAAAGAATTAAATGTAGGACCAGATACTCAAAGATCTTAGAGGAAAACATAGGCAGAATACTCAACATAAATCTCAGCAATATCTTTTTTAATGTCTCCTAGCAAAATGGACAGAGAAGGCAATGGCACCCCACTCCAGTACTCTTGCCTGGAAAATCCATGGACGGAGAAGCCTGGTAGGCTGCAGTCCATGGGGTCACTAAGAGTCAGACACAACTGAAGCGACTTAGCAGCACCAGCATCAGCAGCAACATAATGGAAATAAATACAAAAATGAACAAATGGGACCTATTAAAGCTCAAAAGTTTTTCACAGCAAAGGAAACCATAAACAAACAAAAGACAACTCAGAGTGGGAAAAAATATTTGTAAACGATGCTACCAACAAGAGATTCACCTCCAAAATTTATAAACAGCTCACGTGGCTCAATATCAAAACAAACAACCCAAACAAAAAATGGGCAGAAGACCTAAAGAGACATTTCTTCAGCCAAGAGGCACATGAAAAGATGCTCAACATCACTAATTATTCAGTTCAGTTCAGTTCAGTTCAGTCACTCAGTCGTGTCTGACTCTTTGCAACCCCATGAATCCCAGCACGCCAGGCCTCCCTGTCCATCACCAACTACCGGAGTTCACTCAAACTCACGTCCATCGAGTCAGTGATGCCATCCAGCCATCTCATCCTCTGTCGTCCCCTTCTCCTCCTGACCCCAATCCCTCCCAGCATCAGAGTCTTTTCCAATGAGTCAACTCTTCGCATGAGGTGGCCAAAGGACTGGAGTTTCAGCTTTAGCATCATTCCTTCCAAAGAAATCCCAGGGCTGATCTCCTTCAGAATGGAATGGTTGGATCTCCTTGCAGTCTAAGGGACTCTCAAGAGTCTTCTCCAACACCACAGTTCAAAAGCATCAATTCTTCGGCGCTCAGCCTTTTTCACAGTGCAACTCTCACATCCATACATGACCACAGGAAAAACTATAGCCTTGACTAGACGGACCTTTGTTGGCAAAGTAATGTCTCTGCTTTTCAATATGCTATCTAGGTTGGTCATAACTTTCCTTCCAAGGAGTAAGCGTGTTTTAATTTCATGGCTGCAGTCACCATCTGCAGTGATTTTGGAGCCCAGAAAAATAAAGTCTGACCCTGTTTCCACTGTTTCCCCGTCTATTTCCCATGAAGTGATGGTACCAGATGCCATGATCTTCGTTTTCTGAATGTTGAGCTTTAAGCCAACTTTTTCACTCTCCACTTTCACTTTCATCAAGAGGCTTTTGAGTTCCTCTTCACTTTCTGCCATAAGGGTGGTGTCATCTGCATATCTGAGGTTATTGAGATTTCTCCCGGCAATCTTGATTCCAGCTTGTGTTTCTTCCAGTCCAGCGTTTCTCATGATGTGCTCTGCATATAAGTTAAATAAGCAGGGTGACAATATACAGCCTTGACGGACTCCTTTTCCTATTTGGAACCAGTCTGTTGTTCCATGTCCAGTTCTAACTGTTGCTTCCTGACGTGCATACAGATTTCTCAAGAGGCAGGTCAGGTGGTCTGATATTCCCATCTCTTTCAGAATTTTCCACAGTTTCTTGTGATCCACACAGTCAAAGGCTTTGGCATAGTCAATAAAGCAGAACTAGATGTTTTTCTGGAACTCTTGCTTTTTCCATGATCCAGCGGATGTTGGCAATTTGATCTCTGGTTCCTCTGCCTTTTCTAAAACCAGCTTGAACATCAGGAAGTTCACGGTTCACGTATTGCTGAAGCCTGGCTTGGAGAATTTTGAGCATTACTTTACTAGCATGTGAGATGAGTGCAATTGTGCAGTAGTTTGAGCATTCTTTGGCATTGCCTTTCTTTGGGATTGGAATAAAAACTGGCCTTTTCCAGTCCTGTGGCCACTGCTGAGTTTTCCAAATTTGCTGGCATATTGAATGCAGCACTTTCACAGCATCATCTTTCAGGATTTGAAATAGCTCAACTGGAATTCCATCACCTCCACTAGCTTTGTTCGTAGTGATGCTATCTAAGGCCCACTTGACTTCACATTCCAGGATGTCTGGCTCTAGATGAGTGATCACATCATTGTGATTATCTGGGTCATGAAGATCTTTTTTGTACAGTTCTGTGTATTCTTGCCACCTCTTCTTAATATCTTTTGCTTTATTAGGTCCATACCATTTCTGTCTTTTATTGAGCCCATCTCTAATTATTAGGGAAATGCAAATCAAAAGTACAATCAGATATCACCTCACACCAGTCAGAACGGCCATCACCAAAAGTCTACAAACAATAAATGTTGGCGAGCAAGTGGAGAAAAGGGAACCCTTCTACACTGCTGGTGGGAATGTAAGTTGGTACAGCCACTATAGAGAACAGTGTGGAGGTTCCTTAAGAAACTAAAACCAGAACACATGTATGATTCAGCAATCCCACTCCTGGGCATACAGTCAGGGACAAATGTGGTTCAAAAGAATACATGCACCCCAATGTTCTCTGCAGCACTATTCACAATAGCCAAGAACCAGAAGCAACCTGAGTGTCCACAGACAGATGAATGGACAAAGAAGCTGTGGTACGTATATACAATGAAATAGTACTCAGTCATTAAAAAGAATGAAATAATGCCAATTGCAGCAACATGAATGGACCTGGAGATTATTAAATGAAGAAAATCAGATTGAGAGAGACAAATATCATATGATATCACTTATAAGTGGAATAAAAAAAAAAGATACAAATGAACTTATTACAAAACAGAAACAGACTCACAGACTTAAAGAAATTTACGATTATGGGGGAGGGAGCAGGAGTGGGGGTAGGGATAGATTAGGAGTTTGGGACAAACATGTACACACTGTTACATTTAAAATAGAAAACCAACATGGACCGACTGTATAGCACATGGATCTCTGCTCAATACTCTGTAACAACCTAAATGCAAAAAGAATTTTTATAAGAACAGATGCATAATACGTATAACAATCACTCCACTGTACACCTGCAACTAACACAACACTGTTAATCAAATCTACTCCAATATAAAATTTAAAATTTTTAAATAATAAAAGTACAAGAAATAAACAAAGTGCATTCTCTGACCACAGTAAAAGTAAGCTAGAAACAAAGAGCAAGGGACTTGGCTGGCAGTCCAGTGTTTAGGACTCCCTGCTTCCACTGCAGGGGGAGAGTGTTTGATCCCTGCTCAGGAAACTAAGATCCTGCAAGCCATGGGGCCCATCCAAAAACACCAGCTCTTTGCAAAGATTAATACAATGTATAAAATCTTTGTAATATGCATGCAAAAACTGAGAACTACCAGTATAAAGAATACAAAATCAATATCAGGAATAAAAGTTGGGAAAATACCAGGCAACCTACAGGTATTAGAAAGATCATAAGAGGATGTAAAGAAAACCTTATGCCAATAAATTTGAAAGTTCAGGTAAAATGGACAAATTCTTAGAAAAACACTTACTAAAAAAACACCAATACAGTATACTAACGCATATATATGGAATTTAGAAAGATGGTAACAATAACCCTGTGTACGAGACAGCAAAAGAGACACCGATGTATAGATCAGTCTTATGGACTCTGTGGGAGAGAGAGAGGGTGGGGAGATTTGGGAGAATGGCATTGAAACATGTATAATATCATGTATGAAACGAGTCGCCAGTCCAGGTTCGATGCACGATACTGGATGCTTGGGGCTGGTGCACTGGGACGACCCAGAGGGAGGGTATGGGGAGGGAGGAGGGAGGAGGGTTCAGGATGGGGAACACAGGTATACCTGTGGCGGATTCATTTCGATATTTGGCAAAACTAATACAATATTGTAAAGTTTAAAAATAAAATTTAAAAAATAAATAAATAAATAAAACATATATACACACACACAAAAAAAACACTAAAAAAACTTCCTAAAACACAAAAAGAAATAAGAAATCTAAATAAATCTATACCTATTACAATAAATGAATCCATATTTTAAAGCTTTCCCACAACAAAATTTCCAGACACAAATGGTTTCCACCAGTGAAGTTTTAGAGAATAACTCTAAAAAGGAGTCAGAACTCTCACAGAACTCTTCAGGAGAACAGACTGAAGAATTACTTCTTAACTTGTTTTATAAGTTCAGCAAAACCTTCATGTCCAAACCAGGCAAGGACACCACCACAATAGAAAATTACAGGTTAATCTCTCTTGTGAACAAAAACACTCCACCACAAAACATTAGCAAGTGAAATCCAGCAAATATATGCAAAGGATAATATGCCACAACTAAAGTGAGTTTATTAAGTAATGCAAAGTTAGTTTAACACTCAAAATATAAATGTAAAAGTAAAACAAACAAATAAATATAATAAAACAGATTCACAGATACACAGAACAAACTAGCAGTTACCAGTGGGGAGAGGGAAGAAGAGAAGAGGAAGATAGGAGTAGGGGGATTAAGAGGTGCAAACTACTGTGGATAAAATAAATAAGCTCTAAGTATAAGTGTTACATTGTACAGCACTGGGAATACAGCCAACATTTTATAACAACTATAAACGGGTATAATCTATACTCTACAAAAATTTTGAAACACTATGTTATACATCTTTATCATATAATATTGTAAACCAGCTATACTTCAAACTTTAAAAAGATCGTTCAAAAAGAAAAAATCAATGTAATTATCATATTAACAGAATAAATATAGAACAGTCATATGATCATCACAAAACAGGGAAACATTTTTATCTTTTTTTTTAATTGGAGGATAATTTCTTACAATGTTGTGTTGGTTTCTGCTGTTCAACAATAAGAATCAGTCATCAGTTTATATATATAAAATTTCCCCTCCCTCTGAAGTCTCCCTCCTTCCTCCCATCCCACTCCTCTAGGTCATCATAGAGCACAAGGCTGGGCTCCCCAAAACAGGAAAGCATTTGATAAAACTCAGCACCAAGTCATGATAACAACCTGGCACACTAGGAACAGAAGTTAACTTTCTTAATCTGATATAAAAATGTCTATGTAAGCCCTACATCAAATAATGTATTTAATGGTGAAAGATAGCTTTTTCTCTGAGATTAAGGAACAAGATAAGGATGCTCACCATCACCACTTCTATTAAACATTTTAAGAGAGCATAGCCAGTGCAATAATACTGGCTATTAAAGGGATAAAAAGTATAAGGACTGGAAAGTAAGAAATACAACATCTTTATTCATAGAAATCCTACTATCTACAAAAATCTAAAAACTATTTTATAAATGAATTTAGCAAGGTCACGGAAATAAAGTCAACAAATAAAAATCAACTATATTTTTACATCCTAACAGCAAACAATTACAAAGTGAAATTTTAAAATTCCAGTTACAGTAAGACAACTATATATTACCAGTGACATTATTTATAATGCCTATATCTCAGTATTTCTGCCCTTAAAGAGGTCAGTTAATGCTCAGCTCAAACTCATTGTTGTAGACTACTCTAATTTTTTTTTAAGAATAAGAAAAGTAAAATTGAATATACGGTATCCAAAAGTTTTAATGTTTGCTGAAATTCTTTTAAATTATTAAAGAGGTAAAAATAAAGTCATTTGTACACTCTAACATGTGTGTGTGTGTGTCAGTCGCTCAATCATGTCTGACTCTTTGCAACCCCATGGACTATAGTCTGCCAGGCTGCTCTGTCCATGGGATTCTCCAGGCAAGAACACTGGAGTGAGTAGCCATTCCCTTTTTCCAGGGTATCCTCCTAACCCAGGGATCAGACGGGGTCTCCTGAATTGCACGCAGATTCTTTACCATCTGAGCCACCAGGGAAGCCCTACACTCTAACATACATACATACAAATATAAAAATATCCTATATTTCCTTGTTTAGCATCTCAAGATAAAATTTAAAGATAAAATAATCTACCTAACACAATTAAACAATAACTATACGTATATATCAACAATAACATAAAAGAGAAGTAAATAACAAAACAATATGGATTTCAATATACAAATACTCAAGCAAGATATAATATTCATACCCATACAGGTACATACACTGAATGAGACGGGTATGTTGTATTGATGTCTCAAACCAATTGGTGCTTTGGGCAAGTGATTTTTCTAAACACAATTAAGTATTAAATAAAATCTTTCCTTGATTTACACAGCATTTTTAATCCCGGAAATTTCAGTGTAAATGTAAAACCAATAAATATGTTCTAGGCTCAGAAAAGTATAAAGAGTTTTTCAACTTACCTCTTCAGCAAAACATCTGAAAATTGCACAGGACCCAGGAATAATTCATCATTAAATGGAACAATCAGGAACATTGCCAGCCATCGAGCAGTTCCAGTTTCTGCCCAGGGAATGCTGCTAGAGCCCCTTGCATATTGCTAGTATGTTCTACAGGAAGCACATAACGACCGGAAGCAGTATCATGTGCATTTGAGAACCACTGACATAGTCCAGGCTCTAAACCCAGCTTTATCTCATGCTAGCCATGAAAGCTGAAAAGTCATTCAACCATGTATAGATCACCCCAACCAACATACATCATTTGCCTAACCTACACAGTCCCAAGCAGCAAGGACAAAAATCTTGAAAGAATTGAGTTTTCTCTAAAAGTATCACTTTTTCTAAAAATAGTCATGGTTGTTAAAACACACACACACACACACACACACACACACACAAACATTACGGGGGGTTCCCTGGTAGCTCAGCTGGTAAAGAATCCACCTGCAGTGCAGGAGATCCTGGTTCGATTACTGGGTCAGGAAGTTCCCCTGGAAAAGAGACAGGCTACCCACTCCAATATTCTTGGGCTTTCCTGGTGGCTCAGATGGTAAAGAATCTGCCTACAATGTGGGAGACCTGGGTTCAGTCCCTGGGTTGGGAAGATCCCCTGGAGGAGGGCATGGCAACCCACTCCAGTATTCTTGCCTGGAGAATCCCTATGGACAGAGAAGCCTGGCAGGCTACCTTCTATGGGGTCACAAAGAGTCGGATATGACTGAGTGACTAAGCACAGCACTGATTTCATTTTGAACTGCTGATTGGGGAATGTACACCATAGTCTTTTAAATATTTAGGGTTTAGAAGTCTGGATCTGACAATATTCAAACTCCCAATCAGATTCTGTAATAACTTTCAGTAAAAAATCAAAATCTGTCAGGAAAGAGTGTGCTCTAATCCTAGTCTTACCGTGTTACAATGTCATGCATAATTTTATTTGCTCACAAAATGTCATGCTTGTTATTTTGAAATAAAACATAGAAAAAAAAAATGAAAAAAGAACTACTTACCCTAAACTGTTGTAGGAAAAAAAATGTTTCCACTCAAATTTTCAAACTCTGCACTATTCTTTTTTATTTCTGTTTCTAAAATCTTGTTGTACAAAATACTCAGAGAACTTAAAAGGAAAATTTGTAGCTGAACTTAAGAGTTAAAATGCCTATTTTCCAAATAAACACAGTCTAGAAAATTATGCAAAAGCCAGCATTTTCTACAGTTCACATTTCCCTTTTTATAATAAGTAAATTAATCCAGCAATAAATAATGCTAAAAATTTTATTAAAAATTCTATTTTCCCATGCTACTTACTCTCAAGCCCTTGCACACCATGTGAATGATTCTGAAGATAAAATGAAGATAAAAGGTTTGCCACTTACTAGCTATGTGTCCCTGCACAAATTCTTAATTCAGTTCTTTACACATAAAATACCTCCAGCCTTGCAGTGTTGTGACAATCTGTAAAGCACCTTGCAGAGAGCTTTTCACATATTACTTGTTCATTAAATAGGAGCTATGGTTGTTATTATTATAATTAGCTGTCATGTTTGCCAATACCTATTCATTAACTCATTCAACTATTTTCTTCTGAGTTGCCCCATACAAAGTTTTTTCCTGGCTTGCAGAGCATTTTGAGATGTTGGGTAAATGCTATACAATGCTGTTTGTGTTTAAAAGTCTCATCAGACTGTCTTAAGATGTACTTAAAAGAGGAAAAAGAAAGGCATTTATTAAACCACAGCTCAACATTTAGAGAACACTAGTCACGTGATGGCAGCTTATAAAAATTCTGTTTCTGCCTACCAACATTCTGATGATTTATTTGTCCCTGTCAGTTTCTTGAGATTTTACCTGGTTCTTGTTTTCAATCTTTTCAAGGAGAGCTAACTTCCAAACAAAGCACAACATTTTGATGGTTTTCCTGTGGTACTTTTCAGCACAAAGACTAATTTTTAGATATTTATGTTTCATATTTAGGTCACCAACTGGCACTTTGGAATCTACAAATAGCTCTCGTGGTCTGGTTACCATGGTCACAGTTTCTCTTTAACATGCTCACACACTCCATCTCACATCTCACATTTAACTGGTCCTGTCAACACACACCCATCTCCCAGCCCTGAAAGGATTCTTTGATCTCTAAGAAGTTAGCTTGTGAGGGACTTAGTGGAAACAGAATGATTCATAACCTATTTGGGATCTCAAACCCCTTCAAAATTTTGAGGAAAAACTACTGACATTCTCATCATACACAAACAAAAGTGGACATGCATATAAAACCACATTTCACAGACTTCTTGACAAACTAGGAAGCTATGATTGATTTCAGTGTTTCTCAAACTCTTTTGAGTAAGATTTGCAATAAGAAACAGATCTGACATTAATACAGCCCATATCTACATATACATAAATACCTAAAACAGAAGTTACAGGAAACAATTATTTACACTTAGCATACACAATGGTTTCTGATATTTTCTATCCTATTACATTTTTCTACAAGGTTGCTTGAGATTCACTAAATTGCTTTCTTATGACCCACAACCTGAAGAACAGTGCTCTGGTCTAACATCACTCCATTTTCGATATAAGAAAATAGATCCAAAAGGTTTTGTGCTAGGTCACTAATGAGTTAAGTGACAAAACAAGCAAGAACCTAACCATTCTCACTTCCAACCAAGGCTTTTTCCAAAATAAAGTGGAACAAAATTCTAAATACCGTTGAAGTTTAAAGCATCCCGATACACTTGAGAAACTGAGAGTGTTTCCTTTCCAAATGATGGTAAATATTAACCTAACCTGAGCCTCCAGCTCAGTCTTAATTTTTTCTAAACCATGCCTCTGGCCTAGCATGACAGGGCATATAAGCACATTTTTTTTCTTTTCAGAAACCTTTCTCCAGCTACTGAAAACAACACATGAAAGGCCACCATTCTCCTGAGTTCATTTAAAATATTTTAAACAAACACACACATGTTTTATTTGTCCATGAGAGCCTGGCTTACAAATAGCAGTGGGCAGGTCCTCTTTGATTTACCAGGGACATGCAAATCTCCCCTCTCAGGCTGTTTAGTTAAAATTTAAACATCAAAACCAGAGATCGATATGTGGACATGAATGATCCAGAGCCTATTAGACCTAAATCTACAAACACCAGCTACCCCGGCTCCTTTTAAAGCCTCAATAAGAGAAAGTGAGATGGTTTAAGAGCCTTCCTTACAAACAGTGTGATAGATTAAAATACCAGCCCCCCTACCCGCATCAGGCTGTGTGTTTTTGATTTGTTCGGTTGGTAGGTTTTTGTTTATTTTTAATATGGAACAAACATCACTGTCCATTACAAGTAAGACTGCACGCCAGAAAGTGTTGCCGAGAACTGGGCTGAAGAAGGCCAAGCAAGCAGTCCTGCGCACGGTAGAGTCAGGAGGATTGGGGCCTGTGCGGGTCTCACTGATCACGCAAACAACTCATCTCGGGCGTTGGGGAGGGTCGGTGGTTTCGAGTAACCCGCCCGGAGTTGCGTGCCACGCATCAGCTGGGCATCCAAGCCCTGTGCCCAGAGGCAAAGTGCTGCGGTGTACTTAAAGCACTCGCTCTTGGAGGAGAGAGTGGAGTGCAAATTGCTGCGCAGAGGCTTGGGGTGAGATCAGCGAACGCCTGCTGCGGGCGGAGGGCGGTGGGGGGCGCCGCGATGCAGCAGGCAAACCCTAAAATTAGCGCTGGGGAGGCTGGGGCTGGCCCAGGTGGCGCGATGATGGCGCGGCGGCTGTCCTGGAGCTTTACCCGGGAGCCTTGCTGCCTGCATACCCTGCACCTTCCTCCTGCACCCAACCGGGAGCAGCACCTACGCAGCACCAAGGACGGGCTTCCTTCCTGGGAACAGGATTGGGGTACGCCCTGTAGCCTCCCGAGCCTTGAGTTCTAGAGCTCCTCCCCCGTTTGCGGATGAAAATGTAAGGAGCCTCGGAATTCAAAACCTCAGTATGCTCCAGAATCGTTGTTGAGCTTAATATTTGTCTGGCTCACTTTAGAGACCCCGGTCCTTTCCTGAATTTTCCTTTAAATCCGTTCTGTCTTCCCCCATGCCTCAACAGAATTGGGGGATGTAGGGGGAAGGTGCTGGGGGAAGGCCCAGGGATCTAGGGACAGAGGCTAGGGTTGGGGTGGGGGGAGAGTTTGCATCTGAAAATCCCTCTGCAAGATAAACACTTCTGAAGGTCAGTGACAGCTCCCCGTTGGATCCTCCTGAAAAGGTGAATCTTCATTAAAGGATTCTTGGCCCACATTTTTCTTGAGAACCCAGACTGTAAAAAGTCTGAAGTATTTCAGATATTGCAATTCCAATAATGTATTGAAGACCTATATATTAAGTACTGTGAACACTCTTGAAATAAAAGCAAGCTATTATAAGGAAATTTGTGAAATGTAAATATGTGTTTCTCAGCCAGGATTAAATGAAGAATGCAAAAATGTTGTTATATTTAGTAGCACAAAAATGGATAACTGAATGACACAGTATTTGGAAACCAGAAACCAGTTAATTTTAAAAGTCATGTTTATTATATAACTAGACTTTTTAAATAATATATGCACACTAATTTTAAACCAGCCATTTAATATACACTCAGTATGTCCATGGAGTGACCTCTTAACCCTAGCATCTTTTAGCCTTCCCTCTGCAGTCAGCCTCTTACCTTTATTTTCAGAATCTTTCATTCTCTCCCTCCTGCCTCTGCTGCAAAGGAGCAGGAAAGTCCGGCTGATTCTGCAACTCTGACTTTAGATCTGTCATTCAGACAGTCAGCAGTCTCGGGGACAAAGTCCCCCAACGGAGGAGCACCAGGGCTCTGATAATTGCATGCAAGTCAGTGTGTTGGGTTATAATTTTGCTTATACTGAAGCGGAAAGGATGGAGATGAAGGCAGACGTAAACACAAATTCCAAAACATGGCATGGAACTGGATCTGGAGCCTAGGCTTGCCATTCCTTGCAGTAGGTTAGGGCACTGTTTAGTGCCTCCTTCTCTCCAGAGAGATTTGATTCAAATTGAAAGGGGAATGTGTGTGCCATGCACCAAGCTTATCCTCAAATGGAGACCTTCATTTTGGAGGTGGATTAAGAGCCCTGTGCCATTTCTTCTTACATATTCATTCATTCAGCAAACATTTCTTTTACCTTTCTGTGGACCAGGCTCTGTGCCAAGTACTGGGGATAAAACAGTAACAGAACCAGCCCCAGTCTTCAGGCCACTCACCAGCTGTTACAATGCAGCATACAGTGCCATACAATGACCTATATCTGCTGTATGGACCTAGATTATTGAACCCATTTCACCCAGGCGTAAGTTGGTACTCAAGGCTTTAAAGCCACTGGATGGCTGAGACAGAAATGATCTGTGGAAAGCCAGACCCAAGACCCCTCTGTTAGATAGCCAGGAATACTCAAGCAAACCTTTCAATCATCCAGTTCCAGCTTACTTTCAATCATTACATAGCTCCAATTCATCCCTTCATTCATTCACTCAACAAATGGTTATCAGTGCCAGGCACAACTCCACCTGCTAGTGACTCAGGAGTGCAGGAAAACAGACCAAGTACCTGCTCTCCTGGCTGTCACATTTGGGTGGGAGGCTTCAGACAGGTCATAAACAAATAAATACAAACATATAATTAATGGCAGTGAATGCTGTGAATAAAACTGAAGCATGATAATAAGGTAAAAGAGGTGCTTTTTAGATAGCGTGGCCAGGGGAGGTGCCACTTAGCATACTTTTGTGGGAAATGGATCAGAGTTAACACAGTCCCTTCCAAAAGTCTTCACTCAGAAATTGTTTTAAAAGTTCTGAACTCTCACAACCTCCTTTTAGCTCCAAGTGCACTCACTAATGGGCAGTATTTATTCCCCATTATACAGATTGGTAAACTGATATTCAGAAAGATTAACTGACCCAATCCAGGCCCTCACTAAGTTGGAAGAACAACAAAAAGAAAGACACCCTTTGCCATACAGCAGAAACTAACACATCTTTGTATATCAACTATAGTCCAATAAAAAATTATTTAAAAAAATAAACCAACCCATTGCTTTCATCCCCAGTACAATACTGACATGGAAGTTTTGCTGGAGGGAGGAGAGGTAAGAAGGTGAAGGCCTATCTCTACCACTATTACCTGAGTTGTGTAGGACAGGTGATTTAACCTGTCATCAGTTTACTCATCTGTAAAGTGGGGCTAATCATTCCAGCCCTGTGTATATTCCAGGCTGTTCAGGAGATCAAAAGAGAGAATAGACATGCCACTTTGTAAACCAAGTTCTATATAAATATAAAGTATAATTATCAACATACTTGGGCACATTAAGAGAACTAATTGCTAGTATTTACCTGCTCATTACTGCAGCCCAAGTTAAACACAGCTATGGAGCAAAAGCTTGTCATGGCCACTAGGGGTCCTGGAGTTGACTGCTGCTGCTGCTGCTGCTGCTAAGTCGCGTTAGTCGTGTCCGACTCTGTGTGACCCCATAGATGGCAGCCCACCAGGCTCACCCATCCCTGGGATTCTCCAGGCAAGAATTCTGGAGTGGGTTGCCATTTCCTTCTCCAATGCATGAAAGTGAAAGTGAAGTCACTCAGTCGTGTCTGACCCTCAGCGACCCCATGGACTGCAGCCTACCAGGCTCCTCCGTCCATGGGATTTTTCAGGCAACAGTACTGGAGTGGGGTGCCATTGCCTTCTCCAAGAGTTGACTGCTAGCCGCCACAATTTAAAGACTCCTCCAAAGTGTGGGGTAATTTTATTTTTTTTTCCATCCTTCCTTGACAGCGCATAATAACTTTATGCTCATCTTTGAAAAAAAGGCCAATGAGAAAAATCTGCCTTCACTGGAATTCCTCACTGCCCACCAAATGGGCCAGGCTGGCCCATAAATCACCTCAAAGAAACAGGCATCTCCATCTCCAAGGACCAAGGCCAGGGCAGCCAAAAAGTGCCCAGTTCAGAGCTCCTTTAGGGGCAGATAGGGTGAAGAAGGAGGTGCTAAGAGCCACCATCCAGGTACTCTTTCATCCAATAATATTCATTATGCCAGACACTGCTCTGAACACAAAGAATAACACAGTGTTGAACAGAACATTCTGTTCTTAAAGAGCCTGTGGTCTCAGAACAAGAGCTTTCCACAAGGCTTGCTGATTTACTCCATTAGGCCAAGGCTTGGGTTTGAATAGGACAGCAGAAGAGGCCGGGTCCAAACACAAGCTCTACCATTTCCTGGCTCCTGAGGTAGCTGGGATACGTTCCTGCGCCTCTCTCAGTCTCTATTGCCTGATCTGTAAGATGCAGACAATAAGGCACCTACTTCCTAGGGCAGGATGAGGCTCAAGTGTGCCTCTTTCTTCCATTTCCTTCCTTTTATTTTTATTATTATTTTTTTTTTTTAAGAAAAACGCTGTTATCAGTTCGGACGTAGGCAGCAACCCAGGACTGGGGGGTTGAGACCCTCCTCCTCTCAAGGGAGCACAAAAAAAAAAAAGAAAAAAGAAAAAAAAAAAAGCCCCTCCCCTACAGAACCCACAACGAGAATCCTCAGCCTCGTAAAATGCAAAAATGTCTAAGAATATTTATATATGTACCATTTTTTATAAATAAAGCTGGTCACTCAAGTAAGTCAGTGCATGTCAAGTACACAGCACAAAACTATGACGCATAAAGGGAGGGCTCCATAAATGCTGTTAAGACTAGTATTATCACCTACTGATCTGGATCAAGCATACCCCTCAGCACCTCAGTTTCCTCTTAAAATGAAGAAAATAATAAACAGCTAATATGGCTATTGTGAGAATTACATATCAGGAAAACTATATAGCCCTGGCATACAGGATCAGCTCAAGCCCTGCCAGGCTCACTTCAGGCCCCTTTTAATCAAGCAGGTTTTCCAAGAAAAAACAAAACTAAAGCTGGGAGGATTGAGGAAGAGGGAGAGGGGCTGGGATTCATATTAACAAGGAAACAATTTTCTTCCCAAGAGTGTGGTCTTTTCTAGGGTTACATGCATTTTACTCAACACTGTATTTTGAAAAGTTTCAAAATACAAAAAGTTGAAAGAATTGCATGGCAAACATTTTCAAGTATATTTACTAAATTTGCTTTATCATATATATGCTTATCTTTCTATTCATCCTTACTTGATTTTTTAAATTAAGTCAAAAGAGATCTGGTCTTCTTCAGATAAAACAAGTCTTTATTTTCCCTCATGATACAGATTTTACAGAAGCATTAGACTGTTTGATTCTGTGGCCATTCTAAGCAGTGTTTGGTAATTCTCAGAAGTCTTACCTGGCCTGCAGTAAACAAGGATGTGGCCACATCAAGGCCACACACAGTTGAGGAACAAGGATGAACTCAAGTCTTGGAGCTTTCCAGAACAAGGCAGTGTCTCTGGCAGATCCTACGCTCCTATTAAACTGGTACCAACAACCATTAATGGAAATGACGCTCCATCTCAATAACCAAGTTTAGGGAAAGCGTCAGGCAGGCTCCACTGGCCACAAGTCCCTTCACAGCTCTGCCCAGTCCTTGTCTTCTCAGATGCCACTTCTGAGTCATTAGACTGGTGAGTCATCCCCAGGGAGGGAGGCCATCTTGAGAGCAAAACCAAAAAGAATTTTCAAGAACAATGAGTGACACCCTGAATTGAAAGAGAATAAGGCTTTTCATTGTCCTAGCAAAATAACAATGAAAAAAAAAAAAAAAAAACATGCTGCTGTTAACACTGTGGGTTCAACTGCCCAGCTGTAAATTGTACTGAGAAGAAAAACTCAGCAAAAAAAGCTTTCACATTCCCTTGGAAATCTGAGAGCAAAAGAGACTTGGAGGCTATGTCTCAAATTAGGCAAACCTAATGATCTTTCAGTAACTTGCCTGGACCTCTTCTGGCTTAGTCATTCATTTCCCAAACATGGCAGGGTAGGGTGACAGGAGGGTGACTTCACCTGCACCACCACATTTTGTCCTCCCCCAGCCAAGCCTCTGTTTGGTTTGCTCAGCCGCGAGAGAGATGTCTAGAGTGAGAAAACTGCTGCCTGGGAGTGGGTTTGTGATTAGGGGCACCGCAGAGGAAGGCAGCATGACTATAAGAAAAGCTGGGTGGGCTCTGATGAAGCCAAGCCACAAGGCAAGGGGAAGAGAATTCACACATGCAGTGCCTACTGTGTGCCAAGCACTCTTCTCATCAGCAGCACCATACATTTGAAGAGAACTTATTTGCCAAGCATGGCCTTTAAAGCAAGGACTTTCACAGCACACTGCCTAGGTTTGAATCCAAGCTTACTAGTTGTGTAACTTTGAATACGTTACTTACCCTTTTTGTGCTGCAGTTTTCTCATTCATAAAATAGACTGTAAAACAGGGTTATTGTAAGAACTAAACAAAATTAAAATATTCACATGTTTAGGACAAGAGCTGGCACACAATAAGCTGTGCAGCATGCATGTTAACACTTGCTGGTCCATCTCTTTTTTGTAATTTTTTTTTCTGGACATGCCGCAAGACGTGCAGGATCTTTGTTCCCAGACCAGGAATTGAACCTGTGCCTCCTGCAGTGGAAGCAAGGAGCCTTAACCACTGGACCACCAGGGAAGTCCCAGCCCATCTTTTTCAGATGAGAAAACTGAGGCAGAAAGAAGAAAGGAGACTTGCTGAAGGACACACAGCTACATGGTGGCAGAACCTGGATACTGCCTGTCATTGACTTCTCACAAACCCTGGGAGGGAAGTGACATCCTCTTCCTTCTATCAGTGAGAGCCTGGAAGGCAGACAGCTTAGTAACCTGCTCATCACACAAGCTGGCAAATAGGAGAGTTAAGATTGAAAATCCCACATTCGCTGTCTTTAAAGCCTTTGCACATCCCACTAGGCTGTTCTCAAGCATTAGCGTACATCAGAATGACTGCTGGGGTTGGTTAAGCATAGGCCGCTGGGCCCTACCTCCAGAGTTTCTGATTGGGTAGCTCTGTGGTGGGGGGCCAGGGATTGGCATTTCTGACAAGTTCTGGAGAGACTGTTGCTGCTAGTCTGGAGCCTGCATTGCCTACAATCAGGCACCTGTATGCAGAACAGAGAGTAGAAGGGATGGGGCCCAAAGGTTATGGGTCCCACCCCAGCAAAGGCTTGGTTACTCTCCTGGGCCTAGCAAACATACTTTGCATTTACATGGTCCTTTGATAGTTATGATCTCATCTGATCTTTCCAACATCCCTACGTAGTGATCATTATCCCCATTCATTGTGATTTGTTTGTAGGGACATATGGTTAAGAAAATGGCAGTGAGAGCATAAACCACAGGTCACCTGACAAGTGTTCTGTTCTTCCCTCCAAGTAACTGATCCTGGAAACACTACCTGCTGATGGAGACTGACTCCAGTTCCAACTTGTGACTTTACAAAGAATAACTTCAATTCAGGCAAGGGCACTTCGGCCCACCACAGTTTGTGGGAGGTAATTTCTGGTGGGAAGAGCATAAGACCCATTTTCTACCATCATTTCAAGGACTAGGAAAGTCTACTGCTCACAAAATACTTCCACCAACTATTTGCTCCCTGCTTGATAGCCTAAAAGCTTTGATATTTGACTAAAATGTGATTCTCTATAAAAGATGAAAGCAATTTGGGGGGTTAATTTCTACTGGAGCACAGCTTGTTCATTTAGAACAGCTTGCATGGTTAGTATAGTTTTTAAAGTTGCTTGGACATATAAGCCAATAACTCATTAGTATCTAGAATATTTCAAGAACTTCTATAAGTAGATAAGAAAAAAACAAACCCCCAAGAAAAAAATGGGAAAAGACATAAACAGGCATTCACACATGTCTTAGTCACATATGGCCAATATTCATATGAAAAAATCCTCAGCTTCATTATTTGTCAATATAATGAATTTGTCAAATTCAATATAAAACAACCAGGCAGTACACTTCATACCCATCAAAAAGGCAGACATCACTGAGTGTTAGCAAGGAAGTAAGGAATCGATATATATATATATCCTAGAGGATTCAATTATTACTTATCCATTCATGTATTGTTACCCAATAAATAAATAAACATATTTACATTCATCTTCTACATTCAGGATACAATGTTAAGCTGAAAAGATGCCAGGGATTCACAGAAGCTATGCTACTTCTCACCTGTAATCTCCTGGTGGAAAAAAAGGGGGTAAGGGGAGAGAAGGATACTGACATGGAAGGCCTTCCAGTTGGCCCAGAAGGGACTGCTGCCCCTAAGGAGCTTCCAGTCATGTTTCACCCCACCACCCACTGAACTTCCCATATTTGGGGTGTGATCATATGGTTGAATATCTGGACTAAAATTAATAAAAATAACCACCACCTGTGAGCTACTATGTACCAAGCACTTTATATACATTAACCCATTTAATCATCACAGTAACCTAAGACAGGAATATCATTCCTACCTTACATATGATAGATAAATGAGCTTTAGAAAGATTCAGCACCCGGCCCAAGATCACACCATTTATTAGTGTGCCACTCATCAGTGGCAGCTTTAAATCACAGTCTGTCTGGCACCAAACCATATGATTATAGATGCCCTAAGTGATGTTGACATCATCATGAGAAATTCAGGCCACCTTTAAGGAAAATTTAATAAAGTTTGGATATGGATTTCACTCATTGCATAATATTCATTCATTTTACTTCTTCCTTCTATGAGTATAGATATTGGAACATGTTTATTTTGTCTGACGTGGAAGAAAGGAAGCTGTGTGGATAACCAGGCCTAAAACAGCCACATACCAGTCCTATGAACTTCTGCAAGTTACCCAGTCTCTTGCTTCACTTTCCTCATCTCTAAAATGGGGGAAATAAATACCATCCATCCTCCTTCTTTCCAAGGTTTGTTAACATCTAAACAAGACCTCATAGTTGAGCTATTCTGTAAACTGTAAAGTATCATATAAGACATTTTAATGGCCTCATCTCCAGGTTGGGGTGGGGGGAAATAGGGAAATACAGTGATCAGCCAAGATCCTACTGAAGAAGAGAGGTGTGGCATGGCAGTGGGCCCTGGGAATCCACGGGTGAAGTCTAGGGTGGGAACAGAGAAGAGGAGAGGGTGGCTGTGTACACAGTATACACCTGGGTTTAAAAACTGTAAAACTAGAAAACTTATCCTCACCCAATTCACTGCAGTGGGAATATCGGTTTATTCCTCTTTTGTAAAACATTCACACAATACCCGGAGTAACATTATGCATGTAAGTATCACTAAAGCAATACTTGTTGCAATTCCCAATCTATTCAACTACTCAGGCAAGCTAAAAAAAAAAAGGGGGGGGGTCAGCTTTCAGACCTACTAAGTTTCAGCAACCGTTTGATGCAAGGGGAAAGGAATTTAATTGGCATACTGACTAAAAGTAAGAATACATCCTTTGAAAGCTCGCAAGATGACAATGCCAAGCCACAGAGTCTCCCTAACTTGAAAAGCTTGTTTCTAACACAATAAATAAATATTTGAAAATTGTTTTTGCCCTTTGTCAAATTTCTCTTTAGAATGCTTACTATGTGCCCGCACTTTACAATTATTAACTCATTAATTCATTTAATCTTCCAAACAACCCTGGGGTGGAGGGGGGTGGTGACGCCAACACCAGTGACAGGGCCCTGGTGCAGCCTGCCTCTGGCCCTGGTCGGCCATTTTAGAGCTCAAGGCATGTTAGCCTCGGAAGAAGAATGCTCACATGATGGAAACAGATGAAAAGGACAAGACAGGACACACACACACACAAGCAAACAGGTATCTTAAAAGTACCAAATCCTGACTTAGCTTGGTGGGAGATGCAAAGATGAAGCGGATGAGAACTTGCCTACATGGAACCTATAACAGCAGATGAACAGTGACGAATGCCCTATGGATGACAAAATTCCAAAAGAGAGGCTACAGGTGGCATGAACCCCAGGAAAGGCTTCCCAGAGGAGATGGCATTTGTGCTAGTCCTGAGGGATGGGTAGGAACTGGCCAGGCTGAGAGACCAACGCATGGCCACTGCAGATAGAGAGAACGCAGTGAGCCAGCATATCGGATCAGGCCCCTGTGCTCAGAACATGCCGGCAACGTGCAGTGCCTTCCCAGCTCACTTGGAATAAAATCCCAACTCCTTGTCACATCCTACTCAGACCCTGAACAGGCCCTGTCGCCCTTACTTTCCCCTTGCTAAGCTCAGGCACTGGGATGCTTTCCACCTGTTATTGCCTCTGGCAGGATGCTCTAACCCTGGCTCCATGCTGGAGTAACTCCGGATCAGTCTTCAGGCTCCACTGCAATGGCACCGCCTCAGAGACCCTCCCTGGCCACCTTCCATGTAAGCCAGGGCCCCTCTACCTTTTTGCCTCTCCCAGCAGATGATCTGATTCCTGCCAAGTACACACGGCAATTTGTAATGGGGATTTTTACCGGTCTGACGTGTGTAATGTCGGTTCCCCCTCTGGAAGTAGTTCCATGAGCTGCGGCCTTGTCTATTTGGTTCTCTCCCGGCCCTGACACACTGGAGAGCTCAATAAACATTTTGGAATGAATGAAAGCAGTAAGTCAGTGATTGAATACATGTGAGTGAAGGCCTAGTTGAGGACAAGGTAGAATGTGTTTGGGAAATAGGTAATCGTTACTAGAGTGTACATGATAACAGGTTGGAAAGGGGGTGGGTCCAGATAGGGAGGACCTCAAACGCAGACCTGGATCGGATTAATTCCCCCAAAGGGTACTGCATTGCAGGTGCGGGCCAGGTGTTCGGGGGTGGGGGATACAAACTGTTTCTCCGAGGCACCCCGGATTCTCTCTGCTCAGAGCCAAACGGACACACAGGGACTTCTTCGGGAAATAAACAAGCTGCAACCACCTGAGCCAAGGGGAGATGCTCAGGGGTGGAGGGGGATGGAGGGGCGTGAAGAGGACTGTCTTTGAGCGACCCCGGGGGAGCTCCGGTACTGGTCTAGTCCCTGCGGCCAAGGATCAGGGTGGAGGGTCGCCCAGGCAGGGCCAGACATCCAGGCGGCGTCGCCCCCGCCCGTGGGCCCCGGGGAGTTCAGGGGGGTGAGTTGGGGGCCGAGAACCCAGCGGGAGATGCCACCTACGGCCTTCGGGGCCACCACAGCCCCCCAGCAGTCGAAGGCCGGCGCCCGCAGAGCGCAGTAACAGGTCCGGCGGCCGCGCCCACACTCACCCTGCGCAGCCTTGGAAGCCGAGCGCGTCCGCCAGAGCCGCCGGGTCGCCTTCCACGGCCGCAGCGAAGAAAACAGCCTCCGGCTCTTCTTGCCGCTCTTCTCAGTTGCTCCCATCTGTGCGCCCGCACCCCTCCCCCGCCGCCCGCCGCCCGCCGCCGCCCGAGGGTCGCCTCCCGCTTCCCCGGCTGCCGCGCGTCTGCCAGGTGCCCGGCCGTCGCGGGGGAGGACGCGGCCGCGGGGGGAGGAGCTTGCGGTCGGGTTGGGGACGGGGGCGGGGGATAGGGTGGGGGGGGCACCGCGCTCGCGCCGAGCCTGAGGGCGCTGTCGGCCGAGGCGGGGGCGCTGTCGGGATGCGCCAGCCGGGGGAAGCGCTCAGCAGCTCACGGCTCAATGCTTGTCATTCGTCCTTGATTCCGGAGGTGTCGACAGATTGCCCGACTACAGCTCGGCATTATTAATTAACACAAAAACCCCTGGAATATACGCTGATTTTTATCCCCAGATTACAAATGAGAAGATTGAAGCTCCGAAAGGTCAGGTAATTGACCGGGAGATCACAGTCTCTAAACCATGCAGATTCCTAAGTCCTCGGCTCTAACTGCATTTGTTCATTCCTTTCTACTTCCTCAGGATGATTCCACGTTATGTTCGAATTTTTTTTTTAAGTGTGATAGATATTCCTGTTTTCTTCATATAACAGATTAAGAATCACCTGTTTCTCTCTCTCTTTTTTAAGAACCTAGTCTATGTCCAGGGACTTTTACACACATGCCATTAAACCTCATAGTACCGCTGTGGGTAGGAAGCATTTACCCATTTGCCAGATGAGGAAACTGAAATGTCAGAGCTGAGGTCGCCCAGCCTTCTCACCACTTTGTCTCTGGAGTGATTTTGCTTGCAGTTGGGGGAGTCCAAGAGAAGAAGAGCAAAACCAAGATTACTTAACAGGGCCTGGCTGCAATAGTAATAGCTCATGTGTATAGAATGCCTTTTATGTGTCGGGTTTTGCATACTTTATTTAACTCTCCCAATGATACTCATGGGAGAGAAATTATTAATATCTATGCTTAACAGAGGGCTTCCCAGGTGGAGCTAGTGGTAAAGAATCCACCTGCCAGTGCTGGAGACACAAGAGTCAGTGTTTGGTCCCTGGGTGGGGAAGATCCTCTGGAGTAGGGAATGGCAACCTATACCAGTATTCTTGCCTCAAAAATTCCATGGGCAGAGGAGCCTGGCAGGCTACAGTCCCTGGGGTGGCAAACAACTGGACAGGACCGAGCACATATATCCATATATACACTTAACAGATGGGGGAAACTGAGCATCAGAGAGGTCAGGTTACATATATAAAGCCTTAATAAAGTTTCTATGTTAGGCTGAATCATGCCATTTTTGTAGGTTCAAACAAAAAGCTCAATTTATTATAGGATAGTTTCACCAAATGATCAAAATTTAAATAACCAAAGGAGGCAACTGATAACTCAATGCATCTAGATGATACACTGAGAAACATATATATATATACATATATATATATGTTTCAGGACTTCCCTGGTGGCCACCTTCCATCCCTGAGTTGGGAAGATTCCCCTGGAGAAGGGTATGGCAACCTACTCCAGTATTATTGCCTGGAGAATTCCATGGACAAAGGGGCCTAATGGGCTACAGTCCATGGGGATTGCAAAGAGTAAGACACAACTAAGCAACTAACGCTTTCATTTTTTTCATATATGTTTAAGAGTCTTTGTCAGTGATAAACTGTTGAAGTTGATTTTATATTGGTAAGAAAATATCCAAGTTTTAGAAAATACATACTAAGATATTTAGGAGTAAATAGTCATGATACATTTAATTTTCCTTCAAGTGCTTTACCAAAGAAGTTTCATATATATGTTTGCGGAGAGGGGAGAAGCAAATGATAAGGCAAATACAGGAAAATCATAATAATACATGAATCTGTATAAAGAGTATATGGGTGTGCTTTGTACTATTCTTTATTCTTGCAACTTTTCTGTAAGATTTCGATTTATTCCCAGGTGAAAGGGTAAAACAACCTTTGTTGCATAGAAAAAGAAAATAAAGTGGGAAGACTCACTGTACCTGATATTAAGGCCTACTATAAGGCTATATTTATCAAAACAATGTGGTCTTGCCAG
This sequence comes from Bos indicus, assembly GCF_029378745.1. Classification (NCBI taxonomy): domain Eukaryota; kingdom Metazoa; phylum Chordata; class Mammalia; order Artiodactyla; family Bovidae; genus Bos; species Bos indicus. The sequence goes on from NC_091762.1 coordinate 80,365,966, forward strand.
AGGGATAGATGCATAGATCAGTAAAAACTCGAAAAACAGGCCTATACATGTATACCCAACAGATTTTTGACAAGGATGCAAAAGCAGTGCAATGGAGGACAAACAGCTGTTTCAACAAATAAGGCTGAAGCAAATGGACATGTGTTGGCAAAAAAAAAAAAAATTACCTTGACGTAACCTCACACCTTATATGAAAGTCTAGAAAATGGATTATAGACTTAAATGTAGAATTATAAAACTTCTAGGGACAAATAAGAGTAAATCATCTGTGATCTGGAATACAACAGAGAGGTATCACCAAATGCATGATCCATACAAGAAAAGGCTGATAAATTGGATTCTATAAAAATTAAATACTTTTGCTCTGTGAAAGACCCTTTTAAGAGGATGAAAATACAAGCTACAAAATGGACAAAAAATCCTTATCCAACAAAGGACTAGTATTTATAATATATAAAGAATCTCAAAACTCAGCATTAAAAAATCCAATTAGAAAACGTGCAAAGGGACTTACTTTCCTCATAGTTCAGAGGTTAACAATCCACCTGCCAAAGCAGGGGACACAGGTTTAATACTTGGTCCAGGAAGATCCCGCATGTCACGGGGCAACAAAGTCCATATTCCATAACTACTGAACTTGCACTCTAGAGCCCATGCTCTGCAACAGGAGAAGCCACCACAATGAGAAGCCTGCATACCACATTGAAAAATACCCCTGCTGGCTACAACTACGGAAAGCCCGTGCAACAGTGAAGATCCAGCACAGTCAAATATAAATAAATTTTAAAAAAATTTAATTGGAAATGTGCAAAAGACTTGAGCAGATATTTCAGTAGAGAGGATGGACATACAAATGTCAAATAAGCACATGAAAAGCTACCCAGAACCATTAGCTATTAAGGAAATACAAATTAAAACCACAATGATATATTAGTGCATACATGAAGATCTTTTTTCTACAGTTCTTCTGTGTATTCTTGCCACCTCTTCTTGATATCTTCTGCTTCTGTTAGGTCCATACAATTTCTGTCCTTTATCAAGCCCATCTTTGCATGAAATGTTCCCTTGATATCTCTGATTTTCTTGAAGAGATCTCTAGTCTTTCCCATTCTGCTGTTTTCCTCTATTTCTTTGCATTGATTGCTGAGGAAGGCTTTCTTATCTCTTCTTGCTATTCTTTGGAACTCTGCATTCAGATGCTTATATCTTGCCTTTTCTCCTTTGCTTTTCGCTTCTCTTCTTTTCTCAGCTATTTGTAAGGCCTCCCCAGACAGCCATTTTGCTTTTTTGCATTTCTTTTCCATGGGAATGGTCTTGATCCCTGTCTCCTGTACAATGTCACGAATCTCATTCCATAGTTCATCAGGTACTCTATCAGATCTAGGCCCTTAAATCTATTTCTCACTTCTACTGTATAATCATAAGGGATTTGTTTAGGTCATACCTGAATGGTCTAGTGGTTTTCCCTACTTTCTTCAATTAAAGTCTGAATTTGGTAATAAGGAGTTCATGATCTGAGCCACAGTCAGCTCCTGGTCTTATTTTTACTGACTGTATAGAGCTTCTCCATCTTTGGCGGCAAAGAATATAATCAGTCTGATTTCGGTGTTGACCATCTGGTGATGTCCATGTGTAGAGTCTTCTCTTATGTTGTTAGAAGAGGGTGTTTGCTATGACCAGTGTGTTCTCTTGGCAAAACTCTATTAGTCTTTGCCCTGCTTCATACCGTATTCCAAGGCCAAATTTGCCTGTTACTCCAGGTGTTTCTTGACTTCCTACTTTTGCATTCCAGTCACCTATAATACAAAAAAGATCTTCATGTCCCAGATAATCACGATGCTGTGATCACTGACCTAGAGCCAGACATCCTGGAATGAGAAGTCAAGTGGGCCTTAGAAAGCATCACTATGAACAAAGCTAGTGGAGGTGATGGAATTCCACTTGGGCTATTTCAAATCCTGAAAGATGATGCTGTGAAAGTGCTGCACTCAACATGCCAGCAAATTTGGAAAACTTAGCAGTGGCCACAGGACTGGAAAATGTCGGTTTTCATTCCAATCCCAAAGAAAGGCAATGCCAAAGAATGCTCAAACTACCGAACAATTGCACTCATCTCACATGCTAGTAAAGTAATGCTCAAAATTCTCCAAGCCAGGCTTCAGCAACATGTGAACCGTGAATTTCCTGATGTTCAAGCTGGTTTTAGAAAAGGCAGAGGAACCAGAGATCAAATTGCCAACATCCACTGGATCATGAAAAAAGCAAGAGAGTTCCAGAAAAACATCTAGTTCTGCTTTATTGACTATGCCAAAGCCTTTGTGTGGATCACAATAAACTGTGGGAAATTCTGAAAGAGATGGGAATACCAGACCACCTGACCTGCCTCTTGAGAAATCTGTATGCAGGTCAGGAAGCAACAGTTAGAACTGGACATGAAACAACAGACTGGTTCCAAATAGGAAAAGGAGTACATCAAGGCTGTATATTGTCACCCTGCTTGTTTAACTTATATGCAGAGTACACCATGAGAAATGCTAGACTGGAAGAAACACAAGCTGGAATCAAGATTGCCAGGAGAAATATCAATAACCTCAGATATACAGATGACACCACCCTTATGGCAGAAAGTGAAGAGGAACTCAAAAGCCTCTTGATGAAAGTGAAAGTGGAGAGTGAAAAAGTTGGCTTAAAGCTCAACATTCAGAAAACAAAGATCACAGAATCCAGTCCCATCACTTCATGGCAAATAGATGGGGAAACAGTGGAAACAGTGTCAGATTTTATTTTTCGGGGCTCCAAAATCACTGCAGATGGTGACTGCAGCCATAAAATTAAAAGACTCTTACTCCTTGGAAGGAAAGTTATGTCCAACCTAGATAGCATATTCAAAAGCAGAGACATTACTTTGCCAACAAAGGTCCATCTAGTCAAGGCTATGGTTTTTCCAGTGGTCAGGTATGGAAGTAAGAGTTGGACTGTGAAGAAGGCTGAGTGCCGAAGAATTGATGCTTTTGAACTGTGTGTTGGAGAAGACTCTTGAGAGTCCCTTAGACTGCAAGGAGATCCAACCAGTCCATTCTGAAGGAGATCAGCCCTGGGATTTCTTTGCAAGGAATGATCCTAAAGCTGAAACTCCAGTCCTTTGGCCACCTCATGCAAAGAGTTGACTCATTGGAAAAGACTCTGATGCTGGGAGGGATTGGGGTCAGGAGGAGAAGGGGACGATAGAGGATGAGATGGCTGGATGGCATCACTGACTCGATGGACGTGAGTCTGAATGAACTCCGGGAGTTGGTGATGGACAGGGAGGCCTGGTGTGCTGCAATTCATGGGGTCACAAAGAGTCAGACACGACTGAGCAACTGAACTCAACTGATTAGAATGGCTAAAATGAAAAATAATGATAACACCAAATGCTGGTGAGGATGCAGAGGGAGAAACTGGATCATTTATACATTGCTGGTAGGAATATAAATGGCGCAGCCACTTTGGAAAATAATTTGGCAATTTCTTATAAAACTAAACTTGGGCTCTAAAATCACTGCTGACTGTGACTGCAACCATGAAGTTAAAAGACACTTGCTTCTTGGAAGAAAAACTATGACAAACCTAGACAGCATATTAAAAAGCAGAGACATCACTTTGCCAACAAAGGTCCACGTAGTCACAGCTATGGTTTTTCCAGAAGTCATGTACATATGTGAGAGGTGAACTGTAAAGAAGGTCAAGCACCAAAGAATTGATGCTTTCAAACTGTGTGCTGAAGAAGACTCAAGTCTTGAGAGTCCCTCGGACAACAAGGAGATCAAACCAGTCAATCCTGAAGGAAATCAACCCTGAATATTCATTGCAAGGACTGATGCTGAAACTCTAATACTTTGGCCACGTGATGTGAAGAGCCGACTCATTGGAAAAGGCCATGATGCTTGGAAAGATTGAGGGCAAGAGGAGAAGGAGGCAACAGAGGATGAAATGATTGGATGGCATCACCAATTCAATGGACTTGAGTTTGAGCAAACTCAGGGAAATAGTGAAGGATAGAGAAGTCTGGCGGTTCATGCGGTTGCAAAAAGTGAGACATGACTTGGCAACTGAACAACAGCAACAAATAAAACTAAACACAACTACCATAAGACCCGACAATTACACTCTTGGGTACTTATCCCAGAAAAAAGTGAAAACTTATGTTCACACAAAAACATATACAACAATGTTTATAGTAGCTTTATTTGTAATAGCCCCAAACTAGAAACAACCCAGATATCAGATATCCTTTGATGGGTAAATGGTTAAACAAACTGTGGTATATCCCTGGCAAGGAATGCTAAGCAATAAAAAGTAACAAAGCTAGTGCTACAGGCAATAAGCTAAATGAATCTCCAGGGAATTATGCTGAGTGACTAAAACCAATCCCCAAAGTTACATACTATATGGTTCCATTTATGTAGTATTCTTGAAATGGCAAAAATTATGTAAATCAAAGACAGATCATGGTTGCCAGGGATGAGGGAGGTGAGTATGGCTATGAAAGTACAACAAGAGGGACTTTGCTGGTGGTCCAGTGGCTAAGACTCTGGGTTCCAAATGCAGGGACCTTGAGTTCAATCCCTGGTCAGGGAGCTAGATCCCACAGATGCTGCAACTCAGAGTTTGTGTGCTGCAACTAAGACCCAGCACAGCTAAATAAATTTAAAAAGAAAATTTTTTTAAGTACAGCAGGAGAGAGAGACCTGTGGTGATGGAACTGTTCTGTATCTTGTCTGTATCAGTGTCTATACTGGCTGTGATATTAGACTACAGTTTTGCACAATGTTCCCACTAGGGGCAATGCATAAAGCTGTACATAGAATCTCTGTATTATTTTTTACAACTGCATGTGAATCTACAATATTTTTAAATTAAAAGTTTCATTTTTAAAAAATGACAGGTCTGCAATTCATATAGTTCACTCTAATGTCTAAATCGTGATTGAACCAAGATTCCACCAAGGTCCACACCTTCATGGCCACACTAGGCTTTCTCTTGACTGCTGGCTCACTGTGAAAGGCCAAGGATCCGCTGCTAGGTTCCAGGGAGGAGGGAAGGAGGACTCGGAAAGGTCACAGGAGCATGGAGACCCAGGTCAGTCAGGGAGTGTTAAACGACTCTCTTGGGTTTGTTTTTATTTAACGTATTTATTTGGCTACGCCACGTCTTAGCTGTGACACATGGGATCTTCCTTGTGTTAACTCAGAATCTTTCCTTGTGGTGCTCAGGCTACTTTCTAGTCGTGGCACGCTGGCTCCAGAGCACAGGCTCCGTAGTTGTGGTGCATAGGCTTAGTTTCCCTGACATATGTGGGATCTTAGTTCCCTGACCTGGAATCACTGGAAGGCAGATTCTTAACCACTGGAGCACCAGGGAACAAACAGGATTCTCCTGTTTGAAATGAGTTCCTTGGAGGTAAGCGACACTGTGAAAGTAATTATGGGCCAGATCTATTCTGTTCTTTCTTGAATCCAAAAAGAGTAGGAAGATATAAATGTGAAATAAAGAAGGGAGGTGGGAGAAACCACGAAGAGGGTAGAAATCAAGAGGTATCCTCTCTCTTAGCAATGAGCTGCATTTTTCCGTACATCAGCCTTCATTCTCCATAGCACCTAAAGTCTAAACAAATAATTCCTTAGAAGAAATGATCTAATGAACAAAGCTACTTAGAAATAGCAGACACGTGCCAGCAACTCACACCCTAGAGAAGGGTTACCTCTGCTCCTAGGACTTCTTACTTGGCCTTGGGGTTCAGTTCAGTTCAGTTCAGTCGCTCAGTCATGTCCAGCTCTTCGCAACCCCATGAATCGCAGCACGCCAGGCCTCCCTGTCCATCACCAACTCCCGGAGTTCACTCAGACTCATGTCCATCGAGTCAGTGATGCCATCGAGCCATCTCATCCTCTGCTGTCCCCTTCTCCTTCTGCCCTCAATCCCTCCCAGCATCAGAGTCTTTTCCAATGAGTCAACTCTTCGCATGAGGTGGCCAAAGGACTGGAGTTTCAGCTTTAGCATCATTCCTTCCAAAGAAATCCCAGGGCTGATCTCCTTCAGAATGGACTGGTTGAATCTCCTTGCAGTCCAAGAGACTCTCAAGAGTCTTCTCCAACACCACACTTCAAAAGCATCAATTCTTCGGCACTCAGCCTTCTTCACAGTCCAACTCTGACTTCCATACATGACCACTGGAAAAACCATAGCCTTGACTAGATGGACCTTTGTTGGCAAAGTAATGTCTCTGCTTTTGAATATGCTATCTAGGTTGGTCATAACTTGCCTTCCAAGGAGTAAGCGTGTTTTAATTTCATGGCTGCAGTCACCATCTGCAGTGATTTTGGAGCCCAGAAAAATAAAGTCTGACCCTGTTTCCACTGTTTCCCCATCTATTTCCCATGAAGTGATGGGACCGGATGCCATGATCTTCGTTTTCTGAAAGTTCAGCTTTAAGCCAACTTTTTCACTCTCCACTTTCACTTTCATCAAGAGGCTTTTTAGTTCCTCTTCACTTTCTGCCATAAGGGTGGTGTCATCTGCATATCTGAGGTTACTGATATTTCTCCCGGCAATCTTGATTCCAGTTGTGCTTCTTCCAGCCCAGCGTTTCTCATGATGTACTCTGCATATAAGTTAAATAAGCAGGGTGATAATATACAGCCTTGACGAACTCCTTTTCCTATTTGGAACCAGTCTGTTGTTTCATGTCCAGTTCTAACTGTTGCTTCCTGATCTGCATACAGATTTCTCAAGAGGCAGGTCAGGTGGTCTGGTATTCCCATCTCTTTCAGAATTTTCCACAGTTTATTGTGATCCACACAGTCAAAGGTTTTGGCATAGTCAATAAAGCAGAACTAGATGTTTTTCTGGAACTCTCTTGCTTTTTCCATGATCCAGCGGATGTTGGCAATTTGATCTCTGGTTCCTCTGCCTTTTCTAAAACCAGCTTGAACATCAGGAAATTCACAGTTTACATGTTGCTGAAGCCTGGCTTGGAGAATTTTGAGCATTACTTTACTAGCATGTGAGATGAGTGCAATTGTGCGGTAGTTTGAGCATTCTTTGGCATTGCCTTTCTTTGGGATTGGAATGAAAACTGACCTTTTCCAGTCCTGTGGCCACTGCTGAGTTTTCCAAATTTGCTGGCATGTTGAGTGCAGCACTTTCACAGCATCATCTTTCAGGATTTGAAATAGCTCAACTGGAATTCCATCACCTCCACTAGCTTTGTTCATAGTGATGCTTTCTAAGGCCCACTTGACTTCACATTCCAGGGTGTCTGGCTCTAGATGAGTGATCACACCACTGTGATTATCTGGGTCGTGAAGATCTTTTTTGTACAGTTCTTCTGTGTATTTTTGGGGTAAGGACACTTAAATCTAATCCTGAATACTCGAACCATCTGCAAAATACTAGTTATGTCCCTCCCCCTCATGGCTTACTATTTTAATCACCACCACATCCACCCCCATTCATTAATGGAATTTAACCAGACGACCTAGAAGTTTCCTTCCAGGGCTTCTCACCATCCTTCCCTGCACGTGTCCCACTGGTCTTAGAATACTGCTAAGCATCAGTAACCCAAGTTGGCCTGGCTTGGAGACTTACCTTTTCTTCTGTTCTTTGGCATATCCAGTGGATTATAGTTGCTCCTTGGAGGGGTACATTTGCTTGCTGCTTAGATTCACAAGTCAGGACAGCATGAGAGAGACATTCTTCAGCTTGCCCTTTTAGTCCAAATGTCATGTGATTTCATGACACCCCTCTAGCTTGGAGCTGGAACCAGGTCAAAAGTCTCTGGCTCCCAAAGTCACAGACTGCTTCAGGCAGATCCAGTGGGAAGCCTTATCTGCAGTCCCTGGAGCCCATGGGGAAAGAATTTAGTCTGAGAGAAGATCTTCCACCCTAGTAGAAACACTCAAGTGCCCTGGGCACATTCATGAGCACTAGCAACATAGAATTTCTTTTCAAATGTCAAAAGTGCAAAACAAATGTTGGGCATAGGACAGAAAGAAAAGAACCTCCCCCAAAGCCTGAATTTCATTCATGTCATTGGATTTACAAAGCTAAGTCCAGCAATGCTCAAAGTTGATAGGATACAAGATTCTATGTGTGTATGTGTGGAGAGGGGGCTAACAGAAAGGACCTACACTTCCCAGCTAGGCAGAGCTGTGTGAATCCTGGCTCTGCCACTTACTGTATATGTCACCTTATCCAACTTGCCTAACTTCTCTAAGTCTCAGTTTCCCCATCTGTAAAATGGATTTAGTAAATAGTACCATATCACAACTCACAGGGTTGTGATATGTTTTATTATCATATATAAAGAATTGAATAGGCTCAATGACAAGAAAGGAGCTTATTATAATACTATGTCCACTTAGAGATACAACAGATAAAAAAGAATAGCATCTTCTTTCACAATTAATAAGTGTGTGTGTGTGTTTGTGTGCATGAGTCTCAAGAGAGAGAAATGAAACGATTGATTCTTGGTGAAGATTACATCCTTCAGACTTCATAATTTAACTCTATGTCTGTCTTCTTTTATGTCTGAAGTGTCCTGTTACTCACCCTTCCTTACAGAAAGTTCCAGAATGTAAACTAAACTGTATAACCTAAAAACATCTCAGGTGCTTTTGGAACCACTGGGCGCTGTTTCACGTCACCCCAGTGGCAGTGCCAATAGGACCGTTATTAGCCCAGGAAACAATTCAGAGCAGTCTCCACTTTACACTTATTTTTCAATCTGAAGTTCTGAAGTTCATATTATATTGAAAATAGGTGCTTAAAAGTCTTTCTCACTCCACAGACTAGCGCTCTCATTTTTGCATCTGACTCCTGACTTATTAATCACAAAATTCTCTACGCCCAGCACAGACTTGGTAAACTAGAGGTTCTCATCAAATGTATACTCATTCTGGTTTTGGTTTATGTCAGAACCAAAGGACTTTATTGCAGGGGAGTGGTGATCGTGAAGTAGTCCAGAGAATGTTGTTGTTTAGTTGCTAAGTTGTGTCTGACTCTTTGTGAACCGATGGAATGTAGCCTGCCAGGCTCTTCCATGGAAATCCAGGAAATCCTCCAGGAAATCCATGGGATTTCCCAGGCAAGAATACTGGAGTGGGTTGCCATTTCCTTCTCCAGGGAATCTTCCCAACCCAGGGATCAAAACTGGGTCTCTTACCATGACAGGTGGATTCTTTGCCACTGAGGCCCAGGGAAGCCCACAGTCCAGAAAACAGGCATAGTAAAAAGTCATTACCACTCTAGGCTGGACTGACAGAAGGAGAAGACATTACAGCAGCCCAGGGGTGGAGTCACTAGAGACTGGAACCAAGGAGATGCCCAGAAGAAACAGCCTCAGCAGAGATTTCAGGAAAATGTTTCCTGACCTGTAACACAATGTGCAGCCCCACATAATCCAGACATCCCACACTTGCAAGGAGTTTTTCCAGAAATCCTCCTTCTCTGTCTCCCTTATGATATGTGGGATTTCAGAGCAGTGGAGAAGAGTGATTAAAGTCACAGAACTTATCACTTCTGGGTAACTAGCTTCTGTGTGCCTTCGTTTTCTCCTCTGTAAAGTTGGGAAATTCGTATATATCTCGAGGGGTAAAAGTTGAAGAAGAAATGTGAGATTACATTTACAAAGCATCTAGGCTTGTCTGGCACAAAGCAAACATTCAAATTATGCTAATCCTCACCCTCCCTTTTTAAATGACACAGAACATGCTGTAACAAAAGGCTTTTGTATTCCACCCCTTTCTATTAGAGAAAAACTTTTGTGTGGAGACTAGAAAATCTGTCAAAGGGCAAGGGATCTTTCTGGAAATGTTGGCCATGGCTTAGAGTTTAACTGTATGCCTTGGTGGATGGGAAATGAAATATAAGGTGAATGGTTATCTATAGATGCGTAGTTGGAAAGCCTTCAAGTAGAGAAGGGAAGGGCCATGGGAATGGCTGACGGGTTGAGGGAGGGTGACTTGAGGGTCCCTCCTCTTCTTTCTCCGATCTCCTTGTCAGAGACTTTGGTGAAAATGACAGTCCAATTGTGTAAATTATTTTTTTCCTCACGTCTTTCTATTTTTCTTTTTTCAAGCTTTCTATGTGTGGATCTTGTATAATAAGAAAGAAAAATTAAGCACCAACTTTTAGGTCAACTAACAAAGCTGACTCTATTGGCAAGGCTTTAAAATGAATGAGGGACTTCCCCGGCAGTCCAGTGGTTAAGACTCAGATCTTCTACTTCAGGGGACACAGATTCAATCCCTGGTCAGGGAAATAAGATCCCATATGCCAGATGATGTGGCCAAATAAATAAGTATTGTAGTTGCTGGTTAGTTGCTCAGTCATGTCTAACTCTTTTGCAACCCCATGAACTGTATGCAGCCTGCCAGGGTCCTCTGTCCATGGGATTTCCCAGGCAACAATATTGGAGTGGGTTGTCATTTCCTTCTCAAGGGGATCTTCCCAATCTAGGGATCGAACACGTGTTTCCTGCATTGGCAGATGGATTCCTCACCACTGAGCCACCAGAGCAGCCCTAAATAAATTAATAAATAATAAAATGAGTGGTAATAGGAAAATGGAAATAATATGGGTTCCACTGGGGATTCAGCTCTAACCACATGGGATGGTGGTGGCTGTTTCAAACCAGTCTCACCAGCTGGGTCTGCAATCCTGACATCTTTTGTTCTCCTGGAGAGTTCCTTTGCAACACTTAGAATTGTGGTGTAATGCCCTCAGGGAAGGCCTGCATGCTTTTAAATCTTAGAATGTGAAGATACTCCTTTTTTTGTTTGTTTGAGGTATGCTATGCTATGCTATGCTAAGTCGCTTCAGTCATGTCCGACTCTGTGTGACCCCATAGACGGCAGCCCACCAGGCTCTGTCGTCCGTGGGATTCTCCAGGCAAGAACACTGGAGTGGGTTGCCATTTCCTTCTCCAGTGCATGAAAAGAGAAAAGTGAAAGTGAAGTCACTCAGTCGTGTCTGACTCTTAACAACCCCATGGACTGCAGCCCACCAGGCTCCTCCATCCATGGGATTTTCCAGGCAAGAGTACTGGAGTGGGGTGCCATTGCCTTCTCCATGTTTGAGGTATAATTATAGTTAAAATTGGAGTTCTTAACTTCTCTTCTACTTGCTGTTAATCTTGGTTATCAAAGTATCAGTTTGCTTTTGTGACAGAGATGGGTGGTGCTCACCATATCCTCTTCTTCCTGGGCCCCAGCTAGACTACTTTCACAGCCTAACTTGCAGCTGGTCATGGCCAAGTGACTGAGTCTGGCCAAAGGAATGGGGAATAATGATGTACATCACTCAGAAGCCTGGCCTCTGACCGTTCTCACATAACCCTCCATGCTCTCTTTCTTCACAGATCAGCTGACTGGAAGCTGAAGATCCACTGACTGATTTTTGAAGCCCAGAGCTTTCAGAAGGAGGGAGCTGGGTCCCTGAATGACTGCGTGAAACAAATTCCTTCTGCTCTTCCATCAATCACATTGAACTGCAGTGTAAGCAAGGAACACCTTTGCTATGTCTGGCATTGAGATTCTGCAGTTGTTTGTTACAGCAGTCAGAGTACTCTTATAAATACCCCTACAGAGAAGGCATACTGGGGGAGAAATATCTAACTCTGAATGGTATCCCTGGCAACATGGTGCCAGATGGACACTTCCAAGGAAGATTAGCTGGAGCTGCATATCACCATCTCCCAAGGGGCCACAAAAAGTAAATCAGATCATTGGATGTAACCTCTAAGGATAATTTTCTCTCAATTACATTTGCTGGCTTATGTTTCCCTCTTCCACGAATAATTACCTTGGCTTCTTATTTTCAACTGCGGGTTGTTAATGATGATGGAAGGACCTGAACGGGGTGGATACTAAAAGCTGTTACAAAATGGAGAAGGTTTTTGAATATTTCAGAGGGTTTGCTTCTGTGAGCTTGGCTTGAAATATTACATTGCCTTATCCTGTGATACTAACAGGCCTCCTTTAATTCTTTCTTTCATTAAACAATTACTTTGAACAAATATCCCACTAGTCCCTGATACAGTGGGATATAACTCTGAAAAACTGAACAACTGTGGTTCTTTTACTCAAGGAGTTTATGGTCTAATGGAGAAGAAAGACATTAAATAACCAATTACCCAAACAGATAATCACACAAGTGGAATAGCTGCTATGAAGGAAAAGCCCAGTGTACCAGCAGTGTTAGAACATATAACGGTGGGGGTGGGGGTGTGGTGGCTAAATTCACTGAAAGGGAAACCGCTCCCTGAGAAAATGATGTGAACTTTAAGACCTGCAGGATGACCAGTTGTCCAGGGGAAAAATATATAAGGTATGGGAAGCAGATCTTAATGTAGGAGAACTACAACCTAGATAGCATATTGAAAAGCAGAGACATTACTTTGCCAACAAAGGTCCATCTAGTCAAGGCTATGGTTGTTCTGTGGTCATGTATGGATGTGAGAGTTGGACTGTGAAGAAAGCTGAGTGCCGAAGAATTGATGCTTTTGAACTGTGGTGTTGGAGAAGACTCTTGAGAGTCCCTTGGACTGCAAGGAGATCCAACCAGTCCATTCTGAAGGAGATCAGCCCTGGGATTTCTTTGGAAGGAATGATGCTAAAGCTGAAACTCCAGTCCTTTGGCCACCTCATGCGAAGAGTTAACTCATTGGAAAAGACTCTGATGCTGGGAGGGATTGGGGGCAGGAGGAGAAGGGGACAACAGAGGATGAGATGGCTGGATGGCATCACTGACTCGATGGATGTGAGTCTAAGCAAACTCTGGGAGTTGGTGATGGACAGGGAGGCCTGGCGTGCTGTGATTCATGGGGTCGCAAAGAGTCGGACACAACTGAGTGACTGAACTGAACTGAACATTAATATTACTGATAATATTAACCAATGGTTTTATAATACTTACTATGGCTCAGGTAATACTCTAAGTACTTTACATATGTTCATACATTTAATCCTTTCAGCAATCCTATAAGGTAAGTACTATTATTATTTTCATTTTGCAAATGAAAAAACTGAGGCATAGAAATGTTAATAAGTTGCTAATAAACAGCAAGGGAAGAATTTTCACTCCAACTACCTGGCTCCAGAATTTTGTACTCTTAGTCACAATAGTCTGCTGAGATTTGGTAGATTCTGGGCAGGAACACAGAGGACAGGCATAACTGAAACTTGGTGAGCAAAGGAGAAGATGGCACAAGGTAAAACAGTGAGATGGACTTGGGAATTCTTTCAGGGTAGGGCTTCCCTGGTGGCTCAGTCAATAAAGAATCCGCCTGCAATGCAGGAGACGTGGGTTCGATCCCTGGGTTGGGAAGATCCCCTGGAGGAGGAAATGGCAACCCAATCCAGTATCCTTGCCTGGGAAAATCCATAGACAGAGGAGCCTGGGTGGGCTACAGTCCATGGGGTTACAAGAGTCAGACATGATTTAGGGAGTAAATCACCACCATGGCATACACTAAGAGGTCAATAAAGTCCCCTAAAATTCTGAGCAATCTTGATCTTTATTTTCTCCACGTGAATTTGGTGACCCATGAACTTTGGGGGTCATGACCCTGGGGGATAGAGAGGTGGTCCTGCCCCATTAGCAGCTTGCACATCCTATCAGCCATGATTCTTCCCTATGGAGTTCAGTTCTTTCTTCTGGATAATCGGCCTGGGGGCCACCAGGACATCCTACCCATGGGTTCAATGTACCTGCTTCTTTAATTAGTGTTTTGCTCATGATGCCTGTGACTTCTCAGCCAGCCTGATACACCTCGGTGAGCCCAAGACAAGCTGACTTCATCTAACTCAGTACAATCATTATCCTTGTATACCCTCCTCACACAATTCACCCCTCTTGCAGTCAAGTACAGGAAATGCAAAAAAAAAAAATCAAAGCTTCTAGAGTTATTTTGTTCATTACAGCATCCACTAGACACATGTAGCTATTTGCCTTTACACTTAATTAATAACATTTGATTGAATAAAAATTCCTCAGTTGAACTAGCCACATTTATTTTTGGCTGCACCATGCAGCATATGGGATCTTAGATCCCAGACCAGGGATAGAACCCATGCCCCCTGCATTGGAAGCAGGGAGTTTTAACCCCTGGATCACCAGGGAAGTCCAAACTTGCCACATTAAAAATATTCAGTTATCACAAGTGCCTTGTGGCTACTATATTGCCAGCATAGTTAAAGAACATAGTTAAGGTTTCTATTGTTGCAGAAAGTTCTATTAGACAATGTAGAAACATGCTTTATGCTTATTGGGTTCATCTTAAGATCTGTAACCATAGCAGAGTGCATTTTATTCCAGAATCCATTCATAATACATGATACCCCATTCATATTCATAGATTATTCATCCTCATTCAACTAATGCACACTAATGTACATTGAACATCTACTGCTATCAGATTCTATACCGTATACTGAAAAAGGCTGAACGATCATGTTGTTAAAAAGTCTTAGATGACTAGAGCAAAAAGTGTTTGAAATATGGATGCACTGGACTATCCCAATTTGGGGGGGTTTGTAGGTAGACAATCAAACCTTGGGAAAGGTACTTAAGCTCTCTGAGCCTCATAGCACTGTTGTGGGTATTAAATGAAGGTATTAAATATATGAAAAACACTTAGTAAACATTCAATAAATAATAACTGTTATTGTTCACATCATCATCATCTTCCCAGTTGACAGGCAACACAGTGGGAAGGCAACTCAGCCTTATTCATTTTGGGATAGTAATAAATGGTATAGACCTTCTTTGTGTTGATCACAGATTACCCTCTTTATGACACCTAGCTCTGCCGTGGACTGTTCATTAGATATCTGAAGACTATGCCTGCTTATCCCCTCCCCACACTCAGCCCTGGGTCCTTCACCTACCTACCCCACTTCTGCAACTCCTCCTTTCATTTCTGAATATTTTCTTCTTTCACAATACTTTTCTAAAAAGTAGAACTCAGAACCTCTCCAGGTACTTCAGGTATTGCCCAAATACTATACATTAGTGACTACTAAAATGTGTGCCATGAGGAGGAATTCATTTAATAATTTTTTAACATTTAAAAAATTTATTTAAAAATCATTTATGAGGGTTTACTCCTATAACTGAATTTTGAAAGTTAAATACAAGACTTAGTTCATATCCACTACACACTTGCACACACACATTTTTTATACAAGTGGTATCATAGTCTATGTTTTGTTCATATTTTTCATTAACAAGAAATCTGGAAATATCTCCAATGCTGAGTACAATATGATGCCTCCATTAATCTGAACACAAAACTGTATTTCTATTATAAGTGAAGATCCTGTTAGTTGTCTTTTTAGAGGGTGGAAGATTTTTTAACAGTAGATTAGGCTAGTATATAGTTACCTAAAATTTCAGAATTTTTTTCATAAAATTATTAAGCCAAGTTCCTCCCATTCTATACTTATGCAACTGCTGAATATTTTAAGCCTAAATGTAGGACTTGGCATTCATTTCCATTAAACTGCATTTTGTTGTTTTGACCTAACTTCAAGGTCTTTCAAAATCTTGAGTGCTTTATCCAAAGCCAATCCCTCCCACCTATAAATCTAATAAATATAATTTTACTTCCACTAAATCACTGCAGCATCTAAGGCCAAAAGCAGAGGCCTATAAAACAGATGTGACCTTGCTTCAAATACACAGATCTGCTTCCGCTGATTTTTGCAGGTGACTTGCCTTGGGACTGTGTGTTTAACCTGTCGCTTTCCCCCTTCCTCCACTTTAGGTCTTCTTCTTTATTATTTTTTTTAATGTTTATTTATTTGGCTGCGTCAGGTCTTGGTTGTGGCACGTGGGATCTTTCATTGTATGTGGACTTCTCTTTAGTTGTGGCACACGGGCTCAGTAGTTGTGGTACACTGGCTTAGCTGCCCCGTGGCATGTAGGATCTTAGTTCCCTGACCAGGGATCGAACCCACTACCCTGCATTGGAAAGGAGATTCTTACACACTGGACCACCAAGAAAGCCCCCTAGGCTTTCCTCTTTATATTTGAACCAAAAGACTGTCAAGCATGATAAATCAGCGAGTGATTCATTTACTACTCCTTAACAGATTTGGTGACAAAAACAAAATTCATTGCAAGAATTTGAAACAGCAGAGATAAAATAGAGTTTTATTTTATTTTATTCGGATTCTCCGAAGATTCCAATTGGAAATTAAATATAGATCAGAAACTCATTTGATGAATCCATATTTATTAATCCTATCCATTAGGAGGGGATAAATGAGAGGTGACATCCGATCTGCTTATAAAAAGTCAGCCAACAAGGAGGGATTAAAAGGAGCATCCTGTACACATCACTTTTTCTGAACCTCTAGTTTGGAGTGTGTGGAGTCATTAGTGGGTTCACAAATGTCATTCTCTGTCACCTTCCAGGCACATAGCAAGGTTGCAGCTCCCCATTTTTTACAGCCTTCCCCAGAGGAAGTCACTCTCAATTGTTTGACATACCTTTCAAGATATTTCTTCTACATTTCCACATATGAATAAATATGAGTAAAAATATCACTAGAAGATATTTAGAAATATCTACCAAATTCCTTTCTTTTTATTTTTTGTTTTCAAAATTGACAAGGTTTAAAAATTTTTTTTATTGGAGTATAGTTGCTTTACAATGTTGTATTTGTTTCTACTGTACATTAAAGTGGATCAGCTAAATGTATACATATATCCCCTCTTTTTTGGATTTTTGGATTTCCTTCCCCTTTAGATCACCACAGTGCATCAAATAGAGTTCCATCAAATAGTGTTTTGCAATCAGAGAAGGCAATGGCACCCCACTCCAGTACTCTTGCCTGCAGTAGGCTGCAGTCCATGGGGTCGTTAAGAGTCAGACACGATTGAGTGACTGCACTTTCATGTTTTCACTTTCATGCTTTGGAGAAGGAAATGGCAACCCACTCCAGTGTTCTTGCCTGGAGAATCCCAGGGACGGTGGAGCCTGGAGGGCTGCCATCTATGGGGTCGCACAGAGTCGGACACGACTGAAGGGACTTAGCAGCAGCAGTGCTTTGCAATAGGTTATCATCGGTTATCTATTTTATTCATAGTATCAATAGTGTATATATGTCAATCCCAGTCTCCCAATTCATCCTATCACCTCCCTTCCCCTTTGGTATCCATGTTTGTCTCTACATCTGTCTCTATTTCTGCTTTGTAAGTAAGATTGTCATACCAATTTTTTTGGATTCCACATCTATGCATTACTATACAATATTTATTTTTCTCTTTCTGGTTTACTTCTTCCTTTCTTGCTGTAAGTCTCCAGTTAAACAGCGTGGCTTTTTTGTGCTCACTGAGGGAAGGATGACAAAAGACAAGTATGGGTGTTGTGAGGGTCTTTCCTTGGCTTTGGATTTCCAAAGTCTAAAACCCTTGGAATGAGGATGAATCTTAGAAAATTAAGGACAGAGGGATTGCTGACTCATCATTTCTTCTCCCTTGGATATTTCCCTGGGAGGAGGGGAGCAGAGAGTCTGAAAGAAAGTAGTGAGGACAGATTTCAGACAGTTCTGGAGCGAGAGTCTTGGTAGATTGCCTCTGAGGCAGCATTCTGAGATGTTGCTCGTAGACTGTCCAGTACCCTGGCAGGGAATAAAAACACCAAAACAAGTCTTGGGCCTGACAAATGACTTCTGTGCCCAGGAACAAGATGGAGCAGCAGCAGGGAGAAACTCTTGCCGACAGGATGGAAACACCCAGGGGACTGATGACCACAAATCAGGAGGATGGATATCTTGGCAGGTGCCTGTGTTGACAATGGACCTTGAGTATCAGAGGGACCAATAGCCACCCCTATCTCCCAGTTCCTTGAAACTCAGATGCACCCCTGGAGAAAAGGAATGATAAACTTCAAATTCATTGAGAGTATATCTACAGAGTTGATACGGTGAGGATTCAAAATAGAAATTAGACCAAATTATAAAAATAAAAGAAGTTCCTTTTCTTGTATACCTGAGTAATGGACTTACTATCCATCACACACACAAACACACACATACTAGTTTTTATATAAATGGTATAATCTACAATTGTTTATATTTTTTATTAATGGACTTCCCTAGGGGTCCAGTGGTTAAGAATCTCCCTGCCAATGCAGGGGACACAAGTTTCATCCTTGGTATGAGAAGATTCCGCATGCCACAGGGCAACTGAGCCCGCACGCCACAAGCACTGAAGCCCACGCACCCTAGAGCCTGTGCTCCGCAACAAGAGAAGCTCCACAATGAGAAGCCCGCTCATCTCAACTAGAGAGTAGCCCCTGCTCACTGAAGCTAGAGAAAGCCCGCATGCAACAACAAAGACTCAGTGCAGCCAAAAATAAACGAACAAACAATACATCTGGAAAATTATTCAGTGCATAATGGTCCATATATGGATAGACTATGATTTATTATTTACTACTGAACCATACCCTTACTGTAAGATATTCAGGTTGTTTCAAGTGTTTGCTGTTTCAAACAAGACTTCAACATATACTCTACATAATTTTGTGCACATATGTATTTCTGTAGAAAGGAGTCCTTGAAATAAATAGAATACAGGATCAAAAGACATGTGAATTTTTAATATTGATAAGATATATACTAGCAATTTGCCTTCCATAGTGACCCTATCGATTTGTATATCCTGTGACAGTATATAAATTTCCCTTTACATTATAACTTCACAATCCTGAATATCATTAGTCTTTTAAATTTTTGAGAGTTTGATAGTTAAAAGTATTTTTCATTGGTCACTTCAGGGTAATTGAAAAGTAAGAAATTTTCCTCCTCTTTCCAGCTTTGGCCAACTGGCATATCCCATTTTAGGAGATTAAGAAGCAGGAATTTCTTGGATTTCCCCAGTGGTCCAACAGTTAAGACTCCATGCTTCCAATGCAGGAGGTGCAGGTTCCAGTTGGGGTACTAAGATCCCACATGCCGCACTGTGTGGCCAAAAAAAAGTACAGACTTCTAAAAGAAACAAGTGATTAATCAGATTTCTAGTAGAATCTTACTTAAATATATCATAATGTAATCCTGATTAACGATCTCATTTTTCTTAGATATAACACTTAATAAATTTAATGATGAAACTCTTTTAAAACTCATTATTAATAAATAATGCAGATATGGAATAATAGAGAATTTAGCTTCTTTTCAAGCATTCATGGAGAGTCACAAAGCTTGACAAAAGAATATTCAAAAGTACAGTAAGGTAGAAATCATACCCCCCAATTTTTTTTTCTTAACTTTAGGCCCCATTGTGCAGCATGTGAGATTAGTTCCCCAGCCAGGGATGGAACCCATGTCTCCTACATTGGGAGCACAGAAGCTTAACCACTGGACCAACAGGGAAGTCCCATACTAAAAAAACAATTTGACCACAATGCAATAATACTATAAATTAATACCAAAATTGAAAAATCAAAAACCCTTCTGCATAGGATATGAAAGAAAAACTATTAAACAGCCTTTGTGTAAAGAGAATATACAAACAAAATCAAAAAATTTCTATAAGTACTATAATGAAAGCATTGCATGTCAGAATTTGTGAGATGCTGCTATGAAAATAATCAGAGGAAAACTCACAGTCTTAAACATGTATAAAAATCATAAAATGAACATAAATGAATTAAACTTTCAACTTAAACAGCTAGGGAAAAAATCAACAAACTGAATCAAGAATTCCAAGGAAGGAGATAATAAGGAGAAAAATATAAATCAATGGAATATGACATAGACACATAATTAAAATATCTTAGGAAAGAATCAGTGAAAGGAACATAGCTACCTTTTAAACTGCAGGAAATTTAAGAAGTCTTATTTATGGAGAAACATGAGACAGATTCCTTCTAAGGCCAGAAACAAGATAAAGGAATGTATTGTCTCCACTACTACTTAACACTGTTGGAAATATTAACCAATGCAGAAAGAGAAACAATTAGAAACAAAAGAGAAAATAATTAGAACTAAAAAAGTGGAAAATAGGTAAAACTATTCTTATGTACAGATATTAAACATGGAAGAACCAACAGAATCAGTATTATATCATAGAAATAATAAAAGAATTCCCTAATATAGCAGAATGTAAAACTGACATATGAAAATTAATAGCCAACTGTCTGTCAGTCAACTGCTTGCTACTGGTCTTCAAGAAAATAAGGAGCTAGTACCAGAATGTAAATCAGCTAGGCCACTAAATACGCTACTGAACTAGACTGGCAACTTTTTAAAAAGAAAAACTTCCTAGTACCTGAAGAACACAATGAGTTGATTTACATAATACAGAGAGTAGCACTGGGACAAAGCAGATAAATATATCAAATGTGAATAGGAAACAAGATTTTCAGTTTGAGAAGAAAATATAAAATAAAAGAGGGTATGGAAAAATCTTGCAATGTTTAAATTTGAATTACAAACATCAGTATGAACTTATAACTTAAAATATATACATTTCTTAATTCTATCTAATGTCACCACAATGACAATGAGCATACTCGGTGCCAGGGCCCTGGTGGCTTCTAAATACTCCATTATCCCACTGAAAGAGGCCAGAACTCTGTGGAGAATTGACTAATTCCAGGTCTTGGAAGGGAAAGTTGAGATGACACTGTGAAATCTTATGCCAACAATCAAGTAAGTATTCAAATACTGATGGAGCCTCATTAAAAAGAAACAAGAACAACTTGAAGAGGATCCTACTTGCCAAATTTGGGACAATTTGAACATGAGGAAATAATTGTTAGAGCTAAAAAGGCGGTTAGCAAGACATGAGGTTACAAGATGAGTACACAAAAATCAATTGCATATCTGTACTAGCAACAAACAATATGAAAATGAAATTAAGAAAAAAATTTCATTTACAATAACATCAAAAGAATGTAATACTTAGCAACAGTATTTTCTAAAAACCTTAGCAAAAGATATGTACACAAAAAACTACAAAACTTTATTGAGAGAAATTGGAAAATAATTAAATAAATAGAAAGGCATCACATGGTCATAGGAGCGAAGACTTAATATTGTTAAAATGGCAATATACCCGAAATAAGGAGTTCATGGTCTGAGCCACAGTCAGCTCCTAGTCTTGTTTTTGCTGACTGTATAGAGCTTCTCCATCTTTGGCTGCAAAGAATATAATCGATCTGATTTCGGTGTTGACCATCCGCTGATGTCCATGTATAGAGTCTTCTCTTGTGTTGTTGGAAGAGGGTGTTTGCTATGACCAGTGTATTTTCTTGGCAAAACTCTATAGTCTTTGCCCTGCTTCATTCCGTATTCCAAGGCCAAATTTGCCTGTTACTCCAGGTGTTTCTTGACTTCCTACTTTTGCATTCCAGTCCCCTATAATGAAAAGGACATCTTTTTTGGGTGTTAGTTCTAAAAGGTCTTGCAGGTCTTCACAGAACCATTCAACTTCAGCTTCTTCAGCATTACTGGTTGGGGGATAGGCTTGGATTACTGTGATATTGAATGGTTTGCCTTGGAAACAAACAGATTATTCTGTCGTTTTTGAGATTGCATCCAAGTACAGCATTTCGGACTCTTGTGTTGACCATGATGGCCACTACATTTCTTTTGAGGTATTCCTGCCCGCAATACTAGATATAGTGGTCATCTGAGTTAAATTCACCCATTCCAGTCCATTTCAGTTTGCTGATTCCTAGAAGGTCGCCATTCACTCTTGCCATCTCTTGTTTGACCACTTCCAATTTGCCTTGATTCATGGACCTGACATTCCAGGTTCCTATGCAATATTGCTCTTTACAGCATTGGACCTTGCTTCTATCACCAGTCACATCCACAGCTGGGTATTCTTTTTGCTTTGGCTCCATCCCTTCATTCTTTCTGGAGTTATTTCTCCACTGATCTCCAGTAGCATATTGGGCACCTACTGACCTGGGGAGTTCCTCTTTCAGTATCCTATCATTGTGCCTTTTCATACTGTTCATGGGGTTCTCAAGGCAAGAATACTGAAGTGGTTTGCCATTCCCTTCTCCAGTGGACCACATTCTGTCAGAATGAAGAGAGTTCAATCTGTCTTAGATTGAAGAGAGTAGGGAAAACCACTAGACCATTCAGGTATGACCTAAATCAAATCCCTTATGATTATACAGTGGAAGTGAGAAATAGATTTAAGGGCCTAGATCTGATAGATAGAGTGCCTGATGAACTATGGAATGAGGTTCATGACATTGGACAGGAGACAGGGATCAAGACCATTCCCATGGAAAAGAAATGCAAAAAAGCAAAACGGCTGTCTGGGGAGGCCTTACAAATAGCTGTGAAAAGAAGAGAAGCAAAAAGCAAAGGAGAAAAGGAAAGATATAAACATCTGAATGCAGAGTTCCAAAGAATAGCAGGAAGAGATAAGAAAGCCTTTTTCAGGGATCAGTGCAAAGAAATAGAGGAAAACAACAGAATGGGAAAGACTAGGGATCTCTTCAAGAAAATCAGAGATACCAAAGGAACATTTCATGCAAAGATGGGCTCGATAAAGGACTGAAATAGTATGGACCTAACAGAAGAAGAAGATATTAAGAAGAGGTGGCAAGAATACACAGAAGAACTGTACAAAAAAGATCTTCATGACCCAGATACTCACGATGGTGTGATCACTGACCTAGAGCCAGACATCCTGGAATGTGAAGTCAAGTGGGCCTTAGAAAGCATCACTATGAACAAAGCTAGTGGAGGTGATGGAATTCCAGTTGAGCTATTCCAAATCCTGAAAGATGATGCTGTGAAAGTGCTGCACTCAACATGCCAGCAAATTTGGAAAACTCAGCAGTGGCCACAGGACTGGAAAAGGTCAGTTTTCATTCCAATCCCAAAGAAAGGTAATGCCAAAGAATGCTCAAACTACCGCACAATTGCACTCATCTCACATGCTAGTAAAGTAATGCTCAAAATTCTCCAAGCCAGGCTTCAGCAGTACATGAACCGTGAACTTCCTGATGTTCAAGCTGGTTTTAGAAAAGGCAGAGGAACCAGAGATCAAATTGCTAACATCTGCTGGATCATGGAAAAAGCAAGAGAGTTCCAGAAAAGCATCTATTTCTGCTTTATTGACTATGCCAAAGCCTTTGACTGTGTGGATCCCAAGAAACTGTGGAAAATTCAGAAAGAGATGGGAATACCAGACCACCTGACCTGCCTCTTGAGAAATCTGTATGCAGGTCAGGAAGCAACAGTTAGAACTGGACATGGAACAACAGACTGGTTCCAAATAGGGAAAGGAGTACGTCAAGGCTGTATATTGTCACCCTGCTTATTTAACTTCTATGCAGAGTACATCATGAGAAACACTGGACTGGAAGAAACACAAACTGGAATCAAGATTGCCGGGAGAAATATCAATAACCTCAGATATGCAGATGACACCACCCTTATGGCAGAAAGCGAAGAGGAACTAAAAAGCCTCTTGATGAAAGTGAAAGTGGAGAGTGAAAAACTTGGCTTAAAGCTCAACATTCAGAAAACAAAGATCATGGCATCTGGTCCCATCACTTCATGGCAAATAGATAGAGAAACAATGGAAACAGTGTCACACTTTATTTTTCTGGGCTCCAAAACCACTACAGATGGTGACTGAAGCCATGAAATTAAAAGACGCTTACTCCTTGGAAGGAAAGTTATGACCAACCTAGATAGCATATTGAAAAGCAGAGACGTTACTTTGCCAACAAAGGTTCGTCTAGTCAAGGCTATGGTTTTTCCTGTGGTCATGTATGGATGTGAGAGTTGGACTGTGAAGAAGGCTGAGTGCTGAAGAATTGATGCTTTTGAACTGTGGTGTTGGAGAAGACTCTTGAAAGTCTTTGGACTGCAAGGAGATCCAACTAGTCCATTCTGAAGGAGATCAGCCCTGGGATTTCTTTGGAAGGAATGATGCTGAAGCTGAAACTCCAGTACTTTGGCCACCTCATGCGAAGAGTTGACTCATTGGAAAAGACTCTGATGCTGGGAGGGATTGCGGGCAGGAGGAGAAGGGGACGGCAGAGGATGAGATGGCTGGATGGCATCACTGACTCAATGGACGTGAGTCTGAGTGAACTCCAGGAGTTGGTGATGGACAGGGAGGCCTGGCGTGCTGCGATTCATGGGGTCGCAAAGAGTCGGACACGACTGAGCAACTGATCTAATCTGATCTGATACCCGAAATTGACCTACAGATTAAATGTAATCTCTAGCAACAAATCCCAGATGTCATTTTTTGCAAAATTGACCAGTTGACCTTAAAATTCATATTGAAAGTAAAGGCAGGCAGGAAAGGTCCCTTCTTGAAAGAGAAGATCAAATTTGGAGACTTGTGTTTTCTATTTCCAAATGTACTTACTACAAGACAGTGTAATCAAGATTGTAGTGATGGCATAAGGAGAGATACATAGATCAATAGGAGAGAATTGAGAATCCAGGAATAAAAGCATTTATGTATTTTTAGTTGATTTTAACAAAAGTACCAAGACAATTCAATTAAGAAAGAATAGCCACTCTAACAAAAGTTGCTGCACAACTGCATGTCCACATGCAAAAGAATTGTTGGAGCCCCACCTTATGCCATACACAAAAATTAACTCAAAATAGACCAAAGACCTAAAAAGGATTATAAAATTCTTAGAAGAAAGCATAGGGGTAAATCTTTGTGACTGTGGATTAGGTAATTGTTTCTTAGATATGACACCAAAACACAAACAACACAAGAAAAAAAATGGTAACTTGTACTTCAGTGTTACTGTTGTTCAGTCGCTGAGTCGTGTCCACCTCTTTGTGACCCCATGAACTGCAGCACTCCAGGCTTCCCTGTCCTTCACTATCTCTCGGAGTTTGCTCAGATTCATATCCATTGAGTTGGTGATGCTATAACCATCTCATCCTCTGCTGTCCTCTTCTCCTTGCCTTCAATCTTTCCCAGCATCTGGGTCTTTTCCAATGAGTTGGCTCATCACATCTGGTGGCCAAAGTATTGGAGCTTCAGCTTCAGCATCAGTTCTTCAAATAAATATTCAGGGTTGTACTTCACCAAAATTAAAAACTGTGGGGACATTCCTCGTGGTCCAGTGGCTAAAACTTCACACTCTCAATGCAGGGGTCCTGAGATTTAATTACTGGTCAGGAAACTAAAAGATCTGTGCCACAATTAAAAGATCCTGTATGCCACAGCTAAGATCCAGCACAGCCAAAAAAGTAAACATTAAAAAAAAAAAAAAAAAAAACCTGTTGTGCTTCAAAGGACATTATCAAAGTAAGTGGAAAAACCAGCCCATATAATGGGAGAAAATTGTACAAATCTTATATCTGATTAAAGTCTAGTATGCAATATATAAAGAACACTTACAACTCAACAATAAGACAAATAACCCAGTTTTTAAGTGGGCAAATGGTAAACCTAGAATAAATAGACATTTTTCTAAAGAAGATGTACAAATGGCCAATAATTAAATATGAAAGATGCTTGACTTTATTAGGGAGAGTAAATCAAAATCACAAGAACATTCCACTTCACATCCATAAGAATAGATATAATCAAAAAGACACAATAGGACCTGGGAGAACAAGATGGTGGAGGAGTAGTGGACGTGGAGTACATCTCTCTCCACGGATGCATCAGGAATACACCTTCAGACACAGAAGTGCATGCAGAACACCAGCTGAGAGCGGACAGGAGTGCCTGACCAGTGGAAAAGAATACATAGAACCACGCAAAACTCGGTAAGAGGAAGGAACTAGGGGGGAAAACAGGAGTGTTAGTAGGACTGGACCTGTCCTCGGTGGGTGGGGGAACTGAAGCAGGGGTCCAATCCTCATGTCGGGGCAATTGTCTGAGTCAGAGGAGAAACATTTAAGGCTGAGAGTGAAACAGCTGATTTGTGGCAGCCTAAATGGAATGAGAATCAGACAGTCCTTGCCACAGCCATACATACCCCAGACAGGGACGCAGCTCCCCTGGAAGGCAAAGCAGCTAGGAGCTGGAGTTTAGGGATTGTGGAGCAATCCCAGAGTGAGGGCTGCTGTTGACTGAGGATAGATGGATCAAGGGAATGTGAGGGAGGAGATTGTGATGGGAAATGCCTGTGGAGGAAAGCAGGGCAGCCATGGAAGCAAGGCGATACTGCTGAGTCATGTGTAGGGGGTGGAGCCATCACCATGGCCTCTCTTCCCCCACACGCCAGCATCAGCAGCTGAACAATAGAGAGGCTGGGCCATCAAATGCCTGACATAGGGAACTAGAGTAGGACCCCACCCAGAGTGCTCCTTTAAGTGCCCGACACGCTAATCTATAGATTAGGACCCCAGTCAGGGGGGACCCTCTATGTGCCTGCTGCACTAAACAGAGAAGGACCCCAGGCAAGGGAGCCTTCTAAGTGCCTGAATGGGCAGAGCTACAGAGAAAGACTGGCCAAAGAGGCCTTCTGATCGCCAGCTACCAGAGGCTCGAAAAAGACGCTGATAAGAGCCATAACTCCTGTGGCAGAGACCGTCCCTGTCCCTGAACACTTGGTGCCGCCAAGGTCCCTGCCAGCCAAGCAGCGGCGTCACCGTCACACTCAACTCTCACTGGGGCAGAGCTGCCACAGGCAAAAAAACCTCGCTTCTATATGTGCAGGGTCACTTCTGTAATGTCTGACTCTTTGCGACCCTATAGACTGTGGCCTGCCAGGCTTCTCTGTCAGGGAGTGGGGTTCTCCAGGCAAGAATACTGGAGCGTATTGGCCAATACACACACAGACACACACACACACAGAAGTCGCTCAGTTGTGTCCGACTCTTTGCGACCCCATGGATTGTAGCCCACCAGGCTCCTCGGTCCATGGGATTTTCCAGGCATAAATACTGGAGTGGGTTGCCATTTCCTTCTCTGGTTGCCAAACCCTTCTAGAGCACTATATTTCCTGCTGCCCTAGCTGCCATCTCCCCTCAGTATCTGGTGCTGCCAGAACCCCTGCAATCCAAGCAGCTGCACCACCTCCACACTGGCCCTCACAGGGGCAAACCCAAGTCCTCCAGGGAAGCCCCAAGAGCAAACCCCAGTGGACGACCCACATGCAGAGGTGGAAATAAAACCAAAATTGAAACCAAGGGTCAGTGTGGGTAAGTCAGAAGACTCAAAACCTTCCCACCAGCTGTACAAGCTGCAGAATAAATCCACATGATCAACTGAGCAGACTCTGTGTCTATTAAATATATAAATGGTAATTGAGAGCTCCCATAAAAGAAAACACACTAGTTCTGATAGCTGTGGACATTGGAGGCGAGAACACACAGGAGTAGGACCAGAATAGAATCTGAGCTGCCCTCACAGTGGGTCCAGAGATCAGCACAGTGTTGGAGGGCATCCTAGGGAAGTGAAGTGGACTGTGAATCCCAGTGAGGAGAGGGACTCTGACAGCAGTGACTCAAGAAAAACATTTATTATTCTTATGTTTTGACTTGTTCTGTACATTCTTTTCAGAGAAGGCAATGGCACCCCACTCCAGTACCCTTGCCTGGAAAATCCCATGGATGGAGGAGCCTGGTGGGCTGCAGTCCATGGGGTCGCTACAAGTCGGACACGACTGAGTGACTTCACTTTCACTTTTCACTTTCATGCATTGGAGGATGAAATGGCAACCCACTCCAGAATTCTTGCCTGGAGAATCCCAGGGACGGGGGAGCCTGGTGGGCTGCTGTCTATGGGGTCGCACAGAGTCGGACACAACTGAAGCGACTTAGCAGCAGCAGCAGTACATTCTTTTGGATTTGTCTTTTCCTTTTTTTCCCCCTCTGTTGTAGTTCTTGATTTTATTGGCACTATGAAATCTAGTTAAGCTTTTGAGCTTTTTTTCCCCTCAGTCACATTTTTATTGTTCTTATAAACCTCTGCTTCTATGTTGGGCTTTTGCAGTTCTGTGGCATTTTCCTCCTTTATTTTTTTTCTTTTTTTTTTCTTTTTTTAATTTTAATTTTTAAAACTTATGGTTATTTTTTCTACATTTACTCCTTTGTTTGCTTTTCCTACTGTTCTTTTCCCCTTGAAGTTAATCTTTAATGTATATAAATCTTCTTTATATACGTCTATTTAACTATGCATCCAGCAGTGATCTGTTGCAAGGGGAGAGGCTCTAGTGTGGCAGTGTCTGCATGGGATCTTTTGAAGGAGGTCCCCATTATCTTCATTCAGTTTAGTTCAGTTCAGTCATTCAGTCGTGTCCGACCCTTTGAGACCCCATAAATCACAGCACGCCAGGCCTCCCTGTCCATCACCGACTCCTGGAGTTCACTCAGACTCATGTCCATCAAGTCAGTGATGCCATCCAGCCATCTCATCCTCTGCCGTCCCCTTCTCCTCCTGACCCCAATCCCTCCCAGCATCAGAGTCTTTTCCAATGAGTCAACTCTTTGCATGAGGTGGCCAAAGGACTGGAGTTTCAGCTTTAGGATCATTCCTTGCAAAGAAATCCCAGGGCTGATCTCCTTCAGAATGGACTGGTTGAATATCCTTGCAGTCCAAGGGACTCCCAAGAGTCTTCTCCAACACCACAGCTCAAAAGCATCAATTCTTCAGCACTCAGCTTTCTTCACAGTCCAACTCTCACATCCATACATGACCACTGGAAAAACCATAGCCTTGACTAGATGGACCTTTGTTGGCAAAGTAATGTCTCTGCTTTTCAATATGCTATCTAGGTTGGTCATAACTTTCCTTCCAAGGAGTAAGCGTCTTTTAATTTCATGGCTGCAGTCACCATCTGCAATGATTTTGGAGCCCTCAAAAATAAAGTCTGACACTGTTTCCACTGTTTCCCCATCTATTTCCCATGAAGTGATGCGACCAGATGCCATGATCTTCGTTTTCTGAATGTTGAGCTTTAAGCCAACTTTTTCACTCTCCACTTTCACTTTCATCAAGAGGCTTTTCAGTTCCTCTTCACTTTCTGCCATAAGGGTGGTGTCATCTGCATATCTGAGGTTATTGATATTTCTCCCGGCTATCTTGATTCCAGCTTGTGTTTCTTCCAGTCCAGCGTTTCTCATGATGTACTCTGCATAGAAGTTAAATAAGCAGGGTGACAATATACAGCCTTGACGGACTCCTTTCCCTATTTGGAACCAGTCTGTTGTTCCATGTCCAGTTCTAACTGTTGCTTCCTGACCTGCATACAGATTTCTCAAGAGGCAGGTCAGGTGGTCTGGTATTCCCGTCTCTTTCAGAATTTTCCACAGTTTATTGTGATCCACACA
This sequence comes from Bos indicus, assembly GCF_029378745.1. Taxonomy (NCBI): domain Eukaryota; kingdom Metazoa; phylum Chordata; class Mammalia; order Artiodactyla; family Bovidae; genus Bos; species Bos indicus. The sequence continues at coordinate 80,395,257 of NC_091762.1, forward strand.
GTCAAAGGCTTTGGCATAGTCAATAAAGTAGAACTAGATGTTTTTCTGGAACTCTCTTGCTTTTTCCATGATCCAGCGGATGTTGGCAATTTGATCTCTGATTCCACTGCCTTTTCTAAAACCAGCTTGAACATCAGGAAGTTCACGGTTCACGTACTGCTGAAGCCTGGCTTGGAGAATTTTGAGCATTACTTTACTAGCATGTGAGATGAGTGCAGTTGTGCGGTAGTTTGAGCATTCTTTGGCATTGCCTTTCTTTGGGATTGGAATGAAAACCGACCTTTTCCAGTCCTGTGGCCACTGCTGAGTTTTCCAAATTTGCTGGCATATTGAGTGCAGCACTTTCACAGCATCATCTTTAGGATTTGAAATAGCTCAACTGGAATTCCATCACCTCCACTAGCTTTGTTCGTAGTGATGCTATCTAAGGCCCACTTGACTTCACATTCCAGGAGGTCTGGCTCTAGGTCAGTGATCACACCATGGTGATTATCTGGGTCGTGAAGCTCTTTTTTGTACAGTTCTTCTGTGTATTCTTGCCACCTCTTCTTAATATCTTCTGCTTCTGTTAGGTCCATACCATTTCTGTCCTTTATCGAGCCCATCTTTGCATGAAATATTCCCTTGGTATCTCTAATTTTCTTGAAGAGATCTCTAGTCTTTCCCATTCTGTTGTTTTTCTCTATAAAGCATTGATAGCTGAGGAAGGCTTTCTTATCTCTTCTTGCTATTCTTTGGAACTCTGCATTCAGATGCTTATATCTTTCCTTTTCTCCTCTGCTTTTTGCTTCTCTTCTTTTCACAGCTATTTGTAAGACCTCCCCAGACAGCCATTTTGCTTTTTTATCTTCATTACCTCCACCATAGTCTGGCTTCAGGTCAAACAACAGGGTGGAAACACAGCCCCAGCCATCAACAGAAAATTGGATTAAAGATTTACTGAGCATGGCCTATCAGAACAAGACCCAGTATCCCCCTCAGTCAGTCTCTCCCAAAAGAAGCTTCCACAAGCCTCTTATCCTTATCCATCAAAGGGCAGACAGAATGAAAACCACAATCACAGAAAACTAACTAAACTGATCACACAGCCTTGTCTAACTCAATGAAACCATGAGCCATGCATGGAAGGCCACCCAAGATGGATGAGTCATGGTGGAGAGTTCTGACAAAACCTGGTCCACTGGAGAAGGGAATGGCAAACAGTTTCAGTATGCTTCCCTTGAGAACCCCATGAACAGCATGAAAAGGCAAAAAGATAGGACACTGAAAGATGAACTCCTCAGGTCGGTAGGTGCCCAATAGGTTACTGCAGATAAGTGGAGAACTAACTCCAGAAAGAATAGAGATGGAGCCAAAGCAAAAACGACACCCAGTTGTGGATGTGACTCATGATGGAAGTAAAGTCTGATGTTGTAAGAGCAATATTGTATAGGAACCTGGAATGTCAGGTCCATGAATCAAGGCAAATTGGAAGTGGTCAAACAGGAGATGGCAAGAGTTAACATCAACATTTTAGGAATCAGTGAAATAAAATGGACTGGAATGGGTGAATTTAACTCAGATGATCATTATATCTACTACTGTGGGCAGGAATCCCTTAGAAGAAATGGAGTAGCCATCACAGTAAACAGAAGAGTCCAAAATGCAGTACTTGGATGCAATCTCAAAAATGGCAGAATGATCTCTGTTCATTTCCAAGGCACACCATTCAATATCTCAGTAATCCAAGTCTATGCTCTGACCAGTAATGCTGCAGAAGCTGACATTGAATGGTTCTATGAAGACCTACAAGACCTTCTAGAACTCACACCCCAAAAAGATGTCCTTTTCATTATAGGGGACTGGAATGAAAAAGTAGGAAGTCAAGAGATACCTGGAGTGACAGGCAAATTTGGCCTTGGAGTACAAAATGAAGTAGGGCAAAGTCTAACACAGTTTTGCCAAAAGAACACATTGGTCATAGCAAACACACTCTTCCAACAACACAAGAGAAGACTCTACACATAGACTTCACCAGATGGTCAATACCAAAATCAGACTGATTATATTCTTTGCAGCCAAAGAAGGAGAAGCTGTATACAGTCAGCAGTTTTGTATACAACAAGACCAGGAGCTGAGTATAGCTCAGATCATGAACTTCTTATTACTAAACTCAGACTTCAATTGAATAAAGTAGGGAAAACCACTAGACCATTCAAGTATGACCTAAATCAACCCTTATGATTATACAGTGGACATGACAAATAGATTCAAGGGATTAGACCTGATAGACAGAGTGCCTGAAGAACTATGGATGGAGGTTTGTGACACTGTATAAGAGGCAGTGATAAAGAACATCCCTAAGAAAAAGAAATGCAAAAAGGCAACATGGTTGTCTGAGGAGACCTTACAAATAGTTGAGAAAGAAAGAGAAGCTAAAAGCAAAGGAGAAAAGGAAAGATATACCCATTTGAACGCAGAGTTCCAAAGAATAGCAAGGAGAGATAAGTAATAAATGCAAATAAATAGAAGAAAATAATAGAATGGGAAAGACTAAAGATCTCTTCAAAAAAATTCGAGATACCAAGGGAACATTTCATGAAAAGATGGGCACAATAAAGGACAGAAATTGTATGGACTTAACAGAAGCAGAAGATATTAAGAAGAGGTGGCAAGAATACACAGAAGAACAATACAAAAAAGATCTTCATGAACCGGATTACCATGATGGTGTGATCACTCACCAAGAGCCAGTCATCCTGGAATGTGAAGTCAAGTGGAACTTAGGAAGCATCACTATGAATAAAACTAGTGGAGGTGATGGAATTCCAGTTGAGCTATTTCAAATCCTAAAGATGATGCTGTGAAAGTGCTGCACTCAATATGCCAGCAAATTTGGAAAACTCAGCAGTGGCCACAGGACTGGAAAAGATCAGTTTTCATTCCAATCCCAAAGAAAGGCAGTGCCAAAGAATATTCAAACTACCGCACAATTGCAATCATCTCACATGCTATCAAAGTAATGCTCAAAATTCTCCAAGCCAGGCTTCAACAGTATGTGAACTGTGATTTCCAGTTGTTCAGGCTGCACTTAGAAAAGGCAGATCAAGCTGCCTTTAGAAAAAGCAGAGGAACCACAGATCAAATTGCCAACATCCATTGGATCATCGAAAAGCAAGAGAGTTCCAGAAAAACATCTACTTCTGCTTTATTGACTATGCCAAAGACTTTGTGTGGATCACAACAAACTGTGGAAAATTCTGAAAGAGATGGCAATACCAGAGCACCTTACCTGCCTCCTGAGAAATCTGTATGCAGGTCAAGAAGCAACAGTTAGAACTGGACATGGAACAGACTGATTCCAAATCGGGAAAGGAGTACGTCAAGGCTGTATATTGTTACCCTGTTTATTTAACTTATATCAGAGTACATCATGCAAAATGCCAGGCTAGATGAAGCACAAGCTAGATTCAAGATCTCTGGGAGAAATATCAATAACCTCAGATATGCAGATGATACCACCCTCATGGCAGAAAGTAAAGATGAACTAAATTAGAGCCTCTTGATGAAACTTAAAGAGGAGAGTGAAAAAGTTGGCTTAAAACTCAACATTCAAAAAATGAAGATCATGGCATCCAGTACCATCACTTCATGGCAAATAGTTGGGGAAATAATGGAAACAGTGAGAAACTTTATTTTCTTGGGTTGCAAAATCACTGCAGATGATGACTGCAGCCATGAAATTAAAAGAAACTTGCTCCTTGGAAGAAAAGCTATGACCAACCTAGATAGGATATTAAAAAGCAGAGCCATTATTTTGCCAACAAAAGTTCATCTAGTCAATGCTATGGTTTTTCCAGTAGTCATGTATGGATATGAGAGTTGGACTATAAAGAAGGCTGAATGGTGAAGAATTGATGCTTTTGAACTGTGGTGTTGGAGAAGACTCTTGAGTCTCTTGGACTTCAAGGAGATCCACCCAGTCAATCCTAAAGGAAATCAGTTCTGAAACTCCAATACTTTGGCTACCTGATGCGTAGCCTGGAAAAGACCCTGGTGCTGGGAAAGACTGAAGGTAGAAGGAGAAGGGGATGACAGAGGATGAGATGGTTGGATGTCATCACCAACTTGATGGACATGAGTTTGAGCAAGCTCCATGAGTTGGTAAAGGCAGGGAAGCCTGGTGTGCTGCAGTCCATGGGGTGGCAAAGAGTTGGACATGACTGCCTGAGCAAGTGAACTGAACTAAACTGATCTACTACTCTTTCTTTTCTTTCTTTCCTTTCCACTCAACAATTTGTTAGTTTTATTTTCATGGCTTTATTCCCCACCTTGCTTTAGTTTTGTTTTCTGGTTTGTGCTTTGGTTAGTTTTGTTCTTAACTGGTAAATATAATTTTTTATTTCCTTTGTTCGCTGGGTCAATCTACTGTACTTTAGTTTTGTTGGGCTGTTTTGACCCTGCTCATGGGTATATATGTATATGTGTATATTCCATTATTTTAATTATTATTTGCCTAATTTTGTAACTGCCGTTTGCCTGGGGTTCATCTTTGGTTTCTCATCTTTGGATATTTGTTTTAATATCACTTAATGCCATAACAAATCACTTATGGTATCTTCATTCCTGACCAGAGATCAAGTCTCGAGCCTTTGGAGTGGGAGCACTGGCTCCAAGACCCCAGACTATCAGAGAACTAACCCTAGGGAGTATCAAACAGTGAGAACTCATGCAAAGCAATCCAGTTGAATACAAGACCCAGCATCACCCAACCACCAGTAACACCCTGTGGTGCTACTAAACAACAAACAAAACAAAAATACAAACCCAATCATCAGCAGACATGATTACCACCTCACTCGGCTTTGCCCATCAAAGGAAAAACAAACAAACACAGCACAAATCTCACCCTATACCAAGCTTACACAAACCACTGGACCAACCTTAGGAGGGCAGAAAAAAAAAGGAAGAAAGAATTCAACCTTCTTCAAGGAAAGAATTGAACTTTCCTTGAAGTCTGGGAAATGGAGACCTCAACAACAATAAGTTAACAAAAATAACAAAAAGACAGAGAAATACTACACAAATGAAGGAACAAACTATAAACACAAAAGTCCAAATAAATGAAGAGGAAATAGGCAAACTACCTGAAAAGGAAATCAGAATAATGATAGTAAAGATGACCAAAAACCTTGAAAACAAAATGGAGAAAATGCAAGAATCAATTAACAAAGACCTAGAAGAATTAAAGAGTAAACGTACAGAGACAAACAACACAACTACTGAAACTAAAAATACTCTAGAAGGAATCAATGCAGAATGTCTGAAGCAGAACAAATCAGTGAGCTGGAAGACAAAAAAGTAGAAATAACTTTTGAAGAGCAGAATAAAGCAAAAAGAATGAAAAGAACTGAGGATAGTCTCAGAGACCTCTGGGACAATATCAAATGTACCAACATTTGAATTATAGGGGTCCCAGAAGAAGAAGAGAAAAAGAAAGGGTATGAGAAAATTTTTGAAGAGACTATAGTTGAAAATTTCCCCAACATGGAAAAGGAAATATTCAATCAAGTCCAAGAGGCACAAAGAGTCCCATACAGGATAAATCCAAGGAGAAACATGCCAAAGACACATACTAATCAAACTAACAAAGACTAAACACAAAGAAAGAATATTAAAAGCAGCAAGGGAGAAGCAACAAGTAATATACAAGGGAAACCCCATATGCTTAACAGCTGATCTTTCAGCAGAAATTCTGCAGGCCAGAAGGGAATGACAGGATATATTTAAAGTACTGAAAGGGAAAAATCTACAACCAAGATTACTGTACCCGGCAAGGATCTCATTCAAAATTGATGGAGAAATAAAAAGCTTTTTGGACAAGCCAAAGTTAAGAGAATTCAGTACCACCAAATCAGCTTTACAACAAATCTTAAAGGGACTTATACAGGCAAGAAACACAGGAGAAGAAAAAAGATCTACAAAATCAACCCCAAATAGTTAAGAAAATGGCAATAGGAACATATATATCAATAATTACTTTCATTGTAAATGGATTAAATCCTCCAACCAAAAGACACAGACTGGCTGAATGGATACAAAAACAAGACCAATATATATGCTGTCTATAAGAAACCCACTTCAGACCTAAAGACACATATAGACTGACAGTGAGAGGATGGAAAAATATATTCCATGCAAATGGGAAGCAAAAGAATGCTGGAGTAGCAATCCTCCTATCATACAAAATAGACCTTATAATAAAGAATATTACAAGAGATAAGGAAGGACACTACATAATGATCAAGAGATCAATCCAAGAGGGAGACAACAATTGTAACTATCTATGCACCCAACATAGGAGCACCTCAGTACATAAGACAGACATAAAAGGAGAGATTGACAGTAACACAATAAGAGTAGGAGACTCTAACACCCCACTCACACCAATGGACAGATCATCAAAACAGAAAATTAATAAGGAAACACATGTCTTAAGTGATACATTAGATGAGATGGATCTCATTGATATCTTCAGGACATTTCCATCCAAATGCAGAAGAATATACCTTCTTCTCAAGTGCACATGGAACATTCTCCAGGATAGACCACATCTTGGGTCCCAAATCAAACCTCAATAAATTTAAGAAAATTGAAATCATATCAAGCATCTTCTCTGACCACAATGTTATGAGACTAGATATCAATTATAGGAAAAGAAAAAAAAAACAACTGTAAGAAATACATGAAGATTAAACAGCATGTTTCTAAATAACCAACAGGTTACTAAAGAAATCAAAAGGGAAATCAAAAAATTTCTAGAAACAAATTACAATGAAAACACAACAACTCAAAACCTATAGGATGCAGCAAAAGCAGTTCTAAGAGGGAATTTTATAGCAATACAATCCTACCTCAAGAAACAAGAAAAACATCAAATAGACAACCTAACTTTACACCTAAAACAACTGGAAAAAGAAGAAAAAAAAAAACAAAAATTAATAGAAGGAAAGAAATTAGAAAGATCTGAGCAGACATAAATGAAAAAGAAATGAAAGAAACAATAGTAAAGATTAATAAAACTAAAAGCTGGTTCTTTGAGAAGATAAACAAAATTGACAAACCTTCAGCCAGACTCATCAAGAAAAAAAAGAGAGAAGAATCATTTCAACAAAATTAGAAATGAAAAAGGAGAGGTTACAACAGACAATGCAGAAATACAAAGGAATAGAAGAGACTATAATGAACAACTATAGTGCAATAAAATGGATAACCTGGAAGAAATGGACAGGTTCTTAGAAAAGTTCAAACTTCCAAGACTAAACCAGGAAGAGATAGAAATTATGAACAACCCAATTACAAGTACTGAAATTGAAGCTGTGATCAAAAATCTCCCAAGAAACAAAAGTCCAGGACCAAATGACTTCACAGGAGAATTCTAACAAGCATTTAGAGAAGAGCTAATGCCTATCCTTCTAAAATTCTTTCAGAAAATTACAGAGGAAGGAACACTTCCAAACTCATTCTATGATGCCACCATCACCCTGGTACCAAAACCAGACAAAGATAACACAAAAAATGAAAACTACAGGCTAATATCACTGAAGAACATAGATACAAAAATCCTCAACAAAATTTTAGCAAACAGAATTCAGCAACACGTCAAAAAGCTCATACACCATGATCAAGTTGAGTTTATTCCAGGACTGCAAGGATTCTCCAATGAACGCAAATCAATCAATGTGATACACCATATTAACAAATTGAAAGGTAAAAGTCATATGATAATCTCAGAAGATTCAGAAAAAGCCTTTGACAAAATTCAGTACCCATTTATGAATAAAACCCTTCAAAAAATGGGCATAGAAGGAACCTACCTCAACACAGTAAAGGCCATATATGATAAGCCTATGGCAAACATTATTCTCAATGGTGAAAAACTGAAAGCATTCCCCCTAAGATCAGAAACAAGACAAGGGTGTCCACTTTCACCATTATTATTCAACATAGTTTTGGAAGTCCTAGCTACCACAATCGGAGAAGAAAAAGAAATAAAATGAATACAGATCAGAAAAGAAGAAGTAAAGCTCTCACTGTTTGCAGATGACATGATACTGTACATAGAAAACCCTAAAGATAGTATCAGAAAATTACTAGAGCTAATCAGTGAATTTAGCAAAGTTGCAGGATACAAAATCAATACACAGAAATCACTTGCATTTCTATATACTAACAATGAAAAATCAGAAAGAGAAATTAAAGAATCAATCCCATTCACCATTGCAAACAAAAAGAATTAAATATCTAGGACTAAACTTACCTAAAGAGACAAAAGAACTATACACAGAAAATTATAAGACACTAATGAAAGAAACCAAAGATGACATAAACAGATGGAGAGATATTCCATGTTCCTGGGTAGGAAGAATCAATATTGTGAAAATGACTATGCTACCAAACACAATCCACAGATTTAATGTGATCCTTATCAAATTACCAATGGTATTTTTCACAGAACTGAAACAAAAAATTTCACAATTCATATGGAAACACAAAAGACCCCGAATAGCCAAAGCAGTCTTGAGAAAGAAGAATGGAGCTGGAGGAATCAGCCTTCCTGACTTTAGATTATACTACAAAGCTACAGGCATCAAGACAGTACAGTACTGGCACAAAAACAGAAATATAGACCAATGGAACAAGATAGAAAGCCCAGAAATAAATCCATGTACCTATGGGTACCTTATTTTTTACAAAGGAGGCGGGAATATACAATAGGGCAAAGACAACCTCTTCAATAAATGGTGCTGGGAAAACTGGACAGCTACATGTAGAAGAATGAAATTAGAACACTTCCTAACATCATGCCCAAAGATAAACTCAAACTGGATTAAAGACCTAAATGTAAGAATATGCTATGCTATGCTAAGTCACTTCAGTCGTGTCCGACTCTGTGTGACCCCATAGATGGCAGCCCTCCAGGCTCCCCCGTTCCTGGGATTCTCCAGGCAAGAACACTGGAGTGGGTTGCCATTTCCTTCTCCAGTGCATGAAAGTGAAAAGTGAAAGTGAAGTTGCTCAGTACTGTCCGACTCCTAGCAACCCCGTGGACTGCAGCCTACCAGGCTCCTCCGTCCATGGGATTTTCCAGGCAAGAGTACTGTAGTGGGGTGCCATTGCCTTCTCTGAAATGTAAGAATAGAAACTATAAAACTCTTAGGAGGAAAACATAGGCAGAACACTCAGTAGCATAAATCAAAACAAGATCCTTTATGACCCACCTCCTAGAGTAATGGAAATAAAAACAAATGTAAACAAGTGGGACCTGATTAAACTGAAAAGCTTTTGCACAGCAAAGGAAACTATAAGCAAGGTGAAAAGACAACCCTCAGAATGGGAAAAAATAATATCAAATGAAACAACTGACAAAGGATTAATTTCCAAAATATACAAGCAGCTCATACAACTCAATGCCAGAAAAATAAACAACCCAATCAAAAAGTGGGAAAAAGATCTAAACAGACATTTCTCCAAAGAAGCCATACAGATGGCTAACAAACCCATGAAAAGATGCTCGACATCAGTATTAGAGAAATGCAAATCAAAACCACAATGAGATATCACCTCACACTAGTCAGAATGGCCATCAAATAGTCTACAAAAAATAAATGCTGGAGATGGTGCAGAGAAATGAACATTCTTGCACTGTTGGTGGGAATGTAAATTGATACAGCCACTATGGAAGATGGAATGGAGATTCCTTTAAAAACTAGGAATAAAACCACCATTTGACCCAGCAATCCCATTCCTTGACATATACCCTGAGGAAACCAAAATTGAAAAGGACACATGTATCCCATTGTTCATTGCAGCACTATTTACAATAGCTAGAACATAGAAGCAACCAAGATGTCCATCAGCAGATGAATGGATAAAAAAGTTGTGCTACATATACACAAGGGAATATTACTCAGCCATAAAAAGGAATGCATTTGAGTTAGTTCTGATGAGGTGGATGAACCTAGAACCTATTATACAGAGTGAAGTGAATCAGGAAGAGAAAGGAAATACCGTATTTGAATGCACATATACAGAATCTAGAAAAATGGTACTGAAGAATTTATTTACAGGGAAGCAATGGAGAAGGCAATGGCACCCCAATCCAGTACTCTTGCCTGGAAAATCCTGTGGATGGAGGAGCCTGGTGGGCTGCAGTCCATGGGGTCGCTAAGAGTCGGACATGACTGAGCGACGTCACTTTCACTTTTCACTTTCATGCATTGGAGAAGGAAATGGCAACCCACTCCAGTGTTCTTGCCTGGAGAATCCCAGGGACTGGGGAGCCTGGTGGGCTGCAGTCTATGCGGTCACGCAGGGTTGGGCACAACTGGAGCGACTTAGCAGCAATGGAGAAACAGACATAGAGAATAGACTTATGGACATGGGGAGAGGGGAGAAGAGGGTGAGATAGATATATGGAAAGAGTAACATGGAAACTTACATTACCATATGTAAAATAGATACCCAATGGGAATTTGCTGTATGGCTCAGGAAACTCAACCAGGGGCTCTGTATCAACCTAGAGGGGTGGGATGGGGAGGGAGATGGGAGGGAGGTTCGTATTCCTATGGCTGATTCATGTTGAGGTTTGACAGAAAACAACAAAATTCTGTAAAGCAATTATCCTTCAATAAAAAAAAAAAAAAAAAGACACAATAGCAAATGTTGGTAAGAGCATGAAGAAATTGGAACCTACTGGAATGCACTGCTGGTGAGAATGTAAAATTCTCACCTTCGAAAACACTTTGGCCATTTGTTAAAAAGTTAAACATAGGATTACCATATGCCCTAGTAACTTAATTCTTAAGTATTAATATATAACCAAGTGAATTGAAAACATCGATCCACACAAAAACTTATACACAAGTGTTTGTTGCAGCATTGTTCTTTATAACCAAAACATGAAAACTACCCAAGTGATGAATAAACAAAATGTGGTACATCCTATATTAATAGAATATTTTCCCCCACAAAAAAAAGAATTAAGCACTGATTCACGTACAACATGGATGAACCTTAAAAACAAAAAGCTAAATAAAAAAGCCAGGCATAAAAAGGCCTCTTACACGGTTCCATTTACAATGAATGCCCAGAATAGTCAAATTCATAGACAGAAAGTAGATGAGTGGTTACCAGGGGCTGGGGAGAGGAAGAAATTAAGAAACCAATAAATATTCAAAACAGTAAATACATTTTAAAACTTTTTTTTAATGTAGCAACTTAGTAATTAAAGTATTTCCCAACTAAATAAAAGTTAAAAGAATACTACTCCTGATGCCTTTCACCCAGAGTCAACAACTATACCCTTTTTTTCTTTTTTGCCACATTTGCTTAATAACTGAAAATGAGCTTGGCTAGATACAAAATCCTTGGCTCACACTTTGTTTCCTTGAAAATATTACTCAATTGTTGGTTTGATTTGTAAAATGAATCACTCAGTCTTTTTGACTTAAAGTTTAGAGGCGTTTTTCTGGACATATAAGAATATGTCTTAGGCTTTTCTGGTGGCTCCGTGGTAAAGAATCTGCCCATTCATGCAGTAAACACAGGTTTGATCCCTGATCCTAGAAGATCCCACATGCCGAGGAGTAATTAAGCCCACGAGCCACAACTATTGAGACTGCACTCTAGAGCCCGAGCTCCGCAACGAGAGAAGCCACGGCAGTGAGAAGCCTGAGCACCACAACTAGAGAGGAGCCCCCTCACAGCAACTACAGAAAAGCCCCTGCAGCAACGAAGGCTCAGCACAACCAAACACATAAAGAGTATGTCTTGACATTGACTATTCTGAGTCAATTTTCAAAATTCCACAGTGTAACTTTCAACATACAATACCCCTTTCAATATATAGATTCAGGGTTTGCTTATTTATTGGTAAGTTTTTATTGCATTACAGCTTTAAATGTTGGCTTTATTTTTTTTCTTCTTTACAGACTCAGTTATAGGTATATTAGATCTTCTTTGTCAGACTGCTATAGCTATTTTTTTTTTTTCTGAGTGTCTTACTTTTTCTTATTTTGTTTCATTGTCTTGGAAATCTTCATCTCACTTTCCCACATCTCCTTTGTGTACTTTGATGAATCTATTCCTTCTCGTGCATCTTGTAATTTAGTCCTAATTTTGGAGATGGTGGTCATTTCATTCACTTTCTTTTCTGTGTTCAGTCAATTCTTACTTCACACCTTTTTGCTTTGTGCCCACTGCTCGTCTGCATTTATGGATTACTGATTTGTGATGTTTTTTCATATCTTTTATGGCTTGTCTAACAATATTTGATTCAGGTTGGAGTGTTGTGCTACAGCTTCTTCTGCTTTTAGATTGGGCCTTGAATGCTTTCATCAGCTGAAGAATTTTGATTCTCAATTGATTCCCTTTTGAAACTAACTTTCTGTGGATATTGGCTGCTTTCACCTGTTCATTTTCAAGACATTCGGATTTTCAAGACTTTTGGATTTTCCTGGACCAGATGTTTCCATGGATAGGGTTGAAGGATGAGTGACTTACTAGTTTCTCAGTTCAAGAGTGCCCTCTTCAGTTGGTACAGTGAAATACAGTTTCTTTAATGACTAGCCTTTTGGAGGATAGGGGAGGAGGATTAAGGAGAGTTTAGGATGATTAGATTTAATGAAACTCTCATTTCTCTAGAAACTGTAATTTCTACTAACTTCTTTATTTTTCCCACTTGTTACTGTATCTCTAAGAGATGTATCCTCCTTCTAAGTTCCTTGTTTTCTCCCAGAAGCTGCACTTTTACACACATGTTTATTAGACTCTATCTTCCCCCATTAGTGAGAGCCCTAATCCAGCATGGCTCTTCTCAGTATTTTTCCACTTAGTGTTGGGACTTTCTAAATGTCACTGCACTCTTTTTCCAAATAATCCCAGCCTCACTCTCCATTTTCAAATGGGCTCCATAGGCAGTGCTCTTAATTAGAGATATTTCTCCACTCAAATACAATAAGAGTTTGTTTTCTGGTTATGTAGTAGATATAATTGTGTTATGTAGTGAGTTAATTGTGATTTTATTTGCTTTCCTTGATCTGTATAGTTTGGGGAAGATATATAGAAAGGGTAAGACTTAGGCAACTGTCATCTTCAAAGAGTCCTCACCATCTAACTTCAATTGATAAACGCCAACAGGCATAAATTTTTAGGTAATGTTTGCATGTATGCATGCATGCAAAGTCACTTCAATCATGCCCAACTCTGCAACCCTATGGACTATACCCTGCCAGGCTCCTCTGTCCATGGGATTCTCCAGGTAAGAATACTGGAGAGGATTGCCATGCTTCCTCCAGGAGATCTTCCCAAACCAAAGATTGAACCTGCGTCTCTTATGTCTCCTGCATTGACAGGCAGGTTCTTTACCATTAGTGCCACCTGGGAAGCCCAAGGTTTTCAGGAGCACTAAGTTGAGTTGCTTTATTGGCTTAATATGGGCTACCCTGGTGGCTCAGATGGTGAAGAATCCACCTGCAATGCAAGACACACAGGTTCAATCCCTGGGTTGGGAAGATCCCCTGGAGGAGGGCATGGCAACCCATTCCAGTATTCTAGCCTGGAGAATCCTGGTTGACAGAGGTACCTGGCAGGCTACATACAGTCTGAGAGGTCGCAGAGTCGGACACAACTGAGCAACTAAGCACAGCACACTGCCTTAATACAGGGGGAACATAACAGTTTAATACAGATGAAATACAGATGATTCGTTCAGGTCTTTAAGGAACGCTAGCCTGTACCCTCTTCTCCCCTACTGTTGGACCCAGGGTGGTTGATGTAATATAACAGTCAGTGGATCTAGGGTGGTCAGTGTGTTGGGGCCATTACTGTGAAGAGAATGACTGATCCGTCTTGACTAATCTGGACACAGACCATTCCTTTTTGTATCCCCGATTCTCCCTTGACAGGAAATCACTTTCTCAGGGTGCATAGACTTAGAATGGAGGGTGCAAGATGGCAACTCCTGATGGGATAGAAGATTTAATCCCTCCATGGGAGCTCTTTCTTCCTTGTAAGGGGACTGATGCTAGGATCCTGGCTGGGAGAAAAGCTGGCCACAGGAAAGACTCAACACTGCTTGGGTCCTAGTCACTCCCAAGTGGCAAGGCTCTCCACCCTGACTCTTGCAAGTCCTGCCCAAGGCCAAAGGAGCCTTGACTGCAGGGCCCTTAACTGGTTATGTGGTAGATATAATTGTGTTATGTAGTGAGTTAATTGTGATTTTATTTGCTTTCCTTGATCTGTATAGTTTGGGGAAGATATAGAGAAAGGGTAAGACTTAGGCAACTGTCATCTTCAGAGTCCTCACCATCTAACTTCAATTGATAAATGTCAACATGTATAAATTTTTAGGTCTCTCTGGATCTTTGGCTAGTGAGAGTCAGCTGAATAATCATATGTGAGCACTGGAGTTGAAGTCTTCCGTTCCCTAATCCTGAGGTTCATCATCTATAACTGGTATACAATGCCTGGCCCATTGTGTGACACCAGGGTCTATCTTCAGTAACTGCAATCTTCTGTTATACATGCATATATGTACACACATATAATATTTACATATACATGTACATGTGTGTGTGTGTACGTGTGTGTGTGTGCGTGTGCTTCCGTGGTGACTCAACAGTAAAGAGTCCACCTGTCAATGCAGGGGTCAGGGATTCAATCCCTGGGTTGGGAAGATCCCCTGGAGTAGGAATGGCAACCCACTCCAGTACTCTTGCCTGGAAAATCCCATGGACAGAGGAGCCTAGCAGGGTCACAAATGAGTTGGACACAACTAAGTGACTACATAATACATATATTTATATGCACATATAAAATATGCACATATATAAAATACATATGCAACGTATCTAGTTTAGGTAGGTTTCCTCAAGTATGGGCATGGTTTTCATTTAATTATTAGTTGCTTACATATTCACTGGCTGAAATGAATATGGGGAAAATTAAATCAAATTGAACACTGGGGAAAAAACCTCAAGTTATTTAAACAGGTATTGTTCTCTGATACATCAGAATTCTATATAAATAAGATTTTATTTGGTCATCAAAATTATAAATCCTCTCCTCCATACCCCTTTGTCCTTGTATACGCTACCCCCTCACTTCATGGACATCCAGCCACTAAGACCCTCTTTTCTACCTCCTGTATTCTTCTCATCCAGAAGTCTCATATCAGCTTAAATAGATATGCTCTTCAGCCTGTGCAGTGTTTTTAAAAAGTTTAAATTGCCAAGATTTCACACAGTGGCTCCCCTCCCAGAAAAATATAATACAACCACCCCTTTTCTGAACTCTACTATCACATCTTAGTTCAGACCTGTAGTACAATTACATCATGCAAATCGGATGAGTCTCTTCTCAGTGTAAAGTCTGCTGTGAATTTTGAGACCAGGTCAATACAACTTCCCAATTCAAGTTGGTCTTATCTTTGTCTCCCCAGTCCTGCCTCACACGGTTTTGGCATCCATCTGGCATATGTACTTGTATTTTTATATACATCCCATTCCCTTGGCTTGGGTTCCCTCTTTTCCTGCATCACTCAACTCAAATATTAGCTCTCCTTCTCTGCTTGGTTAGCCAAGAGTCACTCCCTCTGTGTTCTTTCAAGTATAATCCAGTGATTTAACTCCAACAGTTACATAAAGAGTTATTTAATCATATGTCCATCCCCTCCAGGAAACTGTAAGGAAGTCAAGGACAAAAACTGGGTCTTCCTCATCTTTGCAGCCCCAGAGCCTAATAGTATTAGAGAAGTGAAAGTTGGAACTGAATGACATACTCATCTTGGACCCATTTCTATCAGTCAGCTTGGGTTAAATCAAGCTGTGATACCAGCTCCACCCAAATCTTAGTGGCTTATAAAACCAAAGGTTTGTTTTTCATGCATACTACCCATCCATCATGGACTGGCCACATCCCTGCTCCACATCTTCACTTTCAGTTCAGTTCAGTTGCTCAGTCGTGTCCGACTCTTTGCAACCCCATGACTGCAGTATGTGAGGCCTCCATGTCCATTGCCAACTCCCAGTTTACCCAAAATCACATCAATTGAGTCGGTGATACCATCCAACCATTTCATCCTCTGTCATCCCCTTCTCCTCCCACCTTCAATCTTTCCCAGAATCAAGGTCTTTTCCAATGAGTCAGCTCTTCACGTCAGGTGGCCAAAGTATTGGAGTTTCAGCTTCAACATCAGTCCTTCCAATGAATACTCAGGACTGATCTCCTTTAGGGTGGACTGGTTGGATCCCCTTGCAGTCCAAGGGACTCTCAAAAGTCTTCTCCAACCCCAGAGTTCAAAAGCATCAATTCTTTAGTGCTCAGCTTTCTTTATAGTCCAACTCTCACATCCATACATGACTACTGGAAAAACCATAGCCTTGACTAGATGGACATTTGTTGGCAAAGTAATGTCTCTGCTTCTTCACTTTAGGATTCAGGTAAAAGAAAAGCCCCATAAAGCTGCCAAATTTCAATGCAGATGGAGAGATAGGTACCCATCCTCTGGTCCTAAGGCTTCTACTCAGAAGCAACACCTTCATTTCTGCTTACCTCTAGTGGTTAAAGCATATTATATACCCAAATGTTAAGCCAATGAGACCAAGATATAAAATCCTCCTAAAAAGTGAATGGTTTTGAACTTTAAAACAATGTCACACATTGCCATTAGGTCCAGTTCACCTTTCAGGGACACGGAAGCCTGGAGAACAAGTTGCTGTGTCAGCTGGCGTCTGACTTCAGCTAACGGAAAGTCCCTGCAGGAGATAGGAGTGGGCGAGGTTGGGAGAAGCCAGGGCATGTGCCCCTGTCCCTGTCACAGGAAGACTCTCCTTCAGAGGCTCTGTTTCCTCTACACCTCAAGCTCCCACCAGGGAGGTCTGCTGGACTACTGCTTACTGTTGAGTAAGCCTGGACGGGATGACCTTAGAGTCAGGCACTCTGATCCAGTCTCCTTACCTGTAGGATAGGATCTACTTACATCATCCAGTTACTTCAAAAATAAAGAATGTCCATGGAAATAGGTAAAAAGTAAAGTACTGGAAAATAAAGAGTTTGAAGGTAAACAAAGTGAGGCAACATAGTGTAGCAGAAAATGAGACTGGGGGGGTCATAAATCTTGGATTTGGGGTCTTGCTCTGCCACCAACTATCACATTATCCAGGGAACACTATATTCTCTGTTTTCCCCATCTTCAAAGTGGAGAAAACACTGTTGATAATGGGAAGGTTGCAGAGTGGCATAAATGAGAGCATTTGTGAAGGTGTGTACTGCCAAGTATAAAAGGCTATATAGAAATGTTAAATGAATTCACTAGTTATAAGCAGAAAAAACTTTATTTCTATCAGATTAAAAAGTTTGAATCGATCTTCAAGCCAGATAAAATCATCAATAACACAATTAACAGAGCATGTACAGATTAGACTACAGGTTTAGATACTTTGAATTAAGCACATACACCAAAATCAAGAGGGCTGATAACTTTCACACTGAGGAAAAGCACTGACTCATCGTAAACACACAACTTCTGGGAAAATGGAGCTGACATTTCACAGGAGAGTAAACCAGAGGCAAGTTGTCATTAGGTTAGAGAACTGATTTGAGCTTGAGAGGAATCACAGTGAAATGCCATTGTAATGCAACAATTTCCCAAGATCTACTCATCTCAAAAACAAGAATCTATAAAAATCAGTAGTACAAATTCTCATAAAACTAGGAAAGCCCTCTATGCCCTGACACCTTGGAGCTGACATAAAGATTGAGTTTTCATTTTTCTTCCCTTTATTCTTCTCTAAATGAAACAAAAAACTTTGTCCTTATTTAGCACATTTCTGTCTCAAGAGAAAGGTTTCATGAAGTGATATTAGACACATCAACCCCAGTGAGAATCTTCAAGGTGCAATGCTCTTTTGACATGTGTTTAAACAGGAAATCTTTTATTTCAAGAATGACACTGTGCTTTCTAGAATAGCCTAATTATCACCAAAGAAGGAATGAATATATCCAACACTACCCTTCCCAAAACACACACTACCTTTCTTTCTCTCACACTCACTCACACACACCAATTTAGGGAATTTCCTGAAGCATACAGATAATGACATTTATTTTGGCAAGAACTGTGCAATTTGTTAAAAGAAAGATAAGGTATGGCATTTATCAGCAACTGTAATTATGTCTCAACAGACGCAGGAAGCAAATTTTCCTCACAGTTGAAATATGGCTTCACAGTTCCCCGTCATCTGGGTCTTGCACACGTTGCATCTGCAAACCAGACTGGGTCAGTTATATAAGGAAAGGGACCTTATGACCAGACCACATTCCCACATTAAAAGGCGTCTGTTACTGGGTTCCTCTTCTGAAACACCGAACAGACAAGGAAGTTGCTGAAGATGGAGGGGAATAGAACGCAATTCATACTATAGACATGACTCTATCTTACGAATTGCCTTTCTGGCAAAATTACTGCAGCAAGAAAAGATATTGTCTATTAAGTGAAAAGCAACACATGAAATCCATCAGGTAGATATGAATGCCTCCAGACATCCCGTGACCCAGCAGAGGACAGACGAAACACCGTCCTCTGCATATGCAGTGTGCGGCTACCGCCAGGACCCGCTGATGCCCACTTCCTGTCTTGGCACTAGAGCCAAAAGCAAAGATTCCAGGTGGGAGCAAATACATTGTTTTACCTATCCATGAGAATAGGGAGCTCAAACTAGAGAAACATATTTAAAAAGCCTTTTTGAATTTCCTGATTAATCCCCATATAGGAAAAGGTTAAGTAAACGAGCATTTCAGTTTTAAAACACAAGGAGGCAAGATAATTGAGATAATACTATTACTTAGGCTAATTGTTGAGAATTTAACTAGATAATGGATGGAGTGCACATAGCACCAATAAACAGTGACTACCAAGCCCTTTTGATACCTGAACATACTTGGAAATTTGCTGTCTTTATGATTTAAGCAAAGACTTCTCCCTCCCTTCCTGCTCCCAACACACACCACAAGCGGGTAGTTAAAACTTCTTTAAACAAATAACCGAAATCAGATACTGAACTCAGTTTCCAGTGATTTAAAAAGTATAAAGACTCTATTTATGGGTTTACATAGGCATCTTTCTATCAAAATTTATCCTGTCAACAACCTATAGGGCTTCCCTGGCAGTCCAGTGGTTAAGACTCCGCACTTCCACTTCAGAGGGCACAGGTTCGATTCCTGGTTGGGTAAGTTCTGCATGCTTCATGGTATGGCCAGAAAAGAAAAAAACTCAACCTAGAAATGGCAGGAGAGGCCACAGCATCACCTGCTTCCCAAGAATCCTCCATTGCCTGTGCCTATTCTTACCTTTTCCCCTTCCCTACCAAAGAGAGGGGCACACCCTGGATGAAGCTGGAGCTCATGTGAGCTGAGCTATCGGAAGGTATTGAGAGTCACCCTGGAGAAGTCAGGTGAGGTGGGAAGCCATTCCTGCCAGAATTGTGAGTGATAAGCAGCGCCACCACATCAGAGGGCAGGCAAAGACATGGACTTGGCCTTCAGGACGATGTTAATGATGCAACATCACACAGGGAGGATGACATTGCAGTCTAGGATGACCCTGGATTAGGAGCTCAATCACCACCTGCTCACCAGCTAGCACTGTAGGAAAGATCAGTTACTATGGGGGCCTTGTTTGGGGGTGGAGGCAAGGCAGTCATTTGTTCTGATGTCAGGGAAACAAAGTATTGAATAGTGTCTGGAGGGCTCCCAGGAGTCTAGGGGAGTGTGTGAGCACCATGGCTGGGGTGGCGCAAGAATCAGGGTCCCTTCAGGGACACAAAACCATGGACACCGAGAGAACAAAGGAGGACCATGAGCTTGCCGCCGCCACAGAGTAGCCTGGACCCAAGCCAGGCCTACTTTGACGCCTTTCATTTTACTTATGTACAAAAGTAAAAGTCGCTCAGTCATGTCCCACTCTTTGCGACCCCTGTGGACTATATAGTCCATGGAATTCTCCAGACCAGAATACTGGAGTGGGTAGCCGTTCCCTTCTCCAGGGAATCTTCCCAACCCAGAGATCAAACCCAGGTCTCCCACAAAGCAGGTAGATTCTTTACCAGGGAAGTCCTCAATTTACTTATAAGTGAGCAATTATGGATGATCAAGGGCTCAGACTCTCCTCTAGCAGCTTCCTTTGCTTAAGCAAAAGGGAAAAAGGAAAAGGAACACTCTCACACAGAGGTGGATGTCACCAGAGTGAACCCTGCCATTCTGGATGTGAGGCCACTTGGAAATACAAGCAAGCTCAGAGCCCTTTGTTGCTTGGGACAGGATGCAGGTAGTCAACATCTAGGAGCAGAGCTAGGAAGCCTGCGTTCAAGTGTGTCTACACTGCGCATTGGGAGAAGCCAGGGCATGATGCTTTACTCTGCCGACCCTCGCTTTGTTTATAAGCATGGGATCATGCCTGTCTCAAAGGATGCTGGCAAGATTAAATGAGATGTTTGCAAATGTCCTAAAACTGTACACATATGACACTCAGCAGGCCTTCAATATATGGTACCTATTATATGCTTGCTTTAGTGTTAGAGTATATTAAACACAGCAGTGTTTTCAAGTTCTCAATAAGCAGGAAGCTGGTGGGGATAAGAGAAAGCAAAATGAACGCAGAGCTGGCTAGAATCAGAGAAGGAGGGGATAAGTAAGAATTTTAGAAACCACCCAAACTACTCTTTGTGCCTAGCTTCGATGGAACCTCACGTGTGGCAGTAGAAGGAAAACTAAATAGGTCCCTTTAATTTTATCTTGGTCAAAATATTTTCAAGAAAATTTTATTTATTTTAGTGTAAAATCATTGAAGGAAAAGCTAGACTTTGTTGAAGAAAACCAGAAACATTTTTTTTAGGCTATCGAACATCATCAAACAAGCATCATCTTTCAAAAGCCCATGGGAACAGTGTTTGGCTTTCATTATGGTCTCACCCAGCAAAGGTGACTGCCCTCTACTGCGGGCAACCTCAGAAATAGCACACACTATTGAGAGGCATTGAGCAACACTGACACTGGCTTTAAGTGTCTATTTTGCTGGAAGGGAGAAGGGAGGGGAGGATGAAGGAGCAGAGTATCGAGTCAGGGATCACCTAGGCCATTTCCCATACTTCTTCCCAAAACTCCAAAGGCCATGATTTCATTGGAGCATCTGCTAAACATCAACAGAAGGGAGGAAAGTTTTGAAGATTTTTCTGCTTCCAAAAAAGCACACACTTTCCTCTCCTGAATGATCCCTATAATAACCTTAACTTTCTACTTTTCCTACTTTATGGAAATTGTCTCCATGGCAAAACTACTCTAAATTGTGCAATTTTTCTCAAATAAGACTTGTTTTTCTCTATGCCTGGTTCCCCTGGAAACCTGAGCTGTATCTGCATGTCTGGTTTTTACCCTATCCCCATCAACTGGCATTCAAACACAACTCTTTTCAAAAGTCACTATCATGCACCGATGTTTCACAAATCTGAACTGGGCATTTTAACTGCATAAACCTAGAAAGTAAATAATCTCACTTCACTTGGATTCAGAGGATGAGGAGGAAACTGGTCTGTGTTTCCACTAAGGTAGCCAAAGAACATTCACATGAAGGGACAAAGCGAGAGGGACTGGCCAGAGTGGGGGCAGTATTTGTAGAGAAGATGCATGGCTACCATTCAGAATCCATGGGTCAGTGAATGACTGGAAATTCACTGTGACATCTTCAGAAAATAAATAATGTGTTCCAACATCACCTATGCTGAAAGGCTTTTGTTTTCTCAGCAGTATCAAGAGTTAGACAGAAGTCACTCCTGGAAATAGTAAAGGACCCTCGCTGGTACAATCACGATGCATGAAGAGGATATCTATTTTTAAGGCAACAGGAATAAATTTCATTGTCTTTCCCAGAGGAGGGCGAGCATTAGTGGCCACCAAGTCTGGAAACGAGGCAAATCCTTAATAAATGGTTTATTGATGCTACATTCTAATGAATGACAAAATAGTGTGATCTATATTTCTAGACCTAATGGCCATCCTATAGAAAGCATCTTTGGAATAGAATAAAAAATTACAATTTTATCAAATCCCATAATCATAAAGCTGTCATCATGAGTCTAGGCACAGGTAGTGCAACATTTTCCTTGACCCCACAGGCTCCATTCCCTTTACCAACTATTTATAATATGCTTGGGTCACTCACACGAGAAAAACACTGTCAGCATCAATATTTAGCAGCATTTTCAAAATATATATTTTTCTGTCTTCATTATAAGCTAAACTATTCTTTCAGTCCAGTAATTCCATATGGTCTTATTTACTTCTATACATAAGATACAATCTTTTAACATTTATGGAGGTGAATCTTTCCCAGTTTTTGAGAGTTCCCCAAAGACTCTTAGGGTTTTATTTTGCCACAATAAAAGAAAGGAGCGGTGTCAACTCATGAGAGTCAGATGAACAGTTTAAGTAGACCCTCCACGCGGTTCAGCTCCTGGTGCATAGAGAGACTGAACATCATCCCGCAGCTCTCAGCTCTCAGACAGGAATCTGAGAGGGATAAAAGCAGGAACAATATTACTTAATAGTCTAGGGAGGGAGAAAACAGATGTCTAATAAAAGTGGTAGAAGCCAAGTCCTTTCATTCTAGGATGTATGAAAAAGAGATTCAATGGAGCACGGATACAGAGAAGGCGTCATTCCTAATAGGAAAAAGTGAACTGTGGACAGTCACTCAAGGCCAGAGAAGCAATCACTGAGAGCTACTGTTTCAATCCCACTGTCACCAGGAGGGCACATGCCAGAGAAGCAGGGACAAAAGCAGCTAGAGCCCCTGGCATTCTCAGGCCTCCTGGTGCTATGTTTCAACAGCCTTTAGGGGCTGGAGAGAGCCAGGGAGCACCACCGTCATGTGTGAAAAAGCTATTATGGCAACAACCTGGCTGTGGAAAATCAACTAGAGCTTGGGTGATACACCGCTTGGAATCCAGCCTGTGTTGCTTCCTTTCTTATAAAGAACTTGAGACATGTGCAGGGACATCTTAAACACGTGTAGGTGGCCCCTCTTTTAGAAAGGCAGAGAAGAGCCTCGTCATTAACTCATTCTATTCATTAGTTTTCATGTCTGTTCACCATTTAAACTAGAAAAGACACTGCAAGCTATCTCAGCTAGCTGCTAACTGGGGCATGGCACCAACACTACACATACAGTTGAACAAATGACCATATCTTCCTGGTTCTTCCACTGCGCAGGCTCAGTAGGCTTCTTTGGACTGAACAGGTGTGATCTTGTTCGAGAAAAGCGTGTAAACATAGGGCCAGATTTTGTTAGTCTCGGTTCCTGAAAACTGGTGGAGCACTCCTCGGCTCCTGAAAAACAAAGTCCGACATACAGGGCATTTTAGGTTTCCTTTTGACATGATATCAGCGCAGATGAAGATCCTGGGTACAATGTAAACGCAATCTCCTGGTCTATGTCACACATCACTGAGTCCCAAAACCAATGTATCAACACCCCCAGTTCGGTACAACTAAATAAAGCCCTATCCTCTGCAATTCTGGCAAGCTTGATGTCATGCCACCTTTTCTTCTCCTTTAAAAACATGATAACATTATAGGGACAACCCCAAATCTGCCTCAATACACACAGTGAAAAGCAAATCAGTGACAAACCTTGCTACTCTAAAACCTTTGTTATAGATCATGAAACACAAGATGTATCCTAATAAATGGTCAAGAACTTCATATCTGAAGGCTGGCTAAATTATTTGGGGGCTACAAGATCAGACAATGATTAGAGCAGAGGCCGCACACTGCTGTCCTGAATGCAGTCCATACATGGGCTTTGTTTGGCGTCCAAGTTATTAAAAATTTTTTAGGGAATTGCCTGGTGGTCCAGACGTTAGGACTCGCTGCTGTTACTGCCAGGGGTCCAGGTTCAATCCTTGGATGGGAAATGAGATGCCACAAACTGTGCAACATAGCCAAGAATTTTTTTTTTTAATTTTTTGGCCAGTATATTATAAAATATGGGATTTTCTTCTGCAGAGAAAGCCTGACTTCTGCTTCTTTTGAAAAACAGGCTCACTGGCCACACTTAGCCTGAGTGCTTCCATGGTGATAATTGGCTCGAGCAACAGAGGAGCTGTCTAATTCAACTGTCACTCAACTGCCCAGCTTGACATGCCTCCCACCAGGTTTGACACTCATTTCCATCACCTGCCTGGCCCCTGTAGTTACCTGAATTTGCAACCTGTAGTTTATAGCTTTAGTTTTTATTAAACTCCCTCCAGACATATCTAAGCCAAAAAGTCCCTTCTAATCTTCTATCCAAGTCATATATTTACATGTGGGAGTATCAAAATGTAAACCATTATTTCAGTCCCTTAAGACAATGAAAATGTCTAGATGCAAATTGATAATCGCACAGAGATGATCAGGCTGTGGTCCTTATAAGAGTTTAAGCATAAAAACATCAGGCATTCTTGCCCATGTACACACCAGCATTTCATCTGACTTCATCTGAGAGGTATTTGGCCTTTCAGGTTTGTCAAGCTTAAAGAAACACCACCCCACTGCAACCCACTGTCCTTCCCGTGAGGAGCCACACCGTTTCAGCTGGCCAAGTGGCGTGGAAACACGGAAGCACACTCACTTGTACAACTCGATGACGGGTTTTGCCACATCCTTGTACTGCCTTAGTCTGGCAGCAACTGCTTCAGGTTTGTCATCCTCCTGCTGGACCAGTGGCTCACCAGTGACGTCATCCATGCCCTACAGACACCAGAGAAAGCAGCTAGTGTGGCCAACACTTAAGCCATTCCATACGTAAAAACTTTCCTGGGCAAAACTGTACATTCACCTTTGATTCCCACCACCTGATGAGTTAGCCCCAGGGGACAATAAAAACGATGAAGGTGGTTGAAAAGCAAACAGCATTAGTAAGTATGTTAAGCTTTTTTCATAAGAGATGAAACATGAAATCTTTAAGACTTCTGATATTTCCAAACATATTCCACTGCTTGATAAATGACACCTTTAATTCATAGTTCAAAATTCCATCCCACTTCGCCCAACAACAAAACAGCCACTAGACAATGTCACTCTGGTCCTCTAAATATTCCTAAAACTAGCTTCTTTCTAAAGCTTGAGTTCTTAAAATGGAAAATGAATGTCTCAAAGAACCAAATGGCTTCCTTAGGAAAAACACTCATCAAAGAGAAGGTATGTCAGGCCTGTTTTTGCTACTTTCAAATTCTATCACGTAGTTCTTCTAAGATTAAACTTACTCAGGTTATTTTAGCAAATCAAATAATGACATCTAAAGTTAGAACAAAATAGGCATGAATCATATACCCATGATAACCACAAACAAACATTCTGGCAACTGAAAAACTGTAATTTTAGAAAATCTGATTTTTTGGTGTACTTTGACTTCCCCGGGAGCTATATCTGCATACAAAAGCAAAATGGACACCTCAGAATTTCACCTCCCATGTCCATGGCTATTGGACTACCAAGGCAGATAGTCACAGGAAATCAATCTGTCAAAAGGCAGAATAGAGCAGAACTCAGGCATAGAGCAGAAGGCTCAGGCATTCAACTGGATAATCCAGAATTGGCTCTAAGTTTGAAATGCACTAAAATTCCAATACAGCACAAAGCCTTAAGTATATAACTTACACTTAGAATTTACTGGTGAGCCACATAAGTATCATGTGTATAATACAGGGCTGTTACCCTGATGGAACAGGAGAGATGAGGGGTGGGAGAAGGAGATCCATCACTCATTCCTCTCCTTTATTTTACTTATTGCTGCAAAGCTCAGGAATCATTTCCAGGACTTCAGAGCACCCAGAAATACAACACTGCTTCCAGAAAGAGCAGAAGGATGCTAGGACAACAGCATCTCTCCCAGGGAAGCTTGGTCACAGCAGCTGGTTGACTTGGCCCAAACTGGCACTTCCACTGCTGTCTTTGGAAATAGCATTGCAACTGCAGTGCTCTTTTAGGGGTACCCAGGCTTTGGAAAGCAACTCAAATTCTACAAGAATCTCCACATCAGCAAGTCTAAGGAGGGCCAAAATATGATGTATTTGTGTTAGATTCCAATGCCAACTCAGAACCCTCTTTTCCTCCTTATCCATTTTCCCCCCATACTTGTTTTTTGGGATGGAATAATGGAAGGGCTCTACAAAGGAATTCCAGAATAACGTACATTTTTAAAAGAAGACTTCAAAAGGAGACTACTGCTTAACCTAAATGAAAAGGGCTTATAAGAACCTAATGATGACTTAAGGAACTAGATGGTATCCATCCATAACCCCGTGAAGTAGTTTTCTATAGTTGTTATTGACTATATTCAAGTCTATCCCAGTCCATAAACATTAAACCAGTAAGACACAATGGCCACACCTTTCACATTTAGATAGGGACAAGTAATACTATATATTAGCAAATAAGAATGATCAGACTGAACTAATTCATGCCTTTACCAGGAGGAACAGTAACTCTTTAAACGAGTTTACCAAAAGTTTCTTTAACCATATTACCTTTACATGTACTTAACTTTATGCAGACACATAGTTATTATATTGTGAAGTTCTTTTAAAGGGCAATCTTCTTTGCCTTTGGCTCTCTCTCATCCCTGTACATCCTCATGCTCACTTCTCACATGACCCCACTCACTCTAACCCTGTGCCTTACTCTGCCCCAGCCCCAAACACTGGCAGCCCAGGATAGATCCTTTGTATCTTTATCCCTACTTTTATGAAGCTAGAGAGCACTTATCACCATGTAAACAGATATGCATAAATAAGGGTGGTCATGGTTTTACAAAAACGGAATCATTCTGCTGTTCGCATTTGTCACTTAACAACACTCAGGGGAAAATATTACTCGAGGCCAAAGAATATAGTAAGTAAAGCACTAGTCCCTCCGTTGCACCCAGCACTTTGCAACACTATGGACTGTAGCCCACCAGGCTCCTCTGTCCATGGAACTCTCCAGGCAAGAATACTGGAGTGGGTTGCCATTTCCTTCTCTGGGAAATCTTCCCAATGATAATAGTACTAACTCAACTTTCTTTCTACTGACTACATCATATTCCAAAATGTGATTATTGCCAAATTTATTAAGCCACCCCTAGAGATGAACGTTTGTAATGTTTTCAAGTTTTATTTTTCCCATTACAAACAGCACCAAAATAAGTCTCCCTGTGTACATGACCTTACCTGCTAGTGCTTACATTTTCATAGACTGTACTCCCAGAAGTGGGGTGAATGAAATACGTATTTAAAATTTTTAATGTACGTTGTTAAGTTGCTTCTCTAAAAGATGATTAACATTTCATATACCTAATACAGATAACAGTACCGTGTTCCCAGATCCTAACCAGCAATAAAAGTGTTAATTTACATTCCTTCATTACAAGTGAATGATAATTTTAAAATATTTGTTGGCTATGTATATTTGCTCTTTTTGGAATAGCCTATTCATATTGTCCCCCCACTTTTCAACTGAAATGTTTTACCTCCTTGTCAACGTGTGAAAGTACTTTGTATACTCTTACATGTACATGAGGTGGGTTGAAGTCCAGGTTATATACCCTTCCACTGGGAGGGTGAATCCAACGTCGGCTGAGACGATCTTTGAGCGTTTCGAATGGAATGTTCAAAGTGATCACTAGATCCAGGTCACATAGTCTGTCCAAGGCTTCAGCCTGAACTAATGTTCGAGGAAAACCTAAATGCCAAAACAAAATACATCATATGCAAGACACTTCCCAATTCTAATTAGCTGTTGGAATTATTTTCAGAGACAGAATAATCAAATCTGCACAAATACTACCCAGAAAGGAACTTTAAAAGTCAGGAATTTATATTGACTTCAATAAATTGAATATGAGCAGAAAATATGCTACTTTATAACCTAGCTTCAGCATTTGGAATATAAAACATTAAGGAGTCACATGATAAAAGCAAAAAGTACTAAAACCTAGACTAGTCCCAGCTCTGGTGTAAGCTCTGCTCTTAACTATCTGTGTGACCTTGGGAAAGTTGTAACACCTCCATTTCCTGTTCTGTTAAAGAACCAAAGGACAAATTTATATTTGTGTCCTTCTAGTTGTAACAGCTTGTGTGTGTGTATGTACTAACTTCAGTTGTGTCCAACTCTTTGCAACCTATGGACCACAGTCCGCCAGGCCCCTCTGTCCACGGGATTCTCTAGGCAAGAATACTGGAGTGGGTTGCCATGCCCTCCTCCAGGGGATCTTCCTGACCCAGGGATTGAACCCACGTCCCTTACATCCTCTGCATTGGCTGTCAGGCCCTTTACCACTAGCACCACCTGGGAAGCCCTTATAATAGCTTATGAGTATATTATTCTTAGGTTACCACTAAATACACATACACACACACACACACACATACACATTTTTAAAATCCAAATCAATTAAAGTACAACCTTTCACTCAGACCTTCATTTGAGCCTGCACCTTAACAGTAAGATGGGCAGAATTCCAGTCTCAGAAAGAACTGATGCTTTTGAAACCATATGGATACTGCAAAACTTATAAATTCACCCTACTTTGCTAAACGTGGGGAAATAAACTGCAACTGAAATTTGGACTCACAGGTATTACTTTCTTTTTTGCAGTTAGCTGATCCCAAATTATATATATGTTTTCCCCATCCACTTTCCCCCTTCTATTTGTCATGAAGTGATGGGACCAGATGCCATGATCTTAGTGTTTTTAATGTTGAGTTTTAAGTCAGCTTTTTTACTCTCCTCTTTCACCCTCAATGACAGATTTTATTTTCTTGGGCTCCAAAATCACTGCAAATGGTGAGTGCAGCCATGAAATTAAAAGACACTTTTTCCTTGAAATAAAAGCTATGACAAACCTAGACAGTGTATTAAAAAAACAGAGACATCACTTGGCCAACAAAGCTCCATCTAGTCAAAGCTATGGTTTTTCCAGTAGTAATGTATGGATATGAGAGTTGGACCACTCTCAAAGAACGCTGAGTGCCAAAGAATAGACGCTCTTGAATTGTGATGCTAGAGAAGACTCTTCAGAGTCCCTTGGACTGCAAGGAGAACAAACCAGTCAATCCTAAAGGAAATCAACCCTGAATATTCATTGGAAGGACTGATGCTGAATCTTTAACACTTTGGCCACCTGAAATGAAGAGCTGACTTATTGGAAAAGACCCTGATGCTGGTTCAGACTGAAGGCAAAAGGAGAACGGGATGGCAGAGTATGAGATGGTTTGATAACATCATTGATTTAATGGACACGAATTTAAGCAAACTCCAGGAGATAGTGAAGGATAGAGAAGCCCGGTATGCTGCAGTCCATGGGGTTGCAAAAGGCTGGACATGACTTAGCCACTGAACAATTCCCCCTCTAGGCATTGACCTGCTTTAAATTTCATTCCAGGTTTGGCTGGGATAGAACTACACAGTAGTATCTTGTTTCTAAACAGTTTGTCAGTTTGATCTGTTGTTAAAAACCTGACTGTATCCAATATCACTTAAAAAAAAATGTCCTTTAAGTCTTAGTTAGGTAAAAGAGCCAGATGGATGAAGAACAGGAAAGAAAGTATAATAGAAGATGCAATATTCAGAAGAGAAAATTTTAAACCCCTTCAAAAAGGACACCATCCCATCTCTACCCTTTTATCATTAGAAGTAACAGGAGAATTTTGAAAAGATGGGTCTTCCTGGACCTAAAACACTTAACCATCAAAGAACTCCTTTTCCTATTATAGGAAGTCAGTTATTCAGACATGAGCATGCCACATCCTGTGTTACAATCCCCAAGTTGTATGAATGCCAAGGTGATATCAGAGTGTTTGTTCAGTTGAATATGACAAAACCCACCCAAAGTTGTCTCTATGCCCCTGCTCCAGGTAACAACCTCTGCAGAAAACTCTCTCCAATGCTCCCTTCAAAGCCTTCCTTATTGCCCGTCTATAAGGCCAGGCCCTTTTCTCCAAAGCCCATTCCTCCCAGGCTCCTCATCCATCATCTTTTGCATATTCTATTACCAGGAGTCTGAGCTAAGTCACGGATGAGATTCCTGATTCCTTGTTCCTGCATGTTCCGTATCCAACTCACCTCTTTGCACAGCTTCATCTCTGGGCTGCCCATGACACCATTTTCCTTATCTACACTTCCCTACAGTTGACTTTGGCCACATCAACTTGCATTCAGTATTGCTCTCCTCAGGCCTCATTACCTTTGTATCAAAGATACCTCTGCCTCAGGGCCTTTGCACTGGCTGTCCTTGGCCTAGAATGTTCTTCCTACAATTCCCTGAACATGACTGTTTATCATTTGAGATATTTGCATAAATAAAACTTCCTCGGGGAGACTTCTTACACTAGTATATTTAAAATAGTCCCACTTCCCTCTCGTTATCTTATTCTATTCTATTCAATTTTTCTATTACTTATTACTATGAATAATTTCCGAGTATTCATGTTTATTTTCTATCCCTTTCTCACTCACTCTCTGAGAAATGGGACTTTTCTGTCTTGATCATTCTTTACGCTTTTGCTCCTAAAAAATTAACACTGATGAGCAACTTAGTACAGGGCCTTGAATTATTTGCAAAGTTTATGCCCTGATGAACTTGCTTACAGTATTTTGCAAGTTCCATGAGAAATTATCCATTACCTATATCTTACTAAACTCAGTATCTGGTCTGCAGTCCAGTGTAAGCCTTCACAGTAAGTACAGAAATGAGAAAAAAACATTTAGGAATTTTATAGGATTTCCACAGAGTAATTTTAAAGCTGTTGAATCTAAAATTTGGGCTTGAATTTGGTGGTTTTTTCCTTTCAATTTTTCTAGTAATTTGTTTCTATTGTATTTGGCAAGAGAACTGTTCTGCAGTGGACTGGGAAAACAAAACTGGAGTTTCACAACAGATAGTTTATTCTAGGCTTTCCCTGGGGCTTCTTTTCTAATTTCTCCAGTAAAGGAAATTACCCAATGGCCCAACTTTCTTTTCTTAAATTTGATGTTGCTTATTACAGAATCTCGTAAGAGATTAAGTGGTATCTCTTTGCAAAGGGACACAGGAACAGAGAGAACCAAACCCAGGGCACATTTCAACTTTGTTCTTATGACAAGGAAAGTGCAAGTTCAAGCAGAGGCGAGGACAGACCTATCTTGCAGAGCACGTCTCAGTTCATCAGCTATCATGAGCCTAACCCAAGGTAAACACATGCTCCCACCAGGCACAAGAGCCTTTCCAGTACTAGAGATAGCATCAAAAGAGACTGTTTTCCCATCCTCATTTGCTGGCCTCTTGTCATCCAGTATTCAGGCTGGCTTCAGCAGAGAAATAGGTACTTCTAACCTTGCAGTCTAGGCTCCTGTGCCAATAGCCACCCAGCTATATCCTCTCCATCCTCCCACACTGACTCTCTGGCTAAGCATCCCCTTCACATAAAGGCACCCACCTGCTGGGAAATGATGATTGGAAGTATGTTCATGGTGCTTCTGCAATAGGAACTGAGATAAAGTGTTTTCAAAATACAAAAAATATACATTGCCTTTAAATAAACTGCTAACTAGATTTTTTTCAACTCTCACAATTTCTGTTAGATCAGATTATTACTACCTGGTATTTGAGGAAGTAAAAGATCAAATCATATCTGCCTAAGACCAAGTACAGGGTGGACACCTTGGCCTTAGCCCTGGAAGGTAGCACTGCCTGGCACACAGTGGCATACTTCTTTAATTAGTCTTCCTTATTTGTAAATAATTTCATGAAATTATATGACTCTCTTGAGCTCTGTAAACTAAATATGTAGCCCTCTTTCTGTTATGGAATGGCTTGATGACTTTAAAATCAATGCATTAAGCAACTTCTCTTTTGATTTTCAAAAACAAACCGACTTTTTGAATTGGGGTTTCATAGCATGTGAGTGTGGACTTCCCTGGTAGCTCAGACAGTACAGAATTTGTCTGCTAATGCAGGAGACACAAGAGACACAGGTTCAGTCCCTGGGTTGGGAAGATCCCCTGGAGTAGGAATGGCAACCCACTCCAGTATTCTTGCTTGGAAAATCCCCATGGACAGAGGAGCCTGGGCAGGCTACTAATCCATGGGGTTGCAAAGAGTCAGACATAACTGAGCACACGCACACACGCCCTTATATTGAAGATGTAAGTAACACTTTAACTGAGGAGTGTGTACAGAATTTTAGAGATCACTTACAGACCTGAATTCTCAGTCACAGTCCCTGGGGCCTCATTTTCCAGCAACACTTAGCTACTACCCTGACAAGAAAATATTGTTCTTTATCCTTTGGGTAGAGCTGAAAAAAGCCCTAGGAAAGAAGAGGCAGCTCTAAGAAGAGCAGTCCCCCCAACAAATAAAAACTCACATCTTGGTTAAACTTTCCTTGTCTAATGAGGGTAGAAGGCAGTCTGCTCAGCTCCCCTAGAACTGTTTCTGAGTTTTTTGAGGGCCTCTAGAGGAATTGGTGGGAAATGGAATCGTGTACAAAATAAGCTGGATTCACCAGGAACAGATTTCAAAAACATATTGGATAGTGCCAACCTACTGGGCTCTCACATTCAGACCCATATTTAATTCCTCTTCTGAGATTTTCTAACACTTTGGGGGGTTGCTGGTTGCTCTTTGCACTTGGCCGTAGTTACAGCTCAGCACACAGACTCCGCATTCTGGTCCCCACCCAGGCACCAGGGAGCTCAACTCGGCCACAGCTGACAGCCCAGGTCTCAAGTCCTGTCTGTCACTCTAGTTAGCCACAAGAACAAAGGCTCCATGGAGTAGGGGAGCAGTGTTCATCTGTCTACGAGATGATTAAAATACGAATATCCTTCAACCTACAGATCCTAACTTTAAGGCTTCAGGACAGGGACTTCCCTGGTGGTCCAGTGGTTAAGGATCTGCCTCCCAGTGCAGTGAATGCATGGTTGTTTTTGTTGTTTTGTAAATTTACAATTTATATATAAACCATGCTTACTGCATAGAAAATCTGTAGCTAGTATATACAGACCCCAAAAATGACTTGAGTATTAGTTGATCAAAAAGCCCCACAGGAAGCACACAAAATTTCATTATAGGAAAAATGGCATTTAAGAAGTAAAATGTTATACTTTACAAATTTCCATATCCTTTGATCTATTGAAAAAGATGATTTTTTTATGAATCAATTTTAAATTTCCCTGTGATAAGTGAAAAATTTTAATATATGCACTTAATACTTTTGGGAGCATTGAAACGAAGCCTTAATATTACATGGTCCTGAGCATTTTGTGTAACGATGGCTCCATCATTCAAGCTCCTGAGATTTAGTCCAATGGCAACAATGAAAACAGTCAACATGCCTGGTTACAATTCTCTCCAATATCACCCTTTAGGTCACTTTCAAACTTGAGCCTTCTCAGCCTGTTTTTCTGGGCTATGCAGGTCTGATCCCGGATCGGGGAACTAGATCCCACAAGCCACAGGGCAACTACTGAGCCGGCGCGCTCTGAAGCCCCCACATGACAAATAAAGAGAAGCCTGCTCATCGCAACAAAAGATCCCACAGGCTGCAACTTAGAAGGGCCAATGCAGCCAAACACATAAATGAATGGAGTGGATAAATAAATAAAAGGCTTCAGGCCATAAAACAGGAAATAGTATTCTAAAAGGCAGCATGGTAGCTCCAGAATCCCTTGAATTGATTTACATCAGTGTCTCCAAGGTGGGCTGAGCAAATCCTTAAAGTAATTCATTTGTAATTCTCAGAAGACAATGTCAGAAGAGGTGCAACATGACCAGAACGTTTCAAGCCATTTTTAAAAGAACATCATTATGCATCCATACACATTTTTAAAAAAGAACATGAAGTCAGAGGGGTAGAATGAAGACTATCTGAAACCTGTCAAGCAAGATGTCCCTGTATCAGAACATGAGATGGTCATATTGACTTGGGAGGTGGGGTAAATGTGGGCACTTACTTTAGAATACATTTAGTTATCATTTGATATCCACTCATCCAAACTCTCTTCTAGAAAGCTACTCTTCATATGAGATTCAACTCAGTATTTTGAATTGCTAAGATATTAGGATTTGAAAGGAAACAAATAATTAACAAATGTAGAGAATGTTAAACCATTATCCCTTGGAAGTCTTGTAAGAGAAAAGCTGAATCTAAATAGGAATGGTTATTCTGAATGTGAAAGTATTTCAATGCATACATAAAGTCTTTAAACACATAATTAAGTGATTTAGACTAGGCAGGCCCAAGGAGAACTTGCCACTCTAGCTATGGATATTCATTATTCTTTAAATATGCTGGCTCATGGTGCCTATTAAAATTACAAGATCCCTGAGGACTGGGGCTGTGTGTATTCCTGAAAGGCCCAGGATACAGTCCCACGTGGATATGGTATTCCAGGCAGGCAGGGATTACTGACCAAGTGGACTGATGCACACTCAAGTTCTGTCAACAGGTGGCAGCATTAATAATTTTTCCACTTAGAACAGCAGCTGTGGTACGGTTTTATTTTTTACTAAAAGTAATCCTCAAAGACATGCTTTTAAATGACTATCAGCATTCCAGCTCCTTATCAGGCTATTCCAAGTGAATATATTCCATTATTGAGGAAACCAGAAAGTCCAACAGATCAAATAAAATAAGCATCATATTCAAGCACAGAAAGCTTGCTTTCCTCCCTCTAACTACACATGAGACTGTTCTGCTGCCTGGTTTCTGATCAAGAGAACGAAAAACCGGCCTCATGGGATCCTTGCGTGAGTGCGTCCTCAGTCACTCAGTCACGTTCAACTCTTTGTGAACCCATGGACTGCAGCCCACCAGGCTCCTCTATCCGTGGGATTCTCCAGCAAGAATGCTAGAGTAGATTGCCATTTCCTTTTCCAGGAGATCTTTCCAACCCAGGGATTGAACCCCTGTCTCTTGCGTCTGCTGCACTGGCAGGTGGATTCTTTACCACTGCACCATCCAGGAAACCCAATGGGATTTCCTCATCTCAAAACCCAATGGGATTATCTCATCTCAAAACCCGGCCTGGAAAAGCTGCACTGTCCTGTTCAAACAGCCCATCCATGCTGAAAGCAGAAATGTTATGCAGTTAAATGTCTCCCAGAAGCAATCGTGTGACATCACTGCTTACAGTGCCTCACAGATTGTTTTTTAGACCTCCCCAAAAGATGTACTAGGTGCAGGGAGATGTCACTAAATTCCGGACTGGTAATATGTTCCCAGCAGTGCTGGCCACTGCGCCTTGACCCCAGCCCCTCTCAGCCACGCCAAGAGCCTGGGGGAGGGCAGCTGGAGCAGGAGGGGTCACAGCAACAAGCCGAGGCAGCAGAGGACTAGAGGAACTAGGACATTTCTGTTTTTCTAATTTGGAGTGCATTCACTCCAGAGGAAAGGCACAGAGCCAGAGTCCACCACCACATTCCCAGGCAGAAAAGAAAGCCCGCCACTTAATGGAAATAAAAGGGCACTTCTGAAGGGCAACTTCCAACATCCGCCTGGGATCAGCAGCTTGCAAAAAGGTCAAGCAACCTCAGGGCCCCTTCCTACCTCCAGTAAGATCTGGGGCCAGCATGGAGGCTTCTAACCACCCATCTCTTCCCAGTTGTTGGGAAAATAAGAACCAGGTTACAGACTCTTCATTACAATTAATCACAGAAGGATTAAAGCTGAAAGCAGTCAGTTATTCTTCCATGGTTTCCCCTAATCCAGTGGGGCATTCACACCACCCCTTTAGTATTAACTTAAAACTAAGCACCATCAAAATCTGTTTTGTGAAGGACTTTTCTCTCTTGTATCTTATCTGTTTACACAATATTAATTTGTATGCATATCTGAGACCTCCATATTCTATTTCAGCCAATTTGTATTAACAGATGGTGAAAAGATTAAGAAGCAGCTGTGCTCCAGATGTTGGCAAAGGGGGCTTATGCTACCTCTTATCACTCTATGAGCTCACAGTTCCCTCTGCGCCAGGAGTGCTCGAGGGCATGCTTCCTGCTCACTGAGATCTTCCAGGGACACTTGGACTCCTGTTATATACCCTCGGGTTTTAGAGATTTGTAAGAAGTGGGTACTGCTCTCAAAGAGCTTATAGGTTAGTAGTAAATGATTTAAAAACCTAGATAGGCTATAATCATTACTGAGTGATCTACTGATAAATACAGGATACAGAAAATTTGGTTTTGAATCACAAGTTTGGATCTTGGAAATGGCTTATTGAAATTAAAGAATTCCTAGTAGGCAGGCATTCGTGGGGAAATTCCCAGATGGCATGGACATCTTCTGGCATCAGTGGAAGGATCTGTCCTATTTAAGGACGTAGCTGACAATGACTAACTTGAAATCCCTGTGCTTAAACAAGCTATTCTAAAAGCACTAAGCCCTCTTCCCAGTAAGGGAAGATGTACATCGCACTGAGGAAGGTGCTGCATCTGCAAAACTTTTGCTCAAAGGCTCTTCTGTTTAAGAATTCTGCTTCCTCATTCTCTAGAACCAAATTAGGGAAAAATTGGTCCCATTGTGTCTCAGTTGAAACAAAAGGAATTTGTAAATTATTTCACCACAGCCCACATTTTTGCCCCAAGTATCCCCTACACAGGCTTATCTGTAGGGTGCAGGCCAGACTTTCTATAATCGGACAGATACTTATTAAGCTTTTCTATGGGCAAACACAGTGGGCGGCACTGGCAATACAACCATGAACAACACAAATATAATCTCTGCTTTCTGAGCCGTACACCCGGGGCGGGGGCTAAGGAAGTATGAAGCACTGAAATACAGATATATATCTAACACCACATGATTATAAGGTAAGAAGGAAGAGAGACGTGGATAGACAGGATGGGATGGTACACGAAGAATTCTCCGAGGAGGGGATATCTGAGTAGAGATGTGAATGCAGCAATGCACATGGATGGGGAGGGTGGAGGGCAGGGTATTGCAGGGCGAGGGCATATTGAATACAAAGTCCCTGGAGCATAGCATGCACGGAACCAAAAGGTTGAGAAATTATAAGATAGTTATGGAATATAAGCAGATTTGTTCTCCTCTGCTCTAAACAGGTATGAAGGCAAAAGGAAATATGGCAGCAAGAAAAATTAAACAAAACACAATAAAGACAAAGAATATAGCATCCAATACAACAGAAAAACTGAACAGATGGACCAACAAAAAGGTATAATACCGGAATTGTGTTGTTTAGTTGTTAAGTCATATTCAACTCTTTGTGACCCCATGGACTGTAGCCCACCAGGCTCCTCTGTCCATGAGGTTTCTCAGGCAAGAATACTGGAGTGGGTTGCCATTTCCTTCTCCAGGGGATCTTCCTGATCCAGGGAGCAAACTCACGTTTCCTGTTTGGCAGGTAGATTCTTTACCACCAAGCCACCAGGGATGCCCATAATACAGGAGAGCTTTCCAGAAAGGAAAGAACTGAACTGGAGATCAAAAGGACACACTATATATAAGAGAAAAACAAAATCTATATTGAGAGATTCTATTTACTTAAGTATGAAAAAATAAAGAAAATAAACAACCGCGCCGGCTGCGACGGACCGCGCAGAAGCGCCACCGAGAGGAGCTACCCCTCGCCCAAGGTTGGGGCGGCGACTGAGAGTGCCAGGCTGAGTCAGCACAGAAGCGGCAGCGAAGAGCTACCCACGCTGTCCGATGTCAGGAGCGGCAGCTGGGAGGAGCTACCGCATGCCCGAGGTCAGGGGCAGCAGCCAAGACGAGCTACCCCACATCTAAGGTCAGCCATGGCGGCCGAAGGGGGCTGCCGAAGGGAGCAACCCCACGTCCAAGGAGCAGCGGCTGCGTGAGCACAGGAGGGCCGAGAGGAGCTACTCCATGTTCAAGGTCAGGAGGGGGGGCGGTGAGGAGCTACTCCTCGTCCAAGGTAAGGAACAGCGGCTGCTTTGCTGAAGCAGTTGTGAAGAGATACCCCACATCCAAGGTAAGAGAAACCCAAGTAAGATGGTACGTGTTGCAAGAAGGCATCAGAGGGCAGACACACTGAAACCATAATCACAGAAAATTAGCCAATCTGATCACATGGACCACAGCCTTGTCTAACCCAATGAAACTAAGCCATGCCTGTGGGGTCACCCAAGACGGGCGGGTCATGGTGGAAAGTCTGACAGAATGTGGTCTACTGGAGAAGGGAATGGCAAACCACTTCAGTATTCTTGCTTTGAGAACCCCATGAACAATATGAAAAGGCAAAATGATAGGATACTGAAAGAGGAACTCCCCAGGTTGGTAGGTGCCCAATATGCTACTGGAGACCAGTAGAGAAATAACTCCAGAAAGAATGAAGAGATGGAGCCAAAGCAAAAACAATACCCAGTTGTGTATGCGACTGGTGATAGAAGCAAGGTCTGATGCTGTAAAGAGCAATATTGCATAGGAACCTCGAATGCAGGTCCATGAATCAAGGCAAATTGGAAGTGGTCAAACAGGAGATGGCAAGAGAGAACATCGACATTTTAGGAATCAGAGAACTAAAATGGACTGGAATGGGTGAATTTAACTCAGATGACTATTATATCTACTACTGTGGACAGGAATCCCTTAGAAGAAACAGAGTAGCCATCATGGTCAACAAGAGTCCAAAATGCAGTACTTGGATACAATCTCAAAAACAACAGAATGATCTCTGTTCGTTTCCAAGGCAAACCATTCAATATCACCGTAATCCAAGCCTATGCCCCAACCAGCAACGCTGAAGAAGCTGAAGTTGAACAGTTCTATGAAGACCTACAAGACCTTTTAGAACTAACACCCAAAAAAGATGTACTTTTCATTATAGGGAACAGGAATGCAAAAGTAGGAAGTCAAGAAACACCTGGAGTAACAGGCAAATTTGGCCTTGGGATACGGAATGAAGCAGGGCAAAGGCTAATAGACTTTTGCCAAGAGAATGCACTGGTCATAGCAAACACCCTCTTCCAACAACACAAGAGAAGGCTCTACACATGGACATCACCAGATGGTCAACACCGAAATCAGATTGATTATAATCTTTGCAGCCAAAGATGGAGAAGCTCTATACAGTCAGCAAAAGCAACACCAGGAGCTGACTGTGGCTCAGATCATGAACTCCTTATTGCCAAATTCAGACTTAAATTGGAGAAATGGGGAAAACCACTAGACCATTCATGTATGACCTAAATCAAATCCCTTATGATTATACAGTGGAAGTGAGAAATAGATTTAAGGGACTAGATCTGATAAACAGAGTGCCTGACGAACTATGGATGGAGGTTCGTGACACTGTATAGGAGACAGGGATCAAGACCATCCCCATGGAAAAGAAATGCAAAAAAGCAAAATGGCTGTCTGAGGAGGCCTTACAAATAGTTATGAAAAGAAGAGAAGTGAAAAGCAAAGGAGAAAAAGAAAGATATAAGCATCTGAATGCAGAGTTCCAAAGAATAGTAAGGAGAGATAAGAAAGCCTTCCTCAGTGATCAATGCAAAGAAATAGAGGAAAACAACAGCATGGGAAAGACTAGAGATCTCTTCAAGAAAATCAGAGATACCAAGGGAACATTTCATGCAAAGATGGGCTCGATAAAGGACAGAAATGGTATGGATCTAACAGAAGCAGAAGATATTAAGAAGAGGTGGCAAGAATACACAGAAGAACTGTACAAAAAAGAGCTTCACAACCAAGATAATCACAATGGTGTGATCACTCACCTAGAGCCAGACATCCTGGAATGTGAAGTCAAGTGGGCCTTAGATAGCATCACTATGAACAAAGCTAGTGGAGGTGATGGAATTCCAGTTGAGCTATTCCAAATCCTGAAAGATGATGCTGTGAAAGTGCTGCACTCAATATGCCAGCAAATTTGGAAAACTCAGCAGTGGCCACAGGACTGGAAAAGGTCAGTTTTCGTTCCAATCCCAAAGAAAGGCAATGCCAAAGAATGCTCAAACTACCGCACAATTGCACTCATCTCACATGCTAGTAAAGTAATGCTCAAAATTCTCCAAGCCAGGCTTCAGCAATATGTGAACCGTGAACTTCCTGATGTTCAAGCTGGTTTTAGAAAAGGCAGAGGAACCAGAGATCAAATTGCCAACATCCGCTGGGTCATGGAAAAAGCAAGAGTTCCAGAAAAACATCTATTTCTGCTTTATTGACTATGCCAAAGCCTTTGACTGTGTGGATCACAAAAAACTGTGGAAAATTCTGAAAGAGATGGGAATACCAGACCACCTGACCTGCCTCTTGAGAAACCTATATGCAGGTCAGGAAGCAACAATTAGAACAGGACATGGAACAACAGAGTGGTTCCAAATAGGAAAAGGAGTCCATCAAGGCTGTATATTGTCACCCTGCTTATTTAACTTCTATGCAGAGTACATCATGAGAAACGCTGGGCTGGAAGAAGCACAAGCTGGAATCAAGATTGCCAGGAGAAATATCAATAACCTCAGATATGCAGATGACACCACCCTTATGGCAGAAAGTGAAGACGAACTAAAAAGCGTCTTGATAAAAGTGAAAAAGTTGGCTTAAATTTCAACATTCAGAAAACAAAGATCATGGCATCTGTTCCCATCACTTCATGGGAAATAGATGGGGAAGCAGTGGAAACAGTGTCAGACTTTATTTTTTTGGGCTCTAAAATCACTGCAGATTGTGATTGCAGCCATGAAATTAAAAGACGCTTACTCCTTAGAAGGAAAGTTATGACCAACCTAGATAGCATATTGAAAAGCAGAGACATCACTTTGCCAACAAAGGTCCGTCTAGTCAAGGCTATGGTTTTTCATATGGTCATGTATGGATGTGAGAGTTGGACTGTGAAGAAAGCTGAGCGCTGAAGAATTGATGCTTTTGAACTGTGGTGTTGGAGAAGACTCTTGAGAGTCCCTTGGACTGCAAGAAGATCCAACCAGTCCATCCTAAAGGAGATTAGTCCTGGGTGTTCATTGGAAGGACTGATGCTGAAGCTGAAATTCCAATACTTTGGCCACCTCATGAGAAGAGTTGACTCATTGGAAAAGACCCTGATGCTGGGAGGGATTGGGGGCTGGAGGAGAACGGGACAACAGAGGATGAGATGGCTGGATGACGTCACCGACTCGATGGACTTGAGTTTGAGTGAACTCTGGGAGTTGGTGATGGACAGGGAGGCCTGGCGTGCTGTGATTCATGGGGTTGCAAGGAGTCAGACACGACTGAGCGACTGAACTGAACTGAGGAAGAAATAATTCTTCAGAAAGTCTATACCAGAAAAGAAACCGTATTCACAAAAGGTAAAACAGTCAAACTGGCCTTGGGCTTCTACAGAGCAATAAACCAGGCCAGAAGACAATGAAACTCGACTGCAAAGGACACAAGGACCACTTCAGAATATCACAGTCAGCTAAAACATTAGACAACAAGGAGATATTTTCAAACATGAAAATTCACGGAATATAGCACCTCGGGAGCTGTTCTGCCAGGAGGGCAGTGGAGAAGGGAAGAGAGGGAGAGAAGAGAGGCATTCAATAAAATCCAGTAAACCACGTGATGAATGGGAAAGC
The DNA here is from genome assembly GCF_029378745.1 of Bos indicus. NCBI lineage: Eukaryota > Metazoa > Chordata > Mammalia > Artiodactyla > Bovidae > Bos > Bos indicus. The sequence continues at coordinate 80,436,892 of NC_091762.1, forward strand.
TGTGTTAAAAATAATGCAAATAAACTTATTTACAAAACAGAAATAGAGTCACAGATGTAGAGAACAAAGTTATGGTTACCAGGGGGAAGCGTAGCGGGGGAGGAATAAGTTGGGAGATTGGGATTGACATATACATACTGCTGCTGCTGCTGCTGCTAAGTCACTTCAGTCATGTCCGACTCTGTGTCTCCCCATAGACGGCAGCCCACCAGGCTCCCCCATCCCTGGGATTCTCCAGGGAAGAACACTGAAGTGGGTTGCCATTTCCTTCTCCAGTGCAGGAAAGTGAAAAGTGAAAGTGAAGTCACTCAGTCATGTCTGATTCTTAGCGACCCCAAGGACTGCAGCCTACCAGGATCCTCCATCCAGGGGATTTTCCAGGCAAGAGTACTGGAGTGGGGTGCCATCACCTTCTCCACATATACACACTACTATATATAAAATGGATTACTAATAACAACCTACTGTATAGCACAGGGAACTCTACTCAATACTCTGTAATGACCTACGTGGGAAAAGAATTTTCAAAACAGTGGACATATGTATATGTATAACTGTTTCACTTTGCTGCATAGCAGAAACATCTTAAATCAACTATATATTCCAATAAAAATTTTTTAAAAGTAGTTCAGTTTCATTCATATACAAGTCACTTGTTTAAAGTGTATAATTCAACAGTTTCTAGTATATTCAGTGATATAACTAAGATTAATCAAAATAAAATAAACAGAGGAGTGGTATGGGGGAAAAATGAGTGCACAGAATTCATTAAAATTTCTTAACTGTAAAACTGAAAAATGGGAAGTTAGAGAAGTTTATAATACATTTTCACATTAAATGCTAACAAAATTGGGAGGAAAGGGAGAGGAGATGGGAAAAAATGGAAGTATATTGTTTAAATTTGAAATGTGAGATTAAAAAAAACAAATATGTCAATCTCATCTTTTCATAATCTTAACAGGCTTCCATGGGAATTAACATCCCTTGTGATGAAGAAGGTTTTTATCTGAAATTCAGTATTAATTCCTGAGGGTTCACTTTAGCTTTTGCTATAGTTCAATTTGAGTAAAACTGAATGCCTTTTTTTTAAAGTATGTAAAGTATGGTGTTATTCTTACAGAGTTTTACCTGCATTATGTGCATGGAGAGGTGTCTAGAATGGTGGTCTGCAACTGCTAACCCTTGTTATTTCTGGCTACTGGGATTTCAGGCAAAATTTGTTGCTTTTACTTTGCGTTTTTTCATATGGCCTGAATGTTTTATAGTGGTCATGAATAATTTCTACAAGAACAATGTGAAAAAAGTAAAATTAAATCATCTGTGGGAATTCCCTGTTGGTCCGGTAGTTGGGACTTGGTGCTTTTACTGCCGAGGGCCTGTTTGGGGAACTAAGATCCTGCAAGGTACACAGTGCAGCCCTGAAAAAAAAATAATAAAATGAACTGTCTGCTTTTTTCAACACCACCTTCTATTTTTAATCCTAATCAGTTTGTTCATCTTTCCAAAATCTGAGTTTTCTTGTTAGTAATAGGAAAAGCAACAGCTTTTTATACTGTTTTGTTTTAGATTACTAGACAAGGTTTAACGGAAGATGAGTGATTTCATTTACTTAGGCTTTCCCCAGGTGTATAATGAGGGGTAAATATGCTGATCCTTAATGGAATGACAATATTTTTGTTAATTTTCTCAACACTTTAAGTTCTAACATCTATATCAGTGTTTGCCTACATATGTTGCCATTAATAATAATCAATTAAATTATCTTTACACTGAAAATAAGAACACATATCTACCACCTGACCACCTACTATGTTCTAGAACTCTACTACAAGTTTTACATTTGTTAGTCAATCCTTGCAAACCTATGCCATACATACTCCTATTGTACAGATGAGAAAAAAGAATCCAGGAAAGAGGAGACTACAAACTACTTATTCAGACCTGACTCTCAAATCCATGCTTCTTCCACGTTCAAAGTAAGTGTACAATAATTGTTTTATTTATTACTTAAACTAGCGAACTATACAGAGAAGGCAATGGCACCCCACTCCAGCAAACTCCAGGAGATGGTAAGGGACAGGGAGTCCTGGCCTGCAGAGGTCTATAGGAGTCAAACCAACAACAACTGCTTTACAATGTTGTGTTGTTTTCTGCTGTACAACAATGTGAATCAGCTATAAATATACATATTATGTATATATATATATTGAACCTCCCTTTTGAACCTCCCCTTCATCCTCCCTCTAAAAATTGTTTAATTTAGCTAATTTTTAAATGTTAGTTGGAAGGAAAGTTAAAAATAAATTATTCACTCTTCCAAACTCAGTTTTAAATTTTTATTTTTAACTTCCTTCCAACTCATTTTTAATATTAACTTTGACAATTATTCAAGTCCTTGTTTTGCCTTTCAAGAAGTGTTTAACTTTTGCCCCCACCCACTTTTACAGCCTCATCTGCTCATAATTTTTGGCTCTCAAATTATCCAACTACTTGTAGCTTTCAGAACACATACGTTGTTTCATACCTCTATACCTCTCGTGCATGATCTTCTCTGTCTAGATTGTGCTTTACTCCCAGTTTCAAAATTTTGTGTCCCCTCCTCCTGGAGGCCTCCCTCGGCCTCAAGAGAGCCAGTCACTTTCTCCTCTGTGCTAGCTCTCCCCTCCTACCTAGTTCACTGGTGTTCTCAAGATCCTACACTATGATTATTTAAGTAGCATTTGCTCCTCCTGGACTGTAAGGTCAGGAAGTAATGCTATTCCCTCCTCAGATGGATTGATGAGATACACAAATAATGCATACTCAATTTGCTTCTTGATCTCTGAACCAAGTTTTCCTAGGATGTGTTCAAATGTTTGTTTTCCGTATGGTCCTTAATGCTTCCATGTTAAAATCTAATCATTCCCTGAAAACACAAATGGAATAAACAAAGTCAGGATTGTCTACTATGTTAAGATTGTTCCTCATCCTGAGGCAACAGTCAGATCAATTAGAAGAAACACACCAGAAATAGACACAGAGACAGAGTCTCAGGAGAGAATCCAATGAAATGAATAAGAGATCCAGAGTCTTACAGTGTTTTTCAGATACTCTGAGCTCATACAGATACCAAAGACACTGAACAAGGAAGGGTCGTGGAATAAAAATCAAATTCTTTGAATTTATGGTTACCAACGGGGAAGAGATAGCTAGAGAGTTTACAGACACATACACATTGCTATATTTAAAATAGATAGCCAACAAGGTCCTACTGTATAGAGAACTCTGCTCAGTATTTTATGTAACAACTTAAATGAGAAAATTTGAAAAAGATACACATACATGTATAACTGAATCACTTTGCTGTATACCCGAAGTTAACACAACATTGCTAACCAACTGTACTCCAATATAAAATAAAAAGTTAACAATAACAACAACAAAAAAAACAAGTTCTTACACTGTTAATTAAACCAAAGACCCTCACAAAGACTTAACACTTTAGGTTTCTCTGCAGTTTAGTATTGAAATGCTAATGTCTAACAACTATATTGATTTCTGTACATATACATGTATCTTTTTCATTTTCATATTCATTCCTATACACATGAGTATGTCAAGAAGGATGAGCCTGGTGAGATGCCAGAGATTATGACTGTTCAATCCATGCTTGGCAGGCCTGAGAACCACCACCGTTTCCAGCAGAGTTCCTTCAAGTCTGTGACTCTCCACTCTTCAGCAGTCACGCCAATTGCTTCACACCTTCTGTTCAAGGTTGGGAGAGCATACATACTGCCCTAATAGTGATTGAAGATACAGAGGTTCTTTGTGACCCCATGGACTATACAGTCCATGGAATTCTCCAGGCCAGAATACTGGAGTGGGTAGCCTTTCCCTTCTCTAGAGGATCTTCCCAACCCAGGGATTGAAGCCAGGTCTCTCACACTGCAGGCAATTCTTTACCAGCTGAGCCACAAGGGAAGCCCAAGAACACTGGAGTGGGTAGCCTATCCCTTCTGCAGGGGATCTTCCCAACCCAGGAATTGATCTGGGGTCTCCTGCATTGCAGGTGGATTCTTTACCAAGTGAGCTATCAGGGAAGCCCAAGGACTAAACATCTGAAGGTAAGTGGGTATTACCCTCTTGAATACATGCACTCATACACATACAAGGAGAAAGCCTGATTCTTTTTTCTTCACAGAGAATGTCTTCAGTGACCTTCCAAAAAATGTACTACATGTTTTATTTTTGACATACCCTACATTCCCAAGGGCAACAGAAAAAAAAAAATTGCCCTTGGCATTTTCTTGAAAGATGTGATTCAGAAGATATGTGATTGTTGGCTTTTTCTCTGTAGGCATATGTTGCCCAGCGGGATGTCACACCCTTCAAAGGTCTGAATCAGAAAAAAAAATACAAAGTTGGGATAAGGTCAGAGCAAACACATACAAACACTGCACACATTCAGGTGGCTCTGACTTCTGCTAAAAAAAAAAAAAAAATCCCAGAATTACCCACAGAGAGCACCCATTAGTGCTCAGAACAAAATCAAATGGAATATACAAATGGAACATGACCGAACGATGACTCTCCTTGTAAAGGTATCTTTATCTCCAATAAAAAGGTTTAAATTATATTCCACTTACAATTCCAAAATTGAAGATTTTTTCCATGAAACCAAACTTTGACAGCAAATACAAAATATTTCGATACCTACACCTAAAGTCATCTGGCAGACAATTCTGTTACAACTTGAGATAAATTAGGACTGAGCCTGAGAGCATTTTACTGTTTAAATGCACAGGTTTTGGCAGCCATGTTTAGAAATAGGGGGAAAGAAATCTATTACCTAACACACCTCCCAACGGGCCTCATCTCACAGCCAGCTTTTTTTCTTTTTAAATGAAGAATTTGTATTTGAGCTGGTTATTTGTAAGGGTTGGTTACTGTGCCTTAGTTACTATTTCACCTTAATATCACCTAGTAAGCCATAAACATCTTAAAGAAAAAAGCAAAATCAAAACCAGAGTTTCACAGCAAAACTAGAAGACTTATACGTGACATTCCACTGGCTGAATATCTTAGAAAATATGAAAATTATTTTTATAAAACTGCTCTCACTCATGGAACGTCTAAGGAAACTAAAGAAAGACAAAGAAAAGAGGGGGAAAGCCACACCTGTATACACATATTAATACAAAAAAGAGTGTTTCTTATCCAACTAAAAAGCACACTGTGAAGACAAGATGGTACTGGACTGTTTTTAGCAAGTACACGGCTGACCAAGCCACAGAGCACTCACCAAGCCCATTCACAGCCACCCTGGTGTTTCCTTGGCATGCATCCGCACTGCTCGTTTTCCACCCACTGTTTGCAGGATGCCTCTCCACAGCCATATGGACCAAGATGATGAGTCATCTGTCATCCAAAATTCTTCTCCTGACCTTTCCACATTCAATCACCTTTAGCACACTCAACCGGCACGTCCTCCGCAGAGCACATGCCCTGGAACATAACGGGTTGCAAGCTGAACATAGAACTTAGCATTCCTGACGGTCCCCACTTTGCCAAAAGGATTTCTTCCAGAGCTTTAAAGGAAAATCACAACCAAAACCGTGACCAGATGGGTTTTCAAGGAGAAAGCTATAAACTAAATCAGTGAGGAGACTGACGTACTTTACTAAAAACAGGCCTATGATATAAAAGAATTTCACTTATTCATTCACTGAGAGGAAAAGTTATGGCAAAAGCAAAGCAGTGAAAAGATACATAAAACATTTCACAACTGAAACTGACTTTTTAACTTCGTGTAGCTGAAGATGTTTTAAACTATTTTTGAACTTAATGCTTCACATAATCACCAAAAAAACAAAAAAATTCCCGACCTACACCTCATGTACAACAAATCACAAAATCTCATATAGTACTTTCTATAACCGCACGAATTCTGCTAAGCCCTTTACATATATTCACTTACTTCATCCTTTCTGTAATCTCTGTTTTCCATGAGGAGTAAAATGCAGAGAGCTAATAAGGTACTGTGCCCAAGGTCACTGACATTTACCCTCTGCCAGTAAATGGCAGAGCTGGGATTTGAAAGCACTGGTACTACTGGGATTAGTGGTGATTACACTAACCACCTTCCCAAAGGAGTTTAAGACACTTGATCCTTTTTTTAACAGTTAAGTTTACTTAAAACTATACAAGCTCATTTTATAAGGTGAGAAAACTTACAATTAAAGAATTTAAACTAGAGAAATGTAAATTACTGTTAAGTGGTGGCAAAGTTCAAGTTATCAGTCATGGAAAATACCAACATAAGAAAGAAGGAGTTGGGGGCTAATTTTTGTGAGTTAAATATTTAGAGTCTGGAGAAATTAACATAACTGGAGAAGCATAGGTAAGGTACTGATAGCCAAGAAACTCCAAAAGCTGGGAAGGCAATCATAGAGAACCCCAGGTCTATAGTGCCTAACATCAGTCAACACTCCTGTCAATTTTTTTTTCCTCATCAAGGCAATCTTTCAGGAATGATGCCTCCTGGCCATGTCACTGTTGATGCTTAAATTCAGGCCTTCAATACCTCTTGGTCCAATTGTGCTAACAATCTCTTCCCCAGCTTCAGGTCACCACCTCCTCCCCTACCCCAGCATCTAATCGCTCTCCTGCTAACAGAATAGTCTTTCTGAAACACCAACAGATTTGATCAAGCTATTCCCCTTTTTAAGTCTTCAGTGAGGTTCCCAGGTGGCACTAATGGTAAAGAACCCATCTGCCAATGCAGGAGATGCAAGACAAGTGAGTTCAATGCCTGGATTGGGAAGATCCCCTGGAGGAGGGCATGGCAACCCACTCCCACATTCATGCCTGGAGAATCCCATGAACAGAGAAGCCTGGTGGGCTACAGTCCATAGGGTCACAAAGAGTCAGACACGACTGAAGCGACTGAGAACACATGCACAAGTTTTCAGTGGTCCATATCACCAACAATTTCCAGTTCCACCATCTCTGTATAGAATCAAAGTCCATCACCCCAGGATTTCCTATGCCTCTGTCTGCAGGCACAGGAAAACACTAGGCTAAGTCGTTCCTCTCTTACCCAGTTCACATTACCCCTTTGATGAAAAAATCCTCCTTCCAACCCCATTCATCAACCTACAGGACCTCACTCCAGTCATCTCTTTTACCATAAAGTTGCCAATCCCACTTTCTACCATGAGAAGAGATAATTTTCTCCTTTGGGTCCTCAGTGTACCCACATGGGTACTGATTTCATTACACGGTCATAATTTTTTACACATCTGACTCCCCTACTGTGATATAAGTCCCTTAATAGAGAAAGTGTCTTGTCATTTTATCAACAGCACCTAATAGTTCCTGACTCACAGTAGGAGCTTTATTCATTACTAACAAACAAACATATACTTTCCACAGACCATTATAGCCTCTCTCTTGACAGAAGTTTTCAGTTCAGTCTGTTGGTTCCCTGTAGCCCCACGAGAATACAGTTCCCAATATTTTTAATGGAAGGCATTCTAGAAAGATAGGATCTACGCTATAGTCAACTTTTCAGAACACCTCCACACTGAAGAATAGATGTTGAACAGTAGAGTTCACAAAGAATGGGCCATAGAACCAAACACACAGGTTCTCAATAGGGTAGGAGATTCTAGGGTTAAATAAATTCAGAAAATGCCTCATGATATCGCTTTCTATGAAGAGTTAAATCACACTATCATAGTAAAAGTTCATTAAAGTCCTAAGAAGTTGGTTACCTCTGGATTTACTAACTTTGAATAGGTAAGTGAACCCTACTGTGCCTCCATTTTTTCATCTATTAAATGGAAATAACAATCTCTACCTTCATATGGTCACTGTAGGGACTGAATGAGATAAATATCTAAAGCTCAGATCACTACTTGGCACACAGTGAGTACTCAATAAATTCAAGCAATCTTTAATATTTAAACTTACATTTTGTAAACTACAGTGTTTTCCCATCAAGCCATTACTAACACTATACACTTTGAGAAACACTGATACAGAATAACTACTCTACAACATATTAGTCATTTTGGAGATTCACAGCTCCAGACTTTAGGAGAAATAGGCAATCTGATAGTTAAAACGTAGGACAATTCACTCTGGCTTCTCTGCAGCTAACAAACATTGAAATTCACATTATCACAACTTGCTGAGGCTTTGGTTCTCCAAAGTAAGACAGGAAAGAATACACTGAGTGAACTAAAGGAAAACTACTCTGCAATGGAAAGAAGTTTCTTATACATAAATCTCACTATCCTTTCATTTCTAGAAAGCAATATATTCATCAAGTTTCTATTTTCACTGCCAAGGAATCTATAGTCTATTTTTTTTTCAATTAATAAATCAAAAGATTTATACTGGGCTTAAAGAATCATCTACTTAAAGTAGATGATTCTTAATTCCAGCTTCCTGAAGTACAAAACTGTAGTAGTTCATGTATGAGCATCTGTATGCATTTTCCTAGGTAACATATCATAGGAACCACAGAGCTGTTCTTTTTTCAAACCATTGTTATAAAATTGAAGTTAATTTACAATGCTGTTTCAAGTATACACTAAAGTGAATCAGTTATTTATATACATGCTGCTAAGTCACTTCAGTCTTGTCCGACTCTGTGTGACCCCATAGACGACAGCCCACCAGGCTCCCTCATCCCTGGGATTCTCCAGGCAAAAACACTGGAGTAGGTTGCCATTTCCTTCTCCAATGCATGAAAATGAGAAGGGAAAGTGAAGTCGCTCAGTCGTGTCCGACTCTTAGTGACCCCATGGACTGCAGCCTACCAGGCTTCTCTGTCCATGGGGTTTTCCAGGCAAGAGTACTGGAGTGGGTTGCCATTGCCTTCTCCATATATATACATAATTGAATATATATATATATTATTTTTCACACTTTTCCATTATGCTGCTGCTAAGTCGCTTCAGTCATATTCAACTCTGTGCGACCCCATAGACAGCAGCCCATCAGGCTCCGCCGTCCCTGGGATTCTCCAGGCAAAAACACTGGAGTAGGTTGCCATTTCCTTCTCCAATGCAGGAAAGTGAAAAGTGAAAGTGAAGTCACTCAGTCATGTCCGACTCTTCACGACCCCATGGACTGCAGCCTACCAGGCCCCCCCGTCCATGAGATTTTCCAGGCAAGAGTACTGGAGTGGGATGCCATTGCCTTCTCCACTTTTCCATCATAGGTATAAGATATTGAATATAGTTCCCAATGCTACACAGTACATCTATGTTGTTTACCTATTTTATATATATTAATATATATGGTCAGTCACATCCAAGTCTTTGTGACCCCATGGATTATAACCCACCAGGCTCCTTTGTCCATGGAATTTTCCAGGCAAGAATATTAGAGTGGGTTGCCATTTCCTTCCTACTTCAGAGGAGCTTCCTGATCCAGGGATCAAACCCATGTCTCCTGCATTTCCTGCATTGGCAGGCAGATTCTTTACCACTGAGCCACCTGGGAAGCCCATTTTATATATAATAATGTGTATATGTTAATCTTAAACTCCTACTTTATCTCCTCTCAACTGTTAGCCCCTTAGGTAACCATAAGTTTATTTTCTATGTCTGTGGATCTATTTCTGTTTTATAAATAAGGTTGATTTTTTTAAGAGTCCATATGTAAGTGATCTCATATGATATTTGCCTTTTTTTGAAAAATTAGGCCTATGTATTACTTAGATATTAAAAATCAAACAATTGCAAAGGGTATATACAATGAAACATAAATCTATCTCCCAACCCTAATCCTTATCCAGAGCCAACCATGTTATCAGTTTTTTATATCCTTCCTAAGACAGCTTATATATGTGTGTATAAGTACATACAGTAATATTATATCCCTCCATTTTCACAGAGATAATAGTATATGATATATACTATATTGCAACTAGTTTTCTTCACGTGGCAGTTTATCTTAGAGCACTATCTATATCAATACATAGATATAGATATTTGGTTAATAGGCATACCAAAATTTAAAGCAACCCTAGGCTAAGATACTTGGCTTCCCAGGTGGCACTAGTGGTAAAGAATCTGTCGGCCAATACAGGAGATACAAGAGACTTGGGTTCAATCCCTGGGTCAGAAAGATCCATGGAAAAGGAAATGGCAACCTACTCCAGTATTTTTGCCTGAGAAATCCCATGGACAAAGGAGCCTGGTGGGCTACAGTCCATGGGGCTGCAGAGCTGGACGTGCTCTGACTGAGGGACTGAGCACAAGATAAATACTTAGGTTGTTACCAGTGTCTTGTAACAAAGGTCAAAGCAATTGCTTTTCCAATAGTCATGTATGGATGTGACAGTTGGACCATAAAAAAGGCTGGGCACCGTAGAATTGATGCTTTTGAACTGTGCTGTGCTGGAGAAGACTCTTGAGTCCCTTGGACAGCAAGATCAAACCACTTAATCTTAAAGGAAATCAGCCCTTTATATTCATTGGAAGGACTGATGCTGAAGCTGAAGCTGAAGCTCCAATACTTTTGGCCACCTGATCGAACAGCTGACTCATTAGAAAAGACCCTGATGTTGGGAAAGATGGAAGGCAGGAGGAGAAGGGGATGACGGAGGACGAGATGGTTGGATGGCATCACCGACTCAATGGACATGAGTTTGAGCAAACTCCGGGAGATAGTGAAGGACCAGGAAGGCTGGCGTGCTGCAGTCCATGCGGTTACAAAGAGAGGAGGGACTGAACAACAACTAGTGTCTTGCAAAGACTGCTGAAAATAAACATCCTTGAATATATATTTTTAGGCAAGAAATGAAGCAGGGAATTGCTAAAGACTACTAAATTGCCCTCCAAAGGTTACCCATTTTATTCTCAAGAATACTTATTTCTTACACCTTCAATAAAAAAAGATTTTCAGATTTTCTCTCTTTTTTAAATCTGACAGGTAAAAAATGATAACAAATGCTTTTAACTTACGTGGCTTATTTTGAATGAAAGAACCTCTGATTTAAGATGAGTCATACTTATGATGACTTAGTCATGGAAACAAAAAGTACCATCAAAACTGGAACAATACTGGGAATTCAATTAAGGTTTGCTTCAAGTTGATGGCTTTAGGGATGGTAGTCTGCAGACAAAGGAATTAAAAGGCTTCACCCACATGGGTGTTTTAATTATGTTGCCAAATTGGAATATGTCTAAAGAAATGACTGGGGAAAAAAGGCACTTTGCAATCTGTAAGAAATTATGGAAGTGTTCAAGGAGACCATGACCCACTACTAGCAGAATAAGGAGCCCGGTGGACCCCCAGGTTCAACTCACCGTCAAGTAGCCAGTGCTCGCCGCGCCTGTTCTCCAACTCCAACAGCATGAGGCGTGTGATCACATGATCGGGAACCAAAAGGCCTTTCTCTATGTATTGCTTTGCCATATCACCAACTTCTATTAAAAAGACAGGAAAAAGAGACACTCAAAAAAGCTTCTGGGGGCGGGGCGGGGGGGGGAATGCTTACCAACTCTCTCCTGACAGTTTTGCTTTTTCTTCCATTCCTGCCTGATGTCCTGGGGGGAAAGGTTTTTAAAGAGTCATATTTTTAAAATTGGCTTCAATAATGGTGACCCTGTCTCTCAGTTGTCTGCCAAAGAATTAGAAGAGCATCTCTTGAAGATACACACAGACAGAAATAAAAATGAAAGGAGATATAAATTAGGGCAAAGGGAAAATCAGAGTAGGAAATAAAGCCGGAGTCCTGAGGGAGAGCGGCACATAGTAAAGACCAGGAGAGGAGCGAAGTCCAGCCTCTTGCTAGCAGTGAGCCGCACTCTGGACCTAAGCCCCCCCACCAGTTTCCGGTAACAAGGAAAAAGTATCAACTTCACAATTCACGGTACAGGGAAAACTAAAGGAAGCTGAGAGACTCAACCATTCCTCAGACACCAAAGGGAAAATTGTCCACTACTCTTCTAGAAAAAGGGCTGGATGATACAAACAACAATGGGTTTCCTTCATGAGCCTCAGTTAAGCAGATGGCACCTTGCTGACGCAGTTGTAGAAGCAACTCAAGTGTTTTTAGTGGAATGCCAAGTTCGTGAAAAGACATGAATTTCAATTTTTTTTCCAAAGAAAAAAATGCTCCTATCATAATTTAAAATAACAATTTGTTATACGTGGAAATTGTCAGTTGGGTTCAGGAGAACATCTGTTAAATTTCTAGAAACTGATTTTTTTTTAATCCAGATGAAGTCCTCAGCTCTCTAGCCATCTGATCATGAACCATTAGAAACACATTCTTGACAGGCCAATTCAGTTCTTATAAAAACACAGGGCAGAATTATATTACTGGGGGAAAAAAGGTTAAAAACCAATTGCCCCCACCTTCTGCTTGAATTTAATAAGGTAGAGACCTTCCTTCCACAGTCTGAATCTACACTGCCAGCTTCACCTTCCACACTGAAACATGGGCTGTGAAGAGTTCCCTGTCACTGGATGACTACCACAGGGCAGAGAGCCCACTGTTAGGCCCAGTGATGGGGATTCAGAAACGCACTGCAAGAGAAAGAACATATGAGTGGCTAAACATGAATGTGAGCAAAACACATTCATTCAGTAAGGATTTATTGACTGCGTACTACTTAACAGGTAATATTCTACAAATGTAGCAGCGACTGAAAGTTGCAGCTTACCAATATTCAAGCAGTATGACTTTACCTGAGAGCAACAATAAGAATCTTTAACTGGGAATACAAACTAGCAGGTGCTGTGCTTTAAACATTTTATTTGTGTTATTTCAATGATTCTTCATAGGATCCTCACCTTTAGATAGGAGGTAAAACTTGTATTTTTTTTTTATGACAGCTTTATTGAGATACAAGTCACATACCATAACATAACAAGTCACACACCGTAACATTCACCATTTAAAACTGTGCAATTGAGTGGCTTTAGCAAGAAGAGATAAGAAAGCCTTCTTCAGCGATCAATGCAAAGAAATAGAGGAAAACAACAGAATGGGAAAGACTAGGGATCTCTTCGAGAAAATCAGAGATACCAAAGGAACATTTCATGCAAAGATGAGCTTGATAAAGGACAGAAATGGTATGGATCTAACAGAAGCAGAAGATATTAAGAAGAGGTGGCAAGAATACACAGAAGAACTGTACAAAAAAGATCTTCACGACCCAGATAATCACAATGGTGTGATCACTCACCTAGAGCCAGACATCCTGGAATGTGAAGTCAAGTGGGCCTTAGAAAGCATCACTACGAACAAAGCTAGTGGAGGTGATGGAATTCCAGTTGAGCTATTCCAAATCCTGAAAGATGATGCTGTGAAAGTCCTGCACTCAATATGCCAGCAAATTTGGAAAACTCAGCAGTGGCCACAGGACTGGAAAAGGTCAGTTTTCATTCCAATCCCAAAGAAAGGCAATGCCAAAGAATGCTCAGACTACCGCACAATTGCACTCACCTCACACGCTAGTAAAGTAATGCTCAAAATTCTCCAAGCCAGGTTTCAGCAATATGTGAACCGTGAACTTCCTGATGTTCAAGCTGGTTTTAGAAAAGGCAGAGGAACCAGAGATCAAATTGCCAACATCCGCTGGATCATGGAAAAAGCAAGAGAGTTCCAGAAAAACATCTATTTCTGCTTTATTGACTACGTCAAAGCCTTTGACTGTGTGGATCACAAGAAACTGTGGGAAATTCTGAAAGAGATGGGAATACCAGACCACCTGATCTGCCTCTTGAGAAATTTGTATGCAGGTCAGGAAGCAACAGTTAGAACTGGACATGGAACAACAGACTGGTTCCAAATAGGAAAAGGAGTTCGTCAAGGCTGTATATTGTCACCCTGTTTATTTAACTTCTATGCAGAGTACATCATGAGAAACGCTGGACTGGAAGAAGCACAAGCTGGAATCAAGATTGCTGGGGGAAATATCAATAACCTCAGATATGCAGATGACACCACCCTTATGGCAGAAAGTGAAGAAAGCCTCTTGATGAAAGTGAAAGAGGAGAGTGAAAAAGTTGACTTAAAGCTCCACATTCAGAAAACGAAGATCATGGCATCCGGTCCCACCACTTCATGGGAAATAGATGCGGAAACAGTGGAAACAGGGTCAGACTTTATGTTTCTGGGCTCCAAAATCACTACAGCTGGTGACTGCATCCATGAAATTAAAAGACGCTTACTCCTTGGAAGGAAAGTTATGACCAACCTAGATGGCATATTCAAAAGCAAAGACATTACTTTGCCAACAAAGGTCCATCTAGTCAAGGCTATGGTTTTTCCTGTGGTCATGTGTGGATGTGAGAGTTGGACTGTGAAGAAGGCTGAGCACCGAAGAATTGATGCTTTTGAACTGTGGTGTTGGAGAAGACTCTGGAGAGTCCCTTGGACTACAAGGAGATCCAACCAGTCCATTCTGAAGGAGATCAGCCCTGGGATTTCTTTGGAAGGAATGATGCTAAAGCTGAAACTCCAGTACTTTGGTCACCTCGTGTGAAGAGTTGACTCATTGGAAAAGACTCTGATGCTGGGAGGGATTGGGGGCAGGAGGAGAAGGGGACGACAGAGGATGAGATGGCTGGATGGCATCACTGACTCGATGGACGTGAGTCTGAGTGAACTCTGGGAGTTGGTGATGGACAGGGAGGCCTGGCGTGCTGTGATTCATGGGGTCGCAAAGAGTCGGACGCGACTGAGCGACTGATCTGATCTGATCTAATACCCTCTCCATGTTGTGCAAGCATCACCACTACCTAATTTCAGAACATTTCTATTATCCCAGGAAGAAACCCCATACCTACTAGCGGTCACACTCCCATCTCCTCCTCCCTCTAGGTACTGGAAACTACTAATCTACTTTTGGTCTTTATAGTTTGCCTGTACTGCACATTTCACATAAATGGAAGTGTACACGATGTAGTTTTTTTGTGTCTGGTTCCTTTACTTAGCATGTTTTCAAGGTTCATCCATGTTGTACCATATCAGTACTTCATTTTCAAAGCTGAATATTATGATTCTATTGTGTGGACATATCACATGTTGTTTATACATACATCAGTTATCAGGCACTGGGGTTGTTTTCACTTGGGGACTATTTTGAATAATGCTGCAATATACATTCAGGTACAAGTTTCTATGTGAATATATACTTTCAGTTTTCTTGGGTAATATCTGTAAGAAACACGTGTACATCTGAAAAATCACTGTCAGACAGAATGCTCAGAGCAACTGAAACACTTACTCTGTGATGGTCAGGCTAACCTCAGAGCCCTGTTCTCAGTCTCGTCCACCAAACTTAAAGGTACACGCGAACAACAAATATACATCTTCCAAGGTGAGAGACCAAGATATGAACATGAGGAAACGGTTAATGAGGAGGAACTGTCTTGTAGGGAAAAGAGAAGACCCAGAGAAGGACATGATAACAACTGACCCATAATCTGATTCTGGACAGATGGAAAAGGCATTATCTTACTTAATCCCCCAGGGCTTAGAATTAGTACTAGTGGGAATTGCAAATGGACAGGAAAAGTCGCCTGAGGAAATATTTGAATGGAGACTCAGAGAAGGGATATTATAGAGGGATTTTGAAAACTGGATTGGGCTTAATTCATGTTTCAGGTCCCTACAGATGGAAGACTTACGGTACTGTGGTACATTTGAATTCAGTAATTTAATGAAGAACAGTGTCCAAAATGATAGCTCTAAGACCTCTGATTATCTCCTAAATGGCTCAAAATGTACCTCCGCTGACACCTCAAACTTATCCTGTCCAAAATCACATTACCCTCCCACTCTGTTCTTGTCTTGGATGCTTCCTGCCTCATCAGTAACAGATTCCTTGGATTCAATTATCCAAAGTCAATCACAGTCTGAAAAATATTAAATGGAAAAGTCCAGAAATAAGCAACTGATTTCACCTCAAACTTCAGGAGTAATGAACACAGTGCATAAGGGCATAGTTAAGACGCAAAAAGCACTAAATCTGAGAGGTCACGTTCACCTAACTTTTACTAGAGTATGTTGTTACAACTGTTCTATCTTATTCAGTTCAGTTCAGCTGCTCAGTCGTGTCTGACTCTTTACGACCCCATGGACTGCAGCACACCAGGCCTCCCTGTCCATCACCAATTCCCAGAGCTTGCTCAAACTCATGTCCATCGAGTCGCTGATGCCATCCAATCATCTAATTGTCGTCCCCTTCTCTTCTTGCCTTCAATCTTTGCCAACATCAGGGTCTTTTCTAACAAGTCAGTTCTTCACATGAGGTGGCCAAAGTATTGTAGCTTCAGTTTCAGCATCAGTCCTTCCAACGAATATTCAAGACTGATTTCCTTTAGGATTTATTGGTTTGATATCTTATTATTAGTTATTGCTATTAATCTCCTACTGTGCCTAATTTATTACCATTAAATTACTTTATCCTAGGTATGTATGTATGTATAGGGAAAAAACATAGTATATATAGTGTTCAGTACTTTGGTTTCAGGCATCAACTGGGGATCCTGGAAGGCATTCCCCACAGACAGGGGGACTCTACTGTACTCTCCTCAGATATCATCTAAGATTAAGCACCAATTTTCTTGATTTCGCTTGTTGTTGTTGGGTTTTTTTAATATTTATTTATTTGGCTTTGTCAAATAATGGGATCTAATTCCCTGACTCAGAGAAGGAAATGGCAGCCCACTCCAGTACTCTTGCCTGGAAAATCCCATGGATGGAGGAGCCTGGTGGGCTGCAGTCCATGGAGTCGCAAAGAGTTGGACATGACTGAGCCCCTTCACTTTTCACTTTTCACTTTAATGCATTGGAGAAGGAAATAGCAACCCAATACAGTGTTTTTGCCTGGAGAATCCTAGGGACGGGGGAGCCTGGTGGACTGCCATCTATGGGGTCACACAGAGTCGGACACGACTGATGTGACTTAGCAGCAGCAGCAGTTCCCTGACCAGGGCTTGAACCTGGGCTCCCTGCATTGGGAGTGTGGAGTCAGTCGCTGGACTGCCAAGGAAGTTCCTCTCCCATTCTCTACACCTAGCTGAACACGAAATCTTAGCATTATACTTCCACATGTCTCTCACATCCAGGACAGCTGATCAAAACATAACAGCACAACACTAACTGCTGAACAAACTGGAACAAGCTGCGGTCCTGCAGAACAGTCTGTGCCACTGTGAAACACACACTGAAGGCCCTGGACTGCCCTGGTAGTTAACAAGAGCTCGTGGCTTATCAGAAAGTGGAGAAAAGGGGAAGGAAGCAGTGAGACAAACTCCAAAGCCTAAGAAATCTTTATATAATGAAGAGGAGAGAACTGATAAAGGATCCCATAGCTGAGGTCAAAGCAAGTCCTTTACCCATACCAATCCTTGACTGGCTACAAAACAAGAGTGCTTTTGGGTTCTTGCACATATGTGTCAATCTAAAGAATAATTAGACTACCTAAGCAGCCAATTCTCAATTCTTTGCTTGCTCGACTTCTCAGCAGCATGTGACGTGACTCCTGTGCATAAATACAGAGTGACCCCTTTAAAGCCCATTATGCCCCTCCTATGACTTCCCATGTCATTGAGAGTATAAGCCAAGTCCTCCCCTTGGTCTCCAAGCTCTCTGACCCCATCTCCCACTTCTCTCCTCACTACCCATCCTAGTCCAGACACAAGAGTCTCCGTGCACTTTCCTGAAGATCACAAGCATGTGTCCACTGCAGGACCTCTGCATTTGTTCTTCCCTCTGTCAGGAATACTCTTTCCACCAGAATTTCAAAAGGTCAAGTCCTCTCAGCATTCAGGTCTCTGATTGAGTATCACCTCAGATAGGTTTCCCACCCTATCCAAACAGCACAAGTACAAACATCCAAGTCCCAATCCCCCTCTACTCTCTTATCCTACTGTGCATTCTTTTCCAAAACTACAGGCTTTACATATTATATACTGATGTATCGGTGAATTCACTTTCTGCCCCTCCAGATTAGAATATAATTAGCTCACTGGAAAAAATAATAATACTTTGCTCACTGCCATATCCTGAGTGCTTACAATATGGTCTGGCATGCATAGATACTCCATTAAAATTTGTTGCATGAATGAATGAATACATTGAAGATTATAGAGTCTCTTCCCCAGGCAAGAATCAATCTGATCTGCCTTACAGTTATTACAGAACCATTACTCCAATGTCCAACCTTGCCAGGTATCAACTTTTTCAAAGGAGATATGCGACAAAGTGAGATCAGTACTAACTAGGTGAGATGACCACATAGGGTTTCACAGCTCAGTCTCATTTCCTCAGCATTTCAAACTGTGAATAGAGAAGAGCCATGTACACGAGGGAAAATGAGAAGGAAATACTAGGAGCCAATGTTGCAGAGGCATGGAGCTGCTTGGCATACCTGGAGGAACTTCAATTAGTAACATCTGAAAATAAGCACATCATGACACAGAGAGCACTAGACAGGCCAGAAAAGGAGCATAGGCTTTGAAGGATTAAAGGAAACAGGTAGCTTCAAAAATGACATTCTCATAGCTGAAAGCAATTACCAAGGGCCCAGGACAAAATGAAAATATGGAGCCTCCTGGTTCAAAAATTAAAAATTACAAGATGGTAACAGCAGAGCATTGCACTAAGTGCAGGGCCTTTTGTCACGTGACACAAGTCACGTGCCCATGGCTATGAAATTTGGATGGGGTTGGCGTGATGAAAGCAAAGGAGGCTGTGATAATAATCCAGCACAGACAGGCCTGCAGAAACAACATTAGATGACATTCTGGCCCTTGAGAGAGTACCTTGAGCTGACCCATCATCGACTGTGCAACTCAAGTTCAAAATAACTCTGTGGAAGACTTCCAGAACCATCTTAATCCAATTTACTAATGAAGAGAAAGCTCTAAAGGCAGCATCCCTTCCCAAGTATTTTTGGCATCCTTGGCTCTTCTCTGGAACAGGACAGACAACATGCCCTCTAATCTGTTACAAAATCAAACTTCCTCTGAGTTTCTCAATCCCCCTCCCCGGCCCTGTGAAAAACCAGGAAAAGCCAACAGCAGCCAGAGGAAAATGAACTTAACAACGAATTTGCATCTGAATGAAGACCTCCCTACAACAGCAATCTGAAATAAAACACTGGTCAGAATACAGGCCCATTCCAGAAAACAGGACCTTCATCTGCCCTTGTCAGTTCGCTTGGAAGAGAAAGCAGTATCATTAAACGCTAATGCAGCATGTTTGGCTAAAACATAGACCTGAGCCAATTTCTCAAGCAGTATTTCAAAGAAAAGCTGTAGATACACATATGCTCTCTTACAGTTTTTGCATCCTTTGTACATACACATGCACACACATGCTCACCAAAATAATAAACCATAAACCACCAGGAAGGTTTTAAAAATAAACTTTTATGAATGAAGGTCAATAGCTTTGCAGTTTTTAAGTGTCACAACAACCAAAAAAAAAGGGACACCCAATTATGTGTTTATGAGATTGACCATAACACTGTTAAGGGAAGCACACTGATTGAAACTGCCCACCCTGGCTAGGCACCATAGTAACTATTTGCATAAGTTGTTTTACTGCAGGAGGTCCTGGTAAAGAACACGGAACTAATAAGCCACCACCAACCGGAAGAGTTCAGAAAAGGTCAAAAGGAGACACCACCTGTCCAACCACCTCCCAGAATCCTTCTCTCTGGTGTCCATTTGGCTGAACAAGGTGTGCACCACCAGGAAGGACTCTGAGTCAGAATGATTGGCTATAGACAACCCAGAAACCAATCCCATCACCATAAAACCCAAGACTGCAAGCCCTGTGACAGAGCTGTTCTCCTGGGTTCCCTTACCCTTCTGCTCTCCACCCAGGTGCCCTTCCCAATAAAATCTCTTGCTTTGTCAGCACATGTGTCTCCTTGGACAATTCATTTCTGAGTGTTAGATAAGAGCCCAGTTTTGGGCCCTGGAAGGGGTCCCCCTTCCTATGACAAATGGCAACTCTGGTGGGACTCATCTTCACTGCGACTGACATCCTGACCACTCGGGGTACTCACGGGCCAGCTTTTCTGCCAATGGACCAGACTCAGCGGCCGCAACCGGGACCCTGTTGTCCCTGGTCTCCTCCTGACGCAGACAATTGACCAGAGTACCCCAACTGGTAAGGAACAAGAGACTTTATTGAACTCTCTCCCTTTCCCTCTCTCTTTCCTCTCCTTAACCCTTCCTATCCTTCCCCTTTTTTCTAGTTTCCTGGTCCTGTACACAGGAATCTGGTCAAAGGGCCTCAGCCTGAGCTGAGGATTGGAGACTGATCACCTCCTCTTGGCAGAGAACTCTAATTCTGGTTCTGTTCTGTCTGGTTTCTGGTAGGACTGAGTTTCATTCTTCCCTTCTCTAGAGGCTCAGGGTAAAGTCCCATAATACCTGGGTATCTGCAGGTGGCAGGAGACATCTGTAAGACCACTCCTTTTGCCCCCCTCTCTCGCCTCCTCCCCCTTCTTTCAACCTGGCTTCCTTTCCTCCCTTTGAAATCTTTGAAGACCTGAGATATTTTCCTTTACTCTGTTAGTACTTGGATTTGAAGTTCTATGTCTATAGGAGGTTTTCTGAGAGACTGTATTCTTATATTTAAGGGAGTGTCTGATGAGGACTGCCAGGTTTATATGTGTGTTTTAACTCTGTGTTCTGTGTTGTGATTTTTGACAGCCATTTTGCTTTGTCTGGCCACCATTTGGTTTAGGCCTGCCACCATTTTGTTAGAACTTGATTTTCTTTCCCTGTGCCTTGGAACCAGGGCTCTCAGGAACACTTATCTAGACCATCTCTAACTCCTGAGACTGAGGAAAAATGGGAAAAAGGCTTTAAAAATTTTATTTATTCCAACTGTTTTTTATAAACTACTACATTTTATATTGTAATATCTAATTCATGACTAAAATTAGAAAATGAAGCTAGATCTTGTGTTGTGTCTGTTTAAATATGTCTCAGTATGTCTTTGTCTCTGGATAATATTTTTGAGATTAATTTGTAAATGAGCTCTTTTTAATTGGCTTAAAGAAAGGTAAGCACTTACAAATAAAATAATTATAAATTAAACAATAAATTCCAGGTTCATGTGAACTGGTAAATATTCAGTATTAAATACCTGATATTAATGTTTGTTTGTTGATCTATCTAATACATACATGTCTTAGAATAATTAACATTAAGTAGAATGTTTTCATTGTACCTAGGTTTAATATAAGTTAAATATTATCTTACCTGTTACAAGTTTGTCAACAAGGAAATTACCTCGAGTGAAGAAACTTCTAAAAAAATGTAAATGAGATATTAGCTTTTAGATAAGCTCTATTAATAATAATTATGCTTTAGGAATATCTGTTTAAAATAGTCTCTCAAGATTGGGGTAACTTGAATTTCTAAGGGTTGTGCTAAACTAAGTGTTGGAAGTCTATTGAATAGTTAGGTCACTTCCAAATAAAATAAGATTTTGAAACATTTACTACTAACTGATTTCTTTTTACAGAAAAACTAAAGAGTTGGGGACTATAAATGAATAATGTTTGGTGCCATCCTAAAATGTTTTAAGAAAGCAAGGGTTTTAGAAATTATCACTAGTATTTATGCTCACCAATCTATAAAATGCTAATATAAAAGTTAGTTCATGGTTGCTAAAGGAAAGTAGGAAGTGTGTTTTCAGTTAAAAAAAAAAAGGTATAAAAAAATACTAAAAAGAGACGAATGATCAGGATTTTTTAAAAATTGGATTACAGTTAGTTAGATAAATGGATTTTGTTAGGAATGACACAGCCATGGGAAAATTGGTTAGAGCCAACTAGGTCCAAGATCGGAGAAGGCAATGGCACCCCACTCCAGTACTCTTGCCTGGAAAATCCCATGGACTGAGGAGCCTGGTAGGCTGTAGTCCATGGGGTCGCTAAGAGTCAGGCACAACTAAGCAACTTCACTTTCACTTTTCACTTTCATGCATTGGAGAAGGAAATGGCAACCCACTCCAGTATTCTTGCCTGGAGAATCCCAGGGACAGAGGAGCCTAGTGGGCTGCCATCTATGGGGTCGCACAGAGTCGGACATGACTAAAGTGACTTAGCAGCAGCAGCAGCAGCAGCAGGTCCAAGATGGTGGAATTGACTTTCACTAGACCTTGAGGTATATACACCATTGTGACATATCAACAAGCTAAATGATACACCCATCAACACTAAATCTGACCAAATGTTCTAAACCCTTTTAATTGATTTTTTTGACAAAACTTCCTAAATCGAATTCTTTTTTTTAAATTTTATTTTATTTTTAAACTTTACAATATTGTATTAGTTTTGCCAAATATCAAAATGAATCCGCCACAGGTATACATGTGTTCCCCATCCTGAACCCTCCTCCCTCCTCCCTCCCCATACCATCCCTCTGGGTCGTCCCAGTGCACCAGCCCCAAGCATCCAGTATCGTGCATCGAACCTGGACTGGCGACTCATTTCATACATGATATTATACATGTTTCAATGCCATTCTCCCAAATCTTCCCACCCTCTCCCTCTCCCACAGAGTCCATAAGACTGTTCTATACATCAGTGTCTCTTTTGCTGTCTCGTACACAGGGTTATTGTTACCATCTTTCTAAATTCCATATATATGTGTTAGTATACTGTATTGGTGTTTTTCTTTCTGGCTTACTTCACTCTGTATAATAGGCTCCAGTTTCATCCACCTCATTAGAACTGATTCAAATGTATTCTTTTTAATGGCTGAGTAATACTCCATTGTGTATATGTACCATAGCTTTCTTATCCATTCATCTGCTGATGGACATCTAGGTTGCTTCCATGTCCTGGCTGTTATAAACAGTGCTGCGATGAACATTGGGGTACACAAACTCCTACAGCTCAACTCCAGAAAAATAAATGACCCAATCAAAAAATGGGCCAAAGAACTAAATAGACATTTCTCCAAAGAAGACATACAGATGGCTAACAAACACATGAAAAGATGCTCAACATCACTCATTATCAGAGAAATGCAAATCAAAACCACTATGAGGTACCATTTCACGCCAGTCAGAATGGCTGCGATCCAAAAGTCTACAAGCAATAAATGCTGGAGAGGGTGTGGAGAAAAGGGAACCCTCTTACACTGTTGGTGGGAAGGCAAACTAGTACAGCCACTATGGAGAACAGTGTGGAGATTCCTTAAAAAACTGGAAATAGAACTGCCTTATGATCCAGCAATCCCACTGCTGGGCATACACACTGAGGAAACCAGAAGCTAAATCGAATTCTTTTGAAGTTCCTTTGACCTCTAGCTAAATTTGGGGTGCTTCAGAGGACCCCTGAAACATCCCAAAGAAAGATATTAAACTGTGTTTATTTGGTTGGTTAAATTACATGAAAAATATTATCAAGTGAGTACTAAATTCTCTCATGTTATAATGTATGATAAATATTATTAATATAGATATCCTAGAAATTATATTGAGCTCTTAACATTCTGATATGTCCTGGTATTCTAATGAAAAACCTGATGACTTCACAGAAGTTAACAAAGGACTGAATGAACCAGTGAATATGTTTATAACTTTTATGGTTTCTGTCTGAAAAATTACAGGTTTGAATCATATGTTTTCCAGGAGTAGGGAAAACCTTCCTCTCAAACTAATTATGACAATACTTTGGTAAAATTATACATTATAAACAAAACAATTATATTTTCTATCTGACTCCTCCAGAAATTGGAAACTCTTGGGTTTCCAGTAAGTTTATCAAATGAGTTAGAAAGGTTAACCCACTAACAGGTACAAAAATCTCAAGGAATTTTGGAGACCTTAAAAAGGGAAGAATTCACCTAAATTTGTTAGGCAAAATCTGTGATAAGCCTTTGGTGTGAGTTTCCCAGTCCTGTTTCATTTTAAAAGTTCAGTCTGAGACTCTACAAATGTTTCAGCAAAATAAAAAGTCTATGATCAATTATGGTTATATAAATCATCAGACCAAAATTAGTGAGAACAGGCCTATTTTGCAAATAAACTAGCCTTAATTTGGTTATATTTGATAAAAATGAGGGTAATTTTATGGAGAAAAAGATGTTTCAATAAATGTTAAATCCCAGTTTGTTAATGGAGGTCTGCATCTAATAAGACTCATTTCTTGGATAGTTCTTTGCTGTTATGTGATATTAATGTAAAATTTAATTGAATTCTTAAAGAACACCCTAAATTTGTTTCTGAAGCTTATCTCAGCAATCTGTCTTTGGATGAAGATCTGATACTGCCTCATGACCTGCAACCAGGACTGGAAAAAGACATAATTTAAGGGACTATATCCAATGTTGATAGAAGGACTTTTTATCAGGTACTCTTAACTAGCTCATGCAAAATAAAACTGAAGGGAAATTAACTCTTAGATTAATTCCCACTTCCAAAGGCCCCTACACTGGATTGTCTATAGAGAAGACAGCTGAACTGATCTCACCTTAAAATGATGCTCAAACAGAGGAGAAACTACACTATACCAGGATGAGAAGACAATGACATCAGAGGTAGACAGCTTGCCCAAGATGCTGGACCTGATTCGTATGATCATTTATAATACTTTCTTGACTTCTTAGACCTTTACATACAAATCAAATGCTTTTCTATCATAGACCTGATACTATGCTAGTTTTAGAAATCAGTCCAGTTGTTGGGTTTGTGGCCAATTACCTGTGTCTAGTTCTGAGTTATCTTGGTAAATTTCTCTACTACAAGACTCTAACTGGTTGGCCCTGAGAAAATTTACTTAAAAAAAAAATTATAGTCATATTCAGGTCATTGTGATATTACTAGATGGGATCCCCTCACTGGGCCAATTAATAATGCCTGCTCTACTCTGGCCATAAATTTGAGCTTTCTTCTATTGCTCAAGTTCAGTCAGAGCAACAAGCAAAGTTTCAGCAAAGGAGGAAAAAATCTCCCACAATTATGGGATGGATTTATATAGATAACACTGGGCTATGGTAATTTAGGTTTAAAGTCTCCTCTATGTTGGGAACAATTAAATCATACTAAGGATAATCAGTCTAGTAGCACTAGAAAACTGGGCTATGTGCCTTATAGACAGTGCCAATATATAATTTCCCTGGAAGATAAAGGTTCTACAGAGTAGACTAAGTCAGATGACCTGGGATATACTGAGCTACATCTAATGGAAGCTCGTAAGTCTTACTTGTGACTTTACTAATACTGCTGGCTATGTTATTTGTACTTCACCTGTTTTACAAAATTGCTGTTTCTTACACTGCCAAATGTGTGTTTGAGGCCTCTGATAGAATAATATATAGTCCATATGAGATTGATGATAACAGTGTAACTCTAGATATGGGAAGAAGCAACAACAGGAAATGTTTTCCTGGACCAAGAGGCTAGTAAGACAGGTGGTCCAGAGAATTTTGGATACTGTTGTATGGCCTAGTCCAGTAACAGCACATTGAGTGGCCTGTCTACAAAATCTTTGCCAAACCTGAGAATGGAAAGCACCATGGGATAGAATGGTCATGAAATGCCCTCCTCAAAATCATGGTCAAGTTTATGAGCAAAAATGGGCTCTGCAAACTGAAAACTGACATTCCACCTACGTCTACAAAGATTAAATCATGGTCACTGCAACTGCTGATCTTCAACTCTCCTGAAAGGAGTTCAGGGTGAAAATCAGGAATGAGGTACTCTGTGCTCTGGGAAAACCGACAGAACAGGCCTTCAGATAGTTAGATCTTTTCAGGAGAATATTTTATGAGTTCCAATTCTTGGATCTTCTCATACCTAGAGAAACACTGACGTCATTAATGGTGACATCTGCTTTGGCTATTAAGGAAAATGTTACAATTAAAAGTCAAAACAGAGTAGCTGGTTCAGATATTCTGGGAAATAACTAGGTGATGTTATGGGTGTACTTTCAGACTAGACCTTGTATTGTTAAACACTTGAGTTTTCTGAGTTGTGTCAGGCTTGGATGCCACCATTCTCAAAACAATGTCTGCTGGAAGCTAGTAACTGCAAGCTTAGTTTTTTATAAAACTAGGTAACTGGCTGCCTGGCTACAAGTCTCCCTAAAGTGCCAGGTCCAGACTGGGTTTCAGGCCTATTCTTCTAAAAAGAAATGAGATTTATTTTGTCTATTAAAATTCCAATTTATCACTCCTCCAAATACTTCTAATTGGGTCTGTTACACCAAAATGGCAGACCAAGGTATTGAGATTTTAATCATACAAGACTCAGATCTAGAACTTGGAGCTCAGGAATATTTCCCATTCAGTGTCAATTCTCCAAGCTGAGGCAGTCCTATGCCCCATTTTGACAGGAAGTTATCACAGTCATAGTTGGCTAGTTCCCTAAATTAAAACTGAGCAGAACTCTGTGGGGCTCTGGAGTACAGATCTGTTCTGTGTTCTCCATTTCTTGTCTGTAGGATATAGGCTTTGTTCAGCCTCCTTGACCTTCCCTGTGTTCCAAAGTGTGGATTCAAACAATTGCTAATCAGGGAAGGGAGGGGATACAGAAACAGAGGAGAAACAATCAAATGGTTGTACAGCCTCCAGAGAGGGTCCAGGTTCCTACTCAAAGAAATATGCATAACAATGTCTTTGAGTTCTACTACAAAACTGGAGCCCCCATCCAGGTGGAGGATGGTACCTTCAGACTAAACACAAGATTCCTGGAGCACAGCTCTGTTGCCTCATCACCAACCAATCAAAAAAAAAAAAAAGTCACAAACCCTGCAGCCCTCACCCTAAATGTTTCCTCCTGTTTCTGGGGACCAGTAACGACCATCCTGTTAGGTCTCCTGTTTGGCCCCTGTCCATTTCATTTCTGAGATGGGCCAACAGTTTCAAATTAAATTGCTGTTATTACAAGTGTGAATGCTGGTTTCAGGCAAAAAATACCTTGAATTAGATCAGGTAAAGAGAGACTTCTGCTCTGCTAGGCAGGCCTATGCCCATGCACAGCAGGAATAAGTTACAGAAGAAAGACCTCCGCCCCAATTCCCAAGAAGAATCTTGAGTATGAAGTCTCTCAGGGGGGAGTTGTTAGGGGAAGCACACTGATTGAAACCACCCACCCTGGCCAGGCACCATAGTAACCATTTGCATACGTTGTTTTATGGCAGGAGGTCCTGTAAGGAATAGGGAGCTAATAAGCCACCACCAACCAGAAGAGTTCGGGAAAGATCAAAAGGAGACACGACATGTCTGACCACCTCCCAGAATCCTTCTCTCTGGTGTCCATCTTGACTGAACAAGGCGTGCACCACCAGGAAAGACTGAGTCAGAATGATTGGCTAAAGACAACCTGGAAACTAATCCCATTACCATCAAACCCAAGACTGCGAGCCCTGTGACAGAGCTGTTCTCCTGGGTTCCCTTACCCTACTGCTCTCCACCCGGGTACCCTTCCCCAGTAAAATCTCTTGCTTTGTCAGCACATGTGTCTCCTTGGACAATTCATTTCTGAGTGTTAGAGAAGAGTCCTGGAAGGGGGTCCCCTTTCCTGCAACAACAACACTGATTAAGGCCACATTTGGAAAAACTGTCTTAAGAAAGGGAAAGATTAATTGTCAGAATAAAAAATGGTATGTATTACAAAATTATCTATGTATGTGCACAGACATATATCACCATCCTCAATGTTAAATGTATTATAACAATGTTCCACTCTTTTAAAATATAAAATTTGTGGCAATGCAGCTAAAAAACCTATTTCATTTAATTACTATTAAATATAAATTAAAACAGATATGGCCTTGGTTACCTTGAGAAATATATTTTTTCAATTTCTGATCAAATCAGACAACAAATACATTTTCAGAATTTAATGTTATCTATTAAGTTGTATGGGACTTCCCAGGTGGCTCAGTGGTAAAGAATCTGCCTGCCAATTCAGGAGATGCAGGAGACAGAGGTTTGATCCCTGGGTCAAGAAGATCCCTGGAGCAGAAAACAGCAACCCACTCCAATATTCTTGCCTGGAAAACTCCAAGGAAAGAGGAGTCTGGTGAATTACAGTCCATGAGGTCACAACAAGTTGGACATGACTGAGTGACTGAGCACACATGTATTAGGTTATATATTTAAGATAATATATAAATAAATATATTAAAATATATTAAATGAATAAATGTATATTAATATAAAATTTTTTAATAAAAAATTTTAAAAATTTAAGATATCACAGAACTTAGTGTACTTATTAAATTGGTCACTTCTTCAAAATTCATGCTTCCAAGATATGGAAGAATTTTTATTGGCTTCAATTCTTTCACATTAAAGTTGTCCATATTCACATGGGTCATTGTATTCAGGGCAGCAAATATGGAAAATACTGTCCACTGCTAAAAGGGGGATTTTGGACACACATTGTGAATTATCTTAATTAAAAAGAAAATATCTTAGTCTAAATAACTAGGAGAGTTACTAAGAAAATAACATTTCTTTAGAAAAACTATAGAAACACACACACAGATTTGTAGTCAGCACAAAATCCATTCTATAGCCACCCTAAATATTCACGACTGCCAGCTCAAACATTCCAGAGACTAAATGATTTCCAAAAAGAAACAAATGCATAAAGATCCAAAATGTGGAAGAAAGATTTCTGAGATAGGGGAGGGGATGGTAAACACTGTTCACTAAGGGAAAATTGGAGAATATGGAATGTAGCTGATTTTGTGGGCTTAAATACTCTGAATCCACTTAATATTCACTCAGTCCATATTTATTCAGAATCTACTACGTACCAGGCTCTGTACCAACTTCAGAGGAGGCCTGTACCACAGCTTAGAACCTAAACACTGGGATCAGGTCCTAGCCCCCGCAAAGTGTTCAACAGCAAAATTTCATGGAATTTTACACTGTCAGGCAAAAAAAAAATTAGTCAGCAATCACTTTGGGCTTCCCTGGTGGCTCAGTGGTAAAGAATCTGCCTGCCAATGCAGGAGACGCAGGTTCAATCACTGGGTCAGGAAGATCCCTTGGAGAAGGAAATGGCAACCCAAACCAGTATTCTTGCCTGGGAAATCCCATGGACAGAGGAGCCTGAAGGGCTACAGTCCATGGGGTCGCAAGAGTTGGACAAAACTCAGTGACTAAACAACAACTACTGCTACATGCCAGGTACCACGCAAGCACAAGAGTTACAAACATGAGACCACCTCGAAGAATGAGAGGAGAGGGACAGACTCGTGAACAAATATAACTATTGAAAACTGTATTCAAGTGGAAAACTGCACAGACTGAAAAATCAACAATTCTTCTTGATTCTATGAGAGACGGGAGGACACCAGGCAAACCACTGTCCCCAAGGATAGAGAGACAGTTGGGTAAATGCATGGGGCCACAGCTTAACTGGACACAAACTCACAGCCAGTGCCAGGAAGGAAAACGTGAACTGTAATTGAAAAGCTGCTGAAGGCTCTATGTGGACAAAAACTCAGGGAGGTCCCAATCAGGGGGAACCCCATAATATTATGAGATTTTCCTCCAGACGCTCTACCTGGTTGCCACAATAAGTATCACAGAAAAATCCCCCAGGCTTCTGGCAGGGTGAGGGGAAAGGGAACCATTTAAAAATAACCAGAGCACTTGGTTCTTCTTAAAAATTCCAAGCACGTGGAAGTGAAAGGGTGTGGTTTCACCAAAGGAGGATGCTACATTTAACCTTAAATCTCACTTTGGAAAATAAACAGTTTCGAACACAAGGCTCATAATTATACTAATAAAATTCCAAATTATCATCTTGCCCTGGTTGCAAATCTCAAACCGATTTTATTCCCCTTTACAGAAAGGCTTCAAAAGATAGGATTTAATATTCAGCTCAGTTGGGTCCGACTCTTCGTGACCCTATGAATCGCACCATGCCAGCCTCCCTATCCATCACCAACTCCCAGAGTCTACCCAAACCCATGTCCATCGAGTCGGTGATGCTATCCAGCCATCTCATCCTCTGTTGTCCCCTTCTCCTCCTGCCCCCAATCCTTCCTAGCATTAGGGTCTTTTTCAATGAGTCACTTCTTTGCATAAGGTGGCCAAGGTATTGGAGTTTCAGCGTCAACATCAGTTCTTCCAATGAACACCCAGGACGGATCTCCTTTAAAATGGACTGGATGGATCTTCTTGCAGTCCAAGGGACTCTCAAGAGTCTTCTCCAACACCACAGTTCAAAAGCATCAATTCTTCGGTGCTCATCTTTCTTCACTGTGCAACTCTCACATCCATACATGACTACTAGAAAAACCATAGCCTTGACTAAACGGACCTTTGTTGGCAAAGTAATGTCTCTGCTTTTCAATATACTATCTAGGTTGGTCATAACATTTCTTTCAAGGAGTAACGTCTTTTAATTTCATGGCTGCAATCACCATCTGCAGTGATTTTGGAGCCCAGAAAAATGAAGTCAGACACTGTTTCCACTGTTTCCCCATCTAATTCCCATGAAGTGATGGGACCAGATGCCATGATCTTTGTTTTCTGAATGTTGAGTTTTAGCCAACTTTTTCATTCTCCTTCTTCACTTTCATCAAGAGGCTTTTTAGTTCGTCTTCACTTTCTGCCATAGGGGTGGTGTCATCTGCATATCTGAAGTTATTGATATTTCTCCCAGCAATCTTGATTCCAGCTTGTGCTTCTTCCAGCCCCGCGTTTCTCATGATGTACTCTGCATAGAAGTTAAATAAGCAGGGTGACAATATACAGCCTTGACGTACTCCTTTTCCTATTTGGAACCAGTCTGTTGTTCTATGTCCAGTTCTAACCGTTGCTTCCTGACCTGTATAAAGGTTTCTCAAGAGGCAGGTCAGGTGGTCTGGTATTCCCATCTCTTTCAGATTTTTCCAGTTTACTGTGATCCACACAGTCAAAGGCTTTGGCATAGTCAATAAAGCAGAAATAGATGTTTTTCTGGAACTCTCTTGCTTTTTCCATGATCCAGCGGATGTTGGCAATTTGATCTCTGGTTCCTCTGCCTTTTCTAAAACCAGCTTGAACATCAGGAAGTTCACAGTTCACGTATTGCTGAAGCCTGGCTTGGAGAATTTTCAGCATTACTTTACTAGCGTGTGAGATGAATGCAACTGTGCAGTAGTTTGAGCATTCTTTGGCATTGCCTTTCTTTGGGATTGGAACGAAAACTGACCTTTTCCAGTCCTGTGGCCACTGCTGAGTTTTCCAAATTTGCTGGCATATTGAGTGCAGCACTTTCACAGCATCATCTTTCAGGATTTGGAATAGCTCAACTGGAATTCCATCACCTCCACTAGCTTTGTTCGTAGTGATGCTATCTAAGGCCCACTTGACTTCACATTCCAGGATGTCTGGCTCTAGGTGAGTGATCACACCATGGTGATTATCTGGGTCGTGAAGATCTTTTTTGTACAGTTCTTCTGTGTATTCTTGCCATCTCTTCTTAATAGCTTCTGCTTCTGTTAGGTCCATACCATTTCTGTCCTTTATTAAGCCCATCTTTGCATGAAAAGTTCCCTTGGTATCTCTAATTTTCTTGAAGAGATCTCTAGTCTTTCCCATTCTGTTGTTTTCCTCTATTTCTTGGCATTGATCGCTGAGGAAGGCTTTCTTATCTCTCCTTACTATTCTTTGGAACTCTGCATTCAGATGCTTATATCTTGCCTTTTCTCCTTTGCTTTTCGCTTCTCTTCTTTTCACAGCTATTTGTAAGGCCTCCCCAGACAGCCATTTTGCTTTTTTGCATTTCTTTTCCATGGGGATGGTCTTGATCCCTGTCTCCTGTCCAATGTCACAAACCTCCGTCCATAGTTCATCAGGCACTCTGTCTATTAGATCTAGTCCCTTAAATCTATTTCTCACTTTCACTATATAATCATAAGGGATTTGATTTAGGTCATAACTGAATGGTCTAGTAGTTTTCCCTACTTTCTTCAATTTAAGTCTGAATTTGGCAATAAGGAGTTCATGATTTGAGCCACAGTCAGCTCCCGGTCTTGTTTTTGTTGACTGTATAGAGCTTCTCCATCTTTGGCTGTAAAGAATATAATCAATCTGATTTCAGTGTTGACCATCTGGTGATGTCCATGTGTTGAGTCTTCTCTTATGTTGTTGGAAGACGGTGTTTGCTATGACCAGTGCGTTCTCTTGGCAAAGCTCTATTAGCCTTTGCTCTGCTTCATTCTGTATTCCAAGGCCAAATTTGCCTGTTACTCCAGGTGTTTCTTGACTTCCTACTTTTGCATTCCAGTCCCCCATAATGAAAAGTACATCTTTTTTGGGTGTTAGTTCTAAAAGGTCTTGTAGGTCTTCATAGAACCGTTCAACTTCAGCTTCTTCAGCATTACTGGTTGGGGCATAGGCTTGCATTACAATGATATTGAATAGCTTCCTCCTAACACTAAGCTCCTCCACATCCCACCATCTCATGACACTGTTTTCTACCCTACAGCTGGATTGGTACAAATTGTACATCTGAGTACATCACATCCCTGTTAAATACACTCCAGGGCTTCCCTGGTGGCTTAGTGGATGAGACTCCACCTGCCAGTGCAGGGGACACAAGTTTTCATCACTGATCCGCGAAGAGTCCACATGCTCTGGACAGCGAAGCCCGAGTACCTATGCCCTAGAGCCCAGGAGCCACAACTATGGAGCCCGAGTGCTGCAACTACTGAACCCACTTGCCCTAGAACTCACGCTCCACACAAGAGAAGTCAACACAATGAGAAGCCTGAGCACCTCAACGAAGAGTAGCGCTTGCTCACCGCAGGCAGAGAAAAGCCCTTGCAAATGAATGAAAACCCAGAGCAATCAAAAATAAAAAAAAATCTTTAAATGTGTGGGGAAGTAAAAAAAAACCAAAACACTTCAAAGGGATTCTACTGCAGTGGCTTTCAAGTGCCTCCAAGATCTGGCCCCTGCCTGCCTCAGTGGCCTCGAAGACTTTCTCCCATCACCCACATGTGGCCATCCCACATCATCTGTACTCTCCAGTCCCAGGTCCTGTCTCCAAAACAAGCTAGGCCCCCAGTACATGGTCCCATGGCATCCTGTCCTCCCTCCTTACAGCACTCATCACATCTGCATTTTATTTCTCATGTCAGTCCTCCCCAGCATACAACAGAGGATCGTGTCTGTCTGGTACACCACTGTCTCTAATGCCCCAGGAACAGCACCTGATACAAAGCAAATGTTTGATACACACTTGAAGACCAACCAGTCCCTCCAACTCTTTTCAGTCCCTAGAGGATCAGGGCTAACTGCACCTTTCATAATAGGTGTAGCTACTTCTGACAGAACCAGACAGATGTGTAAACACTTCAACCACTAATCTGTAAGCTAGATTATGAATTTACATTGGGATATAGCTTTCCCAGCTAGGACTCCCACATTCAGCTCCCACATGTTGCAAAGAGATGTCAAAAACAAACTACATGGAAGTTGTAACAAGTGAAGTTCACTGACCTTGCTATTACAATTCATTCAGAAATTTTACTGAGCAACTAGTCTGTGCCAGGCATGGCTCATTTCACTACATGTCAGGGAAACAATGAAAGGACCATTGTTTGTTATAGGAGCCACAAGGACCACAAGTTGTTATAGGTCACTGATGGTTTGGTCAGGGATCAAGTTGACAACTTGGCCTACTTGAAAACAAAATCAAGTTATAAGAATAGTCTCCTGTATTTCACTGGCATGACCAAGAGATAAAAATATTTTTTGTTGTTCTAAAATCTGCCCATTTATATAAAAGTCTAAAACATTAAATTACACTGTATTATTCAAAGTATTATGGACGGACCCATGTGTGTGTGAGTTAGTCGCCAAATCGTGTCTGACTCTTTGCAAATCCATGGACTGTAGCCCACCAGGCTCCTCTGTCCATGAGATTTCCCTGGCAAGAATACTGGACTGGGTTGCCATTTCCTTCTCCAAGGGATCTTCCTGCCTAGGGATCAAACCCTAGTCTCCCACATTGCAGGCAGATTCTTTACTGCCTGAGCCACCAGGGAAGCCCCACTGAGAGACCCTGCAGCTTGTAATTAATTATCCTCTTATTTTGTCATACACTTTTACCATAGATGTGTTGAGGGGCCCATACAACTATGGCAAACGTGTATGGGAAAGCAAAAGGATAACTACAAGAGGCAGGGTAGCAGCTGGGGTCATAGAGAAAGAACATAGAGGGGCTTCCAAGGTACTTGTGACGTTTTATGTCTTAGGTTGAGTGGTGGATACACAGTTGTTATCCTTTACATCATACACACCGTGTTTATCTTCCTTTTGTCTGACTGCCTATAAAGCGATGGCAAACTGAATACAGAAGACAGAGCTACACAAATGTCCACAAAGCAGCAAATTGCCAAGATGCCTGGCTAAATCACCAGAAACACGTAACAATTCCATGTTCTCTTCATTGTTCAAGTTAGAAAACAGTGAAAGAAAAAAAAAAAGAAAACAGTGAAAGAGACCACTGTAAAAGAGCTTGATACCCCCTTAAGGATGCCTAAAGTAGGATAAACCATTGCCCCCTCTCAGTATCATCCCTTCACAGTGATCCCTCAGGACATCACTGAGAAGGCCAACTTTCTCTGTCTCTCGCTCTCCCATACACAAACACTACAGTTCAGTTCAGTTGCTCAGTCGTGTCTGATTCTTTGCGACTCCATGAAATACAGCACGCCAGGCCTCCCTGTCCATCACCAACTGCCAGAGTTTACCCAAACTCTTGCCCATTGAGTCAGTGATGCCATCCAACCATCTCATCCTCTGTCGTCCCCTTCCCCTCCTGCCCTCAATCTTTCCCAGCATCAGGGTCTTTTCAAATGAGTCAGCTCCTCGCATCAGGTGGCCAAAGTATTGGAGTTTCAGCCTCAGCATCAGTCCTTCCAATGAACACCAGGGACGGATCTCCTTTAGGATGGACTGGTTGGATCTCCTTGCAGGCCAAGGGACTCTCAAGAGTCTGCAACACCACAGTTCAAAAGCATCAATTCTTCTGCACTCAGCTTTCCTTATATTCCAACTCTCACATCTATACATGACTACTAGAAAAACCATAGCCTTACGGATCTTAGTTGACAAAGTAATGTCTCTGCTTTTTAATATACTGTCTAGGTTGGTCATAACTTTCCTTCCAAGGAGTAAGTGTCTTTTCATTTCATGGCTGCAATCACCATCTGCAGTGAGTTTGGAGCCCCAAAAAAATAAAGTCTGACAATGTTTCCCCATCTATTTCCCATGAAGTAATGGGACCAGATGCCATGATCTTGGGTTTTTGAATGTTGAGCTTTAAGCCAACTTTTTCACTCTCCTCTTTCACTTTCATCAAGAGGCTCTTTAGTTCTTCTTCACTTTCTGCCATAAGGGTGGTATCATCTGTATATCTGAGGTTATTGATATTTCTCCCAGCAATCTTGACTCCAGCTAGTGCTTCATCCAGCCCAGCATTTCTCATGATATACTCTGCATATAAATTAAATAAACAGGGTGACAATATACAGCCTTGATGTACTCCTTTCCCAATTTGGAACCAGTCTGTTGTTCCATATCCAGTTCTAACTGTTGCTTCCTGACCTGCGTACAGGTTTCTCAAGAGGCAGGTCAGGGCACACTACAAGGAATATTCAAAAATGAACTATAGCTTTGTGATTCTGCATAGAAGTTCTTAATCCCCTGCCCACTCACTTGGAAGAACATTTTGGTACTGAAGCGGTTACTTGGAAAAAATAAGATAAAGAAAAACTTTATTCTATGAATTGTTAATCCTTGATACCACGTTGATAAACTTCTCCTAATAGTAAAATAAGTTTTTAAAGAGAAAAAAGTTTGGTTAAGAAATTGATATCAAAGGCTGAGGAGGCAGAAATTACGGGAGAAACTTCTGAATTTAAGAAACTTAGGCACTTAAACGACTCATTTCAGATGTCCAGGATCCATCTGTCAAGTGGCCTTGCTCAAAGCCAGGCTTTCCCTCCCTTCACACCAAAAAGACTAAATCACTCCCTGACACCTGCTATTTGTGGCTGTGAAGGCAATTCTGAACCTAATGTCACAGTCAAGAACACGTACTTTAAAACTAGACTGCCTCGGTTCACATTCTGGCACCCCACTTAAAGGTTTTACAACTTGGTCACTTTGTATGTTTGTACATCCACTTCTTCATCTATAAAATGGAAATATTACCACATAGGAATGTGCTAAAAATTGTATGTGATTAATATGTATGTATAAAGGACTTGGAAGAATGCCACTTTGCAAATTCCATTCAAGGACACAGAGATAATCAATATATGTTCCTACATGCCAGGTGTCATCCTAAGCAGTTTATACACATGAACCCATTTAATCCTCACAAATATCTATGAGGTCAATGCTAGTATTTCCCCCATTTTGCAAACAAGTATGAGTCTCAGTGAATTCAGGGAGTTGGTGATGGACAGGGAGGCCTGGTGTGCTGCGATTCATGGGGTCGCAAAGAGTCAGACACGACTGAGCAACTGATCTAATCTGATCTGATCTGAAACTGAAATACAGAAAGTGTAAGTAATTCTCCGAAAGTAACTCAGCTAATAATAAGTAACAGAGCCAGGACTCAAACTCAAGTAGCCTCCATTTCCTTAACCACTTTACTACACTGTCTCTCAGCGTTTGAGAGCATTTCCTTGAATAATGGCACTTTGGATGTTAGAGTTCATTCTCCTGGAAGGGTGAAGCAAATCCCTAACAAAAGGGACAGGAGCATGCATTTCTGTCATATACGCATGCATGCTAAGTCACTTCAGTCTTGTCTGACTCTTTGAGACCCTATGGACCGTAGCCTGCCAGTTCCTCTATCCATGGGATTCTCCAGGCAAGAGTACTGAAGTTGGTTGCCATGCCCTCCTCCAGGGGATCTTCCTGACCCAGGGATCAAACCCATGCCTCTTATGTCCCCTGCATTAGGCAGGCAGGTTCCTCACCACTAGCGGCACCTGGGAAGCGTGTGTGTGTGTGTGTCTGTGTGTGTGTGTGTGTCTGTGTGTGTGTGTGTGTGTCTGTGTGTGTCTGTGTGTGTGTAGGATATACATACCTTAATGGTGATTGTATGCCCTGTGGGAAATACATGTCTTCAACTAAATAAAAACTTACAGCAACTATTTCTGTGCAGCTATTTCCTACCAAGCTCTTAAGCACACTGCAACCCTATACCTCCAAACTCTCCACATGGCCCCTTCTCTCCTCTGATCCATGTCTACACAACTCTCAGAGAGGCTTTCCAAAAAAAAAGAAAACATAGTTGGCACAAGTCGCTTCTTTCTCAAACACCAAGAATGCATTCCCTGGCCTACAGGATGATGTGGAAACTCCTCAGGATGGCAATCAAAATCTTTCTGATCCACCTGGAACTATTCCTCAACCCTGACCTCCCACACAGATCCTTCCCTCAACGTCTTCCCTCAAGCAGTCCACAGACTCAGTGGGGGAAAGGGCGAGACCGGAGAGAAAGACAGTGCTGACAGGCATGTGCCTGAGACACACAGGGACACACAGGTGGCCACCGCCCTCTGACCTTAGGTCCCAGAACACGTGCCTCCCTAGAACTGAGCTTTGAAGGGCTGACAGAGGTTGCCTGAAGAGTCACCTTTCAAGGACTTCATGTACCAGCACCTCACAGCCATGTACTTCCTACTCCCTTCAAAGGAATAATGCTCTCTGCTGTCCTCCACCAGCACCTGGGCTGAAGCTTGTACATGATGTGTCTTCAGACATTAGGAAAAAAGACATTGCCTTTGGAAGATGCCCATTTCTCAAAGCTGACTCAGCTGTAAGCCAGGGAACACAGCTCGGTGGACAGAACCCAAGCTGGACTGTAAGCCCACCCCCAACACTCCCCAGCCAAGCACCCTCCCGCTCCCTATGCAGTTTCACAGCCTGTACCACTATATGCGGTTGCACATCTACCTACACGTCAATCATTGTGCTCATTGGAGGCTGCTCAGAAATCCTCCACACCAGATTATAATCCCCTTGAGGCCACACATTACGGGATTCCCAGGTAGCTCAGTAGTAAACAATCTGCCTGGCAATGCAGGAGACACAGGTTCAATCCTTGGGTCGGGAAGATACCCTGGAGGAGGAAATGGTAACCCACTCCAGTATTCTCACCTGGAAATATGTCATGGGCAGAGGAGCTTGGCAGGTTACAGTCCACAGGATCGCAGAGTTGGACAACACTTAGGGACTTAACAACAGCAAGAGCCACTCTACTTGAGATCAAGAGCTACCCTATCTTTAAAATCTCCATCCTTCTACCACTAAGGTCCTACAGATTAGATGAACTTTATTATCACTGCTGCTGCTAAGTCACTTCAGTCGTGTCCAACTCTGTGCAACCCCATAGACGGCAGGCCACCAGGCTCCCCCGTCCCTGGGATTCTCCAGGCAAGAACACTGGAGTGGGTTGCCATTTCCTTCTCCAATGCGTGAAAGTGAAATCGCTCAGTCGTGTCCGACTCTTAGCGACCCCATGGACTGCAGCCCACCAGGCTCCTCTGTCCATGGGATATTCCAGGCAAGAGTACTGGAGTGGGGTGCCATCGCCTTCTCCGTTATTATCACTACACCCACAATATCTTATATCTATCATATTGTTCAGCAGTCCTGATAAAGTCAACACTTTAAGGCAATTAAGGTTTAGAAAGACCTTCTTAATCATAGTAAGAATTATGTAGAGAAATATTTCCTTTAAATATTATCTTTTCTAATTCTTTGGCAAGCCTTGAATAATTGAATAAAATAAATTACTGGATTAGTAAGCAAACCATTATAAATGGACACAGTGTAGTTTGTTAATGGGTCTCACGATGATTGCTTCAGTCTATTCAGGCTGGTGCAGAAAGATCATCACCACAGGTTGTCTTTGGATCCCAAACGAGCTCTTCACAACAAAGGATCTGTTCCTGCAAGTGGATGCCTGCCCCTCCCGAAGCCACCTGACATTCTCCAACACCCACAAGAGGTGCATGAGTCACCTCTTAAAGATTCTGAGAGTGCAACTCCAAAATATCTAACAGAATAAGCGGAGAGTTTAGTGTTAAGGAAACAACTTATCATTTCCAAACTAACACGCAGGTGCTTGCTTGGAAGCCACCCCAAATCAGAGTTTGTACTAGGCTCTACTATCAAAAACCTGCTGCCTCTCTGAGCTATCTCCTCTTCTGGGTGTCTATGTGTCACAAGTTAGGTTCTACCCAATGGTTTCCTGATAAATCACAAGATATTAGGAATTGTAAAGCAAGACTAAATAAGACCAGAGGAAATTGCCTGGTGGTTCGGTGGTTAGGACTCCACACTTTGATTGCTGAGGCCTCAGGTTCAATCCCTGGTCAGGGAACTAAGATCGCACAAGCAACACAGCATAACCTATTTAATGTAAGACAATGCAAATTTTGAAACTATGAAGACTTTATTCTATCCACTCTTTGTTCCTTTGGACATCATCAGACTAAGTTCCCCCTGGGATCAAATCACTGACCACATCTCTCCTAACTTCACACAAAGCACTCCTGTCTTCCAAACCTTTCCTCTGCTATTTAGTCTCAGGATAAAATGTTTAGCTCATCATGGGGTCATTACTGGGGCCTCCCCGGTGGCTCAGCAATAAGAATCTGCCTACAAAGAGGAAGCCGCAGGAGACATGGGTTCAGTCCCTGGGTCGGGAAGATCTCCTGGAGAGGGCATGGCAACCCACTCCAGTATTCTTGCCTGAAGAATCTCATGGACAGAGGAACCTGGCAGGCTGCAACTTAGCACAGCACAAGGTCATTATATTATTGGTGTTTTAACCAAAGGAAATTGTGGTGAAAATTATTTGACTAAATATTTGAAAATTACTTGTGATTTATATGATCAATCACTACTCTCAAGGTTAAAAGGAGGTTAATAGCAAAAAAAATTATTTCTTCTTTTTAGATTTGAACCCAAATATAAAGTACAAATGTTTCTCTTTACCACTAATTCTGAGATTAAAATGAAAGAATTTATAGTGTGATTTCTTTTTTTCTATTGAGCTCTAACTTACATAACATTAGTTTCTGGTCTACAACATAATGATTTGATATTTGTATATATTGAGAAATGATTGCCACAATAAACCCAGTTAACATCTGTCAACATGCATAGTCACAAACTCTTTTCTTATGAAGAGAATATTTAAGATCCATTCTCATTAGTGTGTACACACATAAATATTTCTATATTCAAAATAGAAAACCAGGGACGTCCCTGGCAGTCCAGTGGTTAAGACTCTGTGTTCTCAATGCAGGGGGCATGGGTTCAATCCCTGGCTGGTAACTAAAATTCCACATGCTGCAAAACATGACCCAAAAAAAAAAGAAGATAAAACAGAAATCCAATAAACAAATGAATTACTTTTGAGGGGGAAAAAAAATCTATTCTCTTGGCAATTTTCAAATACGTAATAAAATATTTTAAATATAACCACCACACTATATGTGCATCCCAAGGGCTCTCATACTTTAGTTTGAACTTTTTGATAGGCTAAACCCCCACCTCTGGCAATCGCCAATCTGTTCTCTGTATCTATGAGCTCAAGGTTTTTTTGTTTTGTTTGTTTCTTAGATTCCACATTTAAATGAGATCATTCAGTTGATTTATTACTAATATCTATAGTTTTAATCAAGAGACAATATATCCTTTTAAAAACACAGAACTGGCTTCATAATGAAGCAAAGAGCCAACATGATGCAATGAATTACGACAAGAGTGGGAAGCTGGAGTCTTGACTCTCTTAAGTTTGCCTTCAAGTCACTGCCCATGGCCTGAACACATCAATGTCCTTCACTGATTGCAGCCTCAAGTTTTCTCATTTGCATGAGGGAGGTGAACTCTTCTCTGTAATCTCAGAGGCAGAATTTCAATTTTGTATACCTCAGTTCAGCTCATTCGCTCAGTCGTGTCCAACTCTTTGCAACCCCAAGGACGGTAGCACGCCAGGCTTCCCTGTCCATCACCAACTACTGGTGGCCAAAGTATTGGAGCTTCAGCGTCAATCCTTCCAGTGAATGTTCAGAGTTGATTTCCCTTAGGATTGACTGGATTGATCTCCTTGCAGTCCAAGGGACTCTCAGGAGTCTTCTCCAACACCACAGTTCAAAAGCATCAATTCTTCTGTGCTCAGCTTTCTTTCTCTATGGTCCAACTCTCACATCCACATACATGACTACTGGAAAAACCGTAGCTTTGACTAGACAGACCTCTGTCTGCAAAGTAATGTCTCTGCTTGTTAATATGCTGTCTAGGTTGGTCATAGCTTTTCTTCCAAGGAGCAAGTATCTTAATTTCATGGCTGCAATCACCATCTGCAGTGATTTTGGAGCCCAAAAAAATAAAGTCTGCCACTGTTTCCATTATTTCCCAATCTATTTGCCATGAAGTGATGGGACTGGATGCCATAATCTCCGTTTTTTGAATGTTGAGTTTTAAACCAGCTTTTTCACTCTCCTCTTTCACTTTTATCAAGGGGCTCTTTAGTTCCTCTTCGCTTTCTGCCATAAAGGTGGTGTCATCAGCATATCTGAGGTTGATATTTCTCCCAGCAATCTTGATTCCAGCTTGTGCTTCATGCAGCCCAGCACTTTGCATGATGTACTCTGCATATAAGTTAAACAAGAACGGTGACAATATACAGCCTTTACGTACTCCTTTCCCAATTTGGAAGCAGTCCATTGTTCCATGTCAGGTTCTAACTATTGCTTCTTGACCTGCATACAGATTTCTCAGGAGACAGGTAAGATGGTCTGGTATTATCTCTTTAAGAATTTTCCAGTTTGTTGTGATCCACACAGTCAAAGGCTTTAGCGTAGTCAGTGAAGCAGAATTAGATGTTTTTCTCGAACTCTCTTGCTTTTCTATGATCCAATGGATGTTGTCAATTTGATCTCTGGTTCCTCTGCCTTTTCTAAATCCAGTTTGAACATCTGGTAGTTCTGGGTTCGTGTACTGTTGAGGCCTGGCTTAGAGAATTTTGAGCATTACTTGGCTAGCATGTGAGATGAGTGCAGGTATAAGTATTCCTGGCTTTTGACTTGGGCTTTCAGGCTACTTAGCACATCTGAAACCACAGCAGGATCCTTTCACCCACCTAGACTCTACTTTTGAAGTGAGGACAGGTGAGACGAAGGAGAGTCTCCCTGCCTTCACGCACCGCTAAGGTGTTGACCACTATACCCATTCTATGACAAGTGGGGTCTGGACCAGAACTCAGGCCTGATCCATGTGCCTGGGAATAAGGGCAAATGCTTTGTTAGGCCTCTTTTCTTTTTACCTCTCTAGCCAGACTGGATATTTACATTCACTTAGTCTAATTTTGTACCCTAGGTCCAGAAATGTGTTGGCAATGGGTGTGTTTTCTATAATAGTCAAGATAAAAATATGCATGGACAAAAGCCACGACTTTGGGTAGGGGAGGGGCTCGCATAACTGAGAAAGAAGGTGATCGAATGTCTAAGCACAAAGAATATCCTTAAGCTTTCTCATCCCATCAGCAGATTAATTATGTGACCCCCCACATACCAATTCAAAGAATAAAACTACACAGTGACTTCATTTTAAGACTTTTAAATAAATCATGAAAGGAAAAAGACACTGTAAATTTCATTAAGCCAAAAAAATTTTGGAATATTTTCTTGGCCCAGAATAGGAACACATGCATTTAGAGACGCACCGTGAACATCTGGTGAAGGACCACATGCCGCCTTACATAAGCAGCAGGAGAAAAAGCAGACTGGGATGAAGGCAACAGAATCTGGGCAAGGGAACAAATGGGAAAAGGCAAGTAATCTGTGAGGTTTGCCAAAATCAAGGCTGAGTTTTAGACCCAGAGTGTTCAGCCATCTCCTCAAGTGCCGCAAGTCTGCCTTGGCATCCACGATACAGGCACTTCCAGCCCCAAGGAGCAGGATCATACATTATATCTCACAAGCTGTCTAGATGTTCCCTGCCTCCCTTGTGACCTGACCACAACCCAACTATTAGCTCCATGCAGAGGACAGAGGGGATTTTCACTTTTAAAGAAGATAAAAGGAATTCCTTCCCATTGCAGAAGGCCTGGATATGGATCTGGCTGTGCCAGGCACCTTGTCAGCTGCCTCTCTGTGCAGGATCTTGGCTGCAGATCTGCACAAGGGAAGCTGCTGTTTCCTCCAGAGCCATCTGCTCAAACAGGAGGGATTGCTACTGCTGCCCACGGTGGGGGTGGGGGGAAGGGTCCTCTCTCTCTCCCTCGTCTCCCTCCCTCTGCCATAGCTTTCTGGCAATACTCTGATGGAGAACTACTCCAAGAACACTGATGATGTGCACGTTCACCAGCCTCCCAGGGCTGGTAGCAGACAGTCCTGCAAACAAAGGAAAAGAAAATGAGGGAAACAGCTGATGGCACCTCTCTTTCCCTCTAGGGCTCCCAGTGGGGTATATGGTCCACTGAGAAGGCAGATATGCCATCATCCTTTAACACCAGCAGGGACAACAATAATAATAATACCAGAGGGCAACCATATAAAAAACAGTACAGAGGTTCTGCAAAAAATCAAAAATAGAATCACCTGGGACTTCCCTGGGTGGTCCAGTGGTAGAGAATCCATCTGCTAATGCAGGGGACACAGGTTCGAAACCTGGTCTGGGAAGATTCTACATGCCACAGAGCAGCTAATTCCACGCTCCACAACAAGAGAAGCCAAGACAAGGAGAAACCCACACACCACAACTATAGAGTAGCCCCCACTTTCCCAAGCAGAGAAAGCCAGTGCTCAGCAATGAAGACTCAGCACAGCCAAAAATAAATAAATAAAAGAAAAGAAAAGAATTACCATATGATCCAGCAATTCCACTCAGGGTATTTATCCAAAGAAAATGAAAACACCAACTTGAAAAGATTTATGTAGCTTTTCATACACTGTGGGACTTCCCAGTGGGCTTGGTGGTAAAGAATCTGCCTGCCAACGCAAGAGACACAAGATATGCGGGTTTGATCCCTTGGTTGAGAAGATCCCCTGGAGAAGGAAATAGCAACCCACACCCAGTATTCTTGCCTGAAAAATGCCATGGACAGAGAAGGCTGTCAGGCTACAGTCCATGGGGTTGCGAAAAAAGTAGGAGATGACGCAGCAACTAGACACCAACAATCTTCACTGCAGTTCAACAGCCAAGATATGGAAACAACCTAAATGTCCATGAGTAGATGAACTGATAAAGAAAATGTGGGTGATACATATACATACACATACACACACACACACACACACACACACACACACACACACACACACAATATTACTAAGCCATTAAAAAGAATGAAATACTGGGACTTCCTGGCAGTCCAGTGGCTAAGACACCATGCTACCAATTCAGGGGACCCAGGTTCAATCCCTGGTCAGGGAACTAGATCCCGTATGCTCCAACTAAGTGTTCACATGCTGCAACTAAAGATCCTGCATGCTACAAAGAAGACAGAAGATCCCTGCTGCAACTCAAACTTGCTGCAGCCAGATAAATAAATATTTTTTTCAAATAAACTGAGTCTAATCTTAAACAAAGAGCGATTAGAGAATGGTCAGAACTGTAGGTGGTGGAGTGAAGCGCTGTGTACCCACTGAGCAGGTGATGGGAATTTAAAAGTGAAAGTCGCCGAGTCGTGTCTGACTCTTTATGACCCCATGAACTATACAGCCCATGGAATTCTCTAGGCCAGAATACTGGAGTGGGTAGCCTTTCCCTTCTCCAGCGGATCTTCTCAACCCAGGGATTGAACTGGGGTCTCCTGAATTGCAGGTGGATTCTTTACCAACTGAGCTATCAAGGGCACAGGATGGGAACCTGAGTCCTCCAAATTCAACAGATAATGCTGGAGTACTGGTCAAGTGCCACAGACTGTTCCCCAGTGTCACCCAGCACCCTGACTGTGACAGCGTGTCACA
The DNA here is from genome assembly GCF_029378745.1 of Bos indicus. Classification (NCBI taxonomy): domain Eukaryota; kingdom Metazoa; phylum Chordata; class Mammalia; order Artiodactyla; family Bovidae; genus Bos; species Bos indicus. The sequence goes on from NC_091762.1 coordinate 80,481,852, forward strand.
GTCACCCCCAGGTCACCATCGCAATGACTCAACGCTAACGACCAGGATTTGCGGTTTGCAAATCTGTTTAGAGCTTAGTCTGAACTTGCCCAAAAGCAGAAGTAATCAAGAGAAGAAAGCATTGGATTTCATCCTCTGGCTCTAGAAGTCTTACCTCACTAACTAATTTGAAAACGAGCTGATAAATTACCCAACGGGAAACATTAAACTTTGCACATTAAAGCAAGGGATGGCTTTCAGGCTAAGATAATTATTCCCAGAGTTGCCTCTATTTCAAGAAGAGTTCCTGGATATCTGAGGATGTCCCCCTTATAAATCAAAGTGCCACTAATATACTAGTGATTTCAACCTCTACACTTATTCTACACTCAAGTCTCTACATCTTTTTCTGCTAGATATGCATATACATGAGATTTGAATGCTCCACCAGATATACAATGTTACACTCAGTTTTAAACTTTCTCACTTTTCCCACCTGCTAAATGAAAGAAGGAAAACAAAGCAGACATGTATAGTTTAGCAGCTGCCACAGCGGTTCTCTAAAAACTGGTACAAAGAAGGTGACATACACTCAAGACAAGAATTTCCCATTCTTTTTTTCTTTTTCTAACCCTAAGCCAAAAAACACCTGGAGTCTCTATAAGTGATCAAATTCATGCAGTAGATCCACCTTGCCATGGCAAGGCAGCATTGTCCGGCAGCAGTCAACAAAATGAAGTTATGTTTTTAATTCATTCTACTACAACAATTGGATTCCACCTTTTTGGAATCTAAAACCAAAATGATAAAACCTGCAGGTAAATTTAAACCTAATGAAAGCCAATGACAACTGCTATGGTGGTTACTAGTTTATTTAGCTTTACATATTGTATGCAAAGCATCAACAACATCCCGTTTCCGTGACTTTTTCTGAGGGGGGTACACGAGGTCTCCATTGCTGTGCACGGGCTTTCTCTAGTTGCAGCAGGTGGCACTACTACTCGGGCTTCTCACTTCACTGGCTTCTCTTGTTGCAGAGCATGGGCTCAAGGGCACTTGGGCACAGTAGTTGAGGCATGTGGCATCTTCCCAGACCAGGGATCAAACCTATGTCCCCTACATAGGCAGGCAGATTCTTAACCACTGGACCACCTTTTAAGAAGAACTACGTCTCTTACTTTGTCCGGAAAGCAACACTGGATGAATCTGTAGAAGAAAGGAATGAAGGAAAGAGGAAAAGACCACTGCAACAGAGTAGTACCCTAACAATTTGCCTTGCCGGGGTGACACCTGGACTTTCGAGAAGAAAGCTTTAAAACATCAGATTCTGTAGTTTTTTTTTTTTTGCCTTTCACTGGTCATTAACTATGAAAAAGATTTCCATGCTTATAATCAGGTCTGTATAACTAAAGGCAAACTGGAGAAGAACCAGAATTAAAGAAAGATTCTATGATCATAATTTAACTTCTAGAAACACCACTTCCTAATCCCCAGTGTGGTCTGGCTTCTGTCACTTAGAATATCTCTTGCCAACTAACAGTAGTTCCAGCTCTGGCTCAGCCACCATCTGTGTCCATCTTTCACAATCCCCACCATCGAGGAGAAGCAATGTTGCAGTGCTATTTGGTTTGGCTAGATTCTTCTAGACATAAGCTCAGTACATGCATTTTTAATTCTCTAGCTGTGAACTTTAGCCGTATTTGAAACACAACGTTTCAAAACCTAAAGCTGACCTTGATAAGATTTGGACTGGCACTCTGAGATAACCTAACAGAAACATCTATGCTGGGCAAAGAAATCCTTACATGAGGCTTTTAGAACGCATTTCCTTCACAAGACTAACATCCCCGTGGTAATTACAAACAACACACAACACATCTGTCTGCAACCGGAGTGAGATTAGTGAGGCACTCACTTTGGGCCAAAAATTGGAGAGGATATAAAAGAAAACAAGCTCTAGTAACCAGGATAAATAATATTTTTAAATATTATCCAATGTTTTAAAATATCAAAATTAAGGCTATGGATTTAAAAGATATTCACAACTTAAAAGTTAAGAGAATTTTTAGTATTTCAAGTCTAGGAGACAGCATCTCAAGTAACCCTGGAGAACCACTAAGGAGGTGAGGGGAGGAGCCAGGTAGAGTTTTAAAACAAAGGGCAGGTAGTTTGAACATCAAATGATTATCATTGATTAAAGAAAACCAGATATCCCAAGTTAAGGAATTTTGCACTTTCCTATGTATAGAAAAATACAAAAGTCCTGGCTCACTGAAATCATTCCTTTGATATGAAGGAATCTATCTGGGGCCTATATCCTGTGTCGTCCCATCCTGAGTTTCTTCAGTGCTCAACATAAGGAGCAGCTACAGTCTGATGGCTGCTAGATGGCAGGTATTCTCTTCTTCCTGGTTCCACAGGGCTCACCAGCTCACCATCCGTGGTGTCTGCAATTGCTGATGACTGTGACATCCTTTGTTTACTGATAACGGCAGGAAATATTTCACTTCTCAAGGCAAAAAAATCCATGATGAAGAATTATAAAAATTTTAAATACAGACAGGATCCAATCCTGCACTTGTACAACTCACTGTTACTCACTTCACCCCAACCTCAGTCCTTTCAGATTTGGTCTCTATTTAAAACGTTGGTATTTTGGCACTTCCCTGGTAGCTCAATGGTGAAGAATTTGCCTGCCAATACGGGGGTCACAGGTTCAGTCCCTGATCCAGGAGGATCCCACATGACAAGGAGCAACTGGGCCCATGCAACACAACTATTGAGCCTGGGCTCCAGAGCCTGGAAGCCACAACTGCTGAGCCCACGTGCTGAAACTCCTGAAGGCCATGAGCCCTAGAGCCCACGCTCCGCAAGAGGAGCCACTACCGTGAGAAGCCTGAGCACCGCAACTGGAGAGTGGCCCCCTGCTCGCAGCAACTAAAGAAAGCCCACATGCAGCAACGAAGACCCAGCACCAGCCATTAATAAATAAAAACAGATCTTTAAAACAATAATTTTTAAAATGTTGACATTTGGCTTATTTTACTCCATTAAACTATTTATCTTGATGACTGATTTTTTTGGCAGCCCTTTAAATTTTTTACTTAAGGAGGGTGCCTTGCTCGCTCTTTTAAACTTAGCCTCAGCCCTGCCAAAACATATTAACTTATTTCACACAAGGAAACTTGATGAGGCAGCTCTATCATGACTCTCATTTATAAATGAATAAACACAAAAAGGTTAGCCATTGATGCTTTGCCCAAATTCCTACAGTTCATGGCCAAGTCAGACTCCAAACCCAGCTATGTGGGTCATAGCACAAACTCTTATTAAAGGCAACTCTCAGAGCTTTCCATCACTAAAGTATCTGGCATGGGTGAAACTGATCAGGATCCTGTGGGGCCCCGCTGGACACAAAGTCTTTCTGGGTCCCCTATTTCTTTTATTTATTAATTTGGTTAGTTGCAGCACACAGGATCTTTGATCTTCATTGCATCCTGTGGGATCTTTAGTTGCAGCATGTGGGATCTAGTTCCCTGACCAGGGATCAAACCTGGGCACCCTGCATTGGGAGCTCAGAATCTTAGCCACTAAACCCCCAGTGAAAGTGAAAGTCGCTGAGTCATGTCCAGCTCTTTCTGACCCCATGAACTATACAGTCCATGGAATTCTCCAGGCCAGAATACTGGAGTGGGTAGCCTTTCCCTTTTCCAGGGGATCTTACCAACCCAGGGATTGAACCCAGGTCTCCTGCGTTGCAGGCAGATTATTTACCAGCTGAGCCACAAGGGAAGCCCAGTGAAGTCACCTCCATTTCTTATTTAAAGGATAAAGGCTTCAGCCTCCTTCCTAAACCTTCCCAGAGATCTAAAGGGCAGATTCAAACAGCTACCAATCAGGGAAATAAGGGATGCAGAAACAAAGGAGGAAGAAACAAGAAACAGTACAGTGATTAAAGCAGCATCCTGGTTCCTCCTCAAGGGAATACATAAGAGTATGTTTGAGTTCTTCTGTAGGAACTAAGACTCCACTCAGGGAGGGGGTGGTAATTTTGGAGCACCACTCTGTTACCTCACCACCAATAAATCAGAAGAAAAGTCACACATCCTGTAACCCTCACCCCAAATTTTATCTATAGAAACTCTTCCTCAAAAGCCATCAGGGAGTTCACGGGGTTTTGAGCACAAGCCACTGGTCTCCTTGCTTGACCCTGCAATAAAACTTTGCTACAAGCTCTGATTTTTCAATTGATTTGGTCTCATCTCGCCTTTGGTAACCTAAGTTGCTACAATTCTGGGTTTCATAAAATAATATGTAGGAAACAATCCAAATAAGCTATAATTAATGACAATCTGGGTAAATTCAGTCATGAGTTGTTCATTGCTGATCTGTGTCCTGCAATATTTAGGCTGATTAATTCCATCCGGAATTTCTCCTGGAATCTTTCTAATTTGTCCCTAATTCTCAGAGGGAACCAAGAAAGCAAGATCTCTGAATGCTCACTCAAGGACAGCACTACAGAGCTGAATAGTCTGGAGTAGCTGGTGTCTGAACTTAGGTCTTCGCGCTAATCTTCAAACACTGTCAGCTTTATGAGGCTACATGAGCTACACTGCATTGCAGGACGATGTTCAGAAATACTCCCAAATAATGTATTCATTTAGGAAGTAGAATATAGAAGTAAATCCACTATAACTGTAAGCAGATAGGGTAGGAGGTCCCCGGAGAAAGAGAACCAGGAATGGCTTTCTTGACATGAGAACACATTTTGGCCTAAGAACATTTTGTGATCTAACCCTGATCAGGATGCTTGCCTTTGAACAGGTCTCAATAATAATGATCTTTAGGGAACAAAGGAATGCTAGAATAGAGAAAAGGCAGTCAAACAACAGTTCAGTGATAAAGTAAGAGTCCTAGTTACTCCTCAAAAGATACACATAATAATATATCTTTCAGTTCTGTAGGAACTAAGACCCCAACCCAGATGGAAGACAGGATAAGGATGCTGCCCTCCAGACTTCAATCAACCAAGACTTAAATTGTTGACCTTTGCCCCAATTCTAGGCTGAACTCTCCTGGCTCAAGCCCCTTCATGAATATGCATGTAGCCTTAGCTTAAACTTCCCTGATTTTGCTGTTTGGGTATGCTGCTTTGAGAAAGATCACAAAGTACTTGCTGCAAGTAATAATAAGTCCTTCACTCTACTGTACTTTGGCTTGGTTGTGTCTATTGGCTCAACATCCACCAAGAGGTGAACCTGGCTTTCTGGTAACTTAGGTGCAATGATCCTGCCACATTTAGCTAGCTGTCAGGAGGGATGGCCACTGCAGATTAAAAGGGCCATAGTGAAATCAGGCTGCAAAAGAACCTAGAAATGATATCATGGGAAGAATGGCTGGGGGAACAAGGGCTATTTTTCTTGGGGGGAAAAAAAAGACAACTTAAGTCAGAGAAGTGGTGCCTAGCAACTATTTTCAATTATCTGAAGAGCTAGTGGATTTAATTTATGTGACAACAAAAGACTGAAGTTGGATAAGTGGATGACAGTTTATAGATGACAGTTTCAAGGAGTTGGCTTTCATCTCAGTATGAGGGGGAAAAAAAAATCTTCCAACAATTAGACCTGTCCAGCAATGAAAGAGCCTGCCTCCAGAGGAGGCAAGTTGGCTGTCAGCAGCTGTAGAAGGGATCTGACACAGAATGGCCACTTGGACAGAAGGACTTAAAATCCCTTCCAATTCTAAGATGTTAAGAAATGGAACAAATAATTAAACTTAACACAATCATTGTTATGCATAGTGTTTAGCTCCTAAGAACCCTAGAAAACTGAAACAAAACTGAGTTCAATGAAAAGGTTTTGCACTTTCATCTTATTCCAAGCTGCATTCTTGATTTTTTTTTTAAAGCTAAGCCAATGAAGTAATGCAAGTTGAAAGTCAATCTCCCTCTTTGAAAAACTAAATTATGTCCTGAGATGGTATTTATAGTTACCATTTAAGAAAACTGGGAAACTACTCATACATGCAATCAAAATTTTATAGCTCTCCTACAAACTACATTGGCTATTTTTACCAAGACCTATAGGGGTCATGTAGAAGAAAAATACAGAAGCATCTGTGTTAAAATTTAGGAAAACCAAGCAAAGCAAAAGTTGAATTTCAGTTATGTCAGTTACTCTGTTTACTAGAAGACCTTGAGAAAATCTAACCTATCAGATAAAGAGGTAAAGTTAAGAAAACTGTCATTTTCCTTTCACTGCTGTGGCCACAGCCATGAGTATGTTGAGGCTTCAGAAGAGGCTTGCCCCCAGGGTCCCTCTGCTGTGGCAAAATGGTCTGGTTGGACCCCAAGGAGACTAATAAAGTCACCAAGGCCAATTTCCATCAGCAGATCCAGAAGCCAATCAAAGATGGGCTGATCACCTGGAAGCCTATGACTTCTTGGACTCAATGGTGGAAAAACACCTTGGCTCGCTGGAAGGGCAGGCATATGGGCATAGATAAGTGAAAGGGTACTGCCAACGCTCGAACACCCGAAAAGTACCTGAAAGCAGAGGATGAGAACTGCGCTGGCTGCTCAGAAGATACCATGAATCTAGGAAGACTAACCACCACGTGTATCACAGCCTGTACCTGAAGGTGAAGGGTAACATGCTCAAAAACAAGTGGATTATATCCACAAGCTGGATATATATCCATGGAATATATATATATATATATATCATGGAATATATCTACAAGGTGAAGGCAGACAAAGCTCGCAAGAAGCTTCTGGCAGACCAGGCTAAGACCTGTAGGTCTAAGACCAAGGAAGACCTCAAGCACCAATAAGAGCAGCTTCAGGCCAAGGAGGAAATCATCAAGATTCTACCCAAGGAGGAAACGACCAAGAAATAAAGTTCTCCCCCTCTTCTCTGTACATAGTAGCCTCAGCAATTGCATAAATCACACATTCAATAAAAACAAACCTTATTCTGCCTTTAAAAAAAGAAAGAAGAAAGAAAGAAAACTGTCCTTTTAATGATGACACAATTTTTAAAAAGAAATTTTCCCTGCCTTCCAAAAGAGGTACACACATAAGTAGCTTCGTTTGGATAAGAGTGGAAACAAGGGGTTTCCCTTATGGTCCAGTGGTTAAGAATCTGCCCTTGCAATGCAAGGTACGTGGGTTTGATCCCTGATCCATATCCAGCACATCTCAGAGCAACTAAGCCCGCAGGCCGTAACTACTTTAGTCCAAGAGCTCAGGAGCCCCTGTCACACAATTAGACGCCACAACCAAAGCTTCTGAGTACCACAACAAACACCCAATCAGCCAAATAAATAAATTTAAAAAAAAAAAACAGAAATAAGACAAATTCAAAGGAAAATAGGACAACACAATTAAAACAAGGAGCAAATGCTTACAACCTCTGCAGAACAGAGAATGGTTGAGTGGTGAACACACACATACACTCACACACACTCACACACACACCCAAACACATCCCCTAAACACCACTGGATTATGTCACTGATTCCATTCAAAGCACCACATTCACTGAGGAAGATTTTAAATGAAATGAAAATATATAACTCCAGAGAGGAGGAGAACAAACCAGAGACTCCTCTTATTTGCCAGGTATTTGACATAAATAACCTCCTCTGACCCTCCCCAAAGCCCTGTGAAATAGGATTCTTACAAAGGAGGAAATCAGGTTCATTAACTTCCCCCAAATTTACAAAGTCAGTAAGACGTTGAGCCCGAGGTATGCATGACTCCAAAGCTCAACAGTATTTCCACTATGCCATGGGGCCAGCTTCAGTGCCAGCCACTTGCTACACCAAACCCACAAGGGTTCATGTCAACTGGAACTTCCCACAGGTATGGACTGCACCCCTCTGTTAAATGGGACCGCTGTCCCTGACAATCGCTGGTTTCAAACTTCAAAGGGCTGCATTTGGATCTGGCCTTGCCCACCATTCCCATACAGTCACATCTAATGTCACCACTTCAACTTCTCCCAAACACTTCTTCCCACTATTTCTAAACTACTTCTAAACTTCCCACTATGGTCTAAACCGTGGTGACACGACCCTGGCTGTGCTCCACTTCCTTCCCACCAGTCCACTGGTCACAGTCACACCACTAAAGGAATTTGAGGAAGGCACTCCCCATAGTTTTCCTATTTACAAACTCCACCTGGGATTATACAGACAGCCCATCTCCCGCCTCCACCAGGAATATTTCCAGCCTATTGCCTATAATCCCCAACTCTAGGTTTTAATCAAAATACCCTTAATTTTAGTCACCTACTCCCAGACATGATCCTTCAAAAACACCCTTCTCAGGACTTCCCTGGAGGTCTAGTGGTTAAGACTCTGCTCTTCCAATGGAGGGGATATGGGTTCAATTCCCCATCAGGGAACTAACATCCCACATGCTGGATGGTGTGATGAAAAACTGAAAAGTTAAACAAAACACCCTGCTCCCATTTTTCCACCTGCCAGTACCTAACCCATCTGTAAAGGCCCAGCTGTAATGCCATCTCTCCCATAGCTTTCAGTTACTCTGTCATCCCAAAGTGTAACAAACAACTATTACACACTGCCTGTGTTAGATACTGGTGATAAAAAAATGAACTCCCTCCACTGTTCTTATAATAAAATTTTCATGCCTTTTTATAGTATTCAGTGTAATCTCCCTGATAAAACAATTAATTGGCTGTATGTTTTACCTTGTGAATTTCTTAAAGGTGGAGACCATTTTTTTATTCCTAATAACAAGATGCCATTGGAATATCTTGATTTAACAAGTGCTTGCTGCTGCTGCTACTGCTGCTGCTAAGTCACTTCAGTCGTGTCCGACTCTGTGCGACCCTATAGACGGCAACCCACGAGGCTCCCCCATCCCTGGGATTCTCCAGGCAAGAACACTGGAGTGGGTTGCCATTTCCTTCTCCAATGCAGGAAAGTGAAAAGTGAAAGTGAAGACGGCAGCCCACCAGGCTCCTCCATCCATGGAATTTTCCAGGCAAGAGTAGTGGAATGGGGTGCCATTGCCTTCTCCATAACAAGTGCTTACTGAAGTTTAAAGTCTAACCATTTGTCTGATACCATAACAACCTCTTAACTGACCTTGGAAGTTTCACTCTAGAACCATCCAAGCCAGTTTACAAACAGCCTGAATGACCTATCAAAAATGTGAATCAAACTGTCAATTTCCTATTTAAAAACAATGGCTTCACCTTAGATTAGGTGAAGGTGTCTTAGCCACATCACTAAAAACACAAACAGCAAAAGAAGAAAAAAAAAAACAGATAATTGGACTTCATCAAAATTAAAAACTTTCCATAGACATCCTGAAGAGAGTAAAAAGACAATTCACAGGGAATTCCCTAGTGGTCCAGTGGTTAGAACTCGGCACTTTCACTGCCAAGGGCCCAGGTTCAATCCCTGGTTGAGGAACTAAAGTCCCACAAGCCGTGCAACATGGTCAAAAAAATATAAACAGACAATTCACAGACTGGGAGACAATATATGCAAATTATATATCTAATAAGGGACTTATATCCAAAATATATAAAGAATTCAACAATAAAGGACAAATGAGCCAATCTTAAAACAGTCAAAGGATTTAAATAGACATTTCTCTCCAAAGAAAACATACAAATGGTCAAAAGGACACGCGAAAAAAATGTTCGACATCATTAGTCCTTCAGTTCAGTTGCTCAATCATATCCGACTCTGCGACTCTATGAATCGCAGCACGCCAGGCCTCCCTGTCCATCACCAACTCCCGGAGTTCACCCAACTCATGTGCATCAAGTCGGTGATGCCATCTAGCCATCTCATCCTCTGTCATCTCCTGCCCCCAATCCCTCCCAGCATCAGGGTCTTTTCCATCCCAGCATCAGGGTCTTTTCCAATGAGTCAATTCTTCGCATAAGGTGGTCAAAGTATTGGAGTTTCAGCCTCAGCATCAGTCCTTCCAATGAACAGGACTGGTCTCCTTTAGGATGGACTGCTTGGATCTCCTTGCAGTCCAAGGGACTCTCAAGAGTCTTCTCCAACACCACAGTTCAAAACCATCAAGCCTTCAGCACTCAGCTTTCTTTATAGTCCAACTCTCACATCCATACATGACTACTGGAAAAACCATAGCCTTGACTAGATGGACCTTTGTTGGCAAAGTAATATCTCTGCTTTTGAACATGCTATCTAGGTTGGTCATAACTTTCCTTCCAAGGAGTAAGCATCTTTTAATTTCATGGCTGCAGTCACCATCTGCAGTGATTTTGGAGCCCTCAAAAATAAAGTCTGACACCGTTTCCACTGTTTCCCCATCTATTTCCCATGAAGTGATGGGACCAGATACCATGATCTTCGTTTTCTGAATGTTGAGCTTTAAGCCAACTTTTTCACTCTCCACTTTCACTTTCATCAAGAGGCTTTTTAGTTCCTCTTCACTTTCTGCCATAAGGGTGGTGTCATCTGCATATCTGAAGTTATTGATATTTCTCCCGGCAATCTTGATTCCAGCTTGTGCTTCTTCCAGCCCAGCATTTCTCATGATGTACTCTGCATACAAGTTAAATAAGCAGGGTGACAATATACAGCCTTGACGTACTCCTTTTCCTATTTGGAACCAGTCTGTTGTTCCATGTCCAGTTCTAACTGTTGCTTCTGACCTGCATATAGGTTTCTCAAGAGGCAGGTCAGGTGGTCTGATATTCCCATCTTTTTCAGAATTTTCCACAGTTTCTTGTGATCCACACAGTCAAAGGCTTTGGCATAGTCAATAAAGCAGAAATAGATGTTTTTCTGGAACTCTCTTGCTTTTTCGATGATCCAGTGGATGTTGGCAATTTGATCTCTGGTTCCTCTGCCTTTTCTAAAACCAACTTGAACATCTGGAAGTTCACGGTTCATGTATTGCTGAAGCCTGGCTTGAAGAATTTTGAGCATTACTTTACTAGCATGTGAGATGAGTGCAATTGTGCGGTAGTTTGAGCATTCTTTGGCATTGCCTGTTTTTAGGGAAATGCAATTCAAAACCACAATGAGATACCACTTCACACCCACTGGGGAGGCTAAAAGAAAAAGACAATAACGAGACTTGACAAGGAAACAGTCATTGGAAAACTCATTCTTTGGTGATGGGTATGTGTAAATGATGAAGCTGCTTTAGAAAATAGTTTGGCAGTTCCTCTAAATGTTAAACAGTGTTACCACATGACTTAGCAATTTGACTTCTAGGTATACACCCAAGGGAGATGAAAACATGTCCACACAAAAATGTGTATAGTGATGTTCATAGCAGGAAATGACCCAAGTGTCCATCAAAGAATGAAAAAATAAAGTGTGGTATAGCCATCTAATAGAGTACTATTAGGCAAAAGAAATGAAGTACTGACACATATTACCATATAGTTGAATCTCAAAAGCATGCAAAGTTAAAACAGTCAGCTGCAAAAGAAAATTATGTATTATATGAGTCAACTTATATGAAAGATCAAAAAAGGCAAATCCATATAAACAAAAAGTAGGTTAGTGATTACTAGGAGCTAGAGGGAGGAGGGGAATGGGGAATGACTGCTAATAGGTGCAGGGTTGCTTTCTGGGGTAGTGAAAATGTTTTGTAATTATATAGTGGTTGCACAGGGCTTCCCAGGTGGCCCAGTGGTATAGAATCCACTTGCCAAAGCAGGAAGATGCAGGACACCGGGTGGGAAAGATCCCCTGGAGGGGGAAACAGCAACCCACTCCAGTATTCTGGTCTGGATAATCCCATGGACAGAGTATCCTGGCAGGCTACAGTCCATGGGGTCGCAAAGGGTCAGACACAACTGAGCATACATGCATGATGGTTGCACAACTCTATTAAAAAAAAGCACTGACTTATGCACTATAAAAGGATAAACTTTACTATATGAAAGCTATATCTCAATAAAGCTAAAAAAAAAAAAAAAAAAAAAAAAAACCTCCATTGCCTTGCATCCAGTTATAATGAAGTCCTAATTTCTGGCCACCCTACACCTTTCCAGCCACTTCTGCCGTCTCCTCTGCACTCATGATACTCCTGAGACACCTGTCTCCTCTCTTCTCCACTGATGGAAAGCTCACTCCTATATTACAATTTGTCACATGTTCATCCTTCTGCCCAAGTCTTCACATACCTGGCTGCCACGCTCACGTTCAGAGCTCAGCTTATACATCATCTGTTCAGACAGGCCTCCTCCGACTTCACATTCTGAAGTCGTCTTCCCAGTCACTCTGTCACTGCACTATTATATTTGCTTCATAGTACTTACATAACAAATAAGGTGTACAGTTATCTCAGTTGTTTTTCTTTCCTGCCCTAGTAGGATTTCAAAACTTCTGTTGAGCTAAACTAAAGCTAATGAATTTACTCTTCAGATGGTGAAAGACTGTAACTTAAGTTATGAAATGGATCATCTTACAGGGAGGTGATCATGAATGCCGTGTTAGAGGTACAGATGGGTATGGGAGAAATTCCAGATTAGAAAATGACATATAGCTACAACAGCTGTGGAAAAGCTTCATAGAAATGATGGGGCTGCAAACAGACTATGAGAGATTAACTTAAGTGTGAAAAGCATTATGGGAGAAAGGGAGAAAGTTATATCTGAATAACACCCTCCCTCAACGATGTTCATGACCTCAACACTTCACCCACATACACCCACCATGACTCATGAGAATGTAACATGGAACCTCGACCTTGAATCCTTGACAGTAAACGCCTCAAAGACACTTGTGCATACCTCCCCCTACCTAACTCAGGCACAGAAACATTTTTTAAGGGACTATAATAAGTTAAAAAGTACAAGTATTATTCCAGAAGACTTACCATTATGATGAGAAACAATTTCTGCCTACTCACAAATACATATGGTTTCTATTTTAGACCTCTTTTGGCCCATTTTTATGGGAGAAAAGAGGAAGTCGGTGTTTCCTATTTTAGAATTTTTTTTTTTTATGTTTTAGGGACAGAGTGGTAACAGCAACAAACCATGTATCTCCAGCTCACCATTAAAGGGTCTGCTCAATCTCAGTGGACTTGTGGAGAGCTAAGCTGCAGATTCCCTGCCACTCCTGCCCAATGTGACATTTCTAAGACAAAGTAGATATTCACTAGCTACTGGAGCACCTGCAAGGCAGCAGGACACAATGGAAAGTTTAAACCCCAGCCATGCAGTCTCAAGTTTGAATGCTAGCTTCTCTATTTGACTGTCTGATGTAAGGCAAGTAGCTCAACCTATCTGATGCCATTTCTTTATTTATAAAAGGAGATATTACTTACAACTGCTCCAGATTTGTGTGTGGACTAGACAACGTGCATGGGCTTCCCTGGTGGCTCAGACAGTAAAGAATCTGTCTGTAATACAGGACCTGGGTTTGATCCCTGGGTTGGGAAGATCCCCTGGAGGAGGGCAGGGCAACCCACTCCAGCATTCTTGCCTGGAGAATCCCATGGACGGAGGAGCCTGGCGGGCTACAGTCCATGGGGTCTCGAAGAGTCAGACATGACTGAGCAACTGAGCGTGCTGCACAGAGAATGTGCGTGCTTGACCCACTGCAAATGTCAGTTACAATGATCAAGTCACAAGAATTACAAAGTGCCAGGCTCACAGGTTGCTGGTCAATTAAAAAATGCTTTAGAATGGAAAACAGTTGATTTCTAGCTTCTTGGGAATTTGATGAGCAGGAGTGACTTTGCATTATTTCAATACTATCAGGCTCTCTGGCCAAGGAAGAGATGCTTGCTGCCAGACCTGTCGTTTAACCAGTACAAGAACCCTTGGAACTTGGAAGTGAGGCTGTTAAAATATAACATCAGCCATCTAATTGGGCCTGCATGAAGGTCTACAAATGAGACCTTTTGTACTATGTCTTAAAGGCCAATCAGAACCAAACATCAAGTGATGGAGGGGAAAAGGCAGAGTAATCTAAAGCCTCTATTACCTGATTTAAAATATATTTTAAAAATATATATTTGTACATATATCTAGTTCACTAAAAAGACAATACACAGTTGATATATCTGATTCACTGTGAAAGCATGCTAAAACTTAAAAAAAAAAAAAAAACAATTTCCAAGTCTTAAGTCTTTTCACAACATGGACCACACACAGTGCTAAAGAGAAGACTAGCATAATATGAAATGATTTAATAATTTACTTGGTAGATTGTTAAATGTGCAATTCTTCATGCCCTTCAATAATGATTGTATTTATAGCTAATCGTCTAGAGCCAATTTACTCTAGTTTCAAGATCAGTTGCCGTCACTGACCCAGGAATTGAGTTTCAGGAAGTTAGAAACAGAAGATTAAAAGTTTCCTGGTACCATATGTGTATGGATCTTAAAGGTAAGCACAGTAATGGAAACTGGAAAAGGTGATATGAAGCAAGAATAATAACCCTTTCCTTTGATAATATGTATAATTAAAAGAATATGTATAATAGAATGATAATATGCATAATAAAAAAGGGTAAAACAGGAGATTGAAAAAGCTGGCTTGAAACTCAACATTCAAAAAACAAAGATCATGGCATCTAATCCCATCACTTCATGGCAAATAGAAGTGGAAAAAGTGGAAGAAAGGACCGATTTTCTTTTCTTGAGCTCCAAAATCACTGTGAACAGTGACTGCAGCCTTGAAAAGAAAAGATGCTTGCTCCTTGGAAGGAAAGCTAGGACAAACTTAGTGTATTAAAAAGCAGAAAAAAATAAAATAAAATAAAAAGCAGAGATATCACTTTGCCGACAAAGGTCCGTATAGTCAAAGCAATGGTTTTTCCAGCAGTCATGAATGGATGTGAGAGTTTGACCATAAAGAAGGCTGAGCGCTGAAGAATTGGTGCTTTCAAATTGTGGTGTTGGAGAAGACCCTTGAAAGTCCCTTGGACTGCAAGGAGATCAAATCAATTAATCTTACAGGAACTCAATCCTGAATATTCATTGAAAGGACTGATGCTGAAGCTTCAATACTTTGACCACCTGATGTGAAGAGTAGACTTGCTAGAAAAGACCCTGAGCTGGGAAAGATTGAAAGCAAAAGGACAAGGGGGCAGCAGAGGATGAGATGGTTAGACAGCATCACTGACTCAATGAACATGAATTTGAGCAAACTGCAGGAGACAGTGAAGGACAAGGAAGCCTGGTGTGCTGCAGTCCATGGGGTCACAAAGAGTTGGACATGACTTAGCGGCTGAACAACAATATTTACAGGGTGAATGAGGTCTAAAATGATAATATACAAGGTGTGATCAAGTCACAAAAGCAAGGATCCCATGGACTTCAAATAAGCCCTGGAGGAGGAATTCCAGGTATTCCATGTAAACATCCACCTCTCCTCACCTCTTAGTTAAACTGACTTGTCAAAATTCAGCTCAGAAATATCCTCCGAAAAGCTTTCCTTAACTCCATGCAAGCATGATAAGTTGATTCAGTCATGTATGACTCTGTGCAATCCCACAGACTGTAGCTTCCCAGGCTCCTCTGTCCATGGAATTCTCCAGGCAAAAACAGTGGAGTGGGATGTCGTTTCTTCCTCCAGAGGATCTTCCTGACCCAGGGGTTGAACCCAGGTCTTCAGCACGGCAGACAGATTCTTTACCATCTGAGCTACCAAGGAAGCCCCCTTTAACACCATATGTGTGTGTGTTAGTCGCTCAGTTGTGTCCAACTCTTTGCGACCCCACGGGGTGTTGCCCACCAGGCTCCTCCATCCACGTGATTTTCCAGGCAAGAGTGCTGGAATGGGTTGCCATTTCCTTCTACACTTTAACAGCATACACAAAAATAAACTCAAAATGGATTAAAGAACTAAATGTAAGACCAGATACTATAAAGCTCTTATGGCTGAACACGAGTCTCTTATGTCTCCTGCAATGGCAGGCGGGTTCTTTACCACTAGTGCCACCTAGGAAGCCTCTTCCTTTAACCCCATTTCCTCCTAAATGCTGGGTAGGCTGCCTCTTCCCTATGTGCCCAGGACCTACAAACACACACCTTGCAGCCTTTCATCCACTGCATACTTGTTTGCCTCACTGCCTCTCCCAATAAATTTACAGCTCCTTCAGGAAACAGACCTTGACTCACCTCTTTGTATCCCATAAGCCAGTACTGCCTGGCACTCAAGCCTTTGTTGAAAGATATAATCAAGGGACAGTCAGCAAAGCGTATTTTTGTATACTGAAAGACTGCAAATAACCCACAGGCAACTGGTTAAATCACCATTCTCAAAGTGTGGTCCAAGGATCTCTGAGGGTCCATAAGACCTTTCCCAGTGTCTGTGAATCCCCTCTTTCTCTAACCACATATTTGTGTAAAGCCAGATTCTCTTCCAATACTTTCATCTGACAACACGGCAAACTGAGTAAGAAACCAGATGTGAGAATCTAGCTTTCTTCTATTAAACCAAACATTACAGAGATTTGCAAATATGCTACTCTTCTTTGGAGTTTGTTCTAGAAAACAGTTCTTTTTTAATAGAAATAGGTTAACATGGGTTTATTACTCTTGTGTGTGTTAGTCACTCAATTGTGTCTGACTCTTCAAGACCCCATGGACTGTAGCTCACCAGGCTCCTCTGTCCTAAGGGATTCTCCAGGCAAGAATACTGTAGTTGGTTGCCATTTCCTTCTCCAGGAGATCTTCCTGACCCAGGGATCAAACCCAGGTCTCCTGCATTGCAGGCAGATTCTTTTACCATCTGAGACCAGAGAAGCCCAGTTACTCTTACTTTTAACAAATTAATAAATATTTTTAAACTTTCTTAGTTTTGATTTCTAGTACAGTTAATAACTATAGGTAGAACCTGTATAAACAAAGACTCTTTGGGGTTCTCAATGTCTTTTAAATGTACTAAAAGGTCCTGAGACCCAAACAGTTGAGAATGGGTCAGTTAAGGAAACAATGGTATAGCTGTATGATAGGAGTATGCAGCCAATTTTTTAAAAGAATATGGTAGGTTGATAAACACTAGTAGAAACCAATGTCCAAGCTATAATGCTAAGTTTTTTAAAAAAGGACAGGAAAAAAAAAAAAAAAGGACAGGGACTTCCCTAGTGGTCCAGTGGCTGTACCTGTGCTCCTAACGCAGGGGGCCTGGGTTCTATCCCCGGTCAGGGAACTAGATCCCACCTGTCACAACTAAGAGTTCCCATGTCGCAAGTAAAGATGTTGTGTGCCGTAATTAAGACGTGTGCTGTGTGTGTTAGTTGCGCAGTCTTGTCTGACTTTTTGCAACCTCATGGATTACAGCCTGCCAGTCTCCTCTGTCCATGGGATTCTCCAGGCAAGAATATTGGAGTGGATTCCCATGCCCTCCTCTAGGGGATCTTCCCGGTGCTATGCTATGCTAAGTCACTTCCGTTGTGTTCGGCTCTGTGTGACCCCATAGATGGTAGCCTACCAGGCTCCCCCGTCCCTGGGATTCTCCAGGCAAGAACACTGGAGTGGGTTGCCATTTCCTTCTCCAATGCATGAAAGTGAAAAGTGAAAGTGAAGTCACCTAGTCGCGTCCGACTCTTAGTGACCCCATGGACTGCAGCCTACCAGGCTCCTCCGTCCATGGGATTTTCCAGGCAAGAGTACTGGAGTGGGGTGCCACTGCCTTCTCCGGGATCTTCCCAAACCAGAGATCAAATCCAGGTCTCCTGCATTGCATGAGGATTCTTTACCGACTGAGATACCAGAGAAGCCCGGGTGACATGGCACATCAAATAAATAAATATTTAAAAAAGAAAGAAGGGCAAAACAAAGTATTGATATACATGTACATTTTTTAAAGAGGTACCACTAAACATACATATATATATATACACACACACACACACATATTTTTAGGATGAAATCCAAGAAAAGTAAAAAGTACGTATCCCTGTGGAAAGTAACTGGGGAACCAGAGGTCAGGGATGGGAGAGATTTTCCACACCATTCCTAGTGTATCTGAACATTTTACCACCTGCATGTATTATGTGTGTGCTCAGTCACTGAGTCATGTCCACCTCTTTGCAACCCCATGGACTGCAGCCCTCCAGGCTCCTGTGTCCACAGGATTTTCCAGGCAAGAGTGCTGGAATGGGTTGCCATTTCCTGCTTCAGGAGATCTTCCCAACCCAGGGATCAAACCCAAGTCTCTTGCGTCTCCTGTATTGGCAACAGATTCTTTACCACTGCACCACCTAGGAAGCCCTCTACATGTATCACCTTTTTCAAAAAATCAAGAGTGTAATAAAAATTACATTGAAATAGTACAAAGCATTAAACTCACATCGAAGAACAGGTTGTAATGCCACTGGAAAATATTAAATGATACACTGTGAAATAAAACAAGCCATTTTCAAAACAGTAACACATAATATATTCTTAAAAAACTGTCGGGAAGATATTCTGCACATAAAAAATATTAAGTTATTATTTCCTCCTAGTTAGTGTTAGTGCAAATACAAATTTTTTACTTCCTCATCTTTCTTGCATTTCTAAACCTTGGGTAACTTAACGTGAACTATTTATACAACCAGAAAATCAATGAAAGGCCTCTTTCCTGGATGGAACCATGGAGAGTGCAGAAAAGAAGAAAAAGAAGGTTCCTGCTGTGCCAGAAATCCTTAAGAAAAAGGCAAAAGAATTTTGCAGAGCTTAAGATAAAATGCCTGAGAAAGAACTTTGCCCAAAAGATGCTTTAAAAGGTAAGGAGGAAGTTAATCTATGAAAACGCTAAGCAGTATCACAAGGAATACAGGCAGATGTACAGAACTGAAATTTGAACGGTAGGATGACAAGAAAAGCTGGCAACTTCTCTGTGCTGAGGAACCCAAATTGGCATTTATCATCAGGATCAGAGGTATCACTGGTGTGAGCCCAAAGGTTCAAAAGGCGTTGCAGCTTCTCCATCGCCATCAGATCTTCCAAGGCACCTTTGTAAAGCTCAGCAAGGCTTCAAGTAACATGCTGAGAATTGTGGAACCATACATTGCATAAGGTGTTACCCAAACCTTAAGTCAACAAATGAACTGATCTACAAGTATGGTTATGGCAAAATCAACAGAATTGCCCTGACAGATAACATGATGCTCAATCTCTTGGCAAATATGGCATCATCTACATGCAGAATCTGTTTCATAAGATCTACACTGCTGAAAAATGTTTCCAAGAAGTAAACAACTTCCTATGGCCCTTCAAACCGTCTTCTCCATGAGGCGGAATGAAGAAAAGGACTCCCATTTTGTAGAAGGTGGAGATGCTGGCAGCAAGGAAGACCAGATCAACAGCCTTATTAGAAGGATGAATTAAGGTATTTACCACTATTTTTGTAATCTGCTCACTTAATAGAGACTGCTTTCAAGCTGGAAAGAAAGAAAGAAAAAAAGAAAAAAGAAAACCAAAGAAAGCGTTTAAATACACAAGTATAGGGAATTCCCTGGCAGTCCAGTGGTTAGCACTTCACACTTTCACTGTTGAGAGCCCGGATTCAATCCCTAGCCAGGGAACTAAGATCCTGCAAGTGTAGCAGTACCAATGAGGGGGTGTGGGGGTGGGGGTGGGGATGTTGAAAAATACAAATATACACAAAAGTATGTGTATCTATGTCTATATTAAATAAAATATTTAGTAAGCAAAAAAGTACATGAATAAAGCAGCACCAGGGTGGCGCAACAGTAGAGTCCCCCTGCCAATGCAGGAGATGCAGATTCGAATCCTGGCTTGGGAAGATCCCCTGGAGAATGGAATGGCAACCCACTCCAGCCATCTTCCCTGGAGAATCCCATGGACAGAGGAGCCTGGTGGGCTGCAGTACACAGGGTCACAAAGAGTCAGACAAGACTGAGCAACTAACACTTTCACTTTTATCTGCTGAATGGACTATAATATAGAAACTTTAAATGGTTTTGAAGAAGTGGTAAGAACACAGGAAAATGCTCACAATATCCAAGTGGGACGCCAAGTTAGTTTGTTGGGGACAGCAGGGCAAATATACAGGAAAAAAATAACTTGTTAGAATTTCCTAGTGTCAGTGTGGAATAGTGGGTAATTTTCACTCGCCTTTTCAGTTTCTTTCACAGCTTCGCATTTTTCAAATTTTCTACACGGCATGATTTTGGTCAAAAAAAAACTACTTTTAAAAAATGACCAGGACTTCCCTGGTGGTCCAATGGCTAACGCTCCATGCTCCCAATGCAGGGTGCCCAGGTTCAATCCCTGGCCAGGGAACTAGATCATGCATGCCGCAGTGAAGACTGAAGATCCTGTGTGCTGCAAATAAGACCTGGCACAGCCAAATAAATACTTTTTTTAAGTGGATTTCCACTAAAAAATGACCACACTGAAAAGAGGCTCAGATTCAACTATGCATGTGTGAAAGTCAGTCTTATTGTCATGGGACCTTATTCAAGTCAAACAGTTCTCTTGAAGTATGTGTGAAAACCCTCAAAGAAATGAGAAAAACAGGGGGGTGTACAAGTGGACCTGCAGACAGGAGAGATGCCTCCAAACTTGTCAGGTCCTTGACCTACATCCTGAGTCTCACCAAACGAGGGAAAAAATATGGAATATCCCATACTCTAGAAATAGCAGACTAAGCCAAGACTTTGTATGATCTCCAAAAACATGAACTATTAATATTTAATGTTGTTCTAAATACATTGGTGAACATTAGTCTCTTTAATACAACTTCTCCAATTGTCAGACGTTTTCATTCTTACATAAGAAAAGACACACATTTATACTTAATGAGCATTAAAAAAAAAAAAAAAAAAACCTGAACCTTCTGAACTAGATCATCTTTTCAGGAGAGGCTCAGCCCATAGACTAATTTGAAATGCCAATTCCATCTGCAAACCTCAGCAAGAGCTGCAGTTAATATTAATTAAGAGCAGAAACAGGTTTGTTATTGAACATCTTTTCTCTCAAGTCCAGGATGCTTCCAAATGGAAACTTTCCAATTTCCCTGCACTTTAGATAGTAGATCCAGTACAAACCTTAAAACAGGAGTCTCACACCTTTCAGAGGGAGGTTTCATTCACTGATCACTCAACAAATGAAGGTATCACTAAATATAAATGGGGGCGGTGTTTGTTTTGGGCCACACCATGCAGCATGAGGGACTTCCATTTCCGACCAGGGACTGAACCTGCACCCCTGCAGGGGAAGTGGGAGCATGGAGTTTCAACCACTGAACTGCCCAAGTTCAGTCCCAAGGTTTGGGGAATAGTGGTTTTTGGTATGTATTTTCTTATTTGGCTGTGCCAGGTCTTTGTTGAGGCTTTTTAGTTGAGACATGTGGGATTTTTTCTTTTTCTTTTTCTTTTTTTTTTTCAGTTTCAGCATTTGGACTCTTGTGGCTCACACCATAAAGAATCCGCCTGCAATGTGGGAGACTCGGGTTCGATCCTGGGTCAGGAAGATGCCCTGTAGAAGGGAATGGCAAAAAAAAAAAAGGGAATGGCAATCCTCTTCAGTATTTTTGCCTAGAGAATTCCACGCACAGAAGAGCCTGGTGGGCTATAGCCCATGGGGTCACAAAGAGACGGACACAACTGAGTTACTAACACACATTCATGCTCTAAATCCCTGATCAGGGATCAAACCCAGGCCCTCTGAGATGGGATCACAGTCTTAGTATAACCACAGGCCTTCTTCTATATCCTCTGCTTTAGCTCCTCTCTGAAGTACCTGCTGCTGCTGCTAAGTCGCTTCAGTTGTGTCCAACTCCGTGCGACCCCACAGACGGCAGCCCACCAGGCTCCGCCGTGCTTGGGATTCTCCAGGCAAGAACCCTGGAGTGGGTTGCCGTTTCCTTCTCCAATGCATGAAAGTGAAAAGTGAAAGTGAAGTCTCTCAGTCGTGTCTGACTCTTCACGACCCCATGGACTGTAGCCTACCAGGATCCTCTGTCCATGGGATTTGCCAGGCAAGAATACTGGAGTGGAGTGCCATTGCCTTCTCCTAGATAATAGTATTTGATGCAAATTTCCTGAGTTGCTTTGCTGATGTGAAACCCTACTCCACCAAACGGAAGAACTATTTGGTGACCATGAGCACATAGCCCCAGGCCTCCTGGAGCCTAAGGACAAATAAGTTTAACCCCTGTAACACCACTCTGCTACCTCACCATCAGGCAATCAGAGAACTGTACACTGGCTGATCCTGTACCCTGAGACACTCACCTGCCCTTTAAAAATGCTTTGCAAAAACCCTTTAGGAAGCCTCAGGATTTTCAGGGCATAGGCCACCTCCTATCATGGACTTGCAATACACCTTTCTTCGCTCCAAACTCTGACGTTTCAGTTTAGCTTCACTGCACAATCCGGCACATGAACTTGGCATTAACATTAGCCACTGGACTACCAGGGAAGTCCCAAATTTTAATGGAACTCTATTGAGTACCAGCTGTGTGTGTGTGTGTGTGTGTGTGTGTGTGTGTGACATTCATGCATATGTATGCAAACACACACACAAAAGCTAATATTTTTTATGACAGTGTCCCAGCTTCTGGCAACTTAAGAGAACTCTCCCATCTATTTACTCATTCAGTGTGCTAAAAAAAAAAAGTAAGCCAAAAATTTGGGGGTGGATCTTCAAATAAGGTATTTGATAAGTCTCAGCCTGCAGAGCTTCCGGCAGACCAGGCAGAGCCAACAGGTGACAGATATCACAAAGCTCATCTGAGATCCATAGTAAACACAAACTTTTATCACAAATCAGAGCTAATTAAGCAGAATGGACTTAATCACTAAAGGCTGTTTGACTCTTCTGGGAAAGATGTAGATAGAATTTATGACGGTGTCTTCATCAGACTTGTTGAACTCCTTTTATTCATTAGGCATTTGTCAGATCCATCCTTTAAGTCTCTCAGTGGCAACTGGACTATGGTGAAGGTAGAAAAAAATACTGCTATAGCCCCCAGCACCTAGATCACTGACATACAGCAGGTATTCAGGAGGTATCTACTGGATAAATCAGAATACATTAGCTGCACTGCATCAGAAGTGTATGTGACAGCAGCAATAGAATTCACAAGCTATGTGCAAAGAGATGAATTTTGCCAGGGCAGGTGAGGGAAAATTGCCCAAATGTAATAAGTAGCCACTCCTTTCCTGGAACAGCACCTTTTCACCAGGCAGTAACGGCAGGAAAACCATGTGGACAGGAGTATGCCCCAACCCTGCAGGTTGCAGCAGATGGCCTGAGCTACTTTCCAATTCAAATTCTTACCAAGGTTTTACTTCCTGGGATTTTGCTGCACTTCAGCATCTCCTGCAAACCTTCAACTATAAAGGGGCACCTACGGAGCGGTCATTGTGCTTCTCTGCCAGGAAATTAGTGAAAAGCAAACAGCAAGTAACAGAAAAATAAATGCTGTGGAATGGTTTCTTATTTACCAGGCAACGAGACTGTTAAGACTCATATCTTCTGAGAAAAATAACCCAAGAGCACCCTCCAAGTCCACTAGAAACAAGCCACTTTCAAAACAGTCATTGTCCTTTATTTGTCCTCTTCTTCTTTCCCTGATAGTGCTTTTGTTTTTGGGGGGTTTTTTGGCCCACAGCACAGTGGATCCTAGTTCCCTGACCAGGGATCGAACTTGCATCCCCTACACTGGAGGCACAGAGTCTTAACCATTGGATGGCCAGGGAAGTCCATTCTTGATTAAGTTTTACTTGATTCATGCATAAACTACTTGATTCCCAACAGAAAAAGATAATTTAAACATTGCAGAGTCACTTTTTACTCCAGGGAGAAACACTGGCAGAGAAATGAAGGCACTTGAAAGAGAACGGAGACTAAAATTCTGAACAAAGGAAAATTAAAATGAACAAAATAAGGGAAAACAACAAGTGGAAAAGTTTTCAAACCCCCTAAAAAAGTGCAGAAACAAGCGACTTCCCATCACATTCTCTTCAAAAAAGCAGAGTGGGCTTCCCTGGTGGCTCAGTGATGGATAATTCTCCTGCCAGTGCAGGAGACATGGGTTCAATCCCTGAATTGAAGAGAGAATTCTAAAAGGCAAGGAGAAACTAAACCCACATACCACAACTATTCACAGTGCTCTAGAGCCAGGGAATGGCAACTACCTGAAGCCCACGTGCCCTAGAGCCAGTGCTCTGCAACTTGAGAAGCCAGGATGAGAGGCCTGAGTGCCGCACCTAGAGAGTAGCCCCCACTCTGCAACTAGAGAAAAGCCCAAGCAGCAAGGAAGACCCAGCACAGCCAAAAAAATAAATAAGTAAACCATCTTTTTTAAAAGGAAAGAGCCACTAATTCAGTCCCAGGATGGATGGTGCAAAGCCTTCATGCCAGAAGGAGGCAAGTTACCGAGTCAGGTACAGAGAAGGCAGAAAAATGGGCTCAATCCCACCTAGCAGTTTCCTTACCTCATTATACCCACTGAGAAGCCCCACCTGACCACAAAACCCACCTGGCCACCTAGAGCCAGCCTACCCTCTCACAGTTCTCCCCCCACCCAAACTGCATTCCAAACAGGAAAGGAGTAAACTGCATTTGAATGTGTTATTAAAATTAAAATAGACCCAGTTGTGGTAACAATACCTGCAAGAGAAAATTCCAGGTGCAATCAGGTATACAGGACGCAGCCTTCTGAATGTTGAAGGGTGGGGAACAGCATTATTGAAAACCAAAATAAAAGTTTGCTCTTAAAACCTGCTTTAAGAAATAAGGAGTAAAATTCTGCCTTTGAGATACTTCTTAATTCCCCGCCTCTTTCAGGCTTTCCGTTTTCCAAGCACCGTCCTCCACCCACCTCTGTCAAACTAATCTGTGCTTCTGTAAAGAAGATACCGTAATAGGCTATAACCACCTAGGAACAGATGAAAACAGAAGACAGAGGGAAGCACCCCGTTTGCAATAACAAGTTTTCATAAATGAGTTGCTAATTCTGCATCCCAGAAGGGCCAACTACCTCGCAGCAGCACCACAACTACCTACCTCTCGCCTTTTAATGCCAAGTCATTATGAACTCGTGTGAACGCGGGGTGGGAGGAGAGGGGAGAAGGGCCGCACTGACAGGCTAAGGAGAGCAGGCGACCTGTAGCCCCAAATTAACCAGGCAAGCCAAGGGAGGCGTTCTCAAGAAGCCATTTCCAAGGAGGCTGGATTCAAACTGTAATTTGTCAGATCAAATCTCCTAGTCTCCTAAGGGTCAGGCCCCGGCTTGAAGAGGAGGGGAAGTTACTGGTGAGAGTTTACCTTAGAAGGCGGCAGGGAACAGACAGGCCTTTCAAAGCCACCCAGGGCTCTGCCCAGAGGCCCCGGGAGGCGTGGAGGGGCTGGAGCTGCGCGCGGCTGCGAGCCCCGCGGCGCCACAGGTTCCCCAGCGCGCGGCAGGGCCCGACTCCCACAGGTGGGCGGCGCTCGGCCCGGGGGGCTCTGGCGAGAGGAGGGGATGCTACGGATCACCAGGGACGCGGTGAACTGGGTGGGAGACGGCCAAGCGGTGGGATGGCTTGGTTTTAAGGAAGCCGGGCGAGAGAGAAGCTCCGGGTTTTCAGCTGCCGCGATCTGCTGGTTGGTGACCCGCTTTTCGCCAAGGCAAGAGCAGCCCGTGGCGGGGTGGGAGTGGGGCTCGCGCCCCTCCTACCCTCCGCCCAGCTAGCCTCGGCCTCCTCCCGGGCGCGGTTAAGCCGCACGGCCGCGGGCCACCAGCTGCATGCGCCCCGGCACGTAGGAGCCTGCACTACCACATGCGGGCGGGGGAAGGGCGCCCGGGGACCGAAGAGACTCAGCCCCTGGCTGGCCCTTCGCCTCCCAGCCTCACCGGATCCCGCGTCCGCTCACTCGCCCCCGCTCCCTCTCACCCGTGTTGGCCTTGATGTTCTCCCGCAAGAAGTGGCCGCTGGAGAGATGCTGAAGGCCAAAGTTCTGGGCTATCCTCTGGCACACGGTGCCCTTGCCCGAGCCCGGCGGCCCAAGGATGACCGCACGCAGGAGTTTGGAAGCCATTGCCTCGGAGAGGAGGGGGAGGCCGAACTGACAACCGGGACAGCGGCCTCGGAGAAGCCCCGGGAACTTTGTTTCTTCTGCCCCTGCCTCTGACACCCTGGGCTCGCGCGGAGATTCGCCGCCGCCCCTGCAGGGGAAGGAGAGACTTTGAGACAACCCCTCCTCTCCGCCCCGCGCCTGGGCGGCTCGAGGGCGGAGTAAGCGCCACGCTACACCTCCCCGCCCTCAACGCCCCCACTCTGCGATCCCGGAGAACTCCCGAGCGCCCGCCCCTGGCGGGGGTAGCCCTCGGGAGCTTGGAGTGGGGTCAGCCCGGCCAGGCCCACCTCGATCCTTTCCTATATCTCGTGCCCCACGCCCAGTCCGAGGAAGGGGTCGGGCATCCCCACGCCAATCTCCACCGAGTGAGACAGCCGGAACAGGCGGTGACTCCAAGTGCGCCTCCAGTAGCCCCACGCCGCGGCGGCCTGGGGGCTGAGCCCCAACCCGGGTCCCCGCACGTGGGCAGCGTTTGGTCCGCGCCTCCGCCTCTCCCCGGCGGCTGTCACATCCCCGGGAGTGGCAGCGGCCGCCTCCGCAGAGGTCTGAGGGATGCTCTCGTCGCCGTGGAGCCAGAGTCCGGCGCCTCTCCACCCGGAGAAGTCAAATAAACACACACCTTGGCCGGGACGCGGCCCTCTGCGAGGCTTCTAGCCCAGATCCCGCTGGGCGGCGCCGCCTCCGCCCGCCCCCACTCGGAGCCCCGGCCGGCCGCGCGGGGCTCGCGCCTTACGTAAGCCGGGAGACCGGCTCGGCGCTAGCCGGCAGCCTGCGCTCCCCACCCCGCCCCAGTCCTGCCGCTCCGCTCCCACCCGTCCCCTCCGCGACCTTGCTCCCCGAGACGCCGTGGGGCCCGCGGGGCAGAAGGAGCGTGGAGAAGACGCACGCGCCAGAAACCCCTCTTTTGCGGTAGGTTAGGGAGCCGGTCTCCTGTGGAAAGGAAGGAAAAATACAACTTGTTGAGTGCCTACTGTGCGTCAGTTTCGGAGCTAGGCGATTTCCGTGAAGCAGTAACAGTTCCAGGTAGGGCATGCACGATGGACGAAAAAGGAGGCTTGGAGTACGGCCCTTCATTCATTGAGTCAGTCATTCAACAAAGGTTTATTGAGCGCCTACTGTGTGCCAGACACTCTAGTCCCTCAGCATATAGCTGCGAACCAGAGATGGACTCCTACCCTGTGGAAGTTACATTTCAGCGGGACTTTTGAACTCTCAATTGCACGACTCCAAAGCGCAGGGTTCTTGAGTTAGAAGGAAAAGGGAGAGGGGAGGGGGAGTTAGGAATGATCCTGCCCTCAGGATCTCATAGAGTTAGGAATGATCCTGCCCTCAGGATCTCATACACTGGTTCCAGAACTGAAGAAGCCACGACGTTGGCACTAAATTAACAACTCAGTCCCAATGGATGCTATCTTCTCCCTAGCCTTCCCAGCGCATCCCAATATCCCAATCCATATTCTCTTTAAATCTGTTCCCGCCCCACACAGAGCCTTGATATTCCACTCAGACTTAGTGTGATAACCGCCTGCCCACAAGTCTCCAGCTTCCGGCCGTCCATATGTGATGCAGCTGCTGAAGTGCGAATCAATTTCCATTATTTCCTCATCTCAGATATTATCGACCCTTCAGCATAAAGGAAAAAAAAAATCGTCAGCAGGAGCACACAGGTGCCTTCCGTACACCTCTGCCATCTTTCCACAGGCCTTCTGTCTCCTGCCATTGCAGAAATCCCCTGCAGGATTCTGAGCACCCCCACACGTGGCTCACCAGTTCCGGAGGGACAGTGTGGAGAAGAGCCTACTCTAGCTTCCTGGCTGCTCTGTCTGTGTTGGGGGGCTGGGGAGGGGGTGAGAGAGACTGGCGTGGGATCCCAGGTCCCAGCCCTTCTCCTCCACACACTGATAGCCAGACAGAGCCTAGTCTCTCCTTACCCAGGAGCACCCCCAGGCTGCCAACCCCCGCACCGCCAACCCCAGGTCAGTATTTGTTCCAAAGTCCCCTTCCCCTGTCAAAACTACCTCAGTAATTTCCCTGGTGCTCCAGTGTTTAAGAATCCGCCTAATGCAGGGAGTCACAGGTTCTATCCTGGATGGGGGAAGATGCCACATGCCCTGGAAACTAAGCCCATCTGAGCCCAGCACTGCAACTAAGAGTAACTCCTGCTCTCCGCAACTAAAGAAAGCCCCAGCAAGGTAAAGGAGACCCAGTGCAGCCAAAAATAAATTAAAATTTAAAAACTATCTCAAAGTTCTGTGAACATCAGAGAGTTGTTATATAGAGCCCTTTTACCCTTCTTCTGGAAGCAAAGAGGGGAAAGAGCCTCTGGGGCTTTGGAGGGGATGACAAATCTCCCCTCTTCTTCCTGCCATGTGCCCTATAATATATAGCAGACACTCTGCAGTCCTTCTCCAACCTGAGCATGCATCAGAATGACGTGGAAGGCTTGTCAAAACTGACTGCTGATCCCTACCCCCAAAGTCTCTGATTCTGTGGGTATGAGGTGGACATTTCTAACTAGTCCCCAAGTAGAGCTGGGGCTGCCTATCTTGAGAGCTCACTTTGAAAACCACTGCTCTTAGGAAATCAGTATTCAGACATATGTGGTCTGGATTCCTCCACCTGCTGTGGGATCTTTGGCCCTTAACCTCTTTCTAAAATGAGATTGGATTTAGCTGGTGCCAGAGGTCCCTTTGTATTTACCAAGAATTGATTCTGTAAGTTGCCACAGGAAAGACAACTTCTAGCCCCCACAAACTAGATGTAGATAGCTTACCTTGCTATGTCCCAGTTCTTTTGCGTAGTTTTGAAATGTCTTCACCAACATCACCTTATGGTGTCAGGCAACTCT
This sequence comes from Bos indicus, assembly GCF_029378745.1. Taxonomy (NCBI): domain Eukaryota; kingdom Metazoa; phylum Chordata; class Mammalia; order Artiodactyla; family Bovidae; genus Bos; species Bos indicus. Next base: position 80,510,690 of record NC_091762.1, read on the forward strand.
GCTAGCCACCCACATGAACATATATTATGAAACAAAAAAGGAGTTGTGACATAGGTAAACTTAAGAGAAGCCTGGCTGAGATTAGAACCTGACATTTCACAAGAGCCCCAATGGACCTTTCGTGTATATAGCCATCCTCAGGTCCCACAACTCAGCTGCTGATTGGAAGCAGTAGAACTGGAAGACATGGGTTTGGGAGTCAAATACCCTAGGATTCAATTGCAGCAGCACCATTCACCAACTCTTCAAGCTCTTGATGTCTGTGAGCCTTAGTTTGCTTATCTGTAAAAGGGAAATAGTACTTATCTCACAGGTGGTGATAAGGCTTAAATGAGATAATGTATGTGAGAATTAGCACAGGACTGGGCATATAATAAGTATTTATTCATTAACATCATCATGATTAACCATGGAAGAATTGTATAGCCTCTCTGATCTCAGTTCCTGGATTATGAGCTAGTAATAAAAGCTGACTTAAAATTCAGCATTCAAAAAATGAAGATCATGGCACCCAGTCCCATCACTTCATAGCAAATAGATGGGGAAACAATGGAAACAGTGACAGATTTTATTTCTTGGGCTCCAAAATCACTGCAGATGGTGACTGCACCCATGAAATTAAAAGACATTTGCTCCTTGGAAGAAAAGCTATGACCAACCTAGACAGTATACTAAAAAGCAGAGAAATTATGTTGCCAACAAAGGTCCATATAGTCAAAGCTATGGTTTTTCCCATAGTCATGTATGGACGTGAGAGTTGGACCATAAAGAAAGCTGAGCACCGAAGAACTGATGCTTTTGAACTGTGGTGTTGGAGATCAAGCCATAATTTGGACAGCAAAGAGATCAAACCAGTCAATCCTAAAGGAAATCAGTCTGAATATTCATTGGAAGGACTGATGCTGGAGCTGAAGATACAATATGTTGGCTACCTGATGGAAAGAACTGACTCGTTGGAAAATCGAAGAAGGCAATGGCAACCCACTCTAGTACTCTTGCCTGGAAAATCCCATGGACGGAGGAGCCTGGTAGGCTGCAGTCCATGGGGTCGCTAGGAGTCAGACACGACTGAGCGACTTCACTTTCACTTTTCACTTTCATGCATTGGAGAAGGAAATGGCAACCCACTCCAGTATTCTTGCCTGGAGAATCCCAGGGACGGGGGAACCTGGTGGGCTGCCGTCTCTGGGGTCGCACAGAGTTGGACATGACTGAAGCGACTTAGCAGCAGCAGCAGCATTGGAAAATATCCTGATGCTGGGAAAGATTGAATATAGAAGAAGGGGACGACAGAGGATGAGATGGTTGAATGGCATCACCAACTCTATATATATGAGTTTGAGCAAGCTCTGGGACTTGGTGATGGCCAGAGAAGACTGGCGTGCAGCAGTTCATGGGGTCACAAAAAGTTGGATACAACTGAGCAACTGAACTGAACTGATGACAAAGTACCTAGCAGGCTTCCTGGCCCTTGCAAGATATTCCATAATGGTAGCTGTTCTTAACACAAACATTCTTGTAATTGGCTTCTTCTATTTCTTTTGCCTAGGGTTTTAAGTCCATTTGTAATATATATGACAGTCTTCAAAATAATTCACATCTATGTGTTAGTCTGTAGACAAACTGTAAACTCTGAGGGCTGAAACCAAATTGAATTTATTTTTCTACTTTCAAAAATATACAGCACTGGACTTCCCTGGTGGTCCAGTGGTTAAAACTCCATGCTTCCACTGCAGGAGGCACAAGTTCAATCCCTCGTGGGGGAGGATCCTGCATGCCACATGGTGAGGCAAAAAAAAAAAAAAAAAAGATTTAGATAGATAGATAGCCCTGTGCCCATAGTAAGTAATCTGTAAAAGTTGGCAAATCTCACCACCCCCCTCCATCCTAACACGCTCACTATCAAGCTGTGTGGCCTCTCTGCAACTTTCCATAATATAAAGACTACGTTTGTTCATACTTTAGACTTCCTTCATCAGATTCTCACAAGCTTGCAAAGAAGCTTGAGCAGAGATTCTCATTCCTATTTTACAAATGAGAAAAACCAAGGTCCTGAGAGGTGAGGTGAACTGCCCAAGATCACAGAACTAGCTGGTGACATGGTGGGGTCCAAACCCAGATATTCTCATTCCAGGCACAGTGCTCTTATTTACTAAACTTCAGTCATTTCCACACTACTTTCACAGTTTTGCCATAGTCTTCTAACATCTTGGCTGTAATCTGCTTATCATGTTTCTTTACATCGACTCGATTTGTTTAAATAATTTATTTGAAAAGGAAACTATATATAACTCACTAACCATAAATACAAAGGATACACTAAAATAAATGCAAGAAAAATAAAAGTAAGTTACCAAATTGCTCAAATCTACTTGTTGAGTTTCTGAGTTTAATCTTTATTTAAAAAAAAAATCTTTGTTTAAAGAAAAAAAAGATGTTGTTTACCAAGTGTTAGCCAAAAGATAAAAAGACATGGAGGATCTAAATGAGACTGTCTACAAACATACAGCTCAAAATAGAAAGGGAACACTTTCTTAACCTTTAGTTTATTATTATCCAAAGCCAGGTCCATGTACCACCTAGAATCAGCTCCATCTCCATATCCAATTATCTTTAGCTTCATCAGGAACGCTTTCACATACTTCAAAGTGTACCCTTGAAATGTAATTTAGTATAACTCACCAGGATTTTTTTTAATGATGTGACCTCAACCATAGTTCACAGATATGATGCCAATCCCATTTCAAACATTAACCCCTATGTCCCCCCCCCACCCCCCGTTCTTCACACTATCACTCTCCATCACTGTCTTTCTATCATCATTCAGGCTTCCTTCTATTGTATTTGATGAAGACTGTAGGCTCTTTGAACATAGTTGTTATATGAAAACTGAGTTTGCCTCATGGTGGATGTCAAACCAATAGGTATAACTGAGAGAGTCATTTCCTAGGCAGGTTGATAGGAAATCTAGGGGTCCCCAAGGAGAGAGGGGTCTGGAATTCTCAAGGAGGAAGAAAGGACAAACTTTTTTTTCTTTCTCCACATTCCTTAGGATTATATACTAATAATGTATCCTGCCTAAGGACAGTCTTTGGATTCAAACTTCTGTTATCTTAAAATGTTAATTAAGGGAGTAGACCTGGTCTTTACAAGGATGTATCTTGCCTGAGGACAGTGTTATCTTAAAATGTAAATTATAATGTAAAATTATATGTAAAACTAATACAATTATGTAAGGTTTAAAAATAAAATAAAATTAATTTTAAAAAAATAAAATAAATAAATAAATAAAATAAATAAATAAATAAAATAAATTATGAGAGTAGGTCTGATGAGGTCTTTACACCCTCCAGACATTCTTTGGATTATATAACCTCATTGTTAACACTAGCAAGCGGGTACTCTTTCTGCCCTCTTCTGATGCCTATGTCAGAAGCTTTCTCTATCTCCTTTATACTTTAATAAAACTTTATTACACAAAAGCTCTGAGCGATCAAGCCTCGTCTCTGGCCCCGGATTGAATTCTTCTCCTCCGGGGGCCAAGAATCCCGGTGTATTCGCGTGATTCAACAACAACCTTTCATAACCAAGTCAGAGATCAGGAAAAGGAAAAATTTATAGCTTGCAGCAAGTAAGGAGAACACTAGGGATCTTCCCCAAAGGAGTGTCTCTCCACACAACAAAATGGAGACGCTTTAAGCTAAGGCTACATGCATATTCAAGAAGAGGCTTGAGTAGAGGAGAAATGGGGCAAAGGTCCACGGAGTTCAAGTCTTAGTTGGTTGAAGTCCAGAGGGTCAGCACCATTCTGTCCAGAACCTGGCTAGGGGGGCCTTAGTTCCTCCAGAACTCAGACATTATTATGTATAGCCCTTAAGGAGGAGCTAGGACTCTACTTTATCCCTACACTGTTGTTTGACTGCTTTTTCTCTGTTCCTGCATTCCTTTGTCTCCTTAAGATTATCAATTTTACCACAACTTGTTCAGGGATGAGCTTTGTATCTAGGCTTAGATCAAAAAATGGCTCAGGCCAAAATGGCTTCTCTTATGCCAAGAGAAGTTCTCTTTCTCCAGGGCCCCCCAGTACATCTGTTTACATAGTGACTTCATCTTGTATGTCAGGGCCTCCGCACAGTTAGGTATAGAGTCCAGACTTGGAGGGCAAATATTATCAAATGACTGACTCATGGCTGAATGCAGAGTGGGTAAAGTCCACAGGGACAGAAAGAAGGAATGCTAGCGACTTGGATACAGCAAGTTTCAGAAAAGAAAGATGTAAAATAATGGAAAAAGGAACAAGATATTAGCCCCAGATTGCCTGTCTCCTTTCTCCCTGCCGGGACTCATGAAAAACTTAGGACACCAAAAGGTTGTATTGAGAGAAGAATAAACAGGGAGGACTAACATGGCATTATGTGTAACAGCAGCACATTGTTACAAGTGAGTCATTTCCAAATTTTACTAGTTCACATGGTTATTAAACTATAACATCTTAACAGTTATTGAAAAGAGGCAGCATTATCTGTTTTACAAGGTTGCTCTCAGATAAAAAAAAAAAAAAAAAGTTGTTCCCAAACTGGTCTGGGATAATCCCACATGCCTCAGAGCTACTAAGCCTGTGTGCCACAACTACTGAGCCCGGGCTCTAGAGCCTGGGAGCTGCATTAAGAGAAGCCACCTTCTCCTCCTGCTCCCAATTCCTCCCACTTTTCCAATGAGTTAGCTCTTCGCATGAGGTGGCCAAAGTGTTGGAGTTTCAGCCTCAGCATCAGTCCTTCCAATGAACACCCAGGACTGATCTCCTTTAGGATGGACTGGTTGGATCTCCTTGCAGTCCAAGGGACTCTCAAGAGTCTTCTCCAACACCACAGTTCAAAAGCATCAATTCTTTGGCGCTCAGCTTTCTTCATAGTCGAACTCTCACATCCATACATGATAACTGGAAAAACCATAGCCTTGCCTAGACAGACCTTTGTTGGCAAAGTAATGTTTCTGCTTTTTAATATGCTATCTAGGTTGGTCATCGGAGAAGGTAATGGCACCCCACTCCAGTACTCTTGCCTGAAAAATCCCATGGATGGAGGAGCCTGGTAGGCTGCAGTCCATGGAGTCGCTAAAGTTGGACACGACTGAGCGACTTCACTTTCACTTTTCACTTTCATGTATTGGAGAGGGAAATGGCAGCCCACTCCAATGTTCTTGCCTGGAGAATCCCAGGGACAGCAGAGCCTGGTGGGCTGCCGTCTATGGGGTCGCACAGAGTTGGACACGACTGAAGCGACTTAGCAGCAGGTTGGTCATAACTTTCCTTCCAAGGAGTAAGTGTCTTTTAATTTCATGGCTGCAATCACCATCTGCAGTGATTTTGGAGCCCAGAAAAATAAAGTCTGACACTGTTTCCACATCTATTTCCCATGAAGTGATGGGACCAGATGCCATGATCTTCATTTTCTGAATGTTGAGCTTTAAGCCAACTTTTTCACTCTCCTCTTTCACTTTCATCAAGAGGATTTTTAGTGCCTCTTCACTTTCTGCCATAAGGGTGGTGTCGGCTGCATATATGAGGTTATTGATATTTCTCCTGGCAATCTTGATTCCACCTTGCGCTTCTTCCAGCCCCGCGTTTCTCATGATGCACTCTGCACATAAGTTAAATAAGCAGGGTGACAATATACAGCCTTGACGTACTCCTTTTCCTATTTTGATCCAGTGGATGTTGGCAATTTGATCTCTGGTTCCTCTGCCTTTTCTAAAACCAGCTTGAACATCTGGAAGTTCACGGTTCATGTATTGTTGAAGCCTGGCTTGGAGAATTTTGAGCATTACTTTACTAGCGTGTGAGATGACTGCAATTGTGAGGTAGTTTGAGCATTCTTTGGCATTGCCTTTCTTTGGGATTGGAATGAAAACTGACCTTTTCCAGTCCTGTGGCCACTGCTGAGTTTTCCAAATTTGCTGGCATATTGAGTGCAGCCTTTTCACAGGATTTGAAATAGCTCAACTGGAATGCCATCACCTCCACTAGCTTTGTTCATAGTGAGGCTTTCTAAGGCCCACTTGACTTCACATTCCAGGATGTCTGGCCCTAGGTGAGTGATCATACCATCATGATTATCTGGGTCATGAAGATCTTTTTTGTACAGTTCTTCTGTGTATTCTTGCCACCTCTTTTTAATATCTTCTGTTGGTAAGTGCCCAATATGCTACTGGAGATCAGTGGAGAAATAACTCCAGAAAGAATAAAGGGATGGAGCCAAAGCAAAAACAATACCCACTTGTGGATGTGACTGGTGATAGAAGCAAGGTCTGATGCTGTAAAGAGCAATATTGCATAGGAACTTGGAATGTCAGTTCCATGAATCAAGGCAAATTGGAAGTGGTCAAACAGGAGATGGCAAGAGTGAATGTCGACATTCTAGGAATCAGCGAACTGAAATGGACTGGAATGGGTGAATTTAACTCAGATGACCATTATATCTACTACTGTGGGCAAGAATCCCTTAGAAGAAATGGAGTAGCCATCATGGTCAACAAAAGAGTCTGTATTGCAGTATTTGGATGCAATCTAAAAAACAACAGAATGATCTCTGTTCGTTTCCAAAGCAAACCATTCAGTATTACGGTAATCCAAGCCTATGCCCCAACCAGTAACGCTGAAGAAGCTGAATTTGAACGGTTCTATGAAGACCTACAAGACCTTTTAGAACTAACACCCAAAAAAGATGTCCTTTTCATTACAGGGGACTGGAATGCAAAAGTAGGAAGTCAAGAAACACCTAAAGTAACAGGCAATTTGGCCTTGGAGTACAGAATGAAGCAGGGCAAAGGCTAGTAGAGTTTTGCCAAGAGAACGCACTGGTCATAACAAACACCCTCTTCCAACAACACAAGAGAAGACTCTACACATGGACATCACCAGATGGTCAACACCAAAATCAGATGGATTATATTCTTTGCAGCCAAAGATGGAGAAGCTCTATACAGTCAGCAAAAACAAGACCGGGAGCTGACTGTGGCTCAGATCATGAACTCCTTATTGCCAAATTCAGACTTAAATTGAAGAAAGTAGGGAAAACCACTAGACCATTCAGGTATGACCTAAATCAAATCCCTTATGATTATACAGTGGAAGTGAGAAATAGATTTAAGGGACTAGATCTGATAGAGTGCCTGATGAACTATGGATGGAGGTTCGTGACATTGTACAGGAGACAGGGAGCAAGACCATCCCCATGGAAAAAAAATGCAAAAAAGCAAATGGCTGTCTGGGGAGGCCTTACAAATAGCTGTGAAAGGAAGAGAAGTGAAAAGCAAAAGAGAAAAGGAAAGATATAAGCATCTGAGTGCAGAGTTCCAAAGAATAGCAAGGAGAGATAAGAAAGCCTTCCTCAGCGATCAATGCAAAGTAGTAGAGGAAAACAACAGAATGGGAAAGACTAGAGATCTCTCCAAGAAAATTAGAGATACCAAGGGAACATTTCATGCCAAGATGGGCAGTATAGACTATAATAAACATTTACTGAGTACTTGCTATGTACCACTGTTTTTCTCTCTCTCTCTTCATATATGTGTATATATAAATATATTTTGTTGGTGTTGTTCAGTCGCTAAGTCATATCCGACTCTTTGTGACCTCATGGACTGCAGCATGCCAGGTTCCTCTGTCCTCTACTATCTCCCAGAGTTTGCTCAAATTCACGTCGATTGAGTCAGTGATGCTATTTAACCACTTCATCCTCTGCCTCCCCCTTCTCCTTTTGCCTTCAATCTTATCTATATATTATATATAATATATATATATATAAAATTGTTAATATATTATTATATTATATACAATATTAATGCTTGCCACAGCCGTATGCCATAGGTAGTCTATTATTTTGTATCCGCTTTATAGATCTTAAACCTGAAGCAAGACATCTGGCAAGTTGCCTGACATCCTATAGACATAAGTAGATGATTTAAGGACATAAATCAAGCATCCTGACTCTAGAACCAGCGTTCTTTAATCATTGTGCTATGCAAATTCAAAGATGTGTGGAGTAATAGTGTTATCTTTTTATTTTATAGATGAAGAAACTGAGACACTAAGAGGTTAGGTAGTTTATCCCCCAGTGTCATTGAGCCAGAGCTGGGATTTGAACCCAGGTATCATGGATCAAAGCATATAACCACTACACCCTACCCAGTCTCCCTAGTACTTGAGTGAAGAGGGTCCTACGACTATGTCAGGAGCAATCTTCACCAGATTGCTTCTCTGGATGCTAGAATAGAGAGATGCTAACAGCAAGGAGAAAGTCACTTGTCTTCAACCTGACTTCACTCCCTCAACAGCCAGGTAATATCAACTGGGTCCTATGAAAGATTTCTCCCACTAGGCCCTCTGTCTCAGGTATTACCACAGGTTTTAACTTACATCTTCCCTCCTGAACCTGCCTGTCAGCCTCCCACTGCCAACCTGTTGCCAGATCATTGCTGTGTCTCACATCTTGTTGCCAGAACCCTTTGACGGGAGCTTGACTCACTGCGGATCTGGCTCTCAGGTGGCATTTCCACTTGGCTCTCCATCTCATGACCACAGGCCTGCCTACCAGCTTGGGAATCAAGTTCCAGCTGCTCTCCCTGTCCCACCACCACAGCCTCTGCACCACATCAGTCCCAAACTTGGCTTCCAGATCTCCAGCCAGGGTCATGGGCCCCCATCTATTTGACAGGTCACTATGGACACAGCGGAGAGACAAACCAAAAGGGCAGGAAAAGGGTGTAATTTAAAAGGGGTGTCTTACCTATAGACTGGGAGAAAATAGTTGCAAAAGATGCTACTGACAAGGGACTAATCTCCAAAATATACAAATAGCTCATATAACTCAGTATTGAAAAACAAGCATCCCAATTAAAAAAAAAGAATCAGCAGACTTAAATAGACATTTCTCCAAAGAAGACATACAAATGGTCAACAGGTCCATGTAAAGATGCTCAGCATCGCTAATTGTTAAAGAAATGCAAATCAAAGCTACAATGAGGTATCACCTCACAATGGTCAGAGTGGCTATGATCAAAAAGTCTACAAATAGTAAAAACTGGAAAGGGTGTGGAGAAAAGGAAACCCTCCTACACTGTTGGTGAAATGTAAATTGGTACAGTAACTATGGAAAACAGTTTGGACTTAAACCTTTAAAAACTGAAAAATAGGACTTCTCTGGTGTTTCTGTGGTTAAGAATCCTCCTGCCAGATGGGAGGGAGGTTCAAAAGGGAGGGGATGTATGTATACCTATGGTTGATTCATGTTGAGGTTTGACAGAAAACAACAAAATTCTGTAAAGCAATTATCCTTCAATTATTAAAAAAAAAAAAAAAAAGAATCCCCCTGCCAATGCAGGGGGCATGGATTAGATCCCTGGTCCAGGGAGATTCCATATGCCTCAAAGCAACTAAGCCCAGAAGCCACAACTATCGAAGACCATGTGCCCTAGAGCCCAAGCTCTGTAACAAGAAGAGCTACCATAATGAGCACACATGTGCACACAGAAGCTAATCTATCTTGACTGCTACATCCTCAGCCTTGGATGCTGAATGCTGTATAGAAAGTGTTATTGATTATACTTACATAATGTGATTCAGAATCCCTGGCATCTTCTGTGGATGGATATATTCTAAAATGAGATACATAGCAACAAATAAGACATTCTGCATGTAGTCTGATGACACTCTCTTGTTCTGTACAGTGTATTTCTTCCATAGCAGGATAACATTTTACTATGATCCCTTTCCTTCTTCATGCAACAGCTGAGGAATGTTATGCCCATCACCTTAAGAAAGGTAATGTAGGATTTCCATGGTTGTCCAATGGTTAAGAATCCACCGCCAATACAGGGGACATGGGTTCGATCTCTGGTATGGGAGGATCCCACGTGCAGCGGGGTAGTTATGCCTGTGCGCCGCAACTACTGAGTTCACGCTCTAGAGCCTGTGCTTCGCAGCGACTGAGCCTGCCCGCCCTAGAGCTGTGCTCTGCAACAAGAGAAGCCGCTGCAATGAGAAGCCTGAACACTGCAACAAGAGGAGCCCCTGCCCACCACAACTAGAGAAAGCCTGCGCACAGCAGTGAAGACCCGGTGCAGCCAAAAGTGAATACAATTTAAGACAAAAAAGAAAGAAAGGTGAAGTAGCAGAAAGAGAGAAATCAAGAGTCTTTTCTTGGCTTTGAGTTTGGGGCAGGGATCTCAGAAGGAGTAGAAAAAAATGCAGTTGATTTGGGAGTCTGCAAATGGTTGAAAGCTTTCTACTACATTCTATATTCTAAACTAGGAAAAATCCCCTGGGTTAGGAAGATGAGAGTCAGAGGAGAATTTAAGTGAAAACGATTTCCTAGAAAGAAGGGAAACTGCCTATCTGTTTACTTCCCAGGACTGAGCCCAGCAGGGAGGATGTAAGGAAAAAGAGAGATGGAGAAGATCCAAATGCAGGGAAGTGTGTCGCCCCTTCCCCAAGTAGGACCTGCGTTCATGCATGCGTGCTCAGTCACTCAGTTCTGTCTAACCCTTTGCGACCCCATGGACTGTAGCCCACCAGGCTCCTCTGTCCATGGGATTCTCCAGGCAAGAATACTGGAGAGGGTTGCCATTTCCTCCTCCAGGGGATCTTCCTGACCCAGGGATCGAAACTGCATGTCCTGAATCTGCAGGAAGATTCTTTGCAACTGAGCCACCTGAGAAGCCCCAGGTAGGACCTAGAAAGGTGACAAAACTTCACAATGAAGTGCATCACAGAATGAATCTGTTCCACAAGCATGTTCTGTTTGGTTAGTGCCAGGTTTGTATTTTATTATTTTATTCATTCATTTATTTATTTTTATAAGTTTATTCATTTTAATTGGAGGCTAATTACTTTACAATATTGTAGCGGTTTTGCCATACATTGACATGAATCCGCCACGGGTGTACATATGTTCCCCATCCTGAATCCCCCTCCCACCTCCCTCTGCATCCCATCCCTCTGGGTCATCCCAGTGCCCCAGCCTTGAGCTATTTGGCAGCCCTGGGTCTTAATTGTGGCATACCCCAGATCTTTAGCTGCAGTATGTAGGATCCAGTTCTTGTTCAGGGATGGGACCCAGGCTCCCTGCATTGGAAGCATGGATTCAGCCCCTGGACCACCAAGGAAGTCCCAAGGACAAGGGTTTTAAACAATTTGATTCTGAATGACTCTGAGTAGAGCATGCCCTTTCTGGGTTCTCCAGTCCTCACTCTCTATGATCTTATACTTGGTCTACTGTACTGACTTTCCCCTAAAGGCACTGAGTTTAAAATCCCTGACTAGCCAGACAGACAAGAAAATATTAATGCTCCACACAGTTCCCAATATGCCTCAACAAAGTAGTTCCATTTACACACGAGGGCCGTGCAAGAGAAGGAGAGAATGGGCAGCTCAGTTGTGATTGAAAACCAGAGGTAAACAACAGTGTCTCAGTGAATGCTGATGTGGAGGGATGACAACCAGACCAGGATGCTTCCTCAAAGTCATGGCACTTCCAAAGTCCCACTCTCCAAAAAAAATGAAGGCAACCCTAGCGACAGATGTTTTGTGGTTGGGCATTATGTTTGACTCCCTCGTAGCTGTGCCCTCTCTAATTGAGGACTAGCAGTGAAGCTAGGGAAACTGACCCTGACTCAAGTGACATACCTGATTGGTCCAAAGACATTTCAATTGCCCCCACCATCAATTAATTCAAGAATGGGGACTTCCCTGGTGGTCCAGTGGTTAAGAACCCACCTTGCAATGCAGTGGACGCAGATTCTGTCCCGGGTTGGGTAACTAAGATCCCACACGCCAGGGAGAAACTAAGCCTTCACACTGCAGCTACTGAGCCCAGGCACTTCTGGAGCTCCTTCGCCACGACTAGGGAGCCCATGTGAGAACCAAAGACCCCACGTGCCACAACTAAGACCCGGTATGGACAAATAAAGAAATAGAATAATAAGCAGCTGATTCTGAGCAACCATGAGTGAGTGTTTTATGGAAGTTTCTGGTTCAGAGTCAGCAATGGGAGCCAGTCTATCTTTCTTAAAAACAAGATTTCTTTGTAACCCAACTATTGTTGAGAGCCACCCACAGTCATGTGATGGACCAGCATTAGTTTGAAGCCAACAGCATGAATGGCAGAGCAGAAGGATGAAAAGAACTTGGTCCTTGATGATATAATTTAGCCTCTAGAGCAACCCTAAATTCTTCCCTACTTTTGGATGTGCTCTAATGTATTAGTCAATAAACTCTTTATTGTTTAGGTCAACTTGAATTATATTTTCTATTGTCTGAAGTTAAAGCATCCTGACAGACTCATAATCAATATCAATTTTAGTCATAGAAAAATTTTAGAAGTTACAATTTTCACATCATAGTTGAATTATGATTCATTTTGCTAAAATTTCATATTATCTAAAACTGACGTTGCTTTTTTCACAAACCCAGTATTTACATAAAGCCTTGAAGATATATTTTTTTCAATTGTTCATGGATGATTACTGGAAACAAGATGATTTCCACTCTCTACTTCTGCCTCATTCATTCATGTAACAAGCATTTATTGAATGCCAACTGCATACCAGTCACTCAGTATAATGATGGTTAAAAGAGACCCCTTTTCACTGATTATAGTTTATCATATACAAGGAATTCAGATTCAGAAATGGTTTAAATACCTCTGCCAGAAAACTTATAAATGAAAGAAAGAGATATGAGTTAAATTCTTAGATGAAGGAAAATTCACCAAGGAAGATATCTTAAAATACTAGCCAAAATAGAGTCCAAGCTGAATTGGTCGTAGAGTCAACAATCTCAGGGCAGGACTTTGCCAGTGGTCTAATGGTTAAGACTCCTTGCTTCCACTGCAGGGGGGCAGGTTCCATCCCTGGTTGAAGAAGTTCCCCATGCCATGGGGTGTGACCTTCCCTCAAAAAAAGTCTCAGAGGTGTTTTAAATGGCAGCATCCTAAAAATGCTTTGTCTTAAAATAGACCATATCTCAGGTTATACTCAAGGTTTTTCTCCAGTTGGATCCAGAAAACATCTTTTTCCTTTCTTCCTCACCATAGATATGTATAAATCAGCCACGATTCACTTTATTTATTCAACAAACATAACTGGGTTCCTACTTTATTCCATCTTCCAGGCTAGGTGATGGGGCTACAGAGTTGAATATGGTCGCTACCTTTAATACAATTTACCACTAATGAAGAAGCCAGACATATAACAGCAACAACAACAAAATAAAACAAAGCCAAAACAAAAAATTGGAAAGAAAGAGATCCAGTATCAAAGGGACCTTAATTAGACACAAAGATCCACAATTTGCAACCTGGGTGATGTGGATCCATTTGTCTAACCTTGATTCCTTTATTTTCTCTTCAAGAAAATTAGAGCTACCAAGGGAACTTTTCATGCAAAGATGGGCACAATTAAGGACAGAAATTGTATGGACTTAACAGAAGCTGGGATTTCTTTGGAGGGAATGATGCTGAAGCTGAAACTCCAGGACTTTGGCCACCTCATGTAAAGAGTTGACTCATTGGAAAAGACTCTGATGCTGGGAGGGATTGGGGGCAGGAGGAGAAGGGGACGACAGAGGATGAGATGGCTGGATGGCATCACTGACTCGATGGACGTGAGTCTGAGTGAACTCTGGGAGTTGGTGATGGACAGGGAGGCCTGGCGTGCTGCGATTCATGGGGTCGCAAAGAGTCAGACATGACTGAGTGACTGAACTGAACTGAACAAAAGTAGAAGAGATTAAGAAGAGATGGCAAGAATAGAAGAACTATAACACAGAAGAACTATACAAAAAGAGATCTTCATGACTCAGATAACCACGATGGTGTGATCACCCATCTAGAGCCAGACATCCTGGACTACAAAGTCAAGTGGGCCTTAGGAAGCACCACTACGAACAAAGCTAGTGGTGGTGATGAAATTTCAGCTGAACTATTTCAAATCCTAAAAGATGCTATGAAAGTGCTGCACTCAATATGCCAGCAAATTTGGAAAACTCAGCAGTGGCCACAGGACTGGAAAATGTCAGTTTTCATTCCAATACCAAAGAAAGGCAATGGCAAAGAATGTTCAAACTACCACACAATTGCACTCATCTCACACACTAGCAAAGTAACGCTCAAAATTCTCCAAGCTAGGCTTCAACAGTATGTGAACCATGAATTTCCAGATGTTCTAGCTGAATTTAGAAAAGGCAGAGGAACCAGAGATCAAATTGCCAACATCCATTGGATCATTGAAAAAGCAAGAGAACTCCAGAAAAAGATCTACTTCTGCTTCATTAACTAGGCTAAAGCCTTTGACTGTGTGGATCAGAGCAAACTATGAAAAATTCTTAAAGAGTTGGGAATACCAGACCACCTTACCTGCCTCTTGAGAAATCTATATGCAGGTCAAGAAGCAACAGTTAGAATCAGACTTGGAAAAACAGACTGGTTCCAAATTGGGAAAGGAGTACGTCAAGGCTGTATATTGTTACCCTGCTTATTTAACTTATATGCAGAGTACATCATGAGAAATGCTGGGCTGGATGAAGCACAAGCTGTAATTAAGATTGCCGGGAGAAGTAACAATAACCTCAGATAGGCAGATGACACCACCCTTATGGCAGGAAGTGAAGAGGAACTGAAGAGCCTCTTGATGAAAGTGAAAGAGGAGAGTGAAAAAGTTGGCTTAAAACTCAACATTCAAAAAACGAAGATCATGGCATCCAGTCCCATCACTTCATGACAAATAGGTGGGGAAACAAAGGAAACAGTGACACTTTATTTTCTTGGCCTCCAAAATCACTGCAGATGGTGATTGCAGCCATGAAATTAAAAGATGCTTGCTCCTTGGTAGAAAAGCTATGACAAACCAAGACAACATGTTTAAAAGCAGAGACATTACGTTGCCAACAAAGGTCTGTACAGTCAAGCTACGGTTTTTCTAGTAGTCATGTATGGATGTGAGAGTTGGACAATAAAGAAAGCTGAGCACCAAAGAATTGATGCTTTTGAACTGTGGTGTTGGAGAAGACTCTTGAGAGTCCCTTGGACTGCAAGGAGATCCAACCAGTCCATTCTGAAGGATATCAGTCCTAGGTGTTCATTGGAAGGACTGATGCTGAAGCTGAAGCTCCAATACTTTGGCCACCTGATGCAAAGAACTGACTCATTGGAAAAGACCCTGATCTTGGGAAAGATTGAAGGCGGAGGAGAAGAGGACGACAGAGGATGAGAGGGTTGGATGGCATCATTGACTCAATGGACATGAGTTTGAGCAGGCTGGGAGTTGGTGATGGACAGGAAAGCCTGGCATGCTGCAGTCCACGGTGTCACAAAGAGTTGGACTTGACTCAGTGACTGGACTGAACTGAACTGAACTGAATTCCTTTAAATCAAAAGGGAAATAATAATAATACCTATATCATAAGATATTTTTGGTGATCAAATGCTTTCTGAAAAAAATTATGTATCACCTTAAGTACATAGCAAGCAGTCAGTAAATATTAGCTACTACTACTATTCATTAAACAGTATGATTCAAGCGCTGTTCTAAATGTTTGTGATACATCATTGAATAAAACTGAAAAAAAATCTCTGTCCTTGTATAGCTTACATTACTATTTTCATACAATTTAATACATACAATAAACTGCATATAATGAAAGCTCACTGTTACATTCTTAGAATCTAACTTATTAACTTGGGATTCTCCCAGATCTCCTGAGTAAAGGAATTGGGTATAAGTCTTTTTTTTGAAAGGTGGCCCTATAAAGCATGGTGAGTGAGGGAAGTGAAAAAGGGAAAGAGAAAGAAGTCAACAGAGTATATATGAATTAGTGAGTCACCTTGAGGGGCAACTGGAGCTCATTCTCGTAGAGACTTTTTGAATGACTATGTAGACACACCTCAGAATTGTTCCGGGGTATTAGTTCACCAACTTGTTTTCATAGGTAGAAGGTCACTCCTGAGGTGTCTCTCCAGCAGAAAAACACAGCCACCTGCATGCATAGGAATCGTCTGCAGGTCATCTCATGGGAGGGTTAGGGGGCTATGAGTGAGGAACATCAACTCTGCTATACTAATAAAATTAATATTTTATTATAAAAGCCTCTCTTACTAAGATAAATTATACTTTTAACAATTAGCTCATATAAATATTATTGCTAGACTGAGATAGCGCTCACCATTAATTCCACTCTATTTTCCATTTTATAGATATAAGTGTTAAGAAAGCTTTCCACACGTATCAGTGGATGGAAATAAAAGTTTTGTTGCAGCAATATCATTTAATTCTTTGAACTCCTTCCAAGGTATATTTCAAGAACCACAGAATGATCTATCACTGAAATGCATTTTTTAGTTGTCTATTAGCTGAAACTCAATTAGTTTCTCAATTCTGTTGCAAGGAAAAAATTAGAAAATACCTGACTTGCAAAAGTGTTTGCTATCCAGTTAGGTGAGCCATTCACTTTCTAGATTTCTGGGAAGTTTGTCAAAAAGGCTTTCTCAAGAATTATCAAGCAATTATTAAATCAGATCTGTTACTTCTCCACCTAGAGGCATTCTGATTAACCTGGTATGTTCAGAAAGCTTTAGAAAATGAAAGTACTATTAATTTCAAAATATCTTAGGTAATAAAGTTTTTGAATTTTATTAGGAATAAAATTTACAAGGAATTTTTCTCTCTTAAATAAAGTAATTGCTGTATTTTTAGCTCATTTGATTTATGGAAATATCTGCCTAACAGCTAACTGGCAAAGTCAGCCCTCACAGTCAAACCAACCAGCCAAATAAGACTTTTTTTTCCAGTCAGAAAAGATCTGACTATATTTTTCTATCCAAATAAACATATTGAAACGCATCCTCATGACAACCATCTCTCTTCTGAACTCAAAATGAGAGAGACGCGATCTTGCTGAGAATTTGTTCTTAGATGAAATAATCCACCTGGAGGGGTGAGATGTGGGCGTGCGAGGGAGGCTCAAAAGGGAGGGGATATATGCATACATATAGCTAATTCACATTGTTGTAACAGAAACTAACACAATATTGTAAAGCAATTATACTCCAGTTAAAAAGTAAATATAAAAAATATCCTATGACAAGCCATAATGGAAAAGAATATGAAAAAAGAATGCATATATATATGTATAACTGAATTACTTTGCTGTACAGTAGTAATTAATACATTGCAAATCAACTAAACTTCAATTAAAAATGACCTGTTTTTAAAAAGAAAAAAATCCCGTTTAATGTTGATATTTTTTTTTATCAATGTGCCTCTACCCTCCTCCCCCATTTATTTGCTGTCACAAGACTCTGTCAGAAGTGATAAATTCTTTAACAATAGTCAGGGGATAGGAAGGCTGAGGTTATTAAATAATAATTGCCATCATGTTCGGAGAAGGCAGTGGCAACCCACTCCAGTACTCTTGCCTGGAAAATCCCATGGATGGAGGGGCCTGGTAGGCTGCAGTCCATGGGGTCGCTGAGGGTCGGACACGACTGAGCGACTTCACTTTCACTTTTCACTTTCATGCATTGGAGAAGGAAATGGCAACCCACTCCAGTGTTCTTGCCTGGAGAATCCCAGGGACGGGGGATCCTGGTGGGCTGCCGTCTATGGGGTCACACAGAGTTGGACATGACTGAAGTGACTTAGCAGCAGCAGCAACCTGTCCTTAAGCCACAGCTCCCTGGTGGCTGAGATAGTAAAGAATCTGCCTGTAATGTAGGAGGCCCAGGTTCAATCCCTGGGTCAGGAAGTACTCCTTGGAAAAGGGAATTGCTGCCCACTCCAGTATTCTTGCCTGGACAAGAAATCCCATGGACAGAGGAGCCAAAGAGTTGGACACGACTGTGCAATTAACACTTTCACTTTCAGGCTACCCTAGTAATTTAATCTCTTTGGAGCCCTGGAGGTTTTTATCCAGTGCAAGGTAACATAATAAGCTGGGGACAACAATATCTTTTTATTTTATAGATGGGATAACTGTGATTATGAAAGGGGAGTGGGGAACAGAAAACTGACATAACACTTGTCATTTCCTCAGAGAAATCCTTTCTGGTGGATTATAGACGGAAATCAAGATCTGGAAACTGATTCCCTTAACATTCCCTGTGCCCATCAGATCCCTTGGAAAGTCTTTGTATCTGTCTTTGAAAATCACTAGATTTATACCATGTACATTATTTGTCCCTCATAACAGCTCTGTGAGTTTGGTACATACAAGAGCTATTAATATGACTCTCATGTAGCAGATGAGGTACAGAGACATCACATCAATTACCTAAAGTCACTTGAAACCAGTCAAATCAACATTCCTGAGTTCATTTAGCAGAGCTCCCTGCTTCTGCTCCAGCCAAGTGGACCAACACACCATCCCAGCACCACTGCCTTCCTACCTGGGAGGCTTCTCTGCCTCCTCATAAAATGCTGGACTGAGTGACACTCACTCAATTAGCATGCTTTTTTACTCTGGTTCAGGCTAATTTTTCCAATATTTTATTAAGAAAAAAATTGAAAGCATCTAAATTGAAAAATCATATACACCCAGCTACATATCTAGATTCCATGAATGTTTTACCATATCAGCCAGGCTGTTTTTTTTTGTTTTTTTTTTCATTTATTTATTTTTGGCTGTGATGGGTCTTTTCTCTAGCTGCAGTGAGCAGGGACTACTCTAGTTGTGGTGCACAGACTTTTCACTGTGGTGGCTTATACAGCTATAGAGCACGGACGCCAGGGCACTCAGGCTTCAGTAGTTGTGGTTCACGTAGTTTCACTTCCCAGGCTCCAGAGCACAGGCTCAATAGTCAGCCAGGCTTATTTTTTAAACAAATCTTTGAAAGCTTACATTTCCCCCTTCTATAAGACAGAAAAATACCACTGTACCTTCACCCAGGGTGTTTTCAAGGAGTAAGACTTCTGACTCACAGAAAACTACAAACACAAATTTTCTCATCTCCACTGGTTCAGGTCATTCATTCAGTTTGTTACTAAACTGGGAAGTACATTAGAATCACCTGGGGAATTCTTAAAACATATGTGTCGTGGTTCTCCCCTGATCAACTGAGTCAGAATCTCTTGAAGTAGGTACAGTGTTTTAGCATTCAGTTAACTAATAGGTAATTAATGCGCACTAGCCATGTAATACCACTCCAAGGTGGTGGAGTAGAAGGACATGCGCTCATCTTCTGCGAGAACTCCAAAATTACAACTCGTTGCGGAACAACCATTGACAGGAGAATGTTGGATCCCACCAAAAAAAGAGATACCCCACATCCAACAGCAAAGGAGAAGCCCCAGCAAGACAGTCGGAGGGGCAAAATCACATATAAAATCAAACCCCAAACATCAGAGATGCTCAGAAGGCTCAAACAAAATCTTGTGTTCACTAGGAGACCCCACAGAGATGGAGCCAGACATGCCTTTGACTGTTTGAGTGTCTCCTGTGAAGGCATGGGTCAGCAATGGCCTGCCACAGGGGCAGGGGCTCTGGGTGCAGCAGACCTGGGTGTGGCATAAGCCCTCTTGGAGGAGGTCATCTTTAACCCCACCATAGAGCTGCCAGAACTTACACAGGACCGGGAAAACAGACTCTTAGCGGGCACAAACAAAACTTTGTGTGCACTGGGACCCAGCAAAAAGGAGCAGTGACCCCACAAGAGTCACAAGTCACCCCACAAGTCTGACCCAGACTTGCCTGTGAGTGTCCAGGAGTTTCTGGCAGAGGCAAGGGTCAGCAGTGGCCTGCTGCAGGGTCATGGTCACTGAGCAGCACTGAGTGCATGGGACCTTTTGAAGGAGGTCACCATTTTCTTCATTACCACCATAGTTTGCTCTCAGGTCGAACAACAGGGAGGGAACACAGCCCTGCCCATCAACAGAAAATTGGATTAAAGATTTACTGAGCATAGCCCCATCCAACAGAACAAGACCCAGTTTCCCATATAGTCAGTCTCTGACATCAGGAAGCTTCCATAAGCCTCTTATCCTTATCCCTCAGAGAGCAGACAGAATGAAAACCACAATCACAGAAAACTAATCAAACTGATCACATGGACCACAGCCTTGCCTAACTCAACGAAACTATGAGTTATGCCATGTAGGGCTATCGAAGATAGACAGGTCGTGGTGGAGAGTTCTGACAAAATGTGGTCCACTGGAGAAAAGAATGGCAAACCACCTCAGTATTCGTGCCTTGAGAACCCCATGAACAGTATGGAAAGGCAAAAAGATAGGACACTGAAAGATGAACTCCCTAGGTCAGTAGGTACCCAATGTGCTACTAGGCAAGAATGGAGAAATAACTCCAGAAAGAATGAAGAGACAGAACCAAAGCAAAAACAACAACCAGTTGTGGATGTGACTGATGGTGGAAGTAAAGTCCAATACTGTAAAGAACAATATTGCATAGGAACCTGGAATGTTAGGTCCATGAATCAAGGCAAATTGGAAGTGGTCAAACAGGAGATGGAAAGAGTAAACATCAACATTTTAGGAATCAGTGAATTAAAATTGACTGGAATGGGCAAATTTAACTCAGATGACCATTATATCTACTACTATGGGCAAGAATCCCTTAGAAGAAATGGAGTAGCCCTCATAGTCAACAAAAATATGAAACGCAGTACTTGGTTGCAATCTCAAAAATGACAGAATGATCTCTCTTCTTTTGCAAGGCAAACCATTCAGTATCACAGTAATCCAAGTCCATGCCCCAACCAGGTAATGCTGAAGAAGCTGACGTTGAATAGTTCTATGAAGACCTACAAGACCTTCTAGAACTAACACCCAAAAAAGTGTCCTTTTCATTATAGGGGACTGGAATGAAAAGTAGGAAGTAAAGAGATACCTGGAGTAACAGGCAAATTTGGCCTTGGAGTACAAAATGAAGTAGGGCAAAGCCTAACAGAGTTTTGCCAAGAGAATGCACTAGTCATAGCAAACACCCTCTTCCAACAACACAAGGGAAGACTCTACACATGGACATCACCAGATGGTCAATACCAAAATCAGATTGATTATATTCTTTGCAGCCAAAGATGGAGAAGCTCTACACAGTCAGCAAAAACAAGACTGGGAGCTGACTGTGACTCAGATCATAAACTCCTTACTGGCAAATTCAGACTTCAGTTGAAGAAAATGGAAAACCACTTGACCATTCAGGTATGACCTAAATCAAGTCCCTTATGACTATACAGTGGAGGTAACAAATAGGTTCAAGAGATTAGATCTAATAAACAGAGGGCCTGAAGAACTATGGACAGAGGTTCATGACACTGTACAGGAGTGATTAAGACCATTCTCAAGAAAAAGAAATGCAAAAAGGCAAAATGATTGTCTGAGGAGGCCTTACAAATAGCTGAGAAAGGAAGAGAAGCTAAAGGCAAAGGAGAAAAGGAAACATATATCCATTTGAATGCAGAGTTCCAAAGAATAGCAAGGAAAGATATGAAAGCCTTCCTCAGAGATAAATGCAAAGAAATAGAGGAAAATAATAGAATGGGAAAGAATAGAAATTTCTTCAAGAAAATTAGAGATACCAAGGGGACTTTTCATGCAAAGATGGGCACAATAAAGGACAGAAATGGTATGGACCTAACAGAAGTAGAAGATATTAAGAATAGGTGGCAAGAATACACAGAAAAACTATACAAAAGAGATCTTCATGACCCAGATAACCACAATGGTGTGATCACCCACCCAAGCGAGACATCCTGGAATGTGAAGTCAAGTGGGCCTTAGGAAACATCACTATGAACAAAGCTAATGGAGATGATAGATAGAATTCCAGTTGAACTATTTCAAATCCTAAAAGATGATGCTGTGAAAGTGCTACACTCAATATGGCAGCCTATGTGGAAAACTCAGCAGTGGCCACAGGACTAGAAAGGTCAGTTTTCATTCCAATCCCAAAGAAAGGCAATGCCAAAGAATGTTCAAACTACCACACAATTGCAATCATCTTACATGCTAGCAAAGTAATGCTCAAAATTCTCCAAGCCAGGCTTCAACAATACATGAACTGTGAACTTCCAGATATTCAAGGTGAATTTAGAAAAGGCAGAGGAACTAGAGATCAAATTGCCAACATCCATTGGATCATCTAAAAAGCAAAGAGTTCCAGAAAAACGTCTATTTCTCCTTTATTGACTATGCCAAAGCCTTTGACTGCATAGATCACAACAAACTGTGGAAAATTCTTAAAGAGATAGGAATATCAGGCCACCTGACCTGCCTCTTGAGACACCTGTATGCAGGTCAAGAAGCAACAGTTAGAACTGGACATGGAACAATAGACTGGTTCCAAATAGAGAAAGGAGTCCGTCAAGGCTGTATATTGCTATCCTGCTTTTTTAACTTATATACAGAGTACATCATGAGAAATGCCAGGCTGTATGAAACACAAGCTGTAATCAAGATTGCTGGGAGAAATATCAATAACCTCAGATATGTAGATGACACTACACTTATGGCAGAAAGTGAAGAAGAATTAAAGAGCTTCCTGATGAAAGTGAAAGAGAAGAGTGAAAAAGTTGACTTAAAACTCAACATTCAGAAAACTAAAATCATGGCATCCAGTCCCATCACTTCATGGCAAATAGATGGGGAAACAAAGGAAACAGTGAGAGACTTTATTTTTCTGGGCTCCAAAATCACTGCAGACGGTGATTGCAGCCATGAAATTAAAAGACACTTGCTCCTTGGAAGAAAAGCTATGACCAACCTAGACAGCATATTAAAAAGCAGAGACATTATTTGGCCAACAAAGGTCCATCTAGTCAAACTATGGTTTTTCCAGTAGTCATGCATGAATGTGAGAGTTGGACTATAAAGAAAGCTGAGTGCCGAAGAATTGATGCTTTTGAACTGTGGTGTTGGAGAAGACTCTTGAGAGTCCCTTAGACTGCAAGGAGATTCAGTCAGTCCATCCTAAAGAAAATCAATCCTGAATGTTCATTGGAAGGACTGATGCTGAAGCTGAAATTCCAATACTTTGACCATTTGATGCGAAGAACTGACTCCTTGGAAAAAACCCTCATGCTGGGAAAGATTGAAGGCAGGAGGAGAAGGGGATGACAGAGAATGAGATGGTTGGATGGCATCACCAATTTGATGGACATGAGTTTGAGCAAGCTTTTGGAGCTGGTGATGGACAGGGAGGCCTGGTGTGCTGCAGTCCATGGAGTCCCAAAGAGTCGGATACAACTGAGCGACTGAACTGAACTGAATTGAGCCATGTATCAAGCAACATCTGAGACATCAGAGCAGGCCCTGCCATCATGGTGCTGCATCTTCTTCCCTTGCCACCAAGAGAATCTTCCTGCACCATGTGTCTCATCCACTTTAATCTAACTCTCCTTCCTTGTCTTTAGATCTTTATTCAGATCCCAGAATATTCTATAATGCTTCCCCTTCCTCAACCTAATCATGCCTCGAGATCCAGTTTACATGCTGCCTCCTCTGAAGTCTCACCTGGCCCTATCGTTCACTCCTTCTCAGGAGTCCTGCTGTTGGCTTTCCCATCATCATTATCATAGGAGACAGCACTTTGTGCAAGGATTTCTGGTTTCCCCTACAGTACTCCAAGTACTGTGAAGAGGCAGAGACTGTTGTATGTGACTTGATATCCTCATTATGTTGGAAAGTGCCTGGAACATGGCACCATTTTAAAATTTAAAACAGACAAGCAGAAGACCAGTAGTTGAGACCAGTATCACATCTCAGGCAATTACCACCACCATGAATGGCATGTTTCCTAACACTTACTCTGAATTTCTTCCTTAGGACTTGTTTGATGCTCTTTTATCCAAAGGGACGGAAGCTAGACTTTGCAGTGGACAGATCTGATAATGAAGAGCTCTGGAGGTTTACAAGTTGTGTTCTTGGATTTTTCTAAGTCCTCCATTGAAAACTCTTTAAAACTCCTGCCCACACCAATGGAATTTGCAAAGGGGAATGTCCCAGAGGAGACAGGCCATGAAAGAGTTCAATCAGTCAGACAGAAATAGCTGAGCACGTAGGCTTTGAAGTCTGATGGAACAGAGGACGAAGTCTCACCTCCACCCTGCTATCTATTTGACTTAGGTGGTTTACTTAACCTCTCTGACCCTCAGTTTCTTTATCTATAAAATGCAGACCAGTATTCTCACCCCCCTTCTCTCTACATGAGCCTGCAAACTTCGTGTGGAGAATCACATTAACAGCTAACATTTACTGAGGGGTTCACCATGTGCCAGGCACATTGTCAGCTCTTTGTGATTCAAAACAACGACCCTTTGAGGTACTATTATGATCCATGTTTTGCAGGTCATGAAACCAAGACAAATTAAGTTGTCAATGATTACACAGCTGGTAAAGAGTAGATTCAAATCCAGACAATCTGGCTCCAAGAGCGCACTCTTATCCATGTCCAAGGGACTTTGTTTACCTTAGTGTCTGCAGGTCCTAGAATACCTGGAATAGGGACTGACACATGGGAGCTAAAAAAACTGTTAAATGAATCAATCAATACCTTCCTGCAGTGCTGCTGTGAGGAGGAAGGAAGTATTATTTATTATCTACCGCATTTGATGCTCTTTTATGTATCTTACCTCACTTAATCCTCCTATGAGGTATGCTGTTATCAAATCCCTGTTACGGTTGCCTACATAGAGGAGAAAGCTGAACAGAGGTAAAGTCACTTGCCCAAGGACACACACCTGACAGTCTCTCCTCCCAGCAAAGCCTGTGTACTCTTATCTCTGTACCTGTGGTCTTTAAATATTTTTGTGCCCCTTGTACCTTTCCATGTTGACATCTAGAATGGTTTACCACGAGTTGAAATAATTGCAAAGGCTATAATTTTCTCAGTATTATAAATATTGACATTTTAAAAACATTTCATTACCTTTCTTTGGTAGGGATGTAGTTAAAATTTCCTTAAATTAAAAAAAAAATTTCTGGTACTGCTTCCACAATTTGGAAGTCGGGGCCACGTGCCTGATGCAATAAAAAGAAAAGGGAAAAGCTGTGACTGTTAAAAGAGCTCAAGAATGTACATCTAATTGACACTACATTACATTAGTCATTAATATAATGTAGTGTCAATTAGTGTAGTGTATTGCCAACTGACTATGACAACCCTAAACAAGCAGTGTCTCCTATTTAAGCTCAAGTAACTTTTGTGACTATGGAAGGGCATCATTCATCTTTCCTTTTATGGCAGATTTTTGTAGTTCCTCTAGTACCTTGTCTCAGAGTACTCTGCAACTTTCCTGATAACTCCTTGTTCTCTCTCCTGCTAAAATGTAGCCCTTTTATGCCAGACTTTTAGAACCTTTACTACCATATCCACTACTTCTACCCCCAGATCCAGATCCAGATCCAGTGTCATTGAGGCTGCCCCCCTTCATTGGTCTATAATTTCATTGCCATTGTCCATTATAATTTCCCAAATCATAGTTCCCATCACCACAATAGCTAACATTGCCAAAATTTTCTCTTTCTTTGCCACCATTCTATCCTCCACCTTGGTTTCCACGTCCTGGTCCATAGTCCCATCTACTACCGTCTTCCACAGCTGCCACCATCACCTGCAAATCTGTGTAACTACCATTATGCCCTTCATAACTATCCGTGCTCCCACCACTTCTATTAGCTGACTCCAGTGAAGTTACCACTATGGCTTAAGTTCTCTCCAGGACTTATGAAGTTGCCACATCCTCTTTTTCACTCTGCTTGTCTTCCATAGCTTCTGTGGTTTCAATCTTACCATTCTTTTCAAAATAGTTTCTCAAAATTTATTCTTCTTTAATACTACCAACCTATTTTTTTCTTTACTGTTAGCTGGGTACCAGGTTTTCGGGCATCCAACAGGTCCTGTCCCTCTAGTAGCAGATGGAGTCTGGGTGGGGCACCTGGGCAGAGGGTTTACTTCCATTTTGAGACCTAACTGGCCTCTTCTAACCCAAGTTAGAGGAAGAGGGACTGAGAGGAAGGGCTGAGTCACTTTTGAAGATATAACCCATAGAATTTAAAACCAAAAGTGAGTTTGTATCCAGATAATCTGTTTTAAAAAATACATGAACAGGTGTATAATGGCTAGAAATTTTGCTTTATTCCCTTCTGTCCTTGGACTCATTTCTCTTTTTCATTTCTCCCTCAAAATTGTATTCTACTGTGATTTATTTTATACATGAAAGTCATTTGTTGATCACCCTTCCATATGGGTCTTTTAAAATTTTTCATGTCTGATGTTCTATCTTAATAAAATAACCAGTTCAAGAAAAGCCATAAATATCTTGTTAAACAAAAATAAGCCAATTTCACTGATTAAAAAAAAGTGTGTTGAAATTTTGATAAACAATCATTACATATTAAAAGAAAATTGTTTTGGAAATCCATCTTTCAATGAGCTAGTTCAATTTTTGTGTTTTCAGTTAGTTCATAAATCCAGGGTAGAATTGGTTGGTATTGGTAGAATAAAGACTGCATTCCAATTTTATTCCTAATATAGATGGGTGGACTTTTCTGGTGGTTCAGTAGCTAAGACTCCAGGCTTTCAATGCAGGAGGCCTGAGTTCAATCTCTGGTCAGGAAACTAGATTCCACATGTTGCAACAAAGACCCATGTGCTGCAACTAAGACCTGGCACAGCCAAATAAATATTAAAATATAGACAGATAAATAGGTAGATGGGAGTGGGTGTCACTGAGCATGTCGCTCAGTTCTTTGAATTCCTGAGTTGTATATGTTACCAAACTCAGGTTTCGTTCTCCAAAGCCAGTGCTCAAGAGACAAGTGTTAGTTGGAAAGGAAAGGCTGCTTTATTCAGGAGGATGGCAACTTGGGGATAAAGCAAATTTGTGTTCTAAAACCAAATTCAAAGATTCTGCTCAACCATGAAAGTTTTATATATATATACAACTTTATTTAATAACTTATTTACTTTTGAGTAAGTCTTCATTACTTTGCTCAGGATTTTCTCTAGTTGCACCAAGCAGTTCAGTTCAGTTCAGTTCAGTCGCCCAGTCGTGTCCGACTCTTTGCAACCCCATGAACCGCAGCACGCCAGGCCTCCTTGTTCATCACCAACTCCCGGAGTCCACCCAAACCCATGTCCATTGTGTCGGTTATGCCATCCAACCATCTCATCCTCTGTCATCCCCTTCTCCTCCTGCCCTCAATCTTTCCCAGCATCAGGGTCTTTTCAAATGAGTCAGCTCTTCGAATCAGATGGCCAAAGTATTGGAGTTTCAGCTTCAACATCAGTCCTTCCAATGAACACCCAGGACTGATCTCCTTTAAGATGGACTGATTGGATCTCCTTGCAGTCCAAGGGACTCTCAAGAGTCTTCTCCACAGGTGTTACTCTAAGTTGCAAAGCAAGGACTTCTCACAGCAACACAGGCTCTAGAGTAAGTGGGCTTCAGCAGTTGTGGCACATGGGCTCAGTAGTTGCGGTTCCCAGACTCTAGAACACAGGCTCAATAATTTTGGTGCACAGGCTCAGTTGCTCCTCAGCATGTGGGATCTTCCTGTGCCAGGGATGGAACCCATCTAATTCTTAACCACTGAGCTGCCAAGGAAGCCCAACTATGAAAGTTTTTAAAGGGAGAATTATCTAGGGGGCTTCTCTGGTGGCTTAATTGGTAAAGATTCTGCCTGCAATGCAGGAGACCTGGGTTTGATCCCTGGGTCAGGAAGATTCCCTGGAGGAGGTAACGGCAAGCCACTCTGATATTCTTGCCTGGAGAATCCCATGGACAGAGGAGCCTGGTTGGGGACAGTTCATGGGGTCACAGAGTCGACACGACTGAGTGACTAACACTTTCACTTTCACTTTCATCTGTGGGGGAGGGTGTCAGAGTCTTTGTTATCTTCCACTGTGTGCAGACTTTCTTCTTCTAATTGGCTGGCGGTGAGGTAACAGGGCAGTGTTCTAGGAATCTTGTACTCAGCCTGAAGTTATGGTCCTCAACCTGGGTGAGGGCCTTAGTCACTGCAGAAGAGCTCAGGATGTTGTTATACATCTTTGAAGATACAGCAAAGATAGAAGGAGAACCAGAGTTCTGGGCCAACGATACGCTATTATTTCTTGACTACTTCTCCCTTGTTTCTGTAGTCACTCCCTTTCCTGACTAGCAACTGTTTGAACCTGCCCTTTGGAACTCAGGGAAGGTCAAAGAGTCTGAATGAAGCCTCTTTCCTACAAACAAGAAATGGGGGCCATGGAAAATGTTTGTACCCAGGAGAACCCCACAGGGTCCTGCTTGGTTTCATATCAAGAATCACATAGTTACATTTCATCAAAAAATGTTAATGACCTATTGACTATCAACTTGATTAGGTTCTCCTTCAGTTTTGCTGAAAACCAATATTAGAAATCATCTGATTTGAAAAGGAAGTGATACCCAGTAGGTAGAGTCACCTTCACCGATATTTTAAACTGCCCCTTTGCTTGGATATTTTCACATCCCATTGTAAAGCACCAAAGTAAACTGAGATGGGTGAGATGTATATCTTTCTTTTCTTGAACCCGGAAACTGGGTTGGCCTCTTGGTGGGTGTCAAGCCAATGGAAACAACCAAGCCAAATATCCAGAAAAGGAAGGAATTTTTCCCTCAAAGATTTATCTGTTTATATTTTTAAATTTATTTTTGGCTTTCCTGTGTCTTTGTTGCCGCACTCAGGCTTTCTCTAGTTTGGGGGAACAGGGGCTACTCTCTAATTCTGGTGTGAGGGCTTCTCATTGCTGTGACTTCTCTTTCTGTGGAGCGTGGGCTTTAGAGTGTAAGCTCAGTAGTTGTGGTGCACAGGCTTTAGTTGCTCCACAGCATGTGGAATCTCCCCAGACCAGGAATCAAACCCATGTCCCCTGCATTGGCAGGCAGATTCTTAACCACTGGACCACCAGGAAGGCTTTATTATTACAAGGAAGAATTTATTATTACTTACAGCAAGTAAGGTGAACACCAGGGATCTTTCCCAAAGGAGTGTCTCCCCACACAGCAGAACTGGGGAAGTTTTAAGCTAAAGGTACATGCATATTAAGGGACTTGAGCAGAGGAAAGGTCAGCATAGAATTGGGGCAAAGGTCCACAAAGTCCAAGTCTTTAGTTGATTGAAGTTAAGAGAGTCAACGTCATCATTTCCTCCTCCATCTGGGTGGGGGTCTTAGTTCCTGCAGAACTCAAAGATATATTATTATGTATAGCCCTTCCTTAAGGAGAAACTAGGACTCTGCTTTTTCTTTTTTTGGCCATGCCACATGTGGGATCTTAATTCCCTCACCAGGGATTGAACACACAACCCCTGCATTGAAAGCACAGAGTCTTAACCACTAGACTGCCAGGCAGTTTCCAGGACTCTGCTTTATCATTGCATTGTTTGACTGCCTTTTCTCTGTTCCTGCATGCCTTTGTTCCCTTAAGATCTTTGATTACTGAGACCTGTTCAAGAGTAAGCATTAAGGTTAGGCTTAGATCACCAAATATCTTAGGTCAAAATTTATTCTCTTACGTCAAGAATGTCATTCCTATCTGCTTACACTGGCAAACTTCTATTCCATAAACTTAAGCTTACCAACCTCTTGTCACTGCCCATCTTCCGAGCTATTACAGCTATGCTAAGTGCTTCTCCTCTGTGTTCTGTGTTGCCCTACTTGCACCTATCTCTGTCATTCCTTTACAGTTTTAAGCCTACTGGTTTTTCTTCTCCTTATTTGTGAGCTCTTTGAAGCTAGGGTCAGTGTCTTTCCTCTTTGTCCCCAGAGCCTAGCTTGGGGTCTAGCCCACAGGAAGCTTTCAGTAAGTATACTGTTGAAGGGCCAAGGGAGGAAGAAAGAAATAACACAATTGTGTTAAGGAGAAATGCAGAAACTAGGAAAAGATGAGCCCACATACAATGTGAAGAACAGAGCAGATGACCTAAAGCCCCTTCCAACCTTGAGCTCTGATGTGTCTGAGATGAGAAAACTCAAAAATAATAGTGAAAGAGGACTTTGATTGTGATTCATCTCATTCATCTCACTCCCTCTCTCCTCTGGTCTGCAAAGAGAAGAAAGACATATTCAGACCCTGAACGAGGAATAAGCCAATGGTTTTGCAGGTGCCATCATTTAACTATTTGCCTATTAAAGCCCAGAAATGCACAATCTTTCCCTGCCTCCTCTTTCATATGCTCTGCCTTTTCATGAAGGAGAAAAAAGGAACAAAAGACTTACTGGAGGAATATGCGGTTGTTTAATTTGGGCTTCTCTTGTATCCTCTAATAGCCCTGCAAATGGGTAATTCTTATTCCTTGCTGAATTACAAAGGACATATTATCCCTGCCCATTCTACTGCAGGAGAATAATGGTGTGGGGAAGGAAGAGAAAGGGACATTATTTTTCCAGGCTTCTTTCCCAACAAAGAGGAAAAAGCTGTCGCCAAAGGGCTATGTGTTTTGCTAGGCACTGAATCCTTCTGTCTAGTAATATCTAAAATCCTCAGGTGAACCCAGAAATTCAAAGTCTCTTCTACTTAAAGTATGAATAAGTAAGAAGATAGATATATGAATATTTTACACA
This sequence comes from Bos indicus, assembly GCF_029378745.1. Lineage (NCBI taxonomy): Eukaryota > Metazoa > Chordata > Mammalia > Artiodactyla > Bovidae > Bos > Bos indicus. The sequence goes on from NC_091762.1 coordinate 80,541,279, forward strand.
AAATGTTATTTGAAGTGGCACAAGACAAAAACACTAGAAACCACTTGGGCATTTATTATAGGAGAATATATAAATAAAATATGGTTTATCCAAACTATGGATATTATGTATAAAAATAACATTAAGTCTATATGTATTTCCTGGAGGGGTTTGAATGAAATAGAGGTAAGAAAAAACAAGTGATTTTTATGAGTTTATAAGTCCCATTTTGAAAGAATATGACAAAAATCCCTAAATATGTGGATATATATTTATATATAGACATACATACATACATAAGATTCCCTGGTGGCTCAGACAGTACAGAATCTGCCTGCAATGCAGGAGACCCAAGTTTGATCCCTGGGCTGGGACTAACTACCCACCCCAGTATTCTTGCCTGGAGAATTCCATGGGCTACAGTCCATGGGGTTGAAAAGACTCAGACACAACTGAGCGACTAACACTTTTTCACCTACTTGTATACAGATAAGTGTGTGTGTATAATATGCATAGATAAGGACATGAAGAGATAAGTACCAAAATGTTCATATTTGTTATGATGGGAGGTGGGGGAAAGGCAGATTCAGCAGAAGGGGATATTGTTGACTCTTTTACACAGTGGTACTGTTTGATTTGTTGCCTCAAGTTGGCATTACTTTGTACTTCAAAGTGAAAACCCCAAATTTCCCAGCACACACACATACACACACTTTAAAGTGCTCAACTGGTGCTTTAAATCTAAAACACAGTTCAACAAGCAGGATCTCTTTGACTTCTCCTGAAGTCTCTCTGGTTAGCTTGTTAAAGCAGTACACCTGGAGAAGAAAGAAAAAAGAGACGAAAACCCTCTGGCTAGGCTGCATAAATCTTTTTTTTTTTAATTGACCAGCCTGCTGAGCTGAGGACTGTGGAAGCCCAAGCTCTGGAATCATCCATCAGAACTCTGTGTTCTAGGGAAGGAGAAAAGTAGAAAAAAGGCAGATTGATTGCCTCTTGGCTCTTAGCCAAAGGAGCTGCTAGCGGTGGGAGTGGAATTTTTTCATGGCAAAGGAAGAGGAAAAATCAGATCACATTTCCTACAGGGAGAGCCCTATTTATTCAGGAAGATCTTGGGGCCCTTGCTGTTCATAACAGGAGCGTGTTCACTGGGTCATACTTTGATTTTCACAATTAGAAATCTTTTCTTTCTTTCCTTTTTTTTTTCTCTCTTTCTCTTCTCTTTTTGCTTCCAACTTTGAAGGTGTTTCTCCCTAAAACGCAAATGTCATAGAGAACTGCCACACGTGACCATTGATAAAGTGCAAAAGAACTATTGGTTCAGCAAGGAAACGTACATCCTCCCAAAGAATCAGACATTTTTCTCTGTTACCTCACTAAAGGAACTGTGTCGGCAGCTTCGGGGGCACTTGAGAGCCCACAACAGGAGGTTCTGGCCCCTTACCTCTTCTGCTCTCTCCCAGCCACGGTGCTTGGGTGGGATCATGGACGTTCAGAAACTGTTTTGGAAAATTTCACTTGGAATAAACATGGAACCACAGAATCAGTACACTTGGACGGCGCTTAATGGCCATCTCCCACTGCTACCAATACACTTATCACTAATACCACTTTACACCGTTTTCTGAGGGTTTATTATCAGCTATATGCTCTGTCACTGGAATATTCCTAGGAAGAAGGGGCTTCATTGTTCCAGCTGACAGAAGTAGAAATAGGCTAAGGAACTTATGACCAGGCTATCAACTTCCCGATTCCACGCTCTTTGCCCCAGATACACTGGTTACTGGGGACTTCCCTGGTGGTCTAATGGCTAAGACTCTGTGCTCCCAATTCAGGGGGCCTGGATTCAATCCCTGGTCAAGGAACTAGATCCCACATGGCACAACTTAAAGATCCCATATGCCACAACTAAGATCGAAGCTCCCACATGTCCCAATAAGACCTGGTGTGGCCAAAAATAAATAAATATTCTTTAAAAAGATGTCACTGAAACATGATTACAATCTCTACTTGGACGCCTCCAGTAATGGGACGCTTGCTATTTTTAGAAATGGTCCATTGCTAATTATGAGGATGTTCTTTTTTTTTTTTTTTTTTAATTCTGGCTGTCTTTGTTTATGCTCGCCATACTCAGAATATATCTAATCTGTAGGTCTTCTCTGTTATCTCTCCTTAGTGCTTTTAACTATTCAACAGGAATGTTTCTTACTATTCTTGTCTTCTCTATATGTTCTCTTGCTTGTCAGATTCCTAATCTAATTGTCACGGCCAGAGCTGAAAAACAAACAAATGAACAAATAAACAAAGAAAACTACCCAGTTGAGAACTCCAGATGGCAGAGAATGTGTCTGTCTTGTTCACCAAATAGAGCAAGACTCTCATGCTGTATGGGCTTCCCTGGTGGCTCAGATGGTAAAGAATTCACCTGTAATGCGAGCGACCTGGGTTCGATCCCTGGGTTGGGAAGATCCCATGGAGAAGCGCATGGCAACTCACTCCAGTATTCTTGCCTGGAAAATTCCATGGACTGGACAGAGGAGCCTGGCAGGCTACTGTCCACCGGGTTGCAAGGAGTCGGACACGACTGAGCAACTAAGCACACTCATGCTGTATGCTGTCAAAGTTGGCTAATGCGGTCCAGCTCACTGCTAGCTTTACTAGAAGTCCCCCCACCCCAAAGCTGACAACTCACCCAGAGTTCACCGTCCCTCACATCACTGAGGCTTTCTGAAAGAAATACTGGTACAGACTTCCCTGGCAGTCCAGTGGTTAAGACTCTGGGCTTCCACAGCAGAGGGCGCGGGTTCAGGAAAGATCCCATATGCCACAGGGTGCAGCCAAAAACAGAGGTTCAAAAATACAGGCAAGTAGCCAGGCAGGTCTTCCCCAAACAGTTTTCGTGAAATAGGCTTTAATTTTTTGCCTCCTGAGACAATATGCTGAAAGAACATAGTTTTTGGCCACATATATATCTGGGCTTTACCATTTCTATGCTCAGTCACTAAATCATATCTGACTGTTTGCAACCCCATGGACTGTAGCACACCAGTCTCCTCTGTCCATGACATTTTCCAGGCAATAATTCTGGAGTGGGTTGCCATGCCCTCCTCTGGAGGATATTCCCAACCCAGGGATCAAACCCATGTCCCGTATCTCTTATGTCTTCTGCATTGGCAGGTGAATTATTTACCACCGGGACAATATGCCACCTGAGACAATATAACAAAAAACATAATTTTGGCCACATACATATCTGGGCACCACCATTTACTGAATGTATAATCTTGGATCCATCACTTTGGAACCTCCATTTTTTTTTCCCAATTTTTTTGCTCCCCTGTGAGATGTGCAGGATCTTAATTTCCTGACCAGGGATCAAACCCACACCCCCTGCAATGGAAACGCTGCATCTTAACCAATGTACTTCCAAGGAAGTCCCTGGAACTTCCATTTTCAAAATCTGCAAAAGGAGAATGATAACACCTCATCCATAGAAATTTTCTGAGGATTAAATGAAATAATGGATGCAAAGTACCTAAGACACAAAACAAAACCTGATAGATTGTTAATTTACTTAAAATAAATTTAATTTTAATTTTTAAATTTAATTTTACTTTCTATCTTAACTCTTACATTTACATATGTAACTTCGTCACTCAAGGACATGGCAAAGTCTGAAAAGCTGAGGCCAAGATGAATATGAGACACTCCTGGTGCTTCTGTGAAGGAAACAAGATCCAAGAACCAAAATATCTGGAAAATAGATCAAGACTGCTCTGCAGAAGACCAGGGAGCTACCTCCCTGGCATAGTGCCAGGCCTAGAAGAACACACAACACACAATCTGCAGTCATGAAACATTGATGGGACGGAGAGGCATCGGGTAAGGCAGGTGATATCCTAACGCTTCCAGGTTCCCGCAGAAAGATAAATCCAATGCAAGGGAGCAGGAAATAATTAGATGGGTTTTCTGGGATTTTAATCCTTTCACTTATTCAATAAATATTACAGAGCATCTCACACTAGCTGGTTGCTATGCTCAGTGCTGCCCATTCAGAAAAGAGAAAGACATAGTTGCTGCCCACCAGCAGCAACTGGTGGTTGCTGGTACGAAAAGTCTGGTAGGAAAAGACAAGAAACTGAATATCCACAGTACAATGGGGTAGGTGCACAGATGGTATTTGAAAGTCTGGTAGAGCTACAAAGGACTGTAAAGGCTGTCAAAGAAATGACACAACTGTTCCTAAAATCTTACATGTGAACAGTGGACAAGATGCTGTACTTAAAAAGCGGTAAGCTGACGCTCAGAAGAGAGGAGTTCTAATCCTTTCCTGTTACTCTTTGGCTTTGCACAAATATTTCCACTTCTTTGGGCTTAGTTGAATGGTTTACATGTTTCTTAAGGTTCAAGTAGTAACCTAAGAGCTCTGTATGTCTAAGTTTCCTCGTCTGTAAAATAGTATATAATAGCTGTCTCATAGGACTGGTTTAGTATTTGTAAAAGTTCTCAGAACAATGCGTGATTCATAATGAGTACTGTAGGGACTATTCTGATGGTCCACAGGCTGAGACTCTGTGCTCCCAATGCGAGACCTGAGTTCGATCCCTGGTCAGGGAACTAGATTCTACATGCAGCAACTAAGAGTTTGAATGCCAAACTCTCTATTATTAACTTTCTAAATAATAATAATAAGCATTATACACCTGTTAAATAAAATGAAATAAGGTTAAGGTTAAGTGAAGTCACTCAGTTGTGTCCGACCCTTTGCGACCCCGTGGACTGTGGCCTACCACGATCCTCTGTCCACGGGATTTTCCAGGCAAGAGTACTGGAGTGGGTTGCCATTTCCTTCTCCAGGGGATCTTCCTGACCCAGGAATTGAACCCAGGTCTCCCGAACTGTAGGCAGACGCTTTACAGTCTGAGCCACCAATTGTTTGTCACCAGGTTCCTATTTTCAGCCTCTGAGTGAAAGGAATTAAAGGATCTTTCAAGAACCCTATAAGCCTCAGCAGTGAATCTCATATCATCAGACTACACTGCCTAATACCCTTCTGATTGCAGTCATCTACCAACACTGGGTCCCTGCCTTAACTCCTGATTCTCTGTGACCCTCCCCAACACTGTTCCCATCATTATTCTTGTGATTTATGCACATATATGATTCCTCCAGCGTCCTGGTCTCTTCATCCATGACTTCTCATGTTCTATATCCTACTTGGGAGGGCTCATGTGCATGGGTCACACTCTAAACACTGTCATTTTGATGTTTGACGAAATGCAGTTTATTTTTATGTTCACTTCGGAAATTCCTACTTGTCCCTAATGTATACAGAACTATGTAAAAAAATAATTGATTTCTAAATATGTCTTCCATTTTTCTGATAAAGGTTCTAAATGGGTCATTACAGAGTGGGTTGGGATAACAGAGTTCATTACAAATAAAGTGAATCAATTTCATTTCTAAATAAACATATTTTAAATGTTTCTTAGTTAAAAGTTGCCAGAAGAGACTAAGTGGGTAATGTCTGTGTGTTTGTGTGTGTGTGAACGCACACTCTGCCGTGTTTGACCATTTGCAACCCCATGGACTGTAACCTGTCAGGCTCCTCTGTCCATAGAATTTTCAGGCAAGAATACCGGAGTGGGTTGCCATTTCCTACTCCAATGGGTAGTGTCTATTTAACATTAAATGAATGAATGGGTAGAGAGAGCCTTGCACTGTGCAGCCTGAAAAGAATCTACACACATCTTAAGAAGGTTGTGATTTTATTATTGTTGAGGTAGTCCAAGCATAGGCTGGAAAAGAATTTCCAGACAGAGCATTTCAGAAGGGAGTGAGCTTGTTAAGAACAAAGAGCAGAGATAATGTGGGCACTGTAAGCACAGGGGGCTGACCTCCTGACAGACCAGGGGAGAGCCAATGCTTTTCGTGGGTTAGTGGCCAATTTTTACAGCCTCAAGACAAAGAGAATTCCTGCTGTACTCACTGTAGGGTGAGTACTGGAGTGGGCATCTTTGCCTAATTTGGAGTCAGGAAGCTTGTTAGTGATGAGCAGAGGGCTTTTGGCAACAGTTACAAAGGGACTCAGTCTGCTTTGGAGGTGACCTTGGTTCTGGACTCTGCTTTTTGTGGCCTTGATACAAGGTCTCGTACCTGTGGCCTTGGGGCAGGACTCACTCAACAATTTTGACAAAAGACAAGAACACTGTTAGAAGTTAAGTTGGGGCAACTTCCCTGGCAATTTAGTGGTTAAGACTCCAGAATCCCACTGAAGGGGGCACAGGTTCAACCCCTAGTCAGAGAACTAAGATCCACATGCCGTGCAGTACAGCCAAAAAAAAAAAATAAAGTTAAGTAAGGCTCTTACTTCCCTTCTAGATTCTCCCATCCTTGTGTTAACCAAGTTAATAAAATAGTCCTCATTCCCTCTCCCTTGTCTTCACCAGGCCTCCCCACTCTCCGCCATGGCTTCTTCTCTCATAGGTTTCGCCGTGGAATCCTCTAGCCCCCCAGACAGCAGCGGCTCCTCCAACTTCAGCTCTTGCTTTCCCGGAGTCAGGGAATCTGGAATTGCACTACTCCCTGAATCCACTAAGTGCACTGGGCTCCCACCCTCACCATCCTCAGATCCCACACTTCCAGTCTTCTGATTTACTCATGTAGCCTCTGCCACTGCATGAGGACTGCAGATTTCCTATTTATATGTGAATTCCCCTCTGTGCTGAGAGCTCGTTCCTTAACTTCCATCTACTTGTTTGGGTCTTCACATCCTACTTAGCCCTTGCTGGAATCCCAACTCTGTCACTAGTTGTAAAATCTGAAGAAGTAACCTAAGCTTTCTGAATCTCCATTTTTTTTTTTGTTTGTTTAATTCAATATTTTTTCAAATATTATAATGTTTATTTTCAATGCTTAAGATTCATGCTTCTCTTCCCCTGTGATCAATAGAATAAACTGAGATAATAAAAAGATAGTTTTTCTGTGTGACTTACAATGGGAATTGAATCTGCAACCTATGTTTCATTAAGAGAAAGATGCTATAGTGAATTGGAGAAGGAAATGGCAACCCACTCCAGTATTCTTGCCTGGGAATCCTGTGGACGGAGGGGCCTGGTAGGCTGCTGTCTGTGGGGTCACATGGAGTCGGACATGACTGAAGCGACTTAGCATGTATGCATGCATTGGAGAAGGAAATGGCAACCCACTCCTGTATTCTTGCCTGGAGGATCCCAGGGACAGAGCAGCATGCTGGGCTGCCATCTCTGGGGTCGCACAGAGTCGGACACAGCTGAAGTGACTTAGCAGCAGCAGCTATAGTGAATAACCAACTTAAACACAAAGAACAATAAAGAAGAGAGAGCAAAGGGAGGAGAGAAAGAGGAGTCAGGGAGAGAGGAACTAAGAAAGGAAGAGGGAGGGATAGAGGGCAAGAGGGAGGAAGAAAGAGAGAGAAAGGAAGGAAGGAAAGAAAAGTGTCACCATTTTCTGCATCTTCTCAAGATGGACGTGAGGACAAAATGAGTATGATTTATAGATGCAGGTATGGCTATAGATCAGGATACAGATAAAGATACAAAGATATTTATGAAACGTTACTTCCCTTCTCTGCCTGCCTTTCCCTCATCTCAGCTTTGGGTATCATGGTCATTGCTTCCAGCCTCCTTGCGTCTCCAAGAAACAGTGACTTTCCGATACTGTAAGCAGGTAGGTTAGTGGATCCCAGAAGAAAGAGAACCAGACATCACTTTCTTGACATAAGAGAACCCATCTTGGGACTTCCCTGGTGAAGCAGCAAATAGAAATCCGCCTGCCAGTGCATGGCACATGGGTTGAATCCCTGGTCCAGAAAGATTCCACATGCCCCAGAACAACTAAACCCATGTGTCACAACTTCTGATCCTGTGCTCTAGAGCCCACGAGCCACAATTACTGAGCCTGTGTGCTGCAACTACTCAAGCCTGCACGCCTAGAGCCCATGCCTGGAACAAGAGAAGCTACCACAATGAGAAGCTGCACACCGCAATGAAGATTAGCCGCTGCTCAACTGAAGAAACCCAGTGTGCAGCAACAAAGACCCAGTGCAACCAAAAATTAATTAATTAATTAGAAGATGCTTGCTCGTTGGAAGAAAAGCTATTACAAACCTAGACAGCATATTAAAAAGCAGAGACCTCACTTTGCTGACCAAGATCCGTCTAGTCAAATCTATGGTTTTTCCAGTAGTCATGTATGGATGTGAGAGTTTGACCATAAAGAAAGCTGAGAGCTGAAGAATCAATGCTTTTGAGCTGTGGTGTTGGAGAAGACTCTTGAGAGTCCCCTGGACTGCAAGGAGATCAAATCAGTCCATCCTAAAGGAAATCAGTCCTGAGTATTCATTGGAAGGACTGATGTTGAAGCTGAAACTCCAATACTTTGGCCACCTGATGCAAAGAACTGACTCATTGGAAAAGACCCTGATGCTGGAAAAGATTGAAGGCAGGAGGAGAAGGGGATGAAAAAGGATGAGATGGTAGGATGGCATTACCAACTCTATGGACATGAGTTTGAGCAAGCTCCAGGAGTTGGTGATGGACAGGGAAGCTTGGTGTGCTGCAGTCCATGGGGTCTCAAAGAGTCGGACACCACTGAGCAACTGAACTGAACTGAATTAATTAATTAATTTTTAAAAACTTTTAAAAAGAGAGAGAACCCGTTTTGGCCTAAGCCGTTTTGGATCTAAGCCTGGTCATAATGCTCACCCTTGAACAGGTCTCAGTAAGTAGTGATCATAAGAGAAGCAAGGGAACAAGGGAGGAGCAGTCAAGAAACAATAGTGTAGCCTTGGGGCAGGGTTCTGGATCCTTAAAGGATATACATAGGAATGTATTTTGGAACAGGAACTAAGGCCACCACCCAGGTGGAGGATGGAATGATGTTGACCCTCCTGACTTTAATCAACTAAAGCATGGATTCTGTTGACTTTTGCCCCAGTTCTATTCTGAATTCTCCTCTGTGCAAACCCCTTCATGAACATGCTTAAATCTTCGCCATTTTGCTGTTGGGGCAACAATACCTTGGGGAAGATCCCTGGTGTTCTCTTACTCCCTGTAAGTCATAATAAGTCCTTCCTGCTTCTAATCTTTGGCTTGGTTGTGAAACCTTGTAACTCACACTGGGACTTGAACCCACAGACTTTTAATTGAGATCATACCTGGTCTCAGGACTTAATGAATTTCAGGTTCTTGAGGTCTTGTCAAAGAAAGAATTCCATGAGAGACAAGGTGAAAAGTAAGAGGTAGATTTATTCAGAGAAAAACACACTCCACAGAGTATGGGCTATCTCAGAAGGCTAGAGTGGCCCCAGGGCATGGGATTGTTAGTTTTTATAGGGGTGGGTAATCTTTTATGCTGGGGAAGATTGAAGGCGAAAGGAGAAGGGGGGAGCAAAGGATAAGATAGTTAGCATTATGGACTCAATAGATATGAATTTGAGCAAACTCTGGGAGACAGTGAAGGACAGGGAAGCCTGGTGTGCTGAAGTCCATAGAGTCACAAGAGATGGACACAACTAAGCGACTGAACAATAACAACAATTTCATAGGTTAATGAGTGGTAGGAGTATTCCAGATATTTTGGGGAAGGGATAACGATTCCTAGGAATTGGGCCTCTGCACACTTTTTGATCTTTATGGTCAGCCTTGGAGCTGTCATGGCACTTGTGGGTGTGTTATTTAGCATACTGATGTGTTCCAATGAGCGATGAGTGTATACTGAGGCTCAAGGTTTAGTGGAAGTTGACTTGTCTGCCATCTTGGGCCTATTTGTCATTGTCCACTGTTGTAGGCCACTTTATGTTGTGTCCTGGGGCTATGTCACTCTTTTAAAAGTTGTGCCCTCCCCCCTTCCCTCTTGGTTCAGGTGTGTCCATTGGGTCAACACCAACCAAGAGGTGAACCCAGTTTTTGGTAACAATATCCTCAAAAACAGTTCTGGGTGTTCACCAGTCCCATGCCATCCCTTTCCCCCACTTTCCTCCCCAGCCTGTGCACTGGGGTCCCTGCTTCTACCATGGCAGAGCCAGCATAGTTCCCAACAGTACACCTGCTTGGATCATCTTTTCTTCTTCCTGTCTTATTTCCATCCCCAAACCCATACTCCCCAAGCATACTTTGTACTCAGAGTCCAGTCTGAGGGCCAGCAGCAGTATCACCTGGAACTTCTCAGGAATGCAAAATGAAGTGCCCCCACCCTAGACCTGCTGAATTAGTTACTGCATCTAATAAGGTCCCCAGGTGATTCATAAATGCACTACATTTTGAAAAGCACCACACTAGATTATTCTTAGGGCTTAACTCAAAGTCATCACTTCTGTGAAAATGTTATTGATCCTTCCATCCAACTTATTCACTTACCTCTATACAAGCACTGTTATTTACTCCCTCCTCCATGCTCCCATCTACCTACTGGTCATCCATCCATCCACACCTCCATCCATCTTGGAATCTGCAAACATTTACTAAGGGCTTACCATGGCAAGACCTCTCCTCACTGATGGAGATAAAAGTAAATCTATATGTCCCTTTCTCTCAGAGAGATCACAGTCCTACAGAGACGATAACTAGTCTACAGGCAATTACAAGATATTGCCATTGCCCCATTGTATGCATGCTCGGTCATGTCCGACTCTTTATGACTCCGTGGACTATAGCCCACCAGGCTCCTCTGTCCATGGGATTTCCTAGGCAAGAATACTGGAGTGGGTTACCATTTCCTCCTCCAAGGTATCTTCCTGACCCAGGGATTGAACCCGAGTCTCCTGCATTGGCAGGAAGATTCTTCACCACTGAGTCACCTAGGAAGCCCACAAGATATTGATAAGTGTTATCTATTCAGCAGTTACAAATATGTTTGCTGGAATAAGGGTTTGAGCCAGAGTTTAAGGAGTACAAAAGAGGAACACCTCACTCAGCCAATGAGGTTAGGAAGACTAATCAGAGATGATGACATCCGATCTGAATGCCAGTCCTGTAAGTCTCAACCTACACACACTTTCTTCTCCAGGAAGCCTTCTCTGATGTCTCTCTATTACGTTAGGGATGCTTGCTCTATGCTCTATCCCCATAGGAAAAGCCTGCCAAAATGCCCAGAAAACACTCCCAGCCCTGGGAACAACAAATGCAAAATCTATGGGATAAAAACATCATGGAGGGACTTCCCCGGTGGTCCAGTGATTAAGACTCCATGCTTTCACTGCAGGGACACGGGTTCAATCCCAGGTCAGGGAGCTAAGATCCCACATGACAAGCTGCACAACCGAAAAATAAATAAATAAAATCTAAAAAACCATTGTGGAGCATGTGGTATATGTATATATATGTTAACACATCCCCTACAATGCAATGACTTCTATTCTTATCTGTCTCCCCTACACATCTGTGAGTGCCCAAAGAGTAAGACTATGAATTGTTGACCTCTGTATTTGCACCCCTCAGCACAGTGCCTGGCATGTAGTAGGCGTTCAATAAGTAAGACAGGAGAGCAACAAGAAGATAGGTTTAGAGAGGGATTTCTTCTGGGTTTAGCTCACTGTCCTTCAAACTGGTATCTTGGACTCCCTTCTAGAGCAGTAGGATAAGACTATCGGGGAAAACAGTTTCTTTTAATTAAGGAAGAAACTTTAGACTATGGGAGGTATATGAGTCCTATGTAAGCTAAAATTATCATTTAAAAATCTCATTCAAATGGCCAAAAGAGTGGAGGAAGAGTTTTAGAGGTGATTGAATAGTAAAGCATAAGCACATGTTTTTGGCTTCGTTGCCTCACCAGTTTTAAGTCCAGGGCACACATGTCCTTCACTGAAGGCGCATGTATGTGACTTAGTCACAGCCCAGTGTTATCTTTCTTCTGCATATGGTGCAAAGGTGTGTGCCTCTTCTACTCATTGCTGAGAAGGGAGCCAGAGGTCAACTGACTTGTTCTGGTTACACAAGCCAAGTTGGGAGAGTCTTAACTCTCACCCTGTTTTTCAAATTCTATTGGGATAATGAACTTTAGAGTCAAGCAGATATTAAATGTCTTCTAGTCCACCCATCTCCAACTTTCAGCCTTTGGCTCCATTAGAAGTCTTTCAATCTATACTGACATCACAAGATGTCTGGTTTGACCTGAATTATAGTTACACATATGTACCATATTTTTCAGATTATAGTATGGTCATTTATAACACTGACTCTGGAGCCAGACTGGGTTTGAATCTCAGCTCTACCTTTAAAAGCCATGTGTCTTGAGGCAAGGCACGTTCTCTGCTTCAGTTTTCCCATCTGTAAAATGGGTATAATAACTATACCTCTGTCCTAGGATTAAATGAGCTAATATTAATATAGTGCTTAGCATAGTTTCTGGGACACAACAAGGACTATATCAATGTTGGTTAAACAAAACAAAAATACAACTGATTGTAATATTCATTACAATTCTAATAAATTAATTACTGTGTTTATATTTAACATTGTCTTTCTCTAGCTTTGGGGGGCATATGAGGGCCATAATGGGCTTTTTTTTTTCTTTTTAAAATTTTTATTGGTGTATAGTTGATTTACAATGTTGTGCTGGTTTCTGGTGTAAAACAAAGTGAATGAGTTATACATATACATGTGTCCACTCTTTTTTAGATTCTTCTCCCATATCGGCCATTACAGAGTATTGAATAGAGTTCCCTTTGCTATACAGCAGTTCCTTATTAGTCATCTATTTTATATATAGAACTTAGTTGTTCAGTTGTGTCCAACTTTGCGATCCTATGGACTGTAGCCCACCAGGCTCCCCTGTCCATGGAATTCTCCAGGCAAGAATACTGAAGCGGGTAGCCAATGCCTTCTCCAGGGGCTCTTTCCAACCCAGGGATTGAACCCGGGTCTCCTACATTGCAGGCAGATTCTTTACCATCTGAGCCACCAGGGAAGCTTTACTTTATAAATAGCAGTGTGTATATATCAATCCTGGCCTTTTTCTTCCTAGTATCTGCGGCGCTGGCAGACCACCTGGCACAGAGTGTCTGACGGACACTACCACATAGGCTAAGTTCTCCACCTCTTTCCTCACTCTATCTCCCCACTCAAGAAACTACTGACTCCCTATTGCTTACTGCACCAAATCCAGTGTCTCAGCTTGAATTCCAGACCTAGGTAACCTGGTCACATTTGGTCTCTGTCTCATGCATTCTCAACAAGGGCAATATCGCCCCCATGGGGGCAAATACTGGTTCTTGGGAGTCCAAAAAATGTTGCTCTTTGTATGTATATAACATATGAACAAACCTATAGTATACAGCAGATAGCCAACTATCTGTGATATTGAGATTTCATTGGAGGGGGTGATTAGGAAAAATGCCTGAAAAGGTTCCTGGGCTATAATGAAAAAAAGAAACATTGACCTAGCCCATTTCTCGCCACAGAAAGAACACTTACAGCACGAAGGGTGGAGGAAACCATTTTCTCCTCTTCGGTTCTCAGTTTGCAAGGGGGTAAAATGAGGAAGATCAGCCTGTGACCCCTGAGGCCCTTCCCGGCCCTGGCAGTTCATGACTCCAAGAATCGGGTGCTCACCAAGCCCACACATACGTACTCACCTAGAGCCTTTGCCCCCTGGGGAAGTGACTTTAATTCCCACCCACTGGTCTTCATTTACACATATCATCTTCTTCCTTGCAGCACAGGCTCCCAAAATCTGTCTTCTCCTCCTCCCACTTTTTAAAAAAATATGTATGTATTTTCATTTATTAGTTGTGGCATACAGGATCTATTTCTCTGACCAGCAATGGAACCTGGGCCCCCTGCTTTGGGAGAGCAGAGTCTTAGCCACTGGACCACCGGAGAAGTTCTCCTCCCACTTTTGAGCCCCCATCCCCTTCACATGAAGCCTCTCCTGGTACCACTCCCACCTCCAATCCAGATAGTGTTGGCCTGGGTTTGCGGACTGGGATGTGAGTAAAGGACAGTTCCTCAGAGCCTGAGGAGATGAGGTTTCCAGCTGGCCCCAGCACGGTGCTTGGCATGAGATCAATGCTTAATATGTATTTGCTAAATGAAGAATGTTGAATGAATGAATGATTTGTCTGCATCTCTGCCTTTTTTGCTTCTCCATCCCCTTTCACAATGTCCAAAGCAGCAAAAAACTTGTCCGACAGGGAGGGTTGTCCTTTTTTGGGTTTCCTCAGAAGCAGACCATGGGACACAGATGGGAATGCAAGCGGTCTGTTTGAAAGGCAATTCTGAGAGACACTGGTAGAGGAATGGGAACTGAGACAGGAAAGAAGCAGACACCCACAACTGTTGTGATATTAAGTCGCTACTATGGACAAACAGTGCTTTATTTGGCTGGAGAACTCTGGGAGTCAGTGTAGTTACCCTACAAGAGGAAGGAGCTGGGTGCTTATCCACCAGTTTCCATTAGAGGACAGTAGAGAGCTGTTCCCAGGGGGCATGAACTCCCTGAAGTCCCAGTCTGCAGCAGGCGAGGGCACCAAGGTTACCAGAGTCTAGAGAAACCTGTGCTTGTATGCTCCATCATGTCTGACTCTTTGCAACCCCATGGACTGTGGCGCACTACACTCCTCTGTCCACGGGATTCTCCAGCCAAGAATATTGGAGCGGGTGGCCATGCCCTCCTCCAGGGGGTCTTCCTGACCCAGGGATTGAACCCGAGTCTTCTGTTCTGGCAGGCAGATTGTTTACCACTGAGCCACCTGGGAAGCCGCCTGGCTTCCTCTGGAGAGCGCCCTCTGCCAAAGAAACCCAGGCACTGACAGTTGATATTCAGGCCAGAACCAGGAAAGCAGTTAAAGCCAAGAGATGGGGGAGGTAGGGGTGGGGGTGAATGCCTACAGCATTACTCCAGGAAAGCAGGCAAGGAGTGGGAGAGAAATGAGTGCTCAGAACCTTTCCTTCTCCCCTTCTCAGGGGCCTAAACACAAGCCATCCCAAACAGATAAAAATATTCCCTCGTATTTGTAAAACACCTAGCACTTCTTGAGTCTCCTTTCACCTATCACATCAATCCTAAGGGGATTTTCCTGCCATGTTGCACACCGTCCATCTCTAGATGGGGTTCCTGGAGTTGAGAGCCAAGCAGGGCAGGGAGAGGTGATGGGCATGTCATTCCTCGTCTCCACTGGACCTTAGACACCCTTTCAGGAGGGACAGGATGAATGAGAAAATAAGCACAGGTCAGCGCTGTCTTCTCTGCCCCCAGCGGTGGTATGTTAAGTGTTGTGGGGCTCTGCTCCACTTTCTTCCCATTCCGTAGGACCCACTGAACCTGGGTGTCTCCTTCCCCAGGCTGCTCTGTGTGCAACTCTATGAACAAAGTCAGAGGCAAGCAAACAGCTCAGCTTGGCCCTCTGACACCCCACCTGGACTTGGGAGGAAAAGGCCCTGAACTTTAGACTTGACTCTGCCACTAACTTCCTGTAAGGCTGTAGCCAAGCCATTCAGCCTCTTGACCCTCGTTTGCCAGGAGTATAAAATGGTTCAACTCTCCTGTTGCCACTGAGAAAGAAGGTCTGAGAAGGTATTTTACAGACTGTAAAGTGCTTATAAAAACATAAGATATTATCCTTGTTGTAATGCCTCCTGTCTCTGAACTCCTAGTGTGCTTGTGTCAGAACCACACAATCACACTCACATATTCTCCCATCGTTCCATCTTGAAGGACCTGCTGTTCCCTACAGGTGCCGTGTTCTTTCTTGTCTCCAGTGGTCCCCTCTCCTTCTGCTCACATTGACTCCTGGTTACGTCCTACAAATCTTTGAGGACTCCGCTGCAGTGATGCTTGTCTAGACACTGTCTCCTGACCCCCGCCCTCTGCAGTCTGAAGCGGAAGTCCCTCTGGGCGCCATGCCTCCTGGGCACCCCTCTGTGGCTTAATGCTTTCTTCATTTCCTTGAACGTTCCTCAAAGCAGAGAGACTATTAGTCTACCAGGGCAGCTGTAACAAAATACCACACACTAGTGGGCTTAAGCAACAGAAGTTAATTTTCTCACCAGTCTGGAGACCAAGATGAAGCTGTCAGCAACGTTGGTTTCTTCTCTCCCTGGTTTACAGTTGGCCACCACCTTGCATCTTCACATGGTCATCCCTCTGTCTGTTATATGTCTGTGCCCTAATTTCTTTCTTTGTAGGACAACAGTCATACATGTCCCCAAGGACCCCATTTTAACATAATCACCTCCTTAAAGATCCTATGTCCAAATACAGTTACATTCTGAGGTGCGGGGATTACGGCTTCAACATACGAATTGGGAGGCACACAACGAACCCATAAGAAACCTTACTTTTATATCCCTATGTACAACTCTGGGCTGACACATCAAAAGTGCCCCCAAAGCGCTTCTGAGTCACTGAGTGAACGAATGAACAGGTATGTACTGTACATGTTTTTCCAACCCGCATATAAGCTACTTGAGGACAATGAAAGAGCACTAGCCTCGGGACTGGGGGACCTGGATTATTCTTCTTTGCTTTGTGTCAATATAGAAGGCGATCTTTTTAGCAGCAACATCAAAAGATGCCCCTTTGGCACTTCCCTGGTGGTCCAGCAGCTTAAGACTCTGCGCTCCCAATTCAGGGGGCTTAGATTCAGTCCCTGGTCAGGGAACAGTTGCATACTGCAGCTAAAGATTCTGCATGCCACAGGAAGACTGAAGACCCCGCATGCTGCACCTGAGACCTGACGCAGCTAAATAAATAAAAAATAAATATTTAAAAAATTAGCGATAAAGAAAGATGCCCCTTTACCTGGGGATCTAACAACCCTGTTCCACTCCTAAAGCAATCAGAGATTCAGAGCATTCGTTATTCACAATGCCTAGAGCATTTGCCAAATTCAAGATTTCTATAATTTCAACCTAAGAAAATGCCATCTGCTGCGCAGAAACTGATTGTTGGCCACCCTTTATGTGCTACATTCTCTTCCAGTGAGAAACCACATTTGCCTGAAGGGTGAGTGGTTCTTCCGGACCCGCTTAGTAATCACTGGAGAATCTATTGTCTTAACTAGTGCAGCTTGATAAGTCATCAGTGTTGATTTAAACAAATGTTTCAGACACACTAATTATAGCATTTTGGCCTTGGAAGGCACCTTAGAAATCACGGGCCATGAAACTTTAGACTCAAGTTTAAACCCTGCCTTCTTGGATAAACTAAGTTTTTCTCATCTGTCAAACAGGTGGAGTAACATTTCACAGACTTATTTGGAGTATTGAATAGGATAACGAGTATATGAATATATAGTGTCTTATACCTAACAGGACAGAGTAACTCTTAATATTAGTTTTCTTCCCCTCTCCGTTTTACAGATGGGTAAATCAAGACCCAAAGGAGGATAAAGCCCTAAGCAAATCACCAGCTTTTTAAAAATATATAATTTTGGTTTTTATTTATTTTTGATTGTGTTGGATCTTTGTTGCTGCGAGGGCTTCTCTCTAGTTGTGGCAAACAGGGGCTGTTTTCAGGTTATGGTGCTCAGGGTTCTCATTGTGGTGGTTGAGAACCACAACCTCCTCATTAGATTTCCAGCTCCTTTCTAGTCCGGTCTCCTTTCTGACATCAGAATTCTCTTTCTAGAACAGAAATCTGATCCTGTCACTACTCTGCTCAAAAATTCTGCAAGTTTCCTGATTTGTACAGGATGAAGTACTCTTAACCACAAAAAAAAGCAAAAATATATTTTAAAATGCAGGTACACATCTGCCAGATCATATATATATATGTGTGTGTGTATATATATATATATATACACACATATATAATATATACTAATATAGTTTTCCAGGGCTGCTCTAACAGATGCCAAAGACCGAGTGACTTAACAAAAGCTGAAAATTCAAGATCAAGGTGTTGGTTTCTCCTGAGGCCCCTCTCCTTGGTCTACAGATGACTGCCTTCAAGCTGTGATCTCCACATGGTCCTTCCTCTGTGAGGTCATGTTCCTACTGTTTCTTTTTGTGTCCAAATGTCCTCTTACTAAAAGGACACATGTTAGGATTTCCCTAGTGGTCCAGTGGTGAAGAATCCATCTGCCAAAGTAGGCGACACAGGTTCGCTTCTTGGTCCAGGAAGATCCTACATGCCGCAGAACAACCAAGCCTGGGTGCTGAACTACTGAGCCTGAGCTCTAGAGCCTGAGAGCCACAACTACTGAGCCCACATGCTGCAGTTACTGAAGCCCAAGCACCCTAGAGCCTGTGCTTGGCAACAAGAGAAGTCACTGCAATGAGAAGCCTGAGCGTCCCAACTAGACAAAGCCCATGACATGCATCAGTGAAGACCCAGCACAGCAAAAAGAAAACTAAAAAGCAGGACACGTGTCAGATCAGATTAAGGTCCACTCTAACAGCCTATTTTAACTTAATCATCTTTTTCTTTATAAATCACCTCTTTAAAGGCCCTATTTCCAATTCTAGTCACATTCTGGGGTACTGAGGGTTAAAGATTCCATATATGAACTTGGGGGAGAACACAATTCAGCTTGCAACAATATATGTGCATTCAGTTCAGTCCGACTCTTGGCAACCCCATGAATCACATCACGCCAGGCCTCCCTGTGCATCACCATCTCCCGGAGCTCACTCAAACTCATGTCCATTGAGTTGGTGATGCCATCCAGGCATCTCATCCTCTGTCGTCCCCTTTTCTTCCTGCCCCCAATCCCTCCCAGCATCAGAGTCTTTTCCAATGAGTTAGAAACGTTTTAAAATTACACCTTCTTGAAAGAGTTTGTTTAAAAGGTATTAAAAGCTAAATTATTTGGTTGATTTTTCTATTTCAGATGTAGCTTCTCTTGGACGGGAAGACCAAGAATTTGGTATTACTAAGACTATTATAACTGGCTTGAGTTGGACTTTGAGAACTGCCATAGTAGAACTCCCAGAAGTACAGATTCTGCTAGATCTCGGTCAATGTTTCCTGGTTTATTTTCAATAAGATTTGACTTAAGATTCCATCTTATTTAACATCCCAGCTCAACACCAAACAAGCAATCAGTCGTTGTTTTTTAAAAACATTATTTATTTATGTGGGTGTGCCAGGTCTTAGTTGTAGTGCATGGGATCCTCGATCTTTGGTGTGCCATGCTGGGTCTTTAACTGTGACATGAGGCATCTAGTTCCCTAACCAGGGGGTGAACCTGAGCCCCCTGACTTGGGAGCCTGAGTCTTAGCCACTGAAGCACCAGTGAAGTTTCTTACTGCTATTGTTGTTCAGTCGCTAAATGGTGTCCGACTCTTTGCAACCCCACGAACTACAGCACGCCAGGCTTTTCTGTCCATCACTTTCTCCCTGAGTTTGCTCAAACTCATCCTGTGAGTCAGTGATGTCATCTTTGGCTCAGCCTCTCTATTCTTTCTGTAGCTATTTCTCCACTCTACCCCAGTAGAATATTGGGCACCTACCCACCTGAGGGGTTCATCTTTCAGTGTCCTATCTTTTTGCCTTTTCATACTGTCCATGGGGTTCTCAAGGCAAGAATACTGAAGTGGTTTGCTGTTCCCTTCTCCAGTGGACCACATTTTGTCAGGCCCTAACTAGCAGGGACATGCCCTTCAGCCACTCAATGTAACTGGATGACATGCCTGGTGCCCTGGCTGTCCCACTGCTGGTCCTCATTGAGCAAAAAATATGGAATGCTTCCTAGTCATTGCTTTATTAATTCAGTGAAACTAATAGAGCAGACCCCCATCCCTTTTGCAGGCAGTTTGTGATCTCACTAAGCATCACTATCTTCCCCAAGCATGCGTCCCACTCTTGTACTTTACATGGTCTTGTCTCATCCTGGACTGCCTCTTTCTCACAGTCATGGAGACCTGACACTTACGTGCAGATAAACACCCCCTCCTTTATTTTCTCATGGTACCATGTACCTCTCCCTACTTAGTGGTTAACAGGATATATTTTTAAGGTCAGTTTTTCTGTCTCCATCACTAGACTTTATACTCTTTGAAGGCAAGAAACATGTTCAATCATACAGTAAGCACTTAGTAAAAGCGCTAGATGAGTGAGTCTGCCATTCTGCATGATGGCATGGCTGACAGTCACACACATGCATGGACCTAAAGCATTGAGTTTGCCTTACCCCCATGTTTTTCCAAAACCTGTAAAACATTCACAGGCCCAACCTGACTCCATGCCAAAGAGAGGAAAGAAGCCCTTTCATGATGAGGCCCCTGGACCCTCAGTTCTACCCTCAAAGGGAGCTCGAAGTAAAATACAGCTTTGGAAGTTGACTGCTCCACGGCCTTCAGCCCACAGTCTTTCCTCTAAGCCACTCTGCCATCTGTCTCTAGTGCTGGGAACTTTTCAGTCCAGTCTCAGGATGTGTTAAAAACTGTGCAAGAATGGTCTGTCTTTGAGAAATGTACATGACATTTGACAAACAAGGGGATGGGGAATGTTTTATGTTTGTGACTGAAAGAGAAAACACAAAATTGCTAATAATTGCCTTTGGGAGGTGATATTATGAATGATTTTTGCTTTAGTCCCTAGGATAGGTTGTGTAAAATTTCTACAAAAGCCACATTTGACTTTTATATTTGAAAATAAAGATACAATAAAATCCTATCTTGGTGTGGCCATAAAATTCTTGTATAAAATGTGAGGCCTTGGTATTCTGAGGCTACTGAAATGACCAGGGCAAACCAGATCAGCCAGCCAGGGGATTTGAGGAGATTCTATGCCATTCAAATCTTTCCCTGCCCTGGCTGGGATTTGGCGCTTCCTACTGGTGGTGGACCACAGTGGCAATTCATAGACTCTTCCAACTGGTTGACTGACCCTCATAATGTAAACTCAACACTGGGGACACTGGGAACCCTTGCAAAATGGAGCTCCCTGTCTCCCAATATACACCTCGTCAGAGGAGAGGTGGGGAGATGTTCTGAGATGTTCTGAGAACAGGGTCAATTGCCTCATATCTGAATTTGCGAAGTTGGTGGGGAGTCATGATCTTGGTATGTTGCGGCAAGCACAGAGGTTCATCACCCAGATCTCCCTTCAAGAAAGAAGAGGTTGCTTGGTTGCATAGAGTTCTGTTAGCTGACAGCCTCCAGTTATCATCTTCAGGATCTGTCTTGGGATAATCTTGTGAGCTAAGGACATACTGCTCCTTTTCAGCAGCCCCTGGCCAACCACTTCAGCATGGTGGGAGACGGAGCCTGGTGGTTTTTGCCCTATGGGGCCCTCTTCTAAGGGACAGTCTTGTTTCTAGAGCTTCCCAGTCAGTCATCCGACACACTTTCAGATCAGGCTCTGAGGCTTTTCCTGCACAGTTCTGCTTCTTCCCCTCTGTTATCTTTTACAAATGTTATCTCTGACAAACCTCTTGCACTCCCAACTACAGCTCAATGAACCCTACAGAGACAGTTTTATACACACACAGAGACACACACACACACACACACATAAACACATAAAGGGATCCATGAGTCTGAATAACACATGAGCCATCCATGCCACATGGAAGAACCTGCTAACACCTGCTAAGTATCTACTCTGTGTACGAGCATTGTTCCTGCCCTCAACCAAGCACTGTCTAATGAAGGAGACAGAGAGGAAACTAAATCAACAAAATAGATTGTGATACCTTTGTGTAACACGTGCATGCTTCTAATTGTTCAAGTACATAGAAACCTCTAATGAGTTCCCAATGGTTTCATCCTACTGTTTTCTTTAGTTGAGTGAACATTCTTCTTGCAACCTTATCATTTTGCTTTGCCAAATCTTTTGCTACTGACACAACAGAGTTAAACTCGAATGCATATACAATGGGGAAATTCTAATAAATTCTAAATTGGGGGCTTGGATTGATGAATCCCTGAATAACAGAGTTGATTATACAGTCCTTTGTATTCCAGTTTCTGGTGTTTTATTGGTCTTGGCTCTGAAATGACTGCTGATCAGCAGATCTAATAATGACAGCAAAGACTGAAGTCCAAAAATAATAAGACTTAAGCCACAGTCACATTAAAGCCGGTAATAATAATAAGTCTCTAAGTTCAGCAAATAGCTGTGAAAAGAGAGGCGAAAAGCAAAGGAGAAAAGGAAAGATATAAGCATCTGAATGCAGAGTTCCAAAAAACAGCAAGAAGAGATAAGAAAGCCTTCCTCAGCAATCAATGCAAAGAAATAGAGGTGAACAATAGAATGGGAAAGACTAGAGATCTCTTCAAGAAAATTAGAGATACCAAGGGAACATTTCATGCAAAGATGGGCTCGATAAAGGACAGAAATGGTATGGACCTAACAGAAGCAGAAGATACTAAGAAGAGGTGGCAAGAATACACAGAAGAGCTGTACAAAAAAGATCTTCACGACCCAGATAATCACCATGGTGTGATCATTGACCTAGAGCCAGACATCCTGGAATGTGAAGTCAAGTGGGCCTTAGAAAGCATCACTACGAACAAAGCTAGTGGAGGTGATGGAATTCCAGTTGAGCTATTCCAAATCCTGAAAGATGATGCTGTGAAAGTGCTGCACTCAATATGCCAGCAAATTTGGAAAACTCAGCAGTGGCCACAGGACTGGAAAAGGTCAGTTTTCATTCCAATCCCAAAGAAAGGCAATGCCAAAGAATGCTCAAACTACTGCACAATTGCACTCATCTCACATGCTAGTAAAGTAATGCTCAAAATTCTCCAAGCCAGGCTTCAGCAATATGTGAACCGTGAACTTCCTGATGTTCAAGCTGGTTTTGGAAAAGGCAGAGGAACCAGAGATCAAATTGCCAACATCTGCTGGATCATGGAAAAAGCCAAGAGTTCCAGAAAAACATCTATTTCTGCTTTATTGACTATGCCAAAGCCTTTGACTGTGTGGATCACAAGAAACTGTGGAAAATTCTGAAAGAGACGGGAATACCAGACCACCTGACCTGCCTCTTGAGAAATCTGTATGCAGGTCAGGAAGCAACAGTTAGAACTGGACATAGAACAACAGACTGGTTCCAAATAGGAAAAGGAGTCCGTCAAGGCTGTATATTGTCACTCTGCTTATTTAACTTCTATGCAGAGTACATCATGAGAAACGCTGGACTGGAAGATTGATTGGAATCAAGATTGCCAGGAGAAATATCAATAACCTCAGATATGCAGATGACACCATCCTTATGGCAGAAAGTGAAGAGGAACTAAAAAGCCTCTTGATGAAAGTGAAAGTGGAGAGTGAAAAAGTTGGCTTAAAGCTCAACGTTCAGAAAACAAAGATCATGGCATCCAGTCCCATCACTTCATGGGAAATAGATGGGGAAACAGTGGAAACAGTGTCAGACTTTATTTTTCTGGGCTCCAAAATCACTACAGATGGTGACTGCAGCCATGAAATTAAAAGATGCTTACTCCTTAGAAGGAAAGTTATGACCAACCTAGATGGCATATTCAAAAGCAGAGACATTACTTTGCCAACAAAGGTCCGTCTAGTCAAGGCTATGGTTTTTTCTGTGGTCATGTATGGATGTGAGAGTTGGACTGTGAAGAAGGCTGAGCGCCGAAGAATTGATGCTTTTGAACTGTGGTGTTGGAGAAGACTCTGGAGAGTCCCTTGGACTGCAAGGAGATCCAACCAGTCCATTCTGAAGGAGATCAGCCCTGGGATTTCTTTGGAAGGAATGATGCTAAAGCTGAAACTCCAGTCCTTTGGCCACCTCATGCAAAACGTTGACTCATTGGAAAAGACTCTGATGCTGGGAGGGATTGGGTGCAGGAGGAGAAGGGGATGACAGAGGATGAGATGGCTGGATGGCATCACTGACTCAATGGACGTGAGTCTGAGTGAACTCTGGGAGTTGGTGATGGACAGGGAGGCCTGGTGTGTTGTGATTCATGGGGTCGCAAAGAGTTGGACACGACTGAGTGACTGAACATCTCAGTCGCTCAGTCATGTCTGACTCTTTGCAACCCCATGGACTACAGTACGCCAAGCTTTCCTGTTCATCACCAATTCCTGGAGCTTACTCAAACTCATGTCCATGAGTTGGTGATGCCATCCAACCATCTCATCCCCTGTTGTCCCCTTTCCCTCCTGCCTTCAATCATTTCCAGCATCAGGGTCTTTTCCAATGAGTCAGTTCTTCACATCAGGTGGCCAAAGTATTGGAGTTTCAGCTTCAGCATCAGTCCTTGCGATGAATATTCAGGACTGATTTCCTCTAGGATGGACTGGTTGCATCTCCTTGCAGTCCAAGGGACTCTCAAGAGTCTTCTCCAACACTGCAGTTCAAAAGCATCAGTTCTTCGGCACTCAGCTTTCCTTATAGTCCAACTCTCACATCCAGACATTACTACTGGAAAAACCAAAGCTTTGACTAGATGGACCTTTGTTGGCAAAGTAATGTCTCTGCGTCTTGATATGCTGTCTACTTTGGTCATAACTTTTCTTCCAAGGAGCAAGTGTCTTTTAATTTCATGGCTGCAGTCACCATCTGCAGTGATTTTGGAGCCCCCAAAAATAAAGTCTCTCACTGTCTCCATTGTTTCTCCATCTATTTCCCATGAAGAGATGGGACCAGATGCCATGATCTTACTTTTCTGAATGTTGAGTTTTAAGCCAACTTTTTCACTCTCTTCTTTCACTTTCATCAAGAGGCTCTTTTAGTTCTTCGCTTTTTGCCATAAGGGTGGTGTCATCTGCATATCCGAAGTTATTGGTATTTCTCCCAGCAATCTTGATTCCAGCTTGTGCTTCATCCAGTCCAGCATTTATCATGATGTACTCTGCATAGAAGTTAAATAAACAGGGTGACAATATACAGCCTTGACGTACGCCTTTTCCTATTTGGAACCAGTCTGTTGTTCTATGTCCAGTTCTAACTGTTGCTTCCTGACCTGCATACAGGTTTCTCAAGAGGCAGGTCAGGTGGTCTGGTATTCCCATCTCTTTCAGAATTTTCCACAGTTTCTTGTGATCCACACAGTCAAAGGCTTTGGCAAAGTCAATAAAGCAGTAATAGATGTTTTTTCTGGAACTCTCTTGCTTTTTCCATGATCCAGCAGATGTTGGCAATTTGATCTCTGGTTCCTCTGCTTTTTCTAAAACCAGCTTGAACATCTGGAAGTTCACGGTTCACGTATTGCTGAAGCCTGGCTTGGAAAATTTTGAGCATTACTTTGCTAGTACGTGAGATGAGTACAATTGTGTGGTAGTTTGAGCATTCTTTGGCATTGCCTTTCTTTGGGACTGGAATGAAAACTGACCTTTTCCAGTCCTGTGGCCACTGCTGAGTTTTCCAAATTTGCTGGCATATTGAGTGCAGCACTTTCATAGCATCACCTTTCAGGGTTTGAAATAGCTCAACTGGAATTCCATCACCTCCACTAGCTTTTTATCTACCCATACATGAAAGACTTAGCTTGCTAATTGTACCTGTAACCTAAGCAAGCAACTTCTGAGAGGAGAACCGAGAACACAACAGAGGCGCCAATGTTCTATAGCATCACAGTTAAATTTTCTCTCTTCTAAAAAACTCTGAAAAGAATTTGTTGCCCTCCTTGGGGAGTTCACAGGGAGGCAGAAGTTGGGTCACATATTAGTTTTCTAGGTCATTTATAAAAAGGCCTGATAAAAAACAAGTTCCTACTGTATAGCACAGGGAACTATAGTTGATATCTTGTAACAAACCATAATAGAAAATAATAGGAAAAATAATACCTATATTATATATATATATATGAATAGCTGAATCACTTTGCTGTACAACAGAAATTAACATACCATTTAAATCATCTACACTTCAATAAAGCAAAAAAAAAATCTTTTTTAAGGGCCTGAATTGTGTCTTTGACACATAAGCATCCAAGTACACCAGCCTCTGGCTATATATATATGTATATTTATTCTGGCTATACTATATATATAATACATATACATGTATAATAGAGATACATACACATATATATAGATATATGTTTAATCTGAGTCTCTGTTCTCAGAGCTATGTGAAAGTCCAGCACCTCCCCATTTTGGGGAACTCCTTCCGAGAGAGTGGCTGTAGGTCTCTTCCCATGACTCACTCAGCCTGCCCGCTACCAGCTTGCCTCCTCTTGACCATTCAGTGTACTCTCAAGCCTCCAAGGAAAGCTCTGTCTGCCCCTCTGCACCCCTGCACGCCAACATTCTCTCTCCCTCATTCTCCTTAGCAATACTAACACTGGGCAGTTACACGTTACAAATGCTTACTGACTGTATAAGAATAACAAAAGCAGGTACAGCGTAGCTCAAACAGAAGTCAACTAAAGAACTCCTCCAAATCAATAAGAAAAAGAAAACCCAGTTTTTAAAAATACAGAAAAGACTTGATTTCAAAACAAAGAGTTCAAAAAAGAAAATATATGAATCACAAGTACAAACACAAAACAGTTTTTATCAGTGTTCATGTAAATACCATGTACATTTGTATGAACACCTCATTATTCATCAGAGAAATGCAAATTAAAACCATGAGATACAATTTCTCACCCACTAGAATGGCTATATATTCAGACAATGACAAATATCAAGTGTTAGCAGTGAGATGGAGTTCCTACAACTTGTGTACGTTGCTAGTGGGGGGTAAGATGGTACAACCACTTTGGTAAACTGTTTGGGAGTTTACTGTAAAGAATATACCTACTCTGTGTCCAGGAATTCCCCTTTCAAGCATCTACTCAAGAGAAATGAAAATGTATGTACACGAAAAATCATTATAGCAATATTTATGGCAACTTTATTCATAATAATAATACCTGGAAACAAAATGTTGCCAATAGGAGAAAAGATAAACAAATTGTGATTTTTTTTGTTTTTAAAAGCACAATAAGAATCAGAAAAACAAGAAATTGATACTCATATTAACACTGATGAATCTCAAAACTATACTGAGCAGGACACAAATGAGTACATACTGTTTGATTCCATTTATAATTCAGTCACTGCAAAGAAGGAAGATTATATTTAAAATTGCTTATTTTACTGTTTCTCTAGCTTCATATGTTTCAAGATTATATCTTTTAAAAAATTTAAGGGTTTACCATGTGCCACTAAATTTCTTGCTCTTCTCTTTCTATTCTTCTACTAAGATTCTCTTAGGAAGATGAAACGCTGAATTAGATCTAGAACCTGAAGATACACTTTCTGACAAGTCCAAAATAGAAAAAAAAAATGATTTGAAACGTTTCTCTTATTGTACTTCGTGGACTTGTATAAAATACTGTTTAACAGCTTTGTATATTCTCTTCAAGTCTTTGATCACTTTGTAATAATAGAAAATAAAAATTAAACTGCTTCATAACTTTGTTTTAAGCTTTCATGTAATTGGTGCTGGTTCATTTGGAACCTTAAATATGTTTTTATTAAATCTCTCTCTCTCTCTTTAGAGAAATGCAAATTAAAACCAAAAGGATATGACACTACATACCTGATGGGATGGCTAAAATTAAAAAGTCTGACCAAATATTGGTGAAGTTTCGAAGAAACACACACACTGCTAATGGGATTATAAATTAAGACATCCACTTTGGAAAACTATTTGGCACTTTTAAAAAGTTAAACTTGCACTAATCATTTGACCTAACAATTCAACTTCTAAGTATCTACCCCAGAGAAATGAAAATGCATCTCCACAAAAACGCTTGTATGCAAATATTTATAGCAGTATTTTAAGATTTGCGTGTGAAAGTTGCTCAGTCATGTCCGACTCTTTGTGACCCCCATGGACTATACATTCCATGGAATTTTCCAGGCCAGAATACTGGAGTGGATAGCCTTTCCCTTCTCCATGGGATCTTTCCAACCCAGGGATCGAACCCAGGTCTCCCACATTGAGCCACAAGATTTATTTTTATTTACTTATTTATGGCTGTGCTGGGTCTTCGTTGCTGCATGGGCTATTCTCTAGTTGCATTGTGCAGTGGTGGGTATTCTCTAGATCACTGTGCAATGATCTCATTGCAGTGGTTTCTCTCATTGTGGAGCACGGGCCTTAGGCATGCAAGCTTCAGTAGTTGCAGCACGAAACTCAGAAGTTGCGGCTCAAGGGCTCCAGAGCACAGGTTTAGTAACTGTGGCACACCGACTTATTTGCTCCATGGCATATGGGATCTTTCTGGACAAGGGATCAAACCTGTATCTCCTGCATTGGCAGGAGGATTCTCAACCACTGAATCACCAGGGAAACCATTTATAGCCTGGTGGCTCAGGGGTAAAGGATCCACCTGCCAATGCACGAGACGCAGGTTTGATACCTTAGTCAGGGAGACCTCCTGGAGAAGGCAATGGCAACCTCCTCCAGCATTCTTGCCTGGGAAATCCCATGGACAGGGCAACCTGGTGGGCTACACTCCATGGGGTCACAAAAGAGCCCTGTTATTCACAACAGCCCTCAAACTGGAAACAGTGTTTACCAAATGGCCTGTCAGTAAGTGAGATGTTGTATATCTATAGCGTAGTGTACTACACACAATAAAAGCATTATACTAAATGCAAGGAGGCAGGCCCAAAAGACTACATATTGTATGATTCCATTTATATGAAAATTCTAGAAAATGCAATACTATAGAAACAGAAAGATCAGTGATTGCCTAAGACTGAAGGTGGGAGCAGAGATGGATTGCAAATAGGAAGAAGGGAATTTTTTGTGGTAATGAAAGTACTGTAATATTGAACTGTGGCAATGGCTGAATAGTTGTATGAACTCACTAAAACTCAACAAGATTTACACTAAAATGGGTGAATTTTATGGCATCTAAATTAAACTAAATAAGCCTGTTTTAAACAAAACAAAACAGAAAGCTATTGTGTCTTCAAGACAAACTTTTGGGCTCACCACTGCAGTGCCTGCATAGCTCTGCATAACTCTTGTAAATTTTTCCTTGTGCTCTCCTGTTTACACCCTCAGAAAGCCTCATAGGAGACCAGAAGTGGATGGTCTAGCAAGCAGTACTAATCTTACGGTGGGTGGGGATCTTCTTTGTCTTGGTAGAAGTTAGAAGGAGAAAATTAACAAACAGGAACACAAGCAGAAAAGCGTGACTGGGATGGCGAAGACCTTAAAATCATATTCTAGCTATTCATTGTTCTTCTAGTATATACTTTTTGGTCTTTTCTGTGCCAGGTAAGTGCTGTGGCAATAAAATAATCAACATTATGGGCAAAGTCCTTACTCTTTGGGGGCTTATATTCTAGTTGTATGAAACAGATCATACATCAGCTGATAGATAGACAGATAGATGAATAGATACAGAGACAGATAAATAGATGACAGAAAGCTAAGTAGAGCTATAGATAGGTATAGAGATACAGAGATAGATACTATATAGATACATATGTAGATGATTAATAAAAGAAAGTATAAGCTTATCTCATTTTACTGCACTTTGCACGTCCTGTATTTTTTTAATTATATGTTGATTTTCTTTTTCTTTTTTTAAATTTGTTTGACTGTGCCAGATCTTAGTTGTTACACATGGAATCTTCAATCTTAATTGCAGCATGTAGTCTCTGACCAGGGATAAAACTGTGCCCCCTGCAGTGGAAGTGTGCATCTAACCACTGGACCACCAGGGAAGTCCCAATACTGCGTTTTTTACAATTAAAGATTTGTGGCAACTCTGTGTCAAGCAAGTCTATCAGCACCATTTTTTCCAACAGCATTTTCTCATTTCATCTCTCTGTGTCACATTTTAGTAATTCTTGCAATATTTCAAATTTTGTCATTATTACTATATCTGTTATGGTGATCTGTGGTCAGTGATCTTCGATGTTACTATTGTAATTGTCTTGGGGCACCGTGAACTGTGCCTATATAGGATGGCAAACTTAATAAACGTATGTGTTCTGATGGCTCCACTGACCAGCTTTTCCTCTATTTCTCTTTCTCACCTTCAGTGCAGTTCAGTTCAGTTGCTCAGTCATGTCCAACTCTTTGCGACCCCATGAATTGCAGCATGCCAGGCCTCCCTGTCCATCACCAACTCCCGGAGTTCACTGAGACTCACGTCCATCGAGTCCATGATGCCATCCAGCCTTCTCATCCTCTGTCGTCCCCTTTTCCTCCTGCTCCCAACCCCATCCCAGGGTCTTTTCCAATGAGTCAACTCTTCGCATGAGGTGGCAAAGTACTGGAGTTTCAGCTTTAGCATCATTCCTTCCAAAGAATAGGCCTCCCTATTCCCTGGGACACAACAATATTGAAATTAGGCCAATTACTAACCCTACAATGGTCTCTAACTGCTCAAGTAAAAGGAAGAGTCATACATTTCTCACTTTAGACCAAAAGCTAGAAATGATTAAGCTTAATGAGGAAGGCATGTTGAAACCTGGGAATGGCTAAAAACTAGGCCTCTTGCACCAAACAGTTGGCCAAGTTGTGAATGCAAAGGAAAGGCTCTTGAAGGAAGTTAAAAGTGCCACTCCAACAAACACAGGAATCATAAGAAAGCAAAACATCCTTATTGCTGATATGAAGACAGTTTCAGTGGTCCACATCCTCTTAGTGAGTGAGTGAAGTCGCTCAGTCATGTCCGACTCTTTGTGACCCCATAGACTGTAGCCTACCATAGACTGTAGCCTACAGGCTTCTCCATCCATGGGATTTTCCAGGCAAGAGTACCGGAGTGGGTTACCATTTTTCCTTCTCCAGGGCATCTTCCCAACCCAGTGATCGAACCTGGGTCTTGCGTGTTGCAGGCAGATGCTTTACCCTTCGAGCCACCAGGGAAGCAAGCCTAATCCAGAGCAAAGCCCCAACTCTGTTCGATTCTATGAAGGCTGAGAGAGGCGAGGAAGCTGCAGAAGGAATGTTTGAAGTTAGTAGAGGTTGGTTCATGAAGTTGAAGGAAAGAAGCCATCTCCATAACATGAAAGTGCAAAGGGAAGCAGCAAGTGCTGAGGCTCAGAAGCTGCAGCAAGTTATGTAGAAGATCCAGCTAAATAATTAATGAAAGTAGCCACACTAAACAATCTAGGGCTTCCCTTGTAGATCGGTTGGTAAAGAATCTGCCTGTGATGCAAGAAGCCTGGGTTCAATTCCTGGTTCGGGAAGATTCCCTGGAGAAGGAAATGGCAATCCACTCCAGTATTCTTGCCTGGAGAATCCCACAGACAAAGGAGCCTAGCAGGCTACAGTCTATGGGGTCATAAGAGTCGGACACAACTTAGCGACTAAACCACCACCACACTAAACAATAGATTTTTAATGTAGACAAAACAGCCTTCTCTAGGGAAAAGATATCACCCAGGACTTTCACGGTTAGTGAGGAGAAGTCAATGTTTGGCTTCAAAGTTTCAAAGACACTTGTTATTAGGGGCTGAGGTAGCTAGTGACTTTAAGTTAAAGCCAATGTTCATTTACCATTCTGAAAACCCAAGGGTCCTTAAGAACTATGCTAAATCTACTCTTCCTGGGCTGTATCAATGGAACAACAAAACCTGGATGATAGCACACCTGCTGACAAAATGATTTACTGAATATTTTAAGCCCAGTGTTGAGATCTACTCTTAAGACCTATGGCTCAGAAAAAAAAAAGGTTCCTTTCAAAATATTAATATTTATTAACAATGCACCTGGTCACCCAGAGCTCTGATAGAAACATTCAATGAGATAAATGTTTTCATGCCTGCTAACATCCACCCTACAGCCTATGGGTCAAGGAGTACAGTAATTCTGACTTCCAAGTTTTATTAAGAAACACATTTTATAAGGCTATAGATGTGATAAATAGTATTCCTCTGATGGATCTGGGCAAAGTCAATTGAAAACCTTCCGGAAAGAATTCAACATTCTAGACGCCATTAAGAATATTTGTGATTCATGGGGAAAGGTCAAAATATCAGCATTAACAGGAGTTTAGACGAAGTTGATTCCAACAGTCATGGATGACTTTGAGGAGTTCAAGACTTCCGTGGAGGAAGTAATTGCAGATGTGATGAAAACTGCAAGAGAAGCAGAATTAGAAATGCAGCCTGACAATGCGACTAAATTGCTGTAACATCAATTTAAAATTTTAGTGGGTGAAGAGTTGCTTCTTATGAATGAGGGAAGAAAGTGATTTCTTTCTAAAACAATTTTATTTCATTATGTATTTGATTCTTGGCTGTGCTGGGTCTTCATTGCTGCCCAAGGGCTTTCTCTAGCTGTGGTGCTCGGGTTCCTCATTGCAGCGGCTGCTCTTGTTGCACAGCCTGGGCTCCAGGACGTGAAGGTTTCAGTAGTTGTGACACGTGGGCTCACTAGTTGCAGCTCCCAGGCTCTAGAGCACAGGCTCAACAGCTGTAGTATACACGGGCTTAGCTGCTCCAAGGCATGTGGCATCTTCCTGGAATCAGCGATCAAATCCGTGTCTCGTGCATTGGCAAGTGGATTTTTTTTTTTTTTTTTTTTACCACTGAGCCACCAGGGAAGCTTGACAGTGATTTCTTGGGATGGAATCTACTCCTGGTGAAGATGCTGAGAAGACTGTTTAAATGACAACAAAGGATTTAGAATATTAAATAAACTTAATTGATGAAGCAGTGGAAGAGTTTGAGAGAACTGACTCCAAGTTTGAAAGAAGTTCTACTGTGAGTAAAATGCTATCAAACAGCACTGCATGCTACAGAAAAATATTTTGTGAAGGAAAGAGTCAATCAATTTGGCAAACTTCATTGTTGCTTTATTTAAGAAATTGCCACAGTCATCTCAACATTCAGCAACCATCAACACTGAGGCAAGACTCTCCACAGGAAAAAAGATTACAACTCATTGAAGGTTCAGATGATGGTTAGCTTTTTTTTTTTTTTTTTAAGAACTAAAGTACTTTTAAATTAAGGTCTGTACATTTTTTAAGACACAATGCCACTGCACACTTAACAGATTACAGTATGGTGGTGGTCGTGTCCTACTCTTGCAACCCTTATGGACTGTAGCCTGACGGGCTCCTCGGTCCGTGGGATTCTCCAGGCAAGAATACTGGAGTGGGTTGCCATTTCCTTCTCCAGGGGATCTTCCTGACCCAGGAATTGAACCCGGGTCTCCTGCATTGCAGGCAGATTCTTTACCAACTGAGCTATGAGGGAAGCCCTAGGTTAAAGTATAGTGTTAACATTATTTTTATATGTACTGCGAAACTGAAAAATTCATGTCACTTATTTTATGCTGATACTACCTTTTTGTGATATTCCGGTTATTAAGGTGGTCGGGAACCTAATTTGCAGTGTTTCCAAGTTATGCATAAAAAGAAAATTCTTAAAGTACTCAGAAGAGAGTTAAAAGGTGACATCAGAGAGTGGCTGAACCACAAGAGGAAGCCAGTCATGCAAAGACCAGAGGGAGGAGCATCCTAGGCACCATTTTTTTCATTGTCCCTTACCACTCGAGGTCCTCCATTCCCTCTTCACTCAGCCTAAAATTCCCCAAACTCCCTCAGTCACCTTAATTCTGTCACACTCATTGGGAAAATCACAACCTTGTTCAAATTCAACTTTCCACCCACACTGGTCTCACTTTAAGCTTGTCACTTGTGTGTGCTAAGTTGCTTTAGTCATGTCTGACTCTGTGGGACCCTATGGACTATAGCCCACCAGGCTCCTCTGTCCATGGGATTCTCCAGGCAAGAATACTGGAATGGGTTGCCATTGCCTCCTCCAAAGCTTGTCACTTAAGAAGCCCTTACTGTTTCCCAGCTAACATCTGCCGACTCCCTGACCTGCTCACTCTCCTGCACCCTAGTCATACGTTCGCTTTCTGCTAACTGGGATGTTTTACACCCTTGCCTCTTTCCCCCTATCTTCACACTCAGCTCGTGACTGTGCTTCTTTTTTGAGAAAACTGAAGAGTCAGAATCCACATGTCCACAAAGGTGTACCAGGTTAGACCCTGCCCTCATAGCACACTCAGAGATCCTATATAAAAGCTTCCACTTATACATTCTCCCCCTCCCCTAGGGGACTCTAGAATACCAGGTCAGCAAATCCTCCCTCCAACCTACATCATGAACTTTCCCTCTACTGGATCGTTTCCATCAGTGTATGAATTGTTTCAAGCACTTTGAAGACAAGCAAGTAAAAACCACCCCTTGACCTGATTTCCCTTATTTGATTACCAAATTACTTCTCTGTAAGCTTTTGTATGAAGAAGGAAATGGCAACCCACTCCAGTTTTCTCGCCTGGAGAATCCCATAGACAGAGGAGCCTGGCAGGCTACAGTCCATGGGGTCGCAAGAGTTGGACACGACTTAGCAACTAAACCAAGCTTTTGTGGACAAACACTTGTCTACACTGCTGCTACTGCTGCTGCTAAGTCACTTCAGTCGTGTCCGACTCTGTGCGACCCCAGAGACGGCAGCTCACCAGGCTCCGCTGTCCCTGGGATTCTCCAGGCAAGAACACTGGAATGGGTTGCCATTTCCTTCTCCAATGCATGAAAGTGAAAAGTGAAAGTGAAGTCGCTCAGTCGTGTCTGACCCTCAGCAACCCGTGGACTGCAGCCTACCAGGCTCCTCCGTCCATGGGATTCTCCAGGCAAGAGTACTGGAGTGGGGTGCCATTGTCTATACTGCTGCTGCTGCTGCTAAGTCGCTTCAGTCGTGTCTGACTCTGTGCGACCCCATAGACAGCAGCCCACCAGGCTCCCCCGTCCCTGGGATTCTCCAGGCAAGAACACTGGAGTGGGTTGCCATTTCCTTCTCCAATTCCTCTTCTCCGGTTCTCTCTTAAAATCTCTCCCATCCAGTTTTTGTGCCACCATTGATCTGGTATTTTCAAGGCCAATAAGACAGACAAAAATAAAACCCTACCATAAACAAGCATGAAAGAGGCAATCTGAGTAAAAGAAGAGGGTGGTTAGGTGGGACAAAGTTCTAAATTCTAGCAGCTGGGTTGACTACCTATATCATAAGAATTCCTTAGGTAAACTGTCTCCTTCTACACCATTTGAACAATACTTCCTTTCTATACATTGTATTTATTTTCTCTGGAATCTACTGTTGTGCAGTTTCTGAACATCAGATTAACCTGCTCACCATTCGGACACGACTGAGCGACTTCACTTTGACTTTTCATTTTCATGCATTGGAGAAGGAAATGGCAACCCACTCCAGTGTTCTTGCCTGGAAAATCCCAGGGACGGGGGAGCCTGGTGGGCTGCCATCTATGGGGTCGCACAGAGTCGGACACGACTGAAGCAACTTAGCAGCAGCAGCAGCAGCAGAGTTAAAAATCATAGCAGAGAGGGAGAGTGCTCATTTACATTTAACTGTAAAAATCAGTGTGGAATCTCAGACATGTAACAGTCTCTTTTGCCCAACCAGAAATATTTTTTTTTTAGTTTGAGAAAGAATTACACACACCCACCCACCCCCGAACAATATCCTTTTATTTGAAGATGAATGTTGTTGCCATTTGAAATAATTTTGAGCTATCCCTCTTTATAATTGGCCTTGCCAGAAATTTTGTATATTAACCCCAGGAAGGTTAAAAAATCCAGCTGCAGTACTTTGCTTACTGATCTTATAAAAAGGGGCAACTCTGACTTACCTCAGTGAGGTCACCTCAACTCCTTTTGTGGGCAAGGTTTTCCTATTGGAGACTGCACCAAATGAGGTAGACATTTGACAGCTGTCCTGGTCAGTTGGATAATACATGAAACCTCAGTGACTTGTGCAGATCAGTGCTTAGCAAAATGCAAGTCACAACCTATTAGTGGGTTATGGAATTAATATGGTGGGTTAATCAATTTTTGGCTTCCCTGGTGGCTCAGCAGCAAAGAACCCACCTGCAATGCAGGAGATGCAGGAGACATGGGTTCCATCCCTGGGTCAGGAAGATCCCCTGGAGTAGGGCATAGCAGTACACTCCAGTATTCTTGCTGGGAAAATCCCATGGACAGAGGAGCCTGGTAGGCCACAATCCATGGGTTCACAAAGAGTCGGACACAACTAAAGTGACTGACAACACACACAACCAATTTTTTTAAAAATGAAATAGAGCAGAAAATACCAGAGTTCAGTACACACATTCCAAGTATGACATAGTTTATGAGACTTTGGCTTCTGTTATGAAGAAGTGCATCTTGGATTATAAAATTAAAATTTTAAAAATTAAAGCCACTGCTCTAGATTCATTTATAATATAATACCCAGAGTGGTTGAATGCACTCATCAAAATTAGAGGACATTTGGAAAATTTCCACATCGTATTCAGCGTTATATATCACCAGGCATGAGCAGACACAAGGGAAATCCAGAGCACTTTAGAGAGAAGTTTTCCTGTGTAGGACCAGGTAAAGAGCTTGCAAGTCGTCTCCAATCTAAATTACCATCCTAGAGACTTCATAATTTACAAAGCACTTTCACAAACTTCATCTTATTTGAGGCTCTTATTCAGCCTTTGTAGTAGGCAAGACAGGAAGGCGACAGCATCTGAGACAGGTTTCAGTGATCCATCTAGTTTAGTCAGGAGTCCAGCCAGCAGCTGGGAGAAAGGATCTAGCCCCACAGCCCCAGGGAGAAAATTGGCAAGGTTGAAAAACCATGTGTGGGTCCTAGCCAAGTAAACTGGGGTTCAGGGCAGAACTCCAGTTTCAGGAGGGAGAATGGAAAAGATGAAGAGGAACTGGGACAAAAGCCCAGATATTAAACAAGGCACACAGGTGGCCAGGCCCATCCACAGCATACTGCTGGATTCTAAGCTCATACTTGCAGAATTCCAGAGCCCACAACTGGCTTTTCAAGAAGCAGCAGCAGAATATCATGTGGATAAGGGGCAGGATGGAGAAGATCTCAAGAACTGATGAAGGCATGAAGAGACCAGTGTGGAATGGCAAGTTAATTCATCTGTCTGGCATGAGTAGGGCGGGCTGCCAAATTAAACACAGGATGCCCCACTGAAACCTGGATTTCAGATAGACAATGAATATTTTCATGTAAGTGTGTCTTTTGCAATATTGGAGACACATTTATACCAAAAATTGTTGTTTATCTGAAATTTAAATTTAACTTGGCAGACGGTATTTTTATTTACTACATCTGGTACCCCTACATGTGGGTTTAGAGAGGATGAGGCTAGAAGGCTTGACGGAACAAGATCTTAAAGAATTCTGTGTGCCATGCTTGGCGGATAATAGGAGGCCAAGAAAAATTTTCAGCATGGGAATAATATAATTGGATTTATATTTTAGAATCACCATTATAGTAGTCCTTTGAATAACAAAATAGTTCAGAAAGATAGGAACTGAGAGACCAGAAAGCTGTTCAAATAGCCTGGGTTTGAGAACTGAAAATAACTTTGCTCACTTCACAATTCTCCCTAACGCTAGCGAGATTTCCAGGTTTTCATGGACTACAGAGACCAATGTATTCTTTCAAGAGCTACTCCTTGTTTCAAGGAATAAAAAACACCTTTCGAAGTGGGGAAGGGAATATATATTTTATTGTTCTCAAACCCTGTATCTGTCACATCCTTCTTGAGGAGGCTGGAAAGATATGTATATATATATATCAGTCTCCCACTAGTTAGCTCATGTCTTGCTCACCATTGATTATCCCATAGGTAATCAATAAACACTTGTTGGATGACTTTCTTAAGGGCAGTCTATCTTCACCATATTTGTTTCTTTAGCATCTGACCCGAGGCTGGGAATAAGTTTCTCAGAAAATAGTTCTTGATTAGAGTGATCTAATTAATTAACA
Source organism: Bos indicus (assembly GCF_029378745.1). Taxonomy (NCBI): domain Eukaryota; kingdom Metazoa; phylum Chordata; class Mammalia; order Artiodactyla; family Bovidae; genus Bos; species Bos indicus. The sequence goes on from NC_091762.1 coordinate 80,578,929, forward strand.
ACCTGAAGTGCTTCGTATTAACTACATTTGTCTAACATTACTTCAAAGGTACAACCTGGCATATTTTTCACATGAATGCAAAAGAAGACTGCCTTTTCTACTGGACCAGAAAGCTTTTCAAAATCTGCAGAAAGCTTTTCAAAATCTGATGCTGATTAGATGGAGTTTTAAATGTAATCTTCCTCATTTATGTGAAGATGTGTGGAGTTTTCTTTTGAGATGTTTTTGTCTTGGTTTTTGTTTTTGCTTTTTGGCATCTTCCTAACTGCTTCCACAAGTATTGTCATTGCCTGGATATTAATAAATCAGATCTTAATTAAATATTTCTCAGGTAGATCATCATAAAGTGGTATGAACCAAGTATTTGTCTTCAGTTCTCCAGTATCAGGATAGTTACTGGCATACGGATCTTTTCCAAGGCTGACGTGTGAACCTGAAAGCGGGCTTATTTACCTTCATAGTCAGAGGACTTTCATCAATAGCAGGTTTGTTGAAGGGCCAAGAGCAAGAAGCCAAAAGGGATGGAATAATTCTAAAAAGTGTATCGGGTAAATACAAATACAATAACAAAATTATTACAGATACTTGTTATTAAAAATTCTGTTCCAAGTACCATGTGAGGTCTTTGCATATATTACAATTTGATTAAATTTTAATCTTAAAACTCTTCTTTGAGGTAGGTGTTGTAATTGTCATTTTATATGTAAACAAATAGAGAATCAAAACTGATGAATAATTTACCCAGGATGACACAGTTAATAGATTGGCAGAGCTGAGATTAGTACCCAATTCCAAAGTTCATCTCACAAACCAAGAACTGCCATTTTTCAAGTGTGTATTTAGAGAAATGAAAGAAAATTGTTGTAGTGCCTATAAGAGCTCTCTTTAATCAGCAGCTATGTAGTTATCCCAGAGGATTTAAGTTTGATGAAGAGTATAATGATGTGAGCATATGGATATGCAAGACAAGAGATATAGAGGTATTTCTTATGTTTTTGAGCTGTGCTCCTTTTTCCTCTGTTTAACTTTGTATTTAAGTGAGCATGTGCCTTTACATGTAATTAGGCTTTACCTTCACCTTGTTAGAAGTTGATACTGTTGCCCTTAAAATTATTATCATACATATTATCTGGGATGAAACATATAAACTTTATTATTTTTTAAAACTTTTTATTTTGTATTGGGGTATACCCAATGAAGGGATTCCCAGGTGACCCAGTATGTAAAGAATCCACCTGAGACATAGGTTAAATCCCTAGGTGGGGGAGATCTCCTGGAAGAGGAAATGGTAACCTACTCCAGTATTCTTGCATGGAGAATGCCATGGACAGAGGAGCCTGGCAGATACAGTCTATGGCGCCACAAAGAGTTGATCACAACTGAGCACACAGGCACACATAGGTGATAAACAATGTTGTGACAGTTTCAGGTGAACAGCAAAGGGATTCAGCCATACATATACCCGTATCCATCCTCCCCCAAACTTTCCTCCCATTCAGGCTACTACATAACATTGAGCAGAGTTTCATGTGCTATACAGTAGGCCTTTGTTGGTTAGCCATTCTAAATACAGAAGCACCCATTGAAACATACGAACTTTAGCTGTTACAGTCAGTAATACCAACTTCTCTGTCTTGTCCAGATGAACACGTGCAGTTCATATTCAGATATGCAAAGGAACCTCATCAGTCTAGATTCGTCTGAGCTCCGTTGTGACAGTCTGGACCTTCCTGCAAGCTGTAAGCATAATTACATACACTAACTATTCTCCAATCCTTTAAAGTTGCAAATATGCACTTTTTGTCCAGGTACTGACATCTTTGAGCAGCCCTCTTCAGTGTGCTCAACCCAGCCTCTTCACTTAGTTCACTGGGTTCCAGGAAGAATCAGAGTCTCATAAAGAATGCTGCCTCTGATCATTTAATTCCAGGCTGAGCAGGGTAAAATCAGTTTGAACTTCACCAACATTTGCAGTCTATGAAAGCAAAATTCAAAGTGTTGGCATAATTAACTGTATTAATTGGATAGAATCTGACGATGAGGAACCAAATACGTTAAAAAGAGGGGAGATAAGAGTTGATTTTTTTTTTTTAATTGAGGGCTTCCCTGGTGACTCAGTGGTAATGAGCATGCCTACCAATACAGGTACAATCCCTGATCTGAGAAGATCGCAAATGCCTCGGAGCACCTAAACCCCTGTACCGCAAGTATTGAGCCCTTCTCTGGAGCCTGGGAGCCACAACTACTGAGCCCACATGCAGCAGCTATTGAAGTCCCAGGGCTGTAGAGCCCCATGGCTCTGCAATGAGAAGCCAGCACACCACAACTAGAGAGAAGTCCCCGTTTGCCACACCTAGAGGACAGCTTCCGCAGCAAAGAGAACCAGTGCAGCCAAATAAATAATTTTTTTTAATAACTAAATTAAAAAATTTAGATAGCAAATGATTTGCTTGCCCAAAAATGGTCCGTGGAGGTGTAAGCATCAAAAAGCACCTCCAGTGTTCTGCTTTCACCAAAAACACGGAAGGAATTTCCTAGAAATGGTCAGGATGTAATTATGGAAAAAATCCTCTTCAGACCTTTATATGCTCAATCATTGCCAGACAGGGTGCTAAACATGGGAGATATAATAGGAGCATGGTCCTGACCCTCTTGCTCAGAGAAGTACATCAGCTGTCCTGTACAGTAAATGTGAAAGGAATCACGAAATAAATATAAAAAGGACACAGTGGGTGCCCAAAGGAGTGGTCATCTCTGTGATTCTAATAAAGTGAATTCATAGCAATCATGTAAGGTTGTTCAGTGAGATAGCAAACTCTCCCATGAAAAGGTGAAGCAGAACCTGAATGAACAGATAAACAGGAGTCAAGGAACAAGAAAAGGGGTTTTGAAGAAGCAATCAGTTCACAGCAGTCCTAAGACGTGAATGATCTGGTAAGTGTTCTCCATCTTTAATATCTAGGATACGAATTTCACAAAGCAGAACTGCTGCTCTACGTCGTCAACTCCCCCCTCCCCCACTCTCCGTCGCCACCCCCCTAACAGATACATCAGGTGAGCAGGGCTCAATTATTCGAATTAAATGTGTGACCTGGAGCAACTCCCGTCACTACTCAGAGCCTCTGTCTTTGCCTGAGAAGTGAGGAACCCTGTCCGCTCTAGTCCATTTCTGCTCTGAATTGAGAACAGTACAAGAAACCAGAAAGGAAAACTCCAGAGAAACAAAAGTGAAAGTGCCCAAAGGAAATACAATAGTAAACAAAAGCACAAAATTCTCTATCTCACTGAAAAATGTGGCAGAGTTCCAAAACACTTTTTTTCAGCAGCCCGTGAACACGAGACTTGGGAGAGAATGAACTATCACGCCCTCTGAATGTGAATGACATGAGTGTAACGCGAATCCACCTTGCTCCATGCAACCGTCTTCTTAAACAATGCTCCGTGACCTCGAACAACCATTTATTAAGATTTTCTTTCTAAATAAGTCAATCCACGAGGAAAGGTCGGTCCCCTCCTGACAAACCCCTCGGAACACCACACAAGGGTGTGTTCCGCTTCGGGATGAGAGAGAAAAGGGGGTAAAGAAAGAGAGGAAGGAAAGATTCAAACTGATACTAGATTCTGCCTAGTGTTGCCACGCGGTTGTTGTGCACAACAGCAGGGATGCAAACTATTTTAAAACTTGGGAAATACGGTAGCCTTTAAATTTGATCGTTTCTTCCTTCATGTTAGTGAGACTTCTTTGCACCTAACCCAGAAAGGTACACCCGCCTGGGAGCGAGAGCGCGAGCTCTGGGGTGGACCAGCAAGTGGAGGCTGCCAGAATGGACCAAGCTGACAGCTTCGCAGAGCGTTGGCTGAGGGTGTGGGACCGCGACCCGCAAACCGCCAAGGCTAGAGGGGTCGATCTGGACCAACCGGTGTCAGAGGGCTCCCTAGGTGGGAGGATGCTCCGGACCCGCCCCGGGAGCCTCCCTTCTCCGAGCAGAAGGAAGGGCGCTCAAACGCGTGCACACTCAAACACACACACAAACACAAACATCCTTCCCGTGGAGTTGTGTCTCGTCTCCCTTTTGTTTTTCTCCCTTCCCGGTCAAGAGACCCGGAAGTTTTTTTTTTTTTTTTTTTAAATCCAGTCTCTCTCTTTTCCAACCCCCACCCCCCCTCATCTATCACATGGCAGAGATAGAATAAAAACAGAAAAATGGCGACGGTCACGTTGTGGCGAGCACGTTGTATCCTTGCTGCGTCATTAGATAATCCTCATGCAAATAGCGGGAAGAACAAAGGAAAGGGGGGGTCCAGGACCCCCCCGGGGGCGCAGGTGGGTGTGGGGGCGGCGTGCCGGGCGCGGGGGCGGCGGGGCGCGCGCCGAGCCGGGCGCCGGCGGGAGACGTGCGGTCGCGCGGGGCTCGGTGCGCCGAGTGTCTACGTTCGTGTGCGCGCCCCTGCGGCGCGGTGGAGCGCTGGCCGGGCAGCTCCCGGCCGGGTCTCGCTGCGCCCGAGCCCGCCCGCCCGAGGGCACGGGAAGCCGGGGGGCTAGGAGAGCGGTTCCGGCGAGGCCCGCCGCGACGCGCGCACCCTCACACGCACACGCCGCCGCGGGGCTCGGCCGGCTCAGCAGCCGCGCGGGGGGCGGGCCAGGCGGCGGCGGCTGGGGCTGAGGGCGCGCCGCTGCCCGGCGCCCGCCCTGCAGCCTCCGCGGGGGACTGCACGCAGCTCGCCACCTCGGGGTAGGCGGCGGGGCGCCGGGGCGGAGGCTCGGGGCGGGCTGGGACCCCGCACGGACTTGGGGTGTTGCTGGGCTGGTTTTGTTGTGGTTGGGATGTTTTTGGGTTTTTTTCTTCCCCTGCGGGGCGGGCGGGGGGCGACCTCGCCCATCGGCATTTCCGCGGTTTACCTCTGGCTCTCGCTGGGGTGTCAAGACCGGCGCAGGTTGAACGAGGGCGCGGGGAGACCCCCGGTGTCCCGCTCCGGCCCCCTGGCGGGGCAGTGGCGCGGAGGGGCGGGGCGGGTGTGTGTAAATGTTGCGCACTCGCTTTTCCCCCACCCCCGCCTGCTTCCAGGCAGCTGGCGTGGGTCCCTTGCCGTCCGGCGGCGACTGTAAATAGAGCCTGGATGTTGTTTACATGAAGGATCCGGCGGGAGGAGTCTGCGAGGAGGAGGCGGAGGAGGAGGAGGAGGGAGGGAGGAGAGAGGAAGACCGGAGTCCCCGCGGCGGCGGTCCGGGGCGAGGGTGAGCCCCGCGCGGCGCGGGCACTGGTCGCTACCACGAGGCCGGGACGCCGGACCCTGGGGTAGGAGGGAAAGTGGGCGCGGGGCGGGGAGATGAGGGGGTCTGTCTGAGTGGCATTTTTAGCTTACAACCTGCCACGCAGATTCTCCGGGGCGAGAGGGGAGGGGTGTGCGGGGAGGGCGGGGAAGCCTTGATTTCTCCGCACGTTCGTGCTCGCATCCCCGATCTTTTCCCGCTTCCTCTCGGGGCTCACCTGTTTATTTCCATCAACCAGAGCTTGCAGTTGTTTTTTTTGTGTGTAGGCATGAGAGGCTGTTCCTTTTATTAGAAGCATTATTGGGGAAGGAGGGGTGCGTGGCTGTAATTTATGCCGGTCTCGGTCGCTTTTCAAGAAGGGGGAGGGGACTTGGCGAAGATCGCCTGCTCCCGGCCGTAGCTGACCCCATGGGCGTAACCCCTGCCTTACCCCTTCCGAAGAATCTTTTCCCTCAGCTACCCGCAGGCCAGCTGCCACCTTCTTGGAGAAGGACCACACCTGTGCTTATTCCTCGCTTTGGAGGAGAGGTGAGCTGAAAAACCGACCAGCTTTCCCAAAGCTGTTAACCAGCCCTCCTGTCCCAGAATTGGCCAGAAAGTGCTGCTTTCACCTGCCGATTGCGCTGGCCACATCCATCCCCCCACCCACCCTTGCAAGTTGTCTACAGATGTATCGGGATTTTTTTCTTGCCTCTGGACCTGCAGCTCACAACCAGCAACTAACTGCTGGGTTTAGACAGAAAGAAGTGATCTCCTTGGGTTTAGTGTGCGTTCTTCGTTCCCCAGTGGGTCTTACGATGGAATCTGCCACCTCTATTCTTTCGCTAAGAGCTTAGTCTAGAATCTGGCCTGAGTAACCAGTTTCTGGCTCTCTTTCTCTGGGCCCCACCCTGGCCCCTCTTGGTTCTCCGGAGCCAAATACGCCTCCCAAGCAGAAGGCACACCCTGCCCTAAATCTAACCATTCCAAAAGGGAGGAGGAAACAGTGGAAGAGAAGGGACCCAGGGGTCTTCTTTCTGTCCTGAGTATCCCCAACAGCAGTTTCCTCTTCAACCCTCCAGCATTTATAATCTCTTTATTCTTCTTATTAGCTGCTCCCCATTTTTGCCTGTAGTCCTATGATAGATATTTAGGTGGGGATGGAGGTGTGGAAAAAGAGATGTCACCCCTTTTCCCTCGTGTGAGACATTTTCATTCTCAGTCTTTCCATTTTTGAGATGCTTAACAATTAAAATATGTAAATATGTTTGCACGCTTATTTGAACTTGTTTTCTTGCTGGCTAATGAATAGCTGGGACTCAGAAAGGAGGGGGAGAAAGCAATGAGAGGTGTACATTCTCCCTTAGGTCCCCTTTATGAGCATCCCCCAGAGTTGCTGGAGGAGACCCTTCAATGAAAGCCAGCAGTCTCCCTTCCATGACATCACCACCTAAGCCCTTCCAACTTTAGCTTCAGAACAGGAAGAAGGCTCAAAATAGAACTACCTTAGGAATCCAGCTCCTTTTAGAAGATCAACTTTTAAGTCAGCTGCAGGAGAAACACTGAACTTTGACACGCAGAGAGAAAGCTGCAGTGTTTGTAATTGGTTCCTTTGGGGAAGGGTCTGGCGATACTTTCCATGTGTATTCAGAAAAGCTTTTCCCAAGATAAGTTGAGTACCTAAGCCGATGAATGATTAATTGAATAGTTTGAGATTCATTTATTGAATTATTCATGTGTTTCAGTATGTCAACAGTAACAAGTACTTTTTGGAATGAATTAAAGAGGGGCTCCTAGAATGTGTTTCAGGGATTTTACTGGAGAGAGAGGAGGTTGGTGGGGGGTAGGAGGGAACACTTGAAGGAAAGGAATCTGAGGATGCAGTGACAGCTGCGGTGAGTATGGAAGTTGAGAGGCTTACTATAAACAAGGCCTGTAACTTTTACAGGGTGACTAATATCCTGGACAAAGAAATAATGATGGCAGGATTTTCCACCTTTACCTTGAAAGTTAACTTGGTATCTTTGAATCATGATGTTTCCATTTTTATTTTTCCCTGAATTCTCAGAGCTGAAAGAGTTGTTCATTCTTTAGAAGGGGCTTCTTAATAAGTGATCATCACTGGCATATTAACAACTTAAAGATTAGGAGGGCAGAAAATACCTGACATCATTTGAGTAACCAGTGAGTGCTGTAGAGTGACTTGCTGGGTGAAGGGTTCTGATTTTAAAAAATCCAGGTGACAGGATCTTCTGTAACTGTATTAGTACAGTAGCCACTAGCTACGTGTGGCTGTCAAGCACCTGAAATCTGGCTAGGGTGATAAGGAACTGGTTTTTAAATTAAAAATTGGTGTTCAGTTTTTTGGAAAAGTTCATTATGTTTGGAAGTTGGGCGTATGTGTCTGCTTTTTAAGCTGTGAATTTTATGAAATCTACAGATTATTTCTGATGAAATTTTAGTGTTTGAATTGAGATGTGTTAAGTGTAAATATGCCCTGGATTTCTAAGACTTAGTACAAAAAAGTAAAATGTCTCATTAATAATGTTTATATCATTTACATGTTCCAATGAAAATACTTTGGGTGTATTGTGTTAAGAGAATATGTTGTTAATGTCATTTAACCTGTTTATATTTTAGTTTTTTTTTTTTTTTTTAATGTGACTACTGGAGTATCTAAGGTTGCAAACATGACTTGCTTTTTGCTTATCTGGGACAGCACTGGTCCATGATATCACTCCTTTTTTTCTTGGTTTTAATTTCCAAAGAGGTGACTGCAGGAAATACAGTTATTTCATGTTAGTCAACCATTTACTTTGCCCTGCTATTTTTCATGTGGATTTGGGGACCCCCAAGAGTTACTATTATAGTACAAGAAAGTGTTAAATAGTATAAGTACAGTATAATAGTGGCGGCCCTGCAGATTTCTCTGCAGGAGGCATGCCCCGCTCAGGAAGGTCGGTAAAAATGTCCAGGGTATTGGAAGCGCTGGTTAGGGGTATCATGAGAAAATGTAGAGACCCACATATTGGGCCAGACCTGCTTTTGTAAAAGGTTTCTGGGAATACAAAACTATACCAGGGAAGCGTGTGTGGCACTCGGTGCTACAGTTGTGACACCTGGTGACATCTTAGTGATGCCACGCACTTTTTTAAAATTTTCTCTTTCTCTGCTTTTACTTTCTGCCCCCGCATCATAGCTCCACTGGTGGGAATCAAGCTCACAAAGTTGCTGACCCCTTTTCTCAAAAAAAGTATAATGTTGACCTGAATGGAATGTTGATATCTTTGGAGTTTGGTTTTATCTATTGAGGTTCAGTAAAGACACTGGAAGGGACTTGGGCGTTTAGTACTATCCCCTCATTTTACAGATGACAAACTTTCAAGTACCTTGCCTGTTGACATATAGACCGAGGAGTTCAGTATATACTTTTGTTGATAACCTATTTAGAGAATCCCTGAAAAATGAAGAAGTTTGTCCATGAATCAGTCAAGTATTTGTTGAGCTTGCACTTTGTGGGAAGGACTGTGATTAATTTTGTGAAGGGACATGAAGAGAACAGTCTCTGACTTCAGGAACAGGACGGTAGACTTGAGGAAATCAGATGTAAACAGAACCAAAGTAAATCACAGTTTAAGATCCAGCACGTCATAATGAGTGCAGTACCCCTGTGTCACAAGTAGAAACGTGTTCCTTTTCCGTGTGTTACAAGTAGAAATGTGTTCCTTTTCCAGATGTAGGAATAGAAGCTCTGAGTGGTGGACTCTGCAGGAGAGGACTGTGCTTGTGTTTCCGCACCAGCCCAAGGCTCTAGAAGTGGAGGTCAGTGCATGCCTTTGGTATGGCCCCCCTTCGGCTGTCAGTTACGGGAATTTGAGAAGTAAGACCCAGCATTGCTAAATGCAGTGCTGAATCTGCTAAATCACAGATTAATAGAAGATGACCAGAGTTTTTAGAGATGGTTAGCTAGGGGTGGATCATGTTGAAGTTAGCTGGTATATTTCTAACTAGTTATTCTAAAAAAATAGATAACAAAGGTGAAATGAAGTGAAGCTGACTTGTGAGCGGACTGAAATCCAAAATCTGGGGCAAAAATTAAATCTTAAGCAAAATCCAAAAGTGAATTAAGTTGATAGTTGGACTACAAGTGTGTATGCTGAGTACATGTGTAAAGGGGAAAGACCCATAGAAGAGAATACTATATTCTATCAAACATTAAGCAGGATGGTCCAGCTGCTTATAGATTCTTAGTCTCCTGGAGCTTTGGGGGCTAAAATCCCTATCATTTCATTCCTCTTTCTGTCTCAACATTACCGAATATAGAGCTTCTATGTTAGCTTTTTTCTACGTGACCTGCTGAGGTTATGGAGCGTGACTGTTTGGAGTCCAGTGCTTGGAATGGCTAAAACAATGTCACCCCCTCTGTAATTAGTCCCAGTTAATGCTTCTCTGTGAGAATTGGGGCTGACTTGGCACCAGGCAGTTGTCCTTGGCTTTTCCTTGACGTTTTAGCTGATTTATTTCTCCTAAAGAAAGAAAAAAAAATATGTAGCCTCCTCATTCCAGGTTTCCTACTAATCTTGACACCACTTTAGTTTTTAAACACTCTTAACAGCAAAGCTTTGCCATGAAACACAAATATACGTTCTCTCTCCTCCAGACAAAGCAGTAGTTGACATTTGGCATCTTCTGTTGACAGTACATTTTTACATATTGACAGTTGGGTCAAATTTGCACATTTTGTAATGTCACCAAGTTGGATGGTAGTTTTCAAGTTGGGGAAGGAAAACAATCAGTAAAAGACGGGTGGATTTAAATTAAGCAACCTATTTGAACTATTTTAGTTTTTAAGTATTGTCAAATATTTTGCATGCCAGCAGCTTGTTTCATGGTACCTTCACTTATTTAATATATAATCAGATACTTAAAAGTTCAAAATCATCGTGTTTTCATTTTCATTCCGTTGATATGAGACATGACATATTTTTTGTGTTCCGTGAGGTCTAAAACCGTGTTTTTAGTATACCAGTTTGCCAGTAGTACTTTCTAGATGGTAATGGTGCATTCATCATGAAGAAATTGTTCTCAGTTGTATCATTTTCAGCATAGAAGAACTGAGTTTAAAACCAGGTTGATCTTTGGGGGAACGCGTTTTACTTTTCCTTTCTCCCTCTTACTGTGCAGTAAACTTCTGTACTGTAACATGAGCACCTGCCATCACTTGTTTTAAAATTAAAATAATTCAATTTTTTTAAAGAAGTATCTATTGACAAATGTTTTTGGTAGATTTAGCTTTTTTAAATGCACATGTAGAAGAAATAACTTCCAAGAGAAATAAAACATTTTTAAGTGTTTATTAGTATTTATAAAATACAATTTTGAAAACTCATACTTTTGCTTCCTTGAAACTACTTTAGAATTATTCTGAGAAAATATTAATTTAATGATTCACAGTTTAATGGTAGTTTGCTTTTTATTATTATTTGATCCCTTGGCTCCCTGCTGTATCCCTGCCCCTTCCACCCAATTTAGGTGAAAAAGAAATGAGAGGAAAAATAAGGAAATAGGAAATACTCTTTACTTTTTGCACCAAAAATCTTTAGTTGTCTAATTTTTGGTCATGACTAATAGAGTGAATTTCAACTTTGCAGTCCGTTATAGACACTTAAGTTCATACTTGTCGACTTCATATTTAGACGTTCAGTTGCACTACCACTCTGTTTGCAAAGAATGGTCCAGTAACTACTAAGTATATCAGAGTTATTTGTGCGTTCCCATCTTTACCTACCCTCCAGTATCTCAGAGGAAGTATTCAATTCCAAAGCCGACAGCACCAGAACTGTGGCTGGGAAATATTAGGTGGTAATCTTTTTATCTTCTTTGATGTATCAGCTATCTAAAATTTTATTCTCAAATAATCACAATATTTTTGTTCATGTAACAGATATTTATAATTTGGGTGAAAATATGCAACTATTTCTAGTAACCTTAGGGTAAGGGAATCCAGGTTTTTTTTTTTAATCTTCGTTGCCCTCTCCTGTTTCAACTCTGTATTGCGTCAGCTGGCTAAGACCTAGGCAATGACTTCTTTAACTTTTAGATATTTCTGCACTTTAGAGAGTTGTTTTAATTTGTATGCAGGTGGATTATTTCATTGGATATTCCTTTTCTGAAAATATAGTCAGTTTCATAGTGTATAAAGTTAACAGTTGAACTGGCTCACTCTACTCTACTATTTTCTGACCTCTGCTGATCTAAAGAGTTGATTCATCTCTTTGACTTATTTGAAGTACAGTGCTGATATCTAATTTGCATATAATGGAGTCTTTGAAACCGAGCAAATGCCTAATTGAAAACACAGTTATTTTTCAAACATCTGTCAAGTTCCACTCATAGTGAAATAACTTGAGAACTTAATGACTGACATGGAAGAAAAATGAGTGAATCATGGCTTTAATGAGTTGACTATTCTGAAGCTTGAATTCCAGTTTGAGAATCTTTTTGTACTTCTTATTAAAAATACATCATCCCTGAAGATGACTTCAGGGTACGTCTTAAAGGTAATACGTAGTTTCAAAGCAAGTGATGTGTATATGTTGATTTTTTTAGAAGGCATTCCAAAGGATGTTAGCAATCTTTCACCATAACTGTAGAATTGACATTAACTATAGTGAAAAACACCCTGTAGGTGTGATATAAATATGTAATCATTAGTGTCATCAATTTGAGTACATTCTTAGCACTCAAAGCAAGAACAATAGAAGTCTTTCTGCGGGAGGGGGTGGGGGGCTAATGCGTATTTCTTCTTAAATCATAAACTCCCACAAGCTCCTGCTTCATGACCTGAGACACTGAGAAAACTAAAAATTTTAACCTGAAAGTAGACGTTTTCAGAATCTTTCTGTTTGCGTAAATTGTGTAAACTGAACACCCACTTGATGGAGTTGAATGGCTGGGTTAGGGCAGAGAAAAAAGCACCAGCTTCCATCGTTTGACATGGGTTTGAACTCAGGTTCAGTGTAACCAGTGGTGTGATCAGGTAAATCACCTAACCTCTCTTCAGTTTTCGGGTTTTTTTTTTTCTTTTTTTCTTTTTTGGCTTTCTTGCACAGCATGTGAGATCTTAAGTTTCCTGACTGAGGATTGAACCTGTGCTCCCTGCAATGAATGTGCCCATTCTTAACTACTTGACTGCTAGGGAAGTCCCTAACCTCTCTCAGGTTTTTATTCTCTTTCTGTAAAATGGGGTAATGAAGTCTAACCTATTCCAGAATCCTTTTGTGATGAATTAATGAGTGATTCATTGACAATCCCATAGGGTTCTTGTGAAAACCAAAGCAGAATGCACATAGAAAATTACTACATGTTCAATAGATGTGAAGTATTATTGCCATGTTGGATTATGAGCACTTTGAGGGTAAGGACTGTTTCTTATTTACCTTCAATTCCTGGACATCCAGAAGATGTCTGGAAACATAGTAGACCTTCAGTAAGTTTTTATTGCATGAATGATTGAGGTCAGGAAAATGGAATCAGTGAATCCATGCTCAGTAGAGGTAACGCTGTCACATAGAGCCAGAAAGCATGTTTGATGTATTCATGGTTGTTCATTATTAATATGTATAAATCACATGTTCATCATTCATCTTAATATAATTTAGCCGGCCCTTTTACTATTTCAGCCTCACCAGTTACTGGGCTGTGACCCTGTTTTTTCTTCTGCTTCCCCACCTTCCAGAAGGGGATCTTTTAGTCCTTCACTTCCTGGGGAGCCTTCAGAGGGAGTCCTGCAGCCACCCGGAAAGGATGCTGCCGGCCGACGCAGAGACTGACAGGCTGCCCTGGCTCAGTTATCACAGTGCTGATGCTGTCCATTCTAAAGGTACAGTACTGTGATAACTGAAGGATGGCAGCCATCTTGCCTTCCATCAGAAGAGCCGCACCGTGCCTGGGGAGGAAGACAGAAGACGAAGGATGGCCTGTGAAACAGTGGCGGGACCCAGAAGCCCGCTACCCTGTCCCTGCATTGGTCCTTCCCTAGAGCCAGGGGGTAGTCCATCTGTCTTTGCCTTGTTTCATGATACGAGGCTGAGGAGGAGTTGGGTAGTAGTCTGTTCTGTGGTACTGATTGGACATATCATTAAGATCTCTGGAACATTTAAGAGACTGATGCTAGGTAAGTGCTGAGTGTGGATTAGTATCAGAGACATTTGTGCCACTTTTATAAACATAAAAAGTTACCTAATCAAATTAGCTTGATGTCGTCAGTATTGGATGTTCAAAATGAAATTTAGCTTAAACGGAGAAAAAAGTCCTACGTGTTGAACGGTATTCACATTATAGCATGAATAAAATCCCATCTTTGTCTTTAAGGAATTTTTAAGATCTACTCTGATTCAGAAAATACGTGTTGAACGCGCATGTTATGGCTGCTGTCACCTTTGCGTTTGTGGGCGTGTGTGCTCAGTCATGCCTGACTCTCTGCAACCCTTTGGACTGTAGCCTGCTAGGCTCCTCTGACCATGGAATTTTCCAGGCAAAAGTACTGGAGTTGCCATTTCCTACTTCAGAGGAATCTTCCTGACCCAGGGATCAAACTCCTGTCTCCTGCCAATCTCTTGTATTGGCAGGTGGATTCTTTACCACTGAGCCACCTGGGAAGCCTCTGCTGTCATCTTTACATGAAAATAAAATGTAAATAATTTTACTTATATCAAATAATTAAGGAGTACCCTGCAGTGTCATCTAGAATATGTCAGTTTCAGGGCTGTGAAGGTCTGAATATCAGCCCAGCGTCGGGTGGGCACAAAAGACTAGGACATTGAACAGAGCTCACATCTTCAGCCTGGATCCTGGAGTACTTCTGGGGTGCGAGGTGGGGTTATTGGAGAACCTAGATTTTCTCATATCCCTCTCCCTGAAGACTCTCAAGGAAGCTGTACACGTGGAACAGCAGCAGACAAGGATCAGAGTACATGACCTGATTATGTGTTAGTTACGTCATAGTCTGTTGTAAGGCTCAGGTAATTTCATGTAGTTTAGCTTCAGTGTCCTAAACAGAAACCTCTTAATATCTTCCTAGGCTCACATCTGTACCTGTTAACCTTCCCACTCCGTGGATAACTGCCTAGTATAGAAACCAAAGCAGTGGGCAAAGAGAGAATATAGAGTCTGCTGAGGTTAAGACCTGCTACCACAGGTCAAGAAGAGCCAGGGAAGGAAAAATTATATATGTGACCCTTTAATGTACAGAAACTACCCAGTATGCAGCATAGCCAAGTTGATGTCTTAAGCCTGTTTTATTATCAAGTCCTTCAGTGGGACAGAGGCTAGAAGAAAGGTGACTGGGAGCGAGTAGAGAGGCCTAAGAGCTTCCATTTCCTGCCCACCCTACAGTCAGACATTGCTGGTCACCATGCTCCTTTGCTGGTCCACACAGTCCTCTGACCCTCCTCTTCCCCAACCAGAGGCGCTGTTTTTGGAGGAACCCCTTGAGCCACACCTGATTGACCCTGAATTGCTTTCCATGTGGCATTGACCACCGTCTGACCCTCGACCTCCACGTCTGCATACACTCAGGGTTTCTTCAGACTGCACACTGACTGTGGTTTTGATTAGTTACAGGGAGGGACAGTTCTGCCCGATTGTGTGTTATACTACCAGTTCTGAAATTCCTTGGAGTGTCCTGCTCCCTTAAACAGAAAAGGAATTTCTGACAGAAACCCTGGAAGAACTTCTAAGAAAGGAAAGTTCTGGGATTGGTGAATTCTCAAGTAACAAAGCACTCCCAATTTTTAGTGTTATAGCAGGTGGAAAAAAGTGCTTCAGGGAGTGATGTGTTGTGCAATCATTGGCCTTAGTGGGGATTTCACCACCTTCCTTGATCTTCCTGTTTTCCCATTACTGGTTTTAGAAAAATTCAGATTTTATACTTAGCGGACCTTGACCCCAGGGTCCACACCCATGGGCTGTTACGGAGCTGAGTGTTGGGTGTAGTTTGGAATCACTCCTGCATTTCTACAGACTGAACCTTACTGGGTCCTATTTCCTGTCAACAGGAAAGCCTGAGCTCAGCCTGAGATGTGAACTACAGAGGGCCTACCCGAGAAGTCCTTGGCATTTAGGGGCAGTTCATAGATGCAGGGTGTTCCCAACAGGTTAGGCAAGAAGTGATGCAAGAGAAGTCTAATGGTGTTTTTCTGCTGCTTTATTTGAAACATAGATACAAAGTGTGTTTGGTTGGTGTTTTCATTGTATTCTTCAGTTGAGGTGTGAGAATGGGAACCCTGGAATTACACATAGAAGTAGCGTATGATGCAGCATTTCTGCTTCCAGTTATGCACCCAAATGAACGGAATCAGACATTTTTGCACCTGTGTTCACAGCAGCATGCACAATCGCCAAAAGGTAGAGGCAACCCAAGTGTTTGTTGACGAACATATGGATAAGTAAAATGTGTGTATGTACAACAGAATATTATTCAATGGTATTAAGGAAGGAGGTTCTGACACTTACAACATGGGTGAGCCTTGATGGTAGCTACGTGAAATGAGCCAGACCCCGAAGGACAAATAGGGTATGGCTCTTCTTACGTGAGATTCCTAGAGCAGTCAGATTCATAAAGCCAGGGAAATGATGGTTGCCTGGGCCTGGAGGAAGGGGCAAATGGGAAATTTATGTTTAACGGAGTTACTGGGGAAAATGAAGAAATTCTGAGATGAATGGTGGTGGTTGCACAATGTGAATGCACTTATTAATACTACAGAACTGTACACATTAAAATGGCTAACATGGTAAATTTTATGTCAGTTTTACCACCACCACCACCAAAAAAAAAAAAAAAAGCCTACGTAATAGCACTGTTGCAGCCAATGACAGGACTGAGTTGATTGCTTTCTTCTTTAGACAGTCTTCAGTGTGAAGATAATTGCTGTTTCAAATAAGCAATTAAAATGTAATTCCCATGTCTTTATGCATTTAAAGTTCTCTAATCTGTAGACTGTTAGACATATTTCCAGAGTTTCTGACATAGCATAGCTTTAAAATTTTGTAAAATATAAAGAAAAGGAAGTATAACAGAGTGCTGAAAGCAGAGTGAGAAAAAGGCCTCAGCAAGTAGGCAGATGAGGGTGCACCTCTTGCTGGCTTTTATGTCTTTTCTGGTGAAATTGAGCAACTCACCACACCTTTTCTTTTTTCTCTTTTTTACGTTTCAGTTCTTTTCAGTTGAGTTTAGTTCAGTCGCTCAGTCGTGTCCGACTCTTTGCAGCCCCATGAATCGCAGCACGCCAGGCCTCCCTGTCCATCACCAACTCCCGGAGTTCACCCAGACTCAGGAAAATATACTTATTGAAATGAAATTCATATGCCATAAAATCCACCATTAAAGTATACAATGAAGTGGTTTTTAGTATATTCATAAATTCATATAACCATTGTCACTGTCTACTTCAGATCACTTTTTAAAATTTAATTATAGGAGGATAATTATAATAATGTGACGGTTTTTGCCATACATCAACATGAATTGGTCATAGGTATACATGTGTCACCGCCCGCCCCATCCTGAACCCCTTCCAGTTCCCTCTGCACCCTATCCCTCTGGATTGTCCCAGACCACCAGCTTTGGGTACTTTGCTTCATGCATCGAACTTGCACTAGTCATGTATGTTACATATGTTAATGTACATGTTTCAGTGCTATTCTCTCATCCCACCCTCGTCTTCTCCCACTGAGTCCAAAAGTCTGTTCTCTACATCTGTCTCTCCTTTATTGCCCTGCATGTAGGATCATCAGTATCATCTTTGCAAATTCCATATATATGCATTAATACACAGTATTTATCTTTCTGACCTACTTCACTCTGTGTAATAGGCTTCAGGTTCATCTACCTCATTAGAACTGACTCAGATGCGTTCCTTTTTATAACTGAGTAATGTTCCATTGTGTGTATATACCACAACCTATCCATTCATCTGCCAACGGACATCCAGGTTGCTTCCATGTCCTAGCTATTGTAAATAATGCTGCAGTGAACACTGGGGTACACGTGTCTCTCTAAAGTCTGGTTTCCTCACGGTGTACGCCCAGCAGTGGCATTCACCGGATCTTTCTGTGCTCCAGTTGCCTCAGTTGTCTTCTGCTTTGGAGTCATGGTAAAGATGAAATTTTATGTGTGTGTTTTATAGTTTGTATTGTATGCATTTTGTGTGTGTGTATGATCATTTTGATGACCAAAGAAACATTTAGGCATTATTTCTTATTCTCAAGATGTAGAAGTAGTGTCTGAAAAGAATAGAGTTAATATTTTAAAATAAAGTTTTAATAAAATCCTAACTGGACTTGTCATTCAGCTCTTCTTAGCCTGATTAAAAGGAGCATTCTATAGCTTGCTTTCCATCATGAAATATTTTTCCTATTTGTTATTATGTGTTTAAATTTGAAAATAAGAGAAGTAAAATCATAAGAGACTAAAAGTAGACAGTAAAACCCTTCCCTAAGTGATTGCATGTGTTATTAGCCTTCAGTAAAAGGCATCATTTGTGGACTGCATCCACATCCTCACAAAGCTCTCACTTGGATTCATGCTCTGGAAATCAGATTTTGATGGTAAGAATGGCCTCCACCAGATCCAGTGTAGACCCCAACCCTTGATTATATCATCCAAAGTTGGAGCAGAGAGTTAGCTCTTACCTCTGCCATGCCAGTTTCAGGTATTTTGCTGTGCCTCATATAATCCATTCTGAGCTTCTCTGAATAACCAACCAACTGTAAAGGCACCGCACATCTGTTGTACTACCATTAAACTGACTTCTTCCAAATCAGTTGTTTATTGAGGCAGCAAGATTCTTGTGTTATATTTCATGCAGAGTTTTTTCCCCCCTAAAAATTGCTCCCTTATAACACTGGATTCATATTTACAGTTAATCCTCACCAAAGAGTTGATTTTCACCATTACCGTAAGAGTCTTTTACTACACAGGTTTTTAATTCAGCAATTACAGGAGTAATAGAGACATCAAAAACCACTTTGTTTTATTCTTCCATATTCAAAACATGATGTGAAGATTCTTGTCGGGAGGGAACGCCAAGTATGAGAGTGTGTGCCTGGAACATTCTCCACTGGAGTTTCTTATACTTAAATTGGTTGAAGGGGGTTTGCATTGTAATGAATGCCCCTAATGTAATATATATTGAAACAATTCACATAATTGAAATGGATTAAAGTAAGCTGATGATGCCTTGTTTTATGCATTTGGACTGTTACTGTATTTTTATTTTTCATGAGATTATGAGGAGATGGATAGTGATGCTGAAAAGTGGGAAGCTGTAGAGGACAGATCCAGTGTGGTGAGAAATTCATTTTCATTTTCTGCCAGTCTCTTTGTAAATGAAATTCCAGACATATTATTTAGACTCCCATTGCTTGCTTTTTTCCCCCCCACTTTGAGTATCTTTGGACCAGGAGTATCTTAGGGTCAGTGGGGGTACCGCCTAGAACACTTTGCTGAGAAGACTTTAGAGGCCACAACTGGGTTCCATAGAAAAGAAAGTGAAAGCCACTCAGTCATGTCCAACTCTTTGCAACACCATGGACTCCATACAGTTCATGGAATTCTCCAGGCCAGAATACTGGAGTGGGTAGCCTATCCCTTCTCCAGTGGATCTTCCCAACCCAGGAATCGAACCAGGGTCTCCTGCATTGCAGGCAGATTCTTTACCAACTGAGCTATCAGGGAAGCCCCAAGCCCCAAGGTTCCACAGAAAGGGATGCTGTAACCGCCTGTCATGTCTACCTGTGGTCTGCTCTCAGTGTCTGTCATCGGCATCAGACTGAGATGCAGGGGTACATTGCTGACACCTTTCCAGCTATCACAGTATTTTTAATACAGAGGTTTAGATCCTCTGGGAAGGCAGACATTCTCAAAGTTAGATTGATACACTAGATTTCTGGGAAGTTATGTCATTGGGAATATAAACACCCTTTATATGGGGAGGGCATCATGGGCATCTAATTAGCATGTCTACTACATAATGTATAGAATTATGTCAACATAAATCTTCCTCATTTTTTATCATTCACTGGTTCCTGCAAAATTAATACTATAAAATTTGCCACATTTTAGTAAATGCATTTTAAGCAGTCTTGTATGGTTTATATATATAGAACTTTGTGTAAGTAATTAGGTCTAATAGGCTAGAAGAGGACTTCCTTTTTTTAAAGTTGTCAGGATTATTTGCTTAGGATGAGTCAGTGTATGTTGAATGTGCGTATACCAAGGCTCCAGTTTCATCCGGATTCAAATCTTCAAAGTAAAAGAGTTCTCCACTTTTCATATTTGAAGAACCTGAGGAAGCTCACAGAAGATCTTCAGCACACAAAGCTAGTAAGTAGTAGAGTAGGGGTATGAATCTAGAACAAAACTGTGAGAAACTAAGCTAATAGATATTAATCCTACCTTCTTTGCTCGAGTGTAGATTAGTAAATGAGCCTTTGAAAAGGAAGCCAGCATATGTCACAGCACCTTCCCCCATCCACTGTGGCTGCTGTTACCTATAATGGCCTCTTTAAAAAAAATTTGATCATGACATGTTTTAAATTCCTCCAGTGGCTTCCTTGATGCTGTTGAAATCAAGACTGTTGGCCTTAGCAAGCTCCGTTACTGAAGATTCCTATTGGAAGGGAATGCCAAGTATGAGAGTGTGTGCCTGGAACATTCTCAGCTTGAATTCCTTATATATAAATTGGTTTCCACCTACCTCTCTGGTCCCATGTCTTGTACCCAGTTGACTGGCCCATCCTTTGTCTGGGGAATCAAGCTTCTTTCCAACCGTGGTACATTTCCTTCTGCCTGAGGCACCCTTACCATTCACTTCACCTGGTTATCTTTTGTCCTTTAGTCTCTGATTAGTTAATTCCTCAGAGAACCCTTCCTGACAGTCCCATCTGTGTCCAGTCCTGTGGCACTCTGTATGTTTCTTTCAGTGTACTTGTTAGAGCTGAACTACATAAATGCACATGTAGGGTATGTGTGTGTGTGTGTGTAACATGTCATTAGATTGTGAGTTCCTTGAGGGCAGGGACCATGGCTGTATGTATTGCTGTGTTCACAGTGCCTGGCCCAGAACCTGCTATGTGACTCAGTAGAAACCTAACGTGGTATGATTTGCCAAGTGGGGTCCTTCCTGTTTTCTAAGAGTGAGTGAGAAGAGTCCACAGTTAAAAAGGTGTTTAAAATCCCCACTTTTCTGTGAACAGAGAACTGCAGCTCTGTGACAAGCATTTTTCTGTGAAACTTTTAAGGTGCCATTTGACAGAAGCGGCTCTCAGATGGCCCTGATCGCTCACACCCATCCCTGTAAACAGAGGACCAGGAGCGGGAGAGAGCCTCGTTCAGAGCAGAGTTGCCCTTGGAGCTCATCTTTTGTCTGAAAGTTGGTGAGCCACCAGCTGTGCCATAAAGAGCTCCCCACACCCAGACTCTGCAAAGCTGAGAGAAGGGGTGGGGGGAGGAGGAGGAAAGGAGAGATGCAAACTGGGTGGCACAAGGGTGTGAATTTCTTGGACTCCATGATCAGTGCACGTGAGTCTGTTGTGGCTGGGAAGACCTCTGGTGATCCAGGGGTTAAGAATCTGCCTTTCAATGCAAGGGATGTGGGTTTCAGTCCCTTGTCAGGCAACTAGGATCCCACATCTGTAGGGCAACTGACCCTGAGCACCATAACTAGAGAAACCTGCATGCTGCAACTAGAGAAGGCCCTCACACTGTAGTGAAAATCCAGTGCAACCAAAATAAAGAAGGCAGCTTGGGACTTACGTTTTCTGGCTAATGCCCTGCAGGAGAGCCACCCCCACATCCTATGAGTGGGTCCCAGGAGTGAACCAGGCTGTGGATGGTATCCCAAAGGATAAGCTTCTGGCCAGTCAGAAAACCCACCCCCAGCAAGGTGGGATGGTCCATGTGGGAACCCTTTCTGAAACTTCTGAGCCCCATTTGATGCAGAGCTTATTGGAAAGATGTCATTTGAGCAGAACCTGCTCTCAGGTTCACTGTCAGGAGTCATGAAAGGAACCAACCAAGAAAGGAAGCTCAAGGAGAAGAGGTGAGGCCGGGGCATGGGAAGGTAGTGGGCTGACTCTTCCAGCCCACCCCCTGGAGCTTTAGGCCTCCCCTTAGCTGGAGAAGGTACAGAGCTTTGTACTGATTATTGAAATCTTCATCAAAATGAAATGCTTGGTGGCTCAACTTGGTAAGAGGTTAATTTGAGGCCCTTACTACTCACAAGGAAGGGGGAGGTTTTCAGAGCACAAAAGTGGAAGATACTGGACATAAAAGTTTCATGTTCACTGATTTGAAAATCAAAATAGTTAAAATTATTCATTAAAAGGATGAAAGGGCTATAAAGTGCCCCTTTAGATAGAAGTTTGCATGTTGATATTTCTTTCCCTAATAAGCCCCCTCACTGCCACTTATACCATGTTGAAGGAGTTGGGAATATTAGTTCAGTCCTAACACTTCCAACAGCCTGTTAGCTCCCACTACTGTCTCCTCTCTCTTCTCCAAAAAGCAGAATCCAGTAAGGACATTTCCCAGTAACCCACCTCCTAGCACATTTGCCTGAAGGTGCCGAGCATGAGGGTAGATGGAAGTTAACTCCGTGTTACCAGTATGTTAAGTAATTACCCAGTGGTATGAGTCCACATCTTTGACCGTTCTTCTTTGTGCCTGATAGATTGACTAAGAATATCTCAGTGCAGAACCAGCTGGCTTAAAAAACAAAAACTTGCAGATGCACCTGCCTTTAAGCGTACTCATCCTACCTATAGACCAAGTCATAGACTGACAGGGACCTTCTTCCTAGTTGTTAGCCCAATCAGTGTACTGTTGAGGATAGGAACCCAGGAGCTCATTTACTCCACCATTTTTCAAACACCGTGGGTTTGAAATCGATTAAATGTGTGTTGATGCTGCTGCTGCTAAGTTGCTTCAGTCGTGTCTGACTCTGTGCGACCCCATAGACAGCAGCCCACCAGGCTCCCCTGTCCCTGGGAGTCTCCAGGCAAGAACACTGGAGTGGGTTGCCATTTCCTTCTCCAATGCATGAAAGTGAAAGTGAAGTCGCTCAGTCATGTCTGACTCTTCGAGACCCCATGGACTGCAGCCAACCAGGCTCCTTGGTCCATGGGATTTTCCAGGCAAGAGTACTGGAGAAATGTGTGTTGACCAGCATTTAAAAAATAAAACGAGGGACTTCCCTAGTTGTTCAGTGGTTAATACTTTGCCTTCCAGTGCAGCGGATACAAGTTTGATCCCTGGTCAGGGAGCTAAGGTCCCACATGCCTCGAGGCCAAAAAGCACATAACAAACAATGTTGTAACAAATTCAATAAAAATTTTTAAAATAATCTTTAAAAATTATTTAAAATCAATAAATATAAAACAATAGAAAATAGCAGTGCATAGCTTGTGGTAAAGTAATATTACTCCATGAAACCTTGCCGTTGCCTGCTTCAGTGTATGTGAGTGTGGAGGGGTGTTGTTCCGTCACTAAGTCGTGTCTGACTCTGCAACCCCATGGACAGTAGCCCACCAGGCTTCTCTGTCCATGGAGTTTCCAGGCAAGAATATTGGAGTGAGTTGCTGTTTCCTTCTCTATGGGATCTTCTTGGACCAGGGATTGAGCCTGAGTCTCCTGCATTGGCAGGCAGATTCTTTACCACTGAGCCACCTGGGAAGCCCTTATGAGTGTGTACTGGGACCCCAATTTTTTTTTCTATCTGGGTTTCAGTTCAGTTCATAAGTTGTTGGTCAAGATGTGAGATTCTAGATCATCTCACTATGTATTGCAAATTTTGGAAACTAAAGCCCAGAATGGTGAAGACACTTGTCCAGGGTCAGTAGGAAAAGAGGAGGAATTCGAATGTGCATCTCAGTCTCTTGGGTAATGTTTCCCCTTCTTCTCACCAGCCTAGAGAGAATAGCGAAAGTAATAGCTAATATTCAGTGAGCAATTACTATGTGCCAACCACTGTGTTAAATACATCATCTTATTTCATAGGGAAAAGGGGTTGGTTGGTATTGTGTTTTGTTTCAAGTAAATGTTCATGGTTGAACAGTGACTAGACCAGATACAGAAATGGTGAGTTAACATTTAAAGTTTTTATAGCAATTTGACAGAGTAACTTTAGGTCTGATTACTCTAGTAATAAAAGCATTGGCTTGCATTTTATGTCTTTAATAAACAATTTTCTAGCAATTCATTTTCATTGTGTTTTATGAAAGTATTAGTCCATGATGGATTAGAAATAAGGTCAAACGTGGTTCTCCACCATGGATAGTTTGAGAAGCACTGACTTAGACCCAGCCAAGCCAACAAGCTTTGTCCCTTGAGGCATCTGTAGTCATTTTGAAGTGCCAGGTGGTCATAGTTACCTCTGGAAGGGGCAGATTGCTGGACACAAGCCCCCTAACAGCAGAGAGGCGGGTTACTGTGATATCTACAGTTAACGAGGGACTTCGATTCTAGAAACAGCTGCCCTTATCTTGGGGTGACTAGCAGAAAAGGCCCTGTTGTCAATTAATACCCCAAAGCTTTCATTTATTTCAGAACTTGAGGAAGTGGGACTGATGGGGACGCTTTTCCCCTCTGGGAAAGCAGAGAGAGCTCGTTCCTTGTAAAGTTGCCCCATGAGAAAAAGTTCAGCACAGAACAAATTAAATTCTCATTTCCCAAGACTCTCCATCAGAGTGGTAACAGCAGAAGGACGGTGCTGCAGCGGTCTCTGGGAAGAGAGGGCCGATTAAAGGGAGCTTGTGGATCTCCTCGACTTGCAGGCTCTGTGGAGGGAGCACACTTCATAAATCCTGATGGACTGATTTTTGGCTACATCCTCAGATTTGTACGAAGAACTGTTTTGAGTGAATCAGTGTGTCTTTGTTTGCATCTTCTGGAATCCTGAAGACTGAGCCAAGGAGTTAGCAAGGCTGAGCCCTGTACTGAGCATTTAATCAGTTGAACACTTCCTTATGTTTCCCTGGTTTGTGCTCATAACAAGTGACCTTCGTCCAACTCCTCGCAACACACGATTGTGGAATGTTCCCTCCTGAGGAACATGCTTTGTTTTTTTCATTGTGAACACACTGAAAATCTCTGAAAATTCAAATGAGTTTGGACAGTGGTAATAGTGTAAGCTAACTGTACCTGCTGTGTGCCCAGTATTCTACATATGTATTATGTTCTGCATATGTATTCAGTTAGTGTTTACATGCTAACTGTTCCAACAGCCCTGGTCATATGGGGGCGGGGGCAGGGGAACTAAGCCTTAGAAAAATGTGGTCACTTACCTGAGTTAACTTGTTCAAGCCTCAGCTTCTGCATCCTTACATTTACTGCAGATTCATATCAGCATCCTTGTACAAGTGAGGCAGTGCTAGAACCCCAAAGTCATAATATTTTCATTGATTCCTTTCTTCTACCTGTAAACACTGTTGGGACCTTTTGGTTTTGATTTTGAATACACATTACCTATTCAATAATTCAGGAGTGGAATGATGCACATGTAATTCTGAGTCCTGAGAATTCAGAAGCCCCCATGGTAATAAAAAGCTAACATTGATTAAAGACTTTCTGCATCACCTGTCCATGCAGTAATTTTTACCCTCATTCTCTTACTTAATCCTTTAACAGAAACCACCTCCTTCTCCGTATCCCTATGTCTGCTTTCTTTTGTTTTTTAAATTTTAAAATAAAAAGAAATGTTTTTTAAAATCTCTATTTTATATTGGTGCATAGTTTTTTTTTTTAATAACATTTTTGTGGGCTGCAAGGTTTGCAGGATCTTAATACCCCAACCAGAGATCAAACCCAGGCCCCAGGGGAAGCATGGAGTCCTAACCACTAGACCACAGGGAATTCCTGGCTTATTTTCATGTACTGCTTTTGCATAGTCTGCTCACTAGCATACTTCAACTTTCTTTACTTATTGCTACTTCTCCCCCACTAGGATGTAATTTCCATGCAGGCGGTGTGTCTCTTGAGCTCAATGATAGAAGTCCCCAGCTAGTAGAACCAGGCTTGGTATATACTGTATATATAGTATGTAGTGCTCAAATACCTGTTTCATGAACAGCCCTTAGAGGTAAATATCACTGTCATCACAAACTGGGTTTTGTGATATTAAATGATGTGCTTAAATTGGAAGCAGTTATTCCTTTTTACTTCAAAATCAGTTTTTAAATGTTAGTGGTAGTAGCTTCCTATCTCCGCTACATTGATGGAATGAAAATTGTAACACACAAAAGAGGAGGTCGGATTGGCTTCCAGGACCCTCCTTAGAGCAGATAAGCGGTGTGTGTTTGTTAAATAGATACATTTGCAGTAGTAACTATAGCTACTGTTAAAGTAAATCAGACATCCTTTTATTGTACCCTATTGTGCCCCCAAGTTTTATAAAAGAGTGGAGGACAAGCTTTGTCCTTTGATGAATGACTCGCTAACACAAGATGGCTGCTGTTGAAGCCGTTGTGGGCTACTCATGAGATAGAATTTCAGAGTTGGGAAGGGCCTGGGAGATGTCCTGGCCAGCCTCCCTAGCTCTCCCCTCCAAGACACCAGTTTGTGGACTCAGGTCCTCCTTCACAGGACAACCTGTTCCATTGATGGACAGATGTATTGTCATTGGATGGCCGCATTGTCAGCAAAGTCTTTGTACTGAGCTGAAGTGAACCTCCAGGTAATTTCTCCCCATTGGTCTGCATTCTGCTTTCCAGGGAATGACAGAATAAATGAAATCATCATTTCACACATCAGCCATGCCATTCAGATAGTAGTTTACTTGTACTCCGCCTTAGGTTTCTCTTGTCCCAGTTTCTCAGACCTTTCTCAGAGCATCCTTCTAGCCATTTCCCCATTGCACTTGCTCCTTTTGGCATGCTCTCTGGCTTTGTTCAGACCCAACTGAATCGTGTTCTCCAGTGCTCCACGTGAGGTGTCGGGATGACGTCTGGTGTTTTCTGGCAGCCGCATCACCCGGTTGACTCATTCACATCCCTGAAGTCTTTGAATATGAACTATTGTTGAACTCAAGTGGGAAGAAAGCATTGCACAGATGGGACTAAGAATTTTATTGGTGATTATGAAAAGTAATTGTGATGTCTGTCGATACTCTCTCCACCGTTTCTCTGACACTTCTGCCACACCTAAGACAGTTATAATAAGAACAACTATTCGTTGCATTTGACTGTGCATAAGACACTGTTCTGGGCTTCCCTAGTGGCTCACTGGTAGCGAAACCGCCTGCCATCGAGGAGACTCGGGTTCCATCCCTGGGTCGGGAAGATCCCATGGAGAAGGAAATGACAGCCCACTCTAATATTCTTACCTGGAAAATCCCACAGACAGAGAAGCCTGGTGAGTTACACAGTCCATGGGGTTGCAAAAGAGCCAGACGCAACTCAGTGACTAAACAGCAACAACAAGAAGACATGGTGCTAGTCACTTTGCAGATACTTCCTATTTAACTTTCAAAACAGCCATGGTCATAGGTAT
Organism: Bos indicus; assembly: GCF_029378745.1. Taxonomy (NCBI): domain Eukaryota; kingdom Metazoa; phylum Chordata; class Mammalia; order Artiodactyla; family Bovidae; genus Bos; species Bos indicus. The sequence continues at coordinate 80,605,727 of NC_091762.1, forward strand.
TATGAAACTCTGTGTTGCGCTTGACAGAGATTAGGGGAGATTAACATCCTTAGGCTCACATAGCTTGTGATCACATTAGCTCCATTAATTAGCAGAGCATGAATAGGAATCTGTCTGAACCAAATCCCAAACTTGATAAGATACATTTCCAGGAGCTACAAAGAGAGTAGGCTTAGCTAACCAAGGTTCCTAGTTTCTTTCTCTCTGAAAAACATGCGCAGGAAGATATTTTAAAGGGCTTGTGATATCTTCTTCCTGTCTTTTGAAAAAGGAAAAGATCTAAATTATTGTGTTCCTACTCTCTGCCAGCTGTTCCAGATCTGTTTCTTTCAGTCCTTAGGACAATTCTGTGAGGACTGTTGTTACTACTGTTTGTAAACAAATATATGTTTAAATTTAGCTGCATCATGTCTTTGTTGCAACATGCAGTTGTGGCTGCTCGGGCTTAGTTACTCTGACATGTGGGATCCTAGGCCCCTCAGAAGAGATTGAATCCGCACACTTGCATTGCAAAGCAATTCTTAACCATTGGACCACCAAGGGAGAGCTTGTTGCTACCATTTGACTGGGGAGCAAACAGACTCAGGATAAAGCTTGGTTATTCATACAGCTCCCTGAGCTCTGAGCCAACATGCTTTCTGCCACACTCTGCCACTTCTCAGAGAAGATTTTCAAGTGAGCCCTAACTGCCTCCCTCCCAGAGGGTCTCTCAGTAGACTGCCATCCTCTCTGATGAGCTCCCCTTTCCTGGCCAGCATTTCGAGACTTACTGACTTACCAAATTACTTAAGTGGGAATTGAGGGAAAAAGCCTTACAAATTAGATGAGCTTTCACTCACTATTAAAGGCTGAAGCCTAAGTCATCAGCCAAGACATAGGCTGATCCTGTCTTTGGGCCAAGGATCAGCCCTAGCAGCAAAGTGAGGAGCCAGCTGAAGTTGTTAGAGTTCAGCTTAGATGTGGCCTGTCATGCTTCCTCCTCCAATGATGTTACCCCATACAGAAATCCATAGTTAGTGCAGCCGCTGCTGTCAAGACCTGATCACTTAAGTGATGCTCACTTCAGGCCCATGGACCCAGCAGCCTTCGGATTGAATTAATTTACTTGCCAAATCATAGGTCCAGAAATTTAGGGGCCACTAGTAAGAATCTTGCCAGATCTCATGACTGATCTTTGCAGAGAATCCAAGTGTTCATAAAATGCTTTTTACTTACATTATTCCATTTGTTCTTCCCACCAACCTGGTAACAAAGGCTAGGTAGGGGCTCAGTGTTCTGTTTTACAAATAGGAATCAAATTCAGAGAGACTCAGAGCCTGGCTCAGAGCCTCACAATCTTTCGGGCAGAGGCTGAACACTGATCAAGCTGCAAACCTTGCCCTTGCACGCCGTTGCTCCTTCTCTTTTCACTACTCTCTCACTCGGTCTTGTCCATCTCTGCCCTTGCCATTGACCCACTAACTGTGAACAGTCACCGGCTCAGACCAAGCTTCACTAGACCAAGCAGGGCCTGCTCTTTCTCAGGCTTCACTTCCCAAGCCTTCTTGGGTGACTTCCCACAGAACAGATGCGATGCTTTACAGGTGATCATCAGTCTTTGCTGTCACTTGGGAATCCAGTTGAGTCTGCAGCCCTAAGCTGCCACAAATGTTCTTTTTCCCCAAGCAAGTACCTGTGTTTTAATGTCATACTCCCCATTTGAAAAACTTACAGCTTCACTTGGTGTCTTTAGGGTGTACAGTAAACTGAGAAATTGCCCTGGAAGTCAAGGCTTTTCTGTGGGTTGGCTCAGTGAAGATCATCTGACCTGAAGCTCACTCTGCCCTTGACCAGTGGGCAGAGACAGTGGTCTCCACACTACCCAGCTCAGAGTCAAAGCCTGCTGACCACCCACCCACACCCTGTCCTATCTCTAACCTAGCTTCCCTTCTAAAATGTTGTCATTTTGGATACTTTCTATGATTAGATTCGTATTGTATGTAACTTTTTGGAATTGGCTTTTTTCTACAAAGAGGCCTGGCGTGCTGCGATTCATGGGGTCGCAGAGTCAGACATGACTGAGCGACTGATCTGATCTGATCTGATCTGATAATCCCCTGGAGATTCATCCAAATCATGATACAGATTTTTGTTTTTATTTACCACCTAAAGTCCATACATTAAGAATTTTTCAAACTTAAGTTTAATTAATTTTTTGAAAATTCACTTAGATTGTGTGTGTGTGTGTTTAATTAAAATCTGTAGCTGAAGTTACAGTGTGTGCCACTTCCTGCTGACTCAGTCCATCCGTGATGGGGATAAAGAGCAGGTCTTGGGCAGAAGGACCACCTTTTCTGTGTGACCCCTGTCGTTCATGTTATCTGGAAGATCTAAATGGCTGGTTGGCCATTTCCAATATAAAGAACCTGAACCGGGCCCACACCAAACCCCTCCAGGCCCTCTTGTGGACATCCTAGGGGAATCTGTCAATGTCTGTGTGCCATCCGTCAGAAACAAGCAGAGATGCCTTGTGAGGTGACGCCCACGTCACTGGAGGCGTTCAGGGTGAGCCAATGGCTGTGTTCTCAGGTGTGGGACTCAGCAGAGGGTACAGTTTGTAGATGATGGGCAAATGTATTTTATTCAACAGAGTAAAACATAAAAAGTCCCTGTTTAGTCATCTGCTCAGAAGGGACTCTGGATTTGAAAGGTCCTTAAGGCTTAACGGGACCCCATCGGGGACAGGGTTTCACAGGGTTTATAAGGAGCAAAATTCAATGGCCAAGAACACCTCTGGCCAACTGTGAAGCCCGATACAAATACTAGCAATTTCACAAAGTCTCTTGATTTTACATGAACTCAGTTTCATCTAAGTAGCATTTTGGCTACGTGCCACTAGAAAGGAAATTTCCCTGTGTGTATGTTATTTTTCAAAAAACTGAGAGACCTCGGTTTGCCATGACTGTGCAGGTTAAACAGGAAAATGAAAACAAACACACACTTGTTTGTGTTTCTGAAAGGGGACAGCAGAGTTCAGTATAGAGCTGGAAACAAAGCCAGCAGCTTCCTGTGAAATGTCTGTGGGCGGGAACTACAGACTCCCAGGATAACTTCCAGTTTCTTATGGTAACAGTTACAAAGTGGCCATCAAGTAAGAACAAAGGTCAGTCCAGGCACATCCAGGGTCCTGGGCTTTGAAACAGTATCTAAAACTAACATAAATCCTTGAAAACTTACAAGTTCTTGCTCTTTTGACTCCACATTTGAGATGCAGAGGGGAGCTAAACTACATCTCTGTATATTTAACATTTTTTTCCCCCCCATTTCAACTTTCCCAAAATAAGACCTTTGCTTAGATCAGGCAGAGCCTGAGGAAATGAGAGCATCACCCACCCTGGGATGAGCCCATCCCACTTGAAGACTGTAAGAAGCTTGTTCCACTGGGAAGAGGTCCCGCTCACCTTGGTAGTGAGTAATTCCTGCTGGCCGCCACTGACCCCAGGCTGAAGCGAGGCCTTCAGAAGCACAGAGGGAGATCTGTGTGCTCCTGCGCCTCTCAGCTTCTGGACAGCCCAGCCCTGCCTGGAATCGCCGGGCACTGACATGATGCCTGAGACCAGATTACACATCCTCATTTTTCATGATGAATCCTACCTACTGTTATTTCATTTTGTGAATCTTGATAAGAATAGGAATCATAAGATATATCTTTACATATCTCTCTCCACCCCAGACCCCAAGTCCTGAGTGCCCCTTCACCCCATGCTTCTTTTTTATCCCTGTAATTGCCACATTTTGTTTCATGATTTTCCAGTCAGCTTCACTAAAATGAGCACCTTTCAGGCAGCAACAATATCTTTTTTTCTTGGTCTCCCCTGCCCTGAGCAAAATGCCTTGTCTGTATTACGTGCTTGGTAAATGTTTATTGACTGAACATAGAAGAACCAGAATGCCTAGGAAGGTGGACAGGATCCATAGGAAGGGGAAGACCTTGGAGTCCAGTTTACAAGAGGAACTAGGTAGGTGTGTGTGTGTGTTGGGAGTCTGTGGTAGACGTACTAATGGACCCTCAAAAATGTCTATGTCTGAATTTCTGGAAGCTGTGAATATGGTACATGGCAAAGGAGAATTAAAAATTGCAGATGGGGTTAAGGTTACTCTCCTGCTGACTTAAAAGTCAGGAGATTATTGTGCATTATCCAGGTGACCAGTGTAATCACAGGGTTCTTATAAGAGGGAGGCAGAACAGTCACAGTCAGAGCAGAAGACAGGACAACAGAAGCAGAGACTGGGGTAATATGGCCACAAGCCAAGGAACGCAGGCAGCCACCCGAAGATGGGAGAAGCAAGGAAGGATTCTCCCCTTGAGCCCCCAGAATGAACGCATCTCTGCCAGCACCTTCATCTTAGCCCTGGAAGGCCCTGAAGACTTCTGAGCTCCAGAACTGTAGGATAACTTACCATCTTATGAAAAAATAAAAATAACCAGAATGAAATTTTTTGGCCAATTCAATATATTTGTATTGTTTTAAGCCCACTGAATTTGTGATAATTTGTTACAGCAGCAGTTGGAAACTAATATAGAGGCTAAGCTTAGTGGAAAGAGCCTAATGAAAGCCATGAACTTGGAAAAGGAGATGGCCATGTGGGAATAGCTTGCAAGCATCCAAAGAGACGTTCCCAGCTGAGTCACCATAGATCAAAATGTGATCAGAATTAGTTACTAGCTCCATGTGTGCTGCCTCTAGCCTCCCAAGTGATGAATGTCTCCAAGAACTTGGGAGATGCCCTAGTAGAGTTACTATAAAAGGGTCTGTCAGACCTGGGTTTGAGTTCTCTGCCTCCTATAACTGTATGGTCTTCGGCAAGTTATGTCACCTCTCTAAGCCACAGTTTTCTTATCTGCAAACTAGGGATAAATCTGTCTCTTAATTAGAAAGTTGGTGTGAGGATTACATAATACATATAATGTCCTTAACATAATGCCAGTGACATAGTAAACAGAAACTGCTGTTACTGCAAATAGGCATACGATCTTGTTTATAACAAAGGTCTTTGAGGTATCCCTATATTCCTCACTAACTGAGTCATATGCAGAGTCTGTGGTTGGCCTTCCCTGGTGGCTCAGATGGTAAAGAATCTGCCTGCAATGTGGGAGACCTGAGTTCGATCCCTGGGTTGGGATGATCCCCTGGAGAAGAGAATGGCAACCCTCTCCTGTATTCTTGCCTGGAGAACTCCATGGACAGAGGAGCCTGGCGGGTCACAGTGGTCTACAGTCCATGGGGTTCCCAAGAGTCAGACACAGCTGAGCGACTTTCACTTTCAGAGTCTGTGGTGTGTTCTGGGGACAAAAGCCTGAGAACAACAACTAGGATGGCTGAAAGACCCCAAATTGAGTTCTCTTAAAAGAAGGCCCAGACTTCTCTGGTGGTCCAGTGGTTAAAATTCCACGTGCTAATGCAGGGAACGTGGGTTCAGTCCTGGTCTGGGAAGACTGCACCTACTTCCGGGGCAACTAAGCCCATGTGCCACAACTACTGAACCTGCACGCCGAGAGCCTGTGCTCAGCAACGGGAGCAGCCACTGCAGTGAGAAGCCCACACGCAGCAGTGAAGACCCAACACAGCCAAAAATAAATAAACAAAATTTAAAAAGAATGGCTAAATGGAGAGGTTTCACATGAAGCTCTTGAAACATTTTCAGGACTGGTTACATGAGTGGACTCCCTTACTCAGAAAATTATTAGGAATTTCAAAATGACAACAACAGAACATTGAAGGAGCACAGGGCCCTGCTCCACAGTTCACATACCCACGATGTGACCTTGAGTATCACCATGTAAAAGTAATATCATGTAAAAGTGATGGCCTCACTGTGAGGCCGTGGTAATGACAGCTGCAAGAAAGTGAACACGTTCAAGGCTTTGGAAGGTGATGACAGTGGGGATCACAATCGGAAAGAAGAAAACAGCACATGGAAACATGATGAGGAGGAAACATCAGAATGGGGCAGAAGTCAGAGCATCAGCAAGAGGAAGGCTGTTGTCCTAGATCTGAGAACATCCCTTACGGCCCAGCTCCGCTTTCTGGTACTCCAGGAGGATCCCTGGCCATCCCACCCACTCACAAGGCTCTGAACAGAGTATCAATGCCTTTGCCTGTATAGAGCAGTCCTGAAGGTTTTACAGCAGCATGGTAGCTCCCTGGAATCTGACAGGCCACAGTAACTTTCTCAAAGAAGGAGTTAGTCGTATCTGGAGGATGATGCAGATAAAAATGGTGGCAAGTGAATTATTTTGTTATGGAAGGGTATGGCATCCTGTTGCTGGCAGAATCTCATCCTGGCTTTGCTAGGGGACTAGTTCACGGTTGTGGAGGAACTCTGTGGGCGCCTGCACTCTCTGTGTGGTTTCAGAAAAACATTATTTCAATGTAGAATAAGACTGCAAGTGACCTAGCATCCACAGCCCCAAACGGGACATCTGTGTGTTTAAAATGGGTGGGAGTTCTCCAGTCAGTCCTTCCCTTTGCTCACTAAGGGATATCCGTGAGCCTCACGCTCCAACACTTTTGCACTCATTCCTACCCTCCAGCATTGCTGACTTTATAAAGCAGAAAAATGGAAAATGTGACTTTGTAATAGATACACTTTGTCTTTTAATGGGGTTCTGTGGAGGGGAGTTCAGCCTTTTGTTTTGCTCTCTGCCGCCTAGATGCCTCTTGGGCATTCTGTTGTGTTCTTCTCATGCTGTGACATTGTGACCACAAGTTCGAGCCAGAACTGCCACCTGAGGCTTGTCAGTGTTGTGAACGTCTGTGCATCCAGGGAATGCTTTCTGTTGGAGAGTGCTGGGATAGCTCTAAGTGCTCTCTTCTAGCTCTGCCGTGAAATTACTGGGACATTTTGTTAATGTATTTCCCCTCTCCCCCCAAGCCCAGTTCTAAAATGTGTTTCTGATTTTGTCTAGTTTCTGCTTCTGCCCTCCCTCCCTCCTTCCCTCCTGTGGTGCTCTCGTTCTTCTGAGCCGCAGCTGTACTTAGTACTCCATCCAGGGGCTGCACCAGTTTGACTGAGGCAGTTGGGAAGGATGCTAAACTGGAGCAGAATCTAGTTCGATTTAGGAGTTAGATTATAATGCATGTTCCAAGGGTGGGAACTGGAGCCAAAGACCGTGACTGTAATTATTTTCCCAGATGAGCAGGGCCTGTGTGTCCAGACTATTTCTGTGGGTTCTTACATGCCCCTCTTTGGGGAAGGGAAATGGGTTGTTGCTGGCCTTAACATTTAGTATGGTAAATTCTGTGATCCTGAAAGTGGGACATCTGAAGAGAAGGTGGCCTTGATGAATGGCTTCGTGTGCGTGGCTGTGCCTGACTGTAGTGGCCGGTAAACCTTTCAGTCCCCATCACCTGTTAAACCCAGGATTTAAATACCAGGATGATCCAGGATGCCCAGACAGAAACCTCTTAAAGGTTAATGCAGACATGCTTTTAAAATGACCTTTCATCAGAGCACCTAGAATTCAAATAAGTAATGAATCAGAGTCCTATAGCAACCTGAAAGTAGCTTTTATCTGATTCTTGTGAGTGAGGATTGCAGTTCTTGAGTTAAGTCTTTCTTTAAACCATATCCTTGAAGGCTCGGAGGATCCTCAGCCACCTGGTCTCAGAGAAAGATATGAGAGTGACAGGCATTTCCTTATTGTGTGTAGATCACTTTCTTCTTACTTTCCAACTTCTGAATACTCTCTAATTATCACTGTTTGTGGAGGGCTCAGACAAATACAGGAGTAACTTTGGCTAAAATAGGAAACACAGTCCACTTCCTGAGGTTTATTTAGATCCCAGGGAGGTCTTCACTTTTATATAAACTGAGATTTACCGTGGACATTCCGAAGAGAGCAGAGATTTGTGTGCATGGATGGGTGCACATGTGTAGAATGTTTAATGAGTGAGGGTCTTATCAGACCAAGTGTTTGTGTACATTGTCCTTTTCTTCTTTTTGCCTTTTTTGGTCTCATTTGTTTAAGCTTTTTGAATCTCTTCTTAAAAATTGAAGTATAGTTGATATACAGTGTTGTGTTAATTTCTGCTGTGCAGCAAAGAGATTCAGTTATATATATGTCTGTCTACTCAGTCGTGTCCGACTCTTTATGACCTCATAGACTGTAGCCCACCAGACTCCTCTGTCCATGGAATTTTCCCAGGCAGGAATACTGGAGTGGGTTGTCATTTCCTCCTCCAGAGGATCTTCCCAACCCAAGGATTGAATCTGCATCTCCTGCATTGGCAGGCAGATTCTTTACCACTGAGCCACCTGGGAAGTCCTCATCTTATATATCATGATTTGCATCTTCTAACCCCAATCCATGTCTCCCCCAAGGTTTTTTAATCTCTTATATTTTCTAGAGCTGCTCCTGTTTCCCTTTTCTCTTTGTCATTGAAGTATTTAAAAGTTAACTTTTTCTATCAAAAACTTACTGACTCTATGTTGGCTGGAACAAAGGGTTATATCTCTATTAGGCAGAATCTTACCTGCAGTCTTCACAGAGATACTCCGCCTAGGAGATTTAAATGAGGGGTTAAATAGTCAATATGTTCAAATGACCTATTTTTTCAGACTAGCTTGAAAGGTTTTTTTCCCATTTATTTTAACTCCATGGGCCTCTGATATGATGAGATATGACACAGCTTTGGGTATATCATCACATGTTCTAGAAATCAAGGGAAGAAGGTCACTGGGGGACTGGAAGTAGGTCTCTACTTTGGCTATTTTCCCATGACCCCTTTGCTGGGTTTTTCCATTTGTAGTTGGCCTTCACTTTCCTCCAGGGCTCTTTTCTCTCCAGTTTTCTGTTCATGCGTGTGTGCTTTTTCTCCTGGGACAACAGTTTTCTACCTGGAGAGAAACTTGTGTGGTCCACAGCGCTCCAAGATGAAATCCAAGTATTTGCCAGTGAAAGGAGAGGGAGCAGGGTCTGCGACGAGAGCTGATTGTACTTTGAGAGGAATTGTCTACTGCAGTGATAGTAGACATGCCAGAGGGTAAAAAAGAAGCAACAGATTTGACCCCAATAGAGACAACTCGAACTAAGGGGAAGAAACTGCAGGCATAACATAAAGGAGAGCTTTGTAATAAGCCAACCAAAGAGAGGAGAAACTTTGGCACCTCTGTCCCCAGAAGTGTTCAGGCAGAAGGTAAGCAACCACTGAGCTGGAGAGCAGACGACTCCTCATCACGGCAGGTGCTCAGATTCTGGAGAAATGAAGAGTTGTGCTAAATGCCTAAAATTATTTCTACTTCTGATACCTGGTGTATGATGGTTGCTCAGTCGTGTCCTACTCTTAGAGACCCCGTGGACTGTAGACTGCCAAGCTCCTCTGTCCATGGAATTCTCCAGGCAAGAATACTGGAGTGGGCAGCCATTCCCTTCTCCAGGGGAACTTCTGACCCAGGGATGGAACCTGGGTCTCCTGCATTGCAGGCAGATTCTTTACCGTTTGAGCCACCAGAGAAGCCACCAAATTTTTAAATAATGTATTTATTTTGTATTATGGTTGTGCTGTATCTTCATTGCTGCCCACAGGCTTTCTCTAGTTGTGGCGCCTGGACTTCGCATTCCCATGGCTTCTCGTGTTGTGAAGCACAGGCCCCAGCCACATGCGCCTCAGTAGTGCAGCTCAAGGGCTCTCGAGCACAGGCTCAGCAGCTGCGGCACGCAGGCTTAGTTGTTCTGTGACATGTTGCTGTATGACATGTGGAACCTCCCAGACCAGGGTGTGGTAGCTCAAGGGCTCTCGAGCACAGGCTCAGCAGCTGCGGCACGCAGGCTTAGTTGTTCTGTGGCATGTTGCTGAATGACATGTGGAATCTCCCAGACCAGGGGTCGAGCCTGTGTCCCCTGCATTGGCAAGTGGATTTTTATTCACTCCATCACCAGGGAAGTCCTCTAGCAAATATTTTAAGAAAGTAGGTTTTTAAGAGCCCTCAAGCTTTTCTCAAAAATTTAATGCAATTTTTGAACAATATAGAACATACATACACACACACACATACTGTTCTTTCCTGCATTCACAGCTTTTCACATGTTTTGTTGTTGTTATTCAGTCGCTAAGGTTGTGTCTGACTGTTTGCGACCCCATGGACTGCAACATGCCAGGCTTCCCTGTCTTCACTGTCTCGGAGTTTGCTCAGGTTCATGTCCATTGAGTTGGTAATGCTATCTAGCCATCTCATCCTCACATATTTTCCTATTGTGATTATTTTGCTTAGATGCAGTTTTTCTGTCTATGCATTTTCATGATTATATAATATTTCACTGAATGGACATAGTATAATTTATTATTTCCTAGTTATTGGGTGGCTTTGTTTTTTGCAATGTTTAATTATTATAAAGAACTATGCTCTAGATTTTTTGCATATGCACCTTCTCTTCCCTCTTGAAATACTCTATTAGAATAATTAGAGCTCATTAGATTGCAAATTATACAGCTCATTGGAGCAGCCTAAGTAAAAGAGGTTTGTTGATAAGCATACAGAGCAATCACAAAGATACAAAGCACAAGACACACGTAGGAACTGGAAAGGGGTGTCCAGCACACCCCATCTCCCCTCCCTGGGCTCTTGTTTTCTTTAGATTGTCTTTCTTTTTGCCTACTCCTGGTTTCCTGTTCCCTTATAACTGGTTCATGTGAGCCTTTGACATGCCTTGGAGCCAAAGACCTCAGGTTTTTATCAAATGAGTCCAGAGCCAACCACTATCTGATCAGAATTTCAGTATCTCTTATGTCAGATTCCCAAGCAAGAGTCTGCTAAGCCACGGGCCTCAGACTTTGTGACCCGAGCTCTCCTCTGATTGGTGGAGGGAAAAAGGCTTGGTAGTGGTGGCAGGGTTCTGGAGTCTGTCCAGATTCAAATAGAGCTCTACCACTTACTAGCCATGTAGATGTGTGTTAGTTTCTTGGCTTTTCTGTGTCTCTGTTTGCTTCTCTGTAAAATGTGGATAGCTCTGCCACTTACTGCATGATGTTATTATGAGGATAAAATAAAACAATCCTTGTTAAGGATTTAAGAAAGGTCCTAAGTCCTCAATATGTGTTAGCTCTTAGTTGTTTTTTAAAAAATTTTGTTTTGTGGAAAAATATACATCACATAAAATTTACCATTTTACATTTTAAATGTACAATTTTACATTTTAAATGTACCAAATTCAGTGGCATTAACTACATGCACATTTTTTTTTAAGAAGAGGAATCCAGATGGGAAAAGAAGTAATAGAACTGTATTTGCAGCTGACATGATACTATACATGAAAAACCTTAAAGATACGATCAGAAAATTACTAGAGCTAATCAATTAATTTAGTAAAGTTGTAGGATACAAAATCAATACACAGAAATCCCTTGCATTCCTATACACTAATAATGAAAAATAAGAAAGAGAAATTAAAGAAACAATCTCATCCACCACTGTAGCAAAAAGAATAAAACACCTAGAATAAACCTACGAGGAGACAAAAGTACATACACACTTTTTTTGGCAGTGCCACTTGGCTTGTGGGATCTTAATTCCCAACCAGAGATCAAATTGGGATCCAGGCAGTGAGAGCATAGTGTCTAACCACTGGACCACCAGGGAATTCCTGAGTACATACGGATGTTTGAATGTACATACATATTACCACTATCCATCCCTAGAACTTTTTCATTTTGTTTTTAAATTATCACTGTTACATGTATTTCATATATAACTGCTTGGGTCCACCCTTTGAAAGGGTATGATTGGGGTGCTCCATGAATATAGGAACATAGTGAATAGACACTCTTAAGTATTTACTGAAAATATCACATTTTTATTGATACAACTCTTTAAGCCTTACAGATCACTTTTACATGATTATTTTATGCAGTCCTCCCAAGGAAGGGCTTCTTGGAGTAGGAAGGGGTTATAATCCTTATTTTACAGGAGACCCAACTGAGATTCAGGAAATCTAAATTGCTCAGCTTCTCCAATCTTCTTGTTGAGTCAGGACTCAGTGTTGTCTTTTTCACTCCAAGTTCATGCCTTTTCCATGACATCTCAGAGATGTGATTACTCAGCCAAGCTTTATACCCATTTGTTTTTAGTTCTTATTACATATTCTATTTCAACTTACGAGAAAGAAGAGAAGAATTTCGAATTGGAACTTGTGGGTGGGTTTCATCTGGGAAGTACTGGCCTACAAGAAGTCTGTCAGCTGGTTTAGTTTACATCTTAACATATAGGAAAAACAGTAATAATTTAACTTTATATCGTATAATGTGATTCTGTGAAAGCCAAAGAGTGGAAGGACTGGTTAATGAATCTCTTAACTTTTATTTTGAGAAAGTGCTGAAATATCTGATGGAAACAAATGGCACTCCTAAGTAGACTTTTCAAAATGAGATAGTGAAAAAGTCACCATTAGAAGCAAAATGGGTGAGTGTCTGCTGGTATCTTATGGTTTGTACAGAGAAACATATTTTGTCTGATTGGCTTGATTAAATATTTTAGTGAAAAATGCCTTTGCCAAATACCAAAATTCTTATAAAAAGTCTTCATTTTAAACAAAAACTACAGGAAGAAAGCTTGTGTGGACTCAAGCTACCCCATAGCACCTTTCTAACAACTAGACTGATGTTTGCTATTAGGCAGTTTTTCCATTAAATTAATGGCCACTTTTGGGGCTAGGTACTTATCTTCCATTTGGCACTCAGGCTCATTTCCTTGTCACTTGTTCTAAAAGAAAATCACTCAGGAGAACTGAACACCTTAGTGTGATGAGATTTTATTGTGTCTGTTCTAATCATTCTTTTTGTATGAAACTTATGGATTCTCCTATGCCCTTTCATAGCAAGTCACATATCTCTTCTTTGGCTTTCAACCTGGTATCTCACCCCATCTGTCCTGTCCTGATCTTACCCTATCAACACTGCTCTACCTTCCTTAATGCAACAGTACCAGGTATACTGATTTCCTTGTAACTCTCAAGTATGCTATATTCAGCAATCCCTATGTCTTTAGTCATGCCCTTCCTTGACTTGTGTGGAGTACCTTTCCCCTTTATCCATCCTGAACATTTCAGTCCCTTCACTGCTGCCAAAACCCAACTTATTCGCTAAGGTTTTCTTGACAATTTCAACCTATATATATTTCATTCTATTGTGAGTTTGTATAGCTTATAAATTACTACCATCTTTTATTGAGCACCTATTAAGTGACAGTCCCTTTATCTCTATTCCTCATTACAACTACACAAGGTCAGTTCAGTTCAATCACTCAGTCGTGTCCGACTCTTTGTGACCCCATGAATTGCAGCACGCTCACGTCCATCGAGTCAGTGATGCCATCCAGCCATCTGTCATCCCCTTCTCCTCCTTCCCCCAATCCCTGCCAGCATCAGAGTCTTTTCCAATGAGTCAACTCTTCGCATGAGGTGGCCAAAGTACTGGAGTTTCAGCTTCAGCATCATTCCCTCCAAAGAAATCCCAGGGCTGATCTCCTTCAGAATGCACTGAATACACAAGGTAGTTATTGTCATTCTAATTTTATAAAAGAGGAAACCAAGATTCAGAGAGATTAGATAATTTTCCCAGAGTCACACATCCTAAAATGCTCAGCTGAGGCTAGAACTGCAGGGATGACAGATAGATTCTAAAGCTCTCACTCTTACACTTAAGCTGTGTCTTAATACCATGCTGCTTCGTGTGTTTTCTAAGTGTTTTATGTGTGCTAGTTTTCTCTCCTGAATTGTCTCTTAAAATCAGGGGTTATATAATTTAAAACTTGTATCCAACTGCTAGTTGCAGAGATTCAGAGTAATGATGGCTTCAATAAGATATATGTTGATTTTTCTCTTACTTAAAAGGAGTTCAGAGAAGGTCAGCTGGGACTGATGACGTGGACCCTAAGGGAGCATTATGGTCCTAGCTTCTTTTACCTCTTTCCTGAGGTAAAAGGAAAGTACCGTCTGAGCCAAGGAAGCCTCAGACGGTAAAGAATCAGCCTGCAATGCAGGAGACTGGAGTTTGATCCCTTGGTCGGGAAGATCCCCTGGAGAAGGGAATGGCTACCCACTCTAGTATTCTTGCCTGGAGAATTCCATGGACAGAGGAGCCTGGTGGGCTGAAGCCCCACAGGCACAAAGAGCCGGACATGACTGACTGACTAACACTTTCACTTTCTGCCATCCCCAGGATGTGAGCCTTGTCCTTTTGTTTATAAAATGGCATCTGGAAGTCCACCCATCATATCTTTGTTCCAGGCAAGGTGGAGGAAAAGATGAAGGGAAAAGGGAAAACAGACAGCTTCTGTTTATATCTCATTGGGCACCACATATGCAAGGAATCCTGGGAAATATTTTATAGCTGAGTACACTAATTCACCGAATAATGAAGGTGTAGTCTGTTTTCGAGAAAGAAATGAATGTTGAACAGGCAACTAGTGGTCTCTACAGAGACCCATGTCCCCATCTTCTTTTATTTAGTTTTCATTCCAATCCCAAAGAAAGGCAATGCCAAAGAATGCTCAAACTAACGCACAATCGCACTCATCTCACATGCTAGTAAAGTAATGCTCAAAATTCTCCAAGCCAGGCTTCAGCAATACGTGAACCGTGAACTTTCAGATGTTCAAGCTGGTTTTAGAAAAGGCAGAGGAACCAGAGATCAAATTGCCAACATCCGCTGGATCATGGAAAAAGCAAGAGAGTTCCAGAAAAACATCTATTTCTGCTTTATTGACTATGCCAAAGCCTTTGACTGTGTGGATCACAAGAAACTGTGGAAAATTCTGAAGGAGATGGGAATACCAGACCACCTGACCTGCCTCTTGAGAAACCTATATGCAGGTCAGGAAGCAACAGTTAGAACAGGACATGGAACAACAGACTGGTTCCAAATAGGAAAAGGAGTCCGTCAAGGCTGTATATTGTCACCCTGCTTATTTAACTTATATGCAGAGTATATCATGAGAAACGCTGGACTGGAAGAAGCACAAGCTGGAAATCAAGATTGCCGGGAGAAATATCAATAACCTGAGATATGCAGATGACACCACCCTTATGGCAGAAAGTGAAGAAGAACTAAAGAGCCTCTTGGTGAAAGTGAAAGTGGAGAGTGAAAAAGTTGGCTTAAAGCTCAACATTCAGAAAATGAAGATCATGGCATCTGGTCCCATCACTTCATGGGAAATAGATGGGGAAACAGTGGAAACAGTGTCAGACTTTATTTTTGGGGGCTCCAAAATCTCTGCAGATGGTGACTGCAGCCGTGAAATTAAAAGACGCTTACTCCTTGGAAGGAAAGTTATGACCAACCTAGATGGCATATTCAAAAGCAGAGACATTACTTTGGCAACAAAGGTCCGTGTAGTCAAGGCTATGGTTTTTCCTGTGGTCATGTATGGATGTGAGAGTTGGACTGTGAAGAAGGCTGAGCGCCGAAGAATTGATGCTTTTGAACTGTGGTGTTGGAGAAGACTCTTGAGAGTCCCTTGGACTGCAAGGAGATCCAACCAGTCCATTCTGAAGGAGATCAGCCCTGGGATTTCTTTGGAAGGAATGATGCTAAAGCTGAAACTCCAGTACTTTGGCGACCTCATGCGAAGAGTTGACTCATTGGAAAAGACTCGGATGCTGGGGGGGATTGGGGGCAGGAGGAGAAGGGGACAACAGAGGATGAGATGGCTGGATGGCATCACCGACTCGTTGGATGTGAGTTTGAGTGAACTCCGGAAGTTGGTGATAGACAGGGAGGCCTGGCGTGCTGCGATTCATGGGGTCACAAAGAGTTGGACACGACTGAGCGACTGAATTGAACTGAACACCAAATGGTGCTCAATAACCACTGGTGGACAGTTTAATGCAGAGAAATAGCGAGTGGAAAAAGATGATTTAGAAAACTGATAAATGAAGAAACTGAAGAGACAATAGCCACATGCGATTTCTAATTTATAAATATTTTTATAAAAGCAAAATACCCACTGTCTTCTCCCTAAAAAACCCTGCTGTTATTCAGGCATCCTGTATGGAATGCTTAAAAAATTAACATCAAGATTAAGAAAATGAGGCCAAGTCATTTCAAATTATTTTGAGTAGATTCATGGTTGTTTCTTTCAGTCTTTATTCTTTGCATACATTTTATTTCCATTTATGAAATTGGAATCATAAAATGTTCTGTTTTGCAAAAGGACTCATTGCAAACCATCACTTCTAACAAAATGACCAGAACTCAGGCATATCTTATGAGCACTTAGAGAAAAAGGGTAGATTATATTTCCAAAAGAAATTAGTGCTATGCATTTCCGCAACTGTCTTTTGAGTTTCTCATTTTGACTTGTAAAATAATTCAAATGCTTTAAAGAAAAAATCTATGGTAATTACCTGAAGTGTTTCACTAGCCCCCTGATTAACATCCAGAGAGAGTCTTGTTTGAGATTAAAAGCACATTTTGTAACTTAAAATTTTGATATGCATTTTCAAATTTAGAAGTTTGAGTGAATGATACATGGAACACCTGTAAGCCCTATACACAGCGTTACCAATTGTTTATAATTTGACCCATTTGTTTTATCATTCTGTCTCTCTTCCCCACTCCTCCCCCTCTCTTTTTCTATAGTATGTAGGTATGATTTTTTTTCCAGAAACTTCGGGAGTAAATTAGAGATATCATATGTTAAGAGACCCCTAAATATTTCAGAAGATTTTCTGAAAAAATGATTTATATAACCACAACAAAATGATCAGAACAAGAAGTCAATATTGATGTAATACTGTTACATAATGTATGATCCAATAGGCAAATTCCATTAATTGTCTCAATAGCATCCTTCATGTGTGTGTGCTCAGTCACTTGCATGCTCAGTTACTTCAGTTGTGTCCTACCCTATGGACTGTAGCCTACCAGGCTTCTCTGTCCATGGGGATTCTCCTGGCAAGAATACTGGAGTGGGTTGTCATGCCCTGCTTCAGGGGATCTTTCCGACCCAGGGATTGATTCTGCATCTGTTGTGTCCCCTTCATTGGCAGGCACGTTCTTTACCGCTAGCACCACGTGGGAAGCCTTTAACGTCCTTTATAGCTATTTTATTTTCCCAAGCCAGCATCCATTTTCAGACAATGTATTGCATTTGGTTGTCATGTCTCTAATCTGGAACGTCCATTGTTCCTTCTCTTTTCTTTTTATGTATTTATCTTTGGCTATGCCTGGTCTTCATTGCTCCGTGCAGGCTTTCTCTAGCTGTGGCAAGCGGGAACCGCTCTGCAGTTGTGGTGCATGGGCTTCTCACTGTGGTGGCTTCTCTTGTGGAGCATGGGCTGCAGGGTGTTCCAGCTTCAATAGTTGTGGTGTGTGGGCTCTAGAGCATATAGTTGTGGTGCATGGGTTTAGTTGCTCTGCGGCATGTGGAATCTGCCCAGACCAGGAATCAAACCCGTGTCGCCTGCATTGGCAGCTGGATTCTTAACCACTGACCACCAGGGAAGTCCCTTCTATTTTCATTAGTTGCCCTTTTACTGTGAGGACAGGCTTCCCTCCTAAAGGAGATTTTCTGATGCTGTGTGGCTATGTATTTTTCTTTTCCCTTCCAGTCTAATTGAGTTATAATTTATATATAGCACTATGTACATTTAAGGTATACAGCATGATGATTTGACTTACATACATCATGAAATGATACCACAATAAGTTTAGTGAACATCCGTTATATCATATAGATATAGCTTTAAAAAATAGAAAAAAATTTTTTTCCTTGTGGTGAGAACTCAGGATTTACTCTAACCGCTTTCATTTATAATGTACAGCCATGTTAATTACACTTATCATGTTGTAATTACATCCTTAGTACTTATTTGTCTTGTAACTGGAAGTTTGTATTTTTTAACTACTTTCATCCAGTCCTCCCCATCCCCATCTCTGGTAACCACAAATCTGATCTCTTTTTCTATGAGTTTTTGGTCTGTTTCTTTTTGAAGTATAATCATCCTAAAACACTTAGTTCCTGGTATGCAACATAGTGATTCAATATTTCTATACATTTCAAACTGATCACTATGATAAGTCTAGTTTTCATCCGTCACCATACAAAGATATTACATAATTATTGACTTTATTCCCCATACCGAGCATTTCATATCTGTGACTCATTTATTTTTAACTGCAAGTTCACACCTTCTAGTCTCCCTCACCTATTTCTCTCTTCCCCTCACCGCTCTGGCTACCACCTGTTTGTTCTCTGTATATATGAGTCTGTTTGTGTTATATTACATTTGTTCATTTGTTTTTCAGATTCTACATGTAAGTGAAATCTACAGTGCTTGTCTTTTTCTGTCTGACTTATTTCACTTAGCATAATAGCCTCTAGGTCTATCCATGTTGCAAGATTTCATTCCTTTCTATCGTTAAGTAATATTCCATTGCACATATATGCCACATCTTTATCCATTCATCTATTGATGGTCACTTAGGTTGTTTCCAAATCTTAGCTATTGAAAATAATGCTGTAATGAAACATAGGGGTGCAGATATCTTTTCAAATTAGTGTTTTCATTTTCTTCACATAAATACCCAGGAGTGGAATTACTGGGCCCTATTCTGAAGGAGGAGAAGGCGATGGCACCCCACTCCAGTACTCTTGCCTTGAAAATCCCACGGATGGAGGAGCCTAGTGGGCTGCAGTCCAGGGGGTCGCTAAGAGTCGGACACGCCTGAGCGACTTCACTTTCACTTTTCACTTTCATGTATTGGAGAAGGAAATGGCAACCCCCTCCAGTGTTCTTGCCTGGAGAATCCCAGGGACGGGGGATCCTGATGGGCTGCTGTCTATGGGGTCGCACAGAGTCAGACACGACGGAAGCGACTTAGTAGCAGCAGCAGCAGCAGCAGCAGCAGCCGCATTCTGAAGGAGATCAGCCCTGGGATTTCTTTGGAAGGAATGATGCTAAAGCTGAAACTCCAGTACTTTGGCCACCTCATGCGAAGAGTTGACTCATTGGAAAAGACTCTGATGCTGGGAGGGATTGGGGGCAGGAGGAGAAGGGGACGACAGAGGATGAGATGGCTGGATGGCATCACTGACTCAATGGACATGAGTCTGAGTGAACTCCGGGAGTTGGTGATGGACAGGGAGGCCTGGCATGCTGCGATTCATGGGGTCACAAAGAGTCGGACACGACTGAGAGACTGAACTGAACTGAACTGATGGTGGTTCTGGAGGCTATATGTTTCTGAGACTTTGTCTTAGTCTGTTAGGGCAGTTATAACTAGATGTCATAGACTGGGTGGCTTAAACAACAAAAATTTATTTCTCACAGTTCTGAAGGCTAACAAGTCCTAGATCATGGTGACAGCCAATTCAGTAACTGATGCGAGGTCGTTTTGTGGCTTCAGTCATCCACCTTGTCGCTGTATCCTCATGCGGTGGAGGCGGTGCACTGACGTCTCTCACTCTTTTTATAAGGGCATTAATCCCACCATGGAGTCTCTACCCTCATGATGGTGGTGGTTAGTCGCTAAGTCGTGTCCAACTCTTTAGACCCCATGGACTCTGGCCCTCCAGGCTCCTCTGTCCATGGGATTCTCCAGGCAAGAAAACTGGAGTGGGTTGCCATTTCCTTCTCCAGGCCACCCTTGTGATTTCATCTAAAAGTAATTACTTTCCAAAGGCCCCAGCTCCTTATACCATCACATTGGGGAGTTAGGGCTTAGGTAAATAAATTTAGGGGGGACACAAATGTTCAATCCATAATAGGCTTCATAAAGAAAAAACAAATCCCCATTGTAAGAAGATAGTGTCTCTCTTAGGAAGCATCACTATCAACAAAGCAAGTGGAGGTGATAGAATTCCAATTGAGCTATTTCAAATCCTGGAAGATGATGCTGTCAAAGTGCTGTACTCAATATGTCAGCAAATTTGGAAAACTCAGCAGTGGCCACGGGACTGGAAAAGGTCGGTTTTCATTCCAATCCCAAAGAAAGGCAATGCCAAAGAATGCTCAAACTACCACACAATTGTACGCATCTCACATGCTAGTAAAGGAATGCTCAAAATTCTCCAAGCCAGGCTTCAACAACACATGAACCATGAACTTCCAGATGTTCAAGCTGGTTTTAGAAAAGGCAGAGGAACCAGAGATCAAATTGCCAACATCTGCTGGATCATCAAAAAAGCACAAGAGTTCCAGAAAAACATCTATTTCTGCTTTATTGACTATGCCAAAGCCTTTGACTGTGTGGATCACAAGAAACTATGGAAAATTCTGAAGGAGATGGGAATACCAGACCACCTGACCTGCCTCTTGAGAAACCTATATGCAGGTCAGGAAGCAACAGTTAGAACAGGACATGGAACAACAGACTGGTTCCAAATAGGAAAAGGAGTCCGTCAAGGCTGTATATTGTCACCCTGCTTATTTAACTTATATGCAGAGTACATCATGAGAAATGCTTGGAAAACTGGAAATAGAACTGCCTTATGATCCAGCAATCCCACTGCTGGGCATACACACTGAGGAAACCAGAAGGGAGAGAGACACGTGTACCCCAATGTTCATCGCAGCACTGTTTATAATAGCCAGGACATGGAAGCAACCTAGATGTCCATCAGCAGATGAATGGATAGGAAAGCTGTGGTACATATACACAATGGAGTATTACTCAGCCATTAAAAAGAATACATTTGAATCAGTTCTAATGAGGTGGATGAAACTGGAGCCTATTATACAGAGTGAAGTAAGCCAGAAGGAAAAACACCAATACAGTATACTAACGCATATATATGGAATTTAGAAAGATGGTAACGACAACCCTGTATACGAGACAGCAAAAGAGACACTGATGTATAGAACAGGCTTATGGACTCTGTGGGAGAGGGAGAGGGTGGGAAGATTTGGGAGAATGGCATCGAAACATGTGAAATGTCATGTATGAAACGAGATGCCAGTCCAGGTTCAATGCACGATGCTGGATGCTTGGGGCTGGTGCACTGGGACGACCCAGAGGGATGGTATGGGGAGGGAGGAGGGAAGAGGGTTCAGGATGGGGAACACATGAGAAATAAAGGAATAAAAAATTAAAAAAAAAAAAAAAAGAAATGCTGGGCTGGAGGAAGTACAAGCTGGAATCAAGATTGCTGGGAGAAATATCAATAACCTCAGATATGCAGATGACACCACCCTTATGGCAGAAAGTGAAGAGGAACTACAAAGCCTCTTGATGAAAGTGAAAGAGGAGAGTGAAAAAGTTGGCTTAAAGCTCAACATTCAGAAAACGAAGATCATGGCATCTGGTCCCATCACTTTATGGGAAATAGATGGGGGAACAGTGGATGACTTTATTTGGGGGGGGGGCTCTAAAATCACTGCAGATGGTGATTGCAACCATGAAATTAAAAGATGCTTACTCCTTGGAAGGAAAGTTATGACCAACTTAGACAGCATATTCAAAAGCAGAGACATTACTTTGTCAACAAAGGTCCATCTAGTCAAGGCTATAGTTTTTCCAGTGGTCATGTATGGATGTGAGAGTTGGACTATAAAGAAAGCTGAGAGCTGAAGGTTTGATTCTTTTGAACTGTGGTGTTGGAGAAGACTCTTGAGAGCCCTTGGACAGCAAGGAGATCCAACCAGTCCATCCTAAAGGAGATCAGTCCTGAGTGTTCATTGGGAAGACTGATAAAGCTGAAAGTCCAATGCTTTGACCACCTGATGTGAAGAGCTGACTCATTTGAAAAGACTCTGATGCTGGGAAAGATTGAGGGCAGGAGGAGAAGGGGACGACAGAGGATGAGATGGTTGGATGGCATCACCCACTCAATGGACATGAGTTTGGGTGGACTCTGGCAGTTGGTGATGGACAGGGAGGCCTGGCATGCTGTGGTTCATGGAGTCACAAAGAGTTGGACACGACTGAGTGACTGAGCTGAACTGAGTGTCTCTCTTGGGCTAGGTAACTCTGATAGTGAAAGTTAAAGCCCATGTCTAGTAAAAATGATTCTTTACTCTATTCTCTATAATATAACCCTTTAATTTTATTCTTATTTCTACTGTCAAATGCTTTGGGAATTTGGTCACTCTCCTCTTGTTTAGCACTAAAGACTGTTTCTCATTTGTTGCTGTTAAACAAATCTGGATTTAAATTCCATACTTCCTGTTGTGTGTGTGACATGAAATACCTTCTTTGGACTTCAGTCTGTTTGCTTGTAAAATAGGCATGACTTAGGCCTATTTCAAAAGTGTTGTTGGGAGTGGGAGCAATAAATGCGATAATGTATGTGAAGGTATGTAACATGGTGCCTGATATAGGAAAGCAGTGCTGCTGCTGCTGCCAAGTCGCTTCAGTCGTGTCCGAC
This sequence comes from Bos indicus, assembly GCF_029378745.1. Lineage (NCBI taxonomy): Eukaryota > Metazoa > Chordata > Mammalia > Artiodactyla > Bovidae > Bos > Bos indicus. Next base: position 80,628,071 of record NC_091762.1, read on the forward strand.
TCTGTGCGACCCCATAGACGGCAGCCCACCAGGCTTCCCGTCCCTGGGATTCTCCAGGCAAGAACACTGGAGTGGGTTGCCATTTCCTTCTCCAATGCATGAAAGTGAAAAGTGAAAGTGAAGTCGCTCAGGCGTGTCCGACTCTTAGCGACGCCATGGACTGCAGCCTACCAGGCTTCTCCGTCCATAGGATTTTCCAGGCAAAAGTACTGGAGTGGGGTGCCATTGCCTTCTCCGAGGAAAGCAGTACCTGTCTTTAATTTAAAATTCCACCTTTAAGTGACCCACTTTTGCAAATTTCTTCACTTTCAGGAAGTTAGATGCTTGACATGCACAGAGAAGTTAGACGAGCTTCTTAGATACAAAGTCTGCATCAAAAAGAGAAAGGTTTAGAGGTATTTACTAAGTTTTAGAACATTCATGTGGGTCTATCAGTTTTTTCCTATCTTCCTCTTTCTTTCCCTTCCTTTGTCACATACTGAATGACATTTGCTATGTGCAGTCACCATTGTAGGCACTAGAGATGGTGCAGCAAATACAATTTGCTGAGCTGACATCAATTATTTTTAATCAAAGAAGACAGAGGATAAATATACAAACAGACTTTTTCGATAGTGCATGATAAGTGCTATGAAAAAAAAAAAATAAAGCCAGGAAGGGAAATAAGGATTGTGAGGGGGTTGCTATTCTATTAGATGGTCAGAGAAGAATTCACTGAAATGGGGACAGAGACGTGAAGGAGATGCCAGAGCTGGTTATTAGGGTGAGTGCAGCAGAAGCATTCCAGGCACAGGGAATCTTTCAAAGAGAAGAAATCTAAGGTAGAGGATGACTTACTGATGGTTCAGCCAAGGGAATCAGGAAGGAAGCTAAGGCAGTTCTGTGGAGCACAGCAGCACGCCACTTCCCTCCTCCAAGTGTGTATATAGGCACGAGCAGAATGGCCAGCTGGAGGTGAGGGCTTGTGGCCGCTGTAAAAGCTACAGCTCAGACCTCTCTTCAAGAGTGTGCTGGGACTTCCCTGGTGGTCTAGTGGTTTAAGACTCTGCACTGCCAATACAGCAGGCCCAGGTTCAATCCCTGGTCAGGGAGCTAGATCCCACCGGTCACAGCAAAGAGTTCCCCTGCCACAACTGAAGACTCTGCATTCTTCAACAAAAATTGGAGATCCTGTGTGCCACACTGCAGCCAAATAAATAAATAAATATACTTTTTAAAAGACATCTATTTTAAAAAAAAGGAAAAAGGAACATGCTTCAGGGAGCACAGAGAGCTGACAGCCTCCAGCTGTAGCACCTTCTACATCTACCCCAGCATCCAGAATGCAACGTGTTTTCCCACTGAGTTGTCAGCCAGTGACTGAGCCTGGTAAAGATGGGTGTGACCATAGCCGTGCATTATGGGACTGCTTGAAGGGTAATCCTGGTGCCAGGCTCCCTGTTAGGCTGCCTGTGAGATTTCCAGAGCTACACCACAGTCTGAAGCTCTACCTACTAAAGCACGCTTCCTTCTCCTCCTTGCACCAGGATCAGCCCTGCGTCATGGTTTAAAGTCTTTCCCTGCCCACTCCTACCCCTCCTCCTTTTGCCTTTCCCCGACATTACCCCCCAACAAGTAGCTTTTACTTCTGGATTTTAAAAAGTGATTACAGCTTTTTTTCCAGTAAGCGGCCTGAGGTGACCCCTAAAAATGGTGCGCTATTCACTTGACCCAGAAAACCCCACAAAATCATGCAAATCAAGAGGTTCAAATCTTCGTGTTCACTTTAAGAACACTTGGAAACTGCCCAGGCCATAAAGGGTATGCATATCCGAAAAGCCACCAAGTATCTGAAGGATATCACTTTAAAGAAGCAATGTGTGTCATTCTGTCGTTACAACGGTGGAGTTGGTAGGTGTGCACAGGCCAAACAGCGGGGCTGGATGCAGGGTCGGGGGCCCAAAAAGAGTGCTGAATTTTTACTACGAGTGCTCAACAATGCAGACTGATGCTGAACTTAAGGGCTTAGATGTAGATCCCCTGGTCATTGAGCACATCCAAGTGAACAAAGCCCCCAGGATGTGGCGCGGGACTTACAGGGCTCACGGTCGGATCAACCCCTGCATGAGCTCTCCCTGCCACACTGAGATGATCCTTCCTGAAGAAGAACAGATTATTCCTAAACCAGAAGAGGAGGTTGCACAGAAGAAAAAGAATCCCAGAAGAAACTGAAGAAACAAAAACTTATGGCCCAGGAATAAATGCCGCAAAAAATAAATGCAAATAAAAGTAAAAGTGTTGGTTGTCTTAATTAGTAAATATATTTCAAGTGTTAGCAAAAAAAAAAAAAAAAAAGTGATTACAGGTTTTTCTATTAAATGATAGTTTTAGTGATATAGAATTCTTTTATTTTTTGTTGACCAATCATAATACAATGGTATTAAGTGACTAATAGTTACATAATCACAATAGAAAAAGATGTTTATCAGTTTCATAATCAATAGATAAAAAATAAAAGATAATTACAGTTGCGAGCCATAATGGGAACATGATTAACCTAACAATATAAATAAGTACATGCAATTTGAGGGGTTAAGTAGAGCGATGTGGTAAGTGGAAGTGCATACATGCACATTTTCATCAGCCTAGCCAGCCTGTGTCTCTTGCTGTGCATTTAACCCATTTATATTTAAGGTAATTATTGATATTTATGATCTTATTACTATTTTCTTAGGTATTTGGGGTTAATTTTGTGTAGGTATTTTCCTTCTCTTGTGTTTCCTGCCTAGAGAAGTTCTTTTAGCATTTATTGTAAAGCTGGTTTGATAGTGCTGAATTCTCTGAACTTTTGCTTGTCTGGAAAGCTTTTGATTTCCCTGTCAAATCTGAAGGGGAGTCTTGCTGGGTAGAGTATTCTTGGTTGGAGGTTCTTCCCTTTCATCACTTTAAATATATCATGCCATTCTTTTCTTAAATTCTTTTACTTCTTTTGTGTGTGTGTGAATTCAGTTTTATTTGGGGCAAAAATAGGACTGCAACCCAGGAGACAGCACCTCAGATTAACTCTGAGAGACCACTCCAAAGAGACAGGGGAAGGTCAGTATATATGTGATTTTGGTGAGAGGGAATATATACAATCAAGCACAAAGTTTCCCAATAAATTGCTTTTACTTCTAACGCCATCTTCATGTCGGTCTGCTTTCTAGAGAATTCAGACTTACAGAGGCAGAACAAAAATGCCCATGAGGAAATTTTGCAATAGCTCCACTCCCTACATAAGTCAGGTACAGCATCATGGAGATGAGGAAAGAGTACAGTCCATGGTGGTGTCAAGGGATAACCAAAGTTTCCAGGTAATTGCCATCAGCCCTACCAAAAGCCATCTTAAATAGTATGCAGTCCAAGTAAAACTCTCCACTCATTAAAATGCAATTCCTGTAGATACTCACTTCAGTCAGGACTGCTGTCCCTAAGCATTTCTTATATAGAAATTCTGGAGTTACCAACAGACAAGTTCCAAACTCTTAACCCAGTTGGGAGTAATGAGGCTCCTACTGCTCAGTTACCAAACTAGAATCCGAAGAGGCAGCATGCATTCAGAGAGGAGGAAGGAGGCACTCCTTTCTGTTGCTGGAAATCAAACCATGGGAGTCTGACATTTCCTAGGCCTCCAGCTAAGAAGAGCATCCCTGTCTTCCACGGTAGACTATACTCAGAGGCCACCATTTGGATCTAGCTCATTGTACTCCAATGACATTCCAACCAGAAACCATTCTCAGAGTTGAGTGAATCATACTCTAATCATGGAGCTGAGTTTGCAGTTTAGGGCTCAATCAGGCAATGAATCCAAAGATGTTCTGGGAAATCTCTAAAATCCCTCAGGAAAGCAAACACTCACTGGGAAAGAAGTGACCCTGGGCTGGGGTCACATGGAGGGCCGGTGGAAAAGAGTAAATCCCCTTTACGTGCCAGGTGCTGCCATGTGTTTGTATATCTGGAGCCACCCTGTGATGTCAGAATCATATTTTAAGCTTAGAAAAATGTGGTGTGGAAGGTTAAGTGGTTTTTCCAAGATCATAGTGCTTAGCAAATATCAAAGCTAGAATTTCAAACCAGGTCTTCCAACTCCAAGCATTGTAATTTTTTTCCATGATTTTACTACTAACTGTTCTCTTGCCTTTATAAATATGCCTCTATTAATATTAATAACAGGGGATTTCCTGGTGGTCCAATAGTTAGGACTGTGCATTTCCATTGCAGGAGGTAAAGGTTTGATCCCTGGTTGGAAACTAAGATCCTGCAAGCCAAGCAGTGCGGCCAAGAAAAGAAAAAAGTTTATCTTGTAGACACATCTCTTGGCTTAGTTGCTTTGATAAAATCATGTCAACTTTCAGTCAGACCATGACCATGGTGGGGAAGCACTGTATGGTATGTTGTTTGTTTGTTTTATTTGAATCTTTTGGCTATACCACAAGACATGTGTGATCTTATTCCCAGACCAGGGATCGAACTTGCACCCCTTGTATTGGAAGCGTGGAATCTTAACCACCGGTCTACCAGGGAAGTCCCAGGAAGCACTGTAATGAGCATTTGCTAGTTTGTGACATATCAACATTTATTTTCCCCTTCTTTTAGTAAAGAAGAGGAAAGTGGATGCTGGTAAAGAGTATTCTAATTTGGTAAAGAGTATTCTAATTCCTCTCTGGTGAACTTCCCCTCCCTCACTGCAGTCCATGAGCTTTGGTTGGACTCTAACTCTGGCTTCAAGAATGGAGCCTGTGACTCCTCCTAGAACTATGCGTGTACCTATTCCCCTGGCTACTTCTACTGATTCATTTGTAGTCAGGACCAACTAGTCTTTTGCCAAAGCTACTGGGAGAAAAGCAAGCACTCATTCCCAATTCATCTAAACCTGGGGGAAAGTAGACTGGAGCTGCTGGAGCCGCACTGCTGCTATTATTGAAGAGTCTGTCCAAGGATGGTGCTCACATAGCACAAGCAGAGCCAGGAGATGAATAGGGAGAAATGCGGTTTTGTTGTCATTTTTCCCCCACTGGATCAGGCCATTCTTGAAGCCAAAATTGCCCCCAAGATCTGTCAGTTCTGTGATACGACAAATTCTGTTTATATTTAAGCTAGGTATAGGCTGTATTTTCTGCTAGTTTTAATTGAAAGAGGTGCCCCTGATACAACAGACTTCCTCAGCTAAATTTAACCACTGTTAAAGTCAGTTAGGACTCATAACCAAATTAAAAATGGGCAAAAGATTTGAATAGATGCTACAGACTAAATATTTATATTCCCTTTAAATTCATACGTTGATACCTATTCCCCCAATGTAGTGGTATTAGGAGGTAGGGTCTTTGAGAGGTGATTTTAGGTTATTGCAGCAGAGCCCTCATGACTGGAATTAGTACCCTTGTAGAAGAAACCCCAGAGAGGTCCCTTCCCCCTTCTGCCATGTAAGAACACCTGAAAAGACTGCCTTCTCTGAACCAGGAAGTATGCTTTCATCAGACACCAAATCTGCCTGTGCCCTGATCTTGAATCTCCCAATTTCCTTAATTATGAGAAATAAACTTCTGTTGTTTATAAACTACTCAGTCTATGGTATTCTGTTATAACATTCTGAATTGATGAAGACAACAGACATTTCTCCAAAGCAGGTGTAACAAATGGCCAATAAGCTCTTGAAAAGATGCTCAGTGTCATTAGTCATTAGGGAAATGCAAACCAAAGCCACAAAGAGATATAACTTCACAACTCCTAGGGTGGCTTCAATCAAAAATATAGACAGTAACAAATGTTGCCAAAAATATGGAGAAATTGAAACTTGTGTGCATTGCCAGTGGGGATGTAAAATGATGCAGCTGCTTTGGAAAATACTCTGCAGTTTCTCAAATAATTAAACATAAAGTTACCATGTGACCAGCAATTTGACTTCTCCTTATATACCCCAGAGAAATGAAAGGATATGTCTACAAAAAGCCTTGGATGAGAATGTTCATAACAATTGTACTCATGATAGCTTAAAAAATAGAAAACAATTCAAATACCCATCAACGGGAAATGGATAATCACGTTGTGATATAATCATACAAAGGAATCAGTTCAGTTCAGTTGCTCAGTCATGTGTAACTCTTTGCAACCCCATGGACTGCAGCACTCCAGGCCTCTCTGTCCATCACCAACTCCCGGAGTTTACTCAAACTCATGACCATCGAGTCGGTGATGCCATCCAACTATCTCATCCTCTCTTGTCCCCTTCTCCCGCCTTCAATCTTTCCCAGCATCAGGATCTTTTCAAATGAGTCAGCTCTTCCCATCAGGTGGCCAAAGTATTGGAGTTTCAGCTTCAGCATCAGTCCTTCCAATGAGGATTCAGGACTGATTTCCTTTAGGATGGACTGGTTGGACCTCCTTGCAGTCCAAGGGACTCTCAAGAGTCTTCTTCAACACCACAGTTCAAAAGCATCAATTCTTCGGTGCTCAGCTTTCTTTATTGTCCAACTCTCACATTCATACATGACTACTGGAAAAACCATAGCTTTGACTAGATGGACCTTTGTTGTCAAAGTAGTGTCTCTGCTTTTTAATAAATATTCAGCAATAAAAGGAATGAGCTACTGATACATGCGAAAACATGAATGACTCTAGAAGTACACTGAATGAAAGCAACCAGACCTAAAATAATATAGTGTGTGGTGTGATTCATTTATATGAAATCCAAGAGCAGGCAGAACTAACCTATAGTGACAGAAGTGAGAAAGTGAGAAGGACTACCAGGGAAGTTCCTGCTTTTTCATTTCTGATGAAGGGAAAAAAAAGCATCCACCAGACTTAACGTGATCTGATATTTATGAAAAGTTCTTCTATCCAAAAACATCTTTCCCCACCAGCTTAAGAATGGACTGCACCCCTCCATTTTTCCTTTAATATAAAGCATTGAAGTGATAGATTACATGTTATATTAAATTTCCCCCAATGACTGTGTTAATGCAGGATTAATTTGCAAGGTTGTTTCTCCTCCTTCTTAGGGAGTCATCTCAACCCACTCCTGACTAAGGTGACCAAGTTACTCGAGGCCTCATCCCTCATCATAGACTGGAGAACATTTATAAACCATTACTTTCCAACTTCCAGTCCTTTCTTAAAAATTTTTGTGACAGCATTCTTAATTTCACCAAACGTAGCTCAAGAGAGCAGGTGACTTCTATTTAAAAATTCAGAAATTAAAAAGATAATGAAAGCAATAAAATAGTGATTACCATCTTCAGATCACTCAGGTAAAGAGCCACCAACCCTTACAAAGTAAGTTTCTATTTTGGGTAACTCATTCTGACTCCTTTAATTCTTTCTTTTCCTCATCCCACATCCCAGCCTTATGCCTTATCACTTACTACCTACTAATCAGTTTAGTTAACCCCGAAAGACAATGGAAATCCTAAACTGCAGAGTCACGTACAAACTTGCCCACCATGATTCCGGAAATCCCTGCGGGTTTACTGAAAGGACTATATTAATGGTTAATGGTGCTTCATGGTTTTATGGATCAGAACAACCTCTATTGCTTCACTAGTATGGACTTTCTGTAACTTAAGAAAAAGAAAATGTGAATTCCTTTGGGGGAATGGAAAGGAGATATTACAAAAGAAAAATGGTATTACTTCCCAATACCAAGGAAATTCATTAGCAAACACATTAAAATGTGCTTGAGTAGTCATCACACTGAATTGTTTTGGAAAAGGCCCTGCTTGGAAAAACACGGCAAAAACATCTTCAGTGCTGGAGCTTGGCACGATGAGACAGCGGGATGACAAATGTCTTGCCATTCCCTATGGTGCCTTAATACTTAGAGCCATCTGCTACTATGTACTCTCCCTCCCATGAGTCCCCTTTATTACAGTCTAACGTTATGTTACTCCTATTTTCCATGTCCACCTGTTACAGTGATAAGACACAGATGTACTCCTCCAGTGTGTGGGAAACAAAGTAATCTTAAGTCAGGATGCTGAGCTTTTGAGCTTTAGCTCTTACACTAACTACACAGTCTTGGATAAGTATCTCAAGTTCTCTTGGTTTCAGTGTCTTCATATGAAAAATATAAAGTATAGTAGACATGGTACCCATGAAGTGGAAGCTGACTGGTCCTTAGGGGTTCCTCAGGCCATAGAGCCAATATATAGAAAAGGGGTCCTTGTTAACAGTAATTGGCTTGCTGCTCCATGGTGGCATAGGCGAGGCTCTGGTTAGAACTCAGGGATGCAGTGCACTCCCGGGGATATAGCCAGACAAAACTTTAATTCCAAAAGATATCTGCATCCCCTCTGTTCATAGCAGCACTGTTCACAATGGCCAAGACATGGAAACAACCGAAATGTCCATTGGCAGATGAGTGGATAAAGAAGATGTGGTGCACATATACAGTGGAGTACTACTCAGCCATGAAAAGAACAAAAGAATGCCATTTGCAGCAACCTGGACGGACCAGAGATTGCCACACAGAGTGAAGTCCAACAGAGAAAGACAAATGCCATATGATATCATTTTATTTTTTTTATTTTATTTAATTTTTAAACTTTACATAATTGTATTAGTTTTGCCAAATATCAAAATGAATCCACCACAGGTATACATGTGTTCCCCATCCTGAACCCTCCTCCCTCCTCCCTCCCCATACCATCCCTTTGGGTCATCCCAGTTCACTAGCCCCAAGCGTCCAGTATCGTGCATCGAACCTGGACTGGCATCTCGTTTCATACATGATATTTTACGTTTCAATATGTGGAATCTAAAATATGACACAAACGAACCTATCTGTGAAACAGAAATAGAATCATGGACACAGAGAAGAGACTGGTGGTTGCCAACGGGGAGGAGGTTGGAAGAGGGATGGAGTGGAAGGCTGGGAGTAGCAGATTCCAGCTTTTATATACAGAACTGATAAACAACAAGGCCCTACTATATAGCACACAGAACTATTTTCAGTATCCTGTGATAAACCATAATGGAAAAGAATATTTGTAAAAAAAAAAAAAAGTATATATATATAACTGAATCACTTTGCTGTACAGCAGAAATTAACACGACATTGTAAGTCAACTGTACTTCAATTTTTAAAAGATTTTAAAAAAGAACTCAGGAGTGCAATGGACAACGTCTTAGCATTCTGTGGCCCAGAGGCCAAGTCTGGTCACTGGCAAAGTACATTTGCCTAAAATGAAGATAAGACTAACACGCCTCATATCCCATATATATAAATTTTAGGTTTTAGAGAAGCAGTCAAAAGCATCTTTATTTCTCCAGCCTTGAACAAGGAGAGGGGTCAAAACAAAACAAACAAGCAAAAACATTCAGTCAAGTGCTGATAGAAAATCACAAGAAAAGAAATAGGTGGTAGAAGGTAGCCTTGAGTACCAGCTTAGGCCCTGTGACCTGCTGCAGAAGAGGGATTATACAAGCTATGTGTTATGTCACTTAGTCATGTTTCCCTTTCCCCTAGACCCCGTGCTTTAAAAGAAAAATAATGGAGGCAGCTGACATTTTAGCTTCAGGCGAACATGTGACCAGCTTCTCCTCCCTCCAAATCTACCCTCTATCCTTCCTGCCGCATTCCCTGGATGCATGAGTGCTTAGTTGCAAAGTTGCACCCAACTCTTTTGCGATCCTGTGGACTGTAGGCCACAGTTTCTCTGTCGATGGGATTTTCAGGGCAGGAATACTGGAGTGGCTTGCCATGCCCTCCTCCAGGGGATCTTCCCCACCCAGGGATTGAACCCGTGTCTCCTGTGTTTCCTGCACTGGCAGGTGGATTCTTTACCATTGAGCCACCTTGGAAGCCTATTCCCGGGGAGGTTGATCTAAATGCACTGCGTCGCTTCCTTCTGGTTTCTAGTCCAGTTCAACAACAAGGGAGCTCTGAGAGAGGATCAGAGGAAGGGAGAAGAGTTAGGTCAGCATATTTACGCTCTTTCTATAGTCACCGCACTGTGAACAGGCTGCATCCTTCCACTAGAGGTCCTAGCTCCCATCCAGCAGCTCTTTGCACAGAGCTCTGTTTCCTGGTTCTTGTACTGCCTTTCTCTCCCTGCCCCAAAAGCCTGTATGTGGTAATGGTATTACTAAGTTACTAATACCAGGGTATTTTATTAACACGTTTGGGTTCCTTAAATCCTGCCCACATTTTTGTAGAGTCCCTTTGTTAAACTCTCCTCAAATTACCAACTTCACCCAAATATAATAAGTGATTTCTTTTTTTGGTGGGGCCCTGACTAATACAGACAGGTTTTCACAAGAACCACGAGGGTAATTGAAAGATCAAAAGAAGACCTTTGTTTAAAATGTGTGTGAAATTTCTTTGAAGAATATGACTTTTAGAAATTTAGATGAAGCATACATAATACATCTAGAAAGATGCATAACACATATAAATAGTTTAAAGAGTAATTTACAAAATGAACACCTATATAACCAGTACTATAATCAGATATAGAACATTGCTGGCTCCCCAAAAGCACAAACTCCACCACCCCCCTCCAGTTAAAATCACCTTTATTCTGTGTTTTATGGCAATTGTTTCACTGCTTTTCTGTGTTTTACCAACTAATGTATATTTTATCAGCTATGCAAGCATCCTTTATTTTTTAAATTTTATTAAAGTGTAGTTGATTTACAATATTGTATTAATAAAATAGATGACTGGTGCAAGTTTGATTCATGAAGCAGGGCACCCAACCTGGAGGGGTGGGGTGGGAAGGAATGTGGGAGAGGGGTTGGGGGGTTCAGGGTAGGGCAGGGGACACATGTATACCTGTGACCGATTCATGTTAATGTATGGCAAAAGCCGTCATGATATTGTAAAGTAATTATTCTCCAATTAAAATAATTAGAAAAAAATTTCTGCTGAACAGCAAAGTGATTCAGTTATACATATATATTTTTTTCCATTATGGCTTGTCATAGGATACTGAACATAGTTCCTGTGTGCTATACAGCAGGACTTATACAGGATACAGTTTATCCATCCTTATGCATGCATGCATGCTAAGTCGCTTCAGTCATGTCCGACTCTGTGCGACCCCATGGACAGCAGCCCACCAGGCTCCTCTGTCCACAGGATTCTCCAGGCAAGAATACTGAATCCTTTAAATCTAGTTTCATTTTGCCTGTTACAAAAGCTTATACATGAGTCATAATATAGACATTATCCTGTGCCTTGCTTTTGTGCAGTGTTATGTTAGATTCATCCACGTTGTTGGGTACAGCATCCATGGCTTATGTTTTCACTTTCTCAGCTATCTACTCTTCCATTGTAACTATATTTAACTTGTAATTTATCCATTCTGCTTTTGATAAATGATCGAATTGTTTCCAGTTTCAGGCTATTCTGAACAATGCTACTAAGAAAATCTTGTGCCTCTAGGCACAATGTTACCTCTAGGGCACAATGCAAAACTTTCTCAAGGGAAGCCCCCCACCCCCACCCCACCCCATGCAGCAGCAAAGACCCAGTACAGCCAAAAATATAAAATAATTTATAAAAAGTTTCTCTAGGACAATGGTTCTTAAACTCTTCTTTCAAGACTCCTTTACAGTCTTAAATATTATTGAGGACCCCCATAGAGTTTTTGTTTATAAATTCCTACTAACGTCTATTGCATTAGAAATTAAAACTCAAAATCCAAATACTTACTAAAAAATAAACTCATTACATGTTAACACAAATAATGTGTCTAATTAAAAGCTGTAAGTTTTAGGAAGAAAATATGGAAACATTTTTATAACTTTGTAATAGAGAAAGAATTCTTAATATAAAAAGCAAAGCCAAAAAAATTGATAAATTAGATGACATTAAAGAACTTTTTCATAAAATGATACCTGAGTGAAAACTCAAGCCACAGCATGGGGAGATACAGGGGACATGGGTTCTATCCCTGATCTGGGGAGTCCACATGCCTTGGGATAACATGCGCCTAGAGCCCCTGCAACCCAACCAGAGAAGCCGCCTCAGTGAGAAGCCTGTGCACAGCAACAAAGACCCAGTGCAGCCAAAGATAAATAAAGAATGAAAATTTTAAAAAGGAAGCGTTAAAAAAATGTACACAAGTCATTATGCAGAAGTCAGGCAACCCAATTGAATACAGGCAAATTTGAATAGGTACCTCATAAAAGACTGAGTTCATAAAACCAGTAAATATAGGAAGACTTGCTCCACCTGGTTCCCCTCATTCCCAAAGCAACATTAACCACAGTAAAGTACCAATGTGATACCAACTGGTGGTGATAATGTGGAGAGGTGGGAATTCTAATGGGCTGTTGATGAGAATATCAATTAATACAACTACTTTGGAAAAGGGTGTGGCACTGTTCAGTAAAAATAAAGTTATACATATCTTTTGACAAGGCAGCTTCACTTCTAGGCTCGTATCCTAGAGCAGTGACTCTCAAAGAATGGTTCATGAACATCTCAAGGTCCCTGATCTTTTAGGGAGTCTGTGAGGACAAAACTACTTTTATAATAACACTTGTATGTTATTTGCTTTTTTTCATTGGGTTAACATCTACACTAATGGAGCAAAAGTATTAGTGGGGAAAACTTCTGGGAGCCTAGCACAAATCAAGGCAATGGTACAAAACTGTATTGATAATCACTGTATTCTTATATACCACTTACCAAAGGAAATGCCATTTTCACTTAAGAATATCATAAATGAAGCAGTAAAAATTAATTTTATTAAATCTCAAGTGCATTTTCATTGATTACATTTTTTTTTGACGAGAGAAGTGATATTAACAAATGTGAGATTTTTGATATTGTGTAAGGACATGTATTCTAACATTTGAAAAATCTGCATAACTCAGTTACTAATACTTTCCAAATGACCGTTTATGACATTTAGAAACCTTGATTTATGTTAAAAATTACCCTCAAAATAAAAAGAGAGAGCAATGAATTGTACTGTAACAGAATACATAGTGTACTGATGTGGTTTCAGATTCTACATTGCAACTAACCTTTCAGAAACTACCAGTGTAATCTCTAATAGAAAAGGTGATAGTAGTCATCTTTCTACTTTTACTTCTTTCAAAGAGAAAGCTTCCAGTGTTTCACTAGTAAAATATTTGCTGTATATTTTCTGTATTAATTGACTTTAAAGTTCCTTTTATTTCAAGCATGCTGAATTTTAAAATTAAGAATTATATTGATTTTTTTAATGATTTGCTGCTTTTAAATATGTAGAGATGGTCATATAGTTTTTCAGCTTTAATCTATTAATAACAAATTACATTGATTCATTTTTAACATTAAACCAACTTTGTATTCTAGGATAAATCCAATTTGGTTATACATATTATCCTTTTATATTGCTGGATATAGCAAGCATTGTTTGCTAATGTTTTGTTTCAGATTTTTAAATTCATGTCCATAGATTAATCTATAATTATATTTCATCGTAGTGTCCATGATAACTTTTAGTAGCTTATTATAAGTTTAGGAGTTGCTTCCTTTTTTATTGTATGTTTATGTGATATTAGAATACCTTGTTTCCTAACAAAAATTGATCTCACATTAAAGTTTTATTTGTGGATTTCCTACAAAGTATTCAATTTATTTAATGGTTATTGGAGTTTTCAAGTTTTTTATATTATCATAGGCTTTGCTAGTATATTCCCCTGGGAAATTAGTCCATATAAACTACATATAGTCATCCTCTTGATCTTTCCAGTGTCTGTAACATCTTGAGTAACATGCCTCCCTTTGCACTCCCTGTGTGCTTCTTTCTCTCCCTTTCTCTCCCTCGCCAGACATTTGACACCCTTATTAGTGTTTTCAGAGAATCAACTATTGGCTTTATTGTTGCTCTCTACTATATATTTTTTCTATTTCATGTATTTTTGTTCTTATTTATAATATCTATTTTTTTATGACTTTCTATTTTATTTATTTATTTTTTTTGAGGTAGATGACTGGCTTATTAATTGTCAGCCTTTTAAATTTTCTAATATAACATATGGGCTTCCCTGATGATTCAGATGGTATATTTAAGCTATAAATTAACCCTCTAAGTACTTTTTAGCTGTATCTTACATGTTTTTGTTAGGTAGGGTTTCTTTTTTAATCAGTCAATTGAAAAAAAAAGTTTTTAATTTCCATTATGAGTAATTTTCCAAATATATGGGGATGTTCTGTTTGTTTTTTTCTTATTGATGTAGTTTGATTACGTTATGGTCAGAAAACCTCTTCTGTGTTACCTTGGTCCCTTAAAGTTTATTAAGGCTTGCTTACGTGATCTGGTATGAGTCCATTTTTGAAATGTTTTATGTGGACTTCAGAATATTTATTCTGTAGTTGTTGAATGTAATATATTTATAATCTCAATTAGGTCAACTTAATTAAGCATCATTGCTTGAATTATCTCTTAGTGATTTTTTTGGTCTTCCTATTCTCTTAGATGTATTTTTAAATTTCCCATATAATTGTGAATTTGTCTATTTCTCCTTATAGTTTTTATTTTCTCTTACATAGTTTGAGGCTGTGTTATTAGGTGCATATAAATTCTATGTTTTCCTGGTGAATTGATATTGTATCATTAGGAAGCAACCAGGGAGTTCCCTGATGGTCCTGTGGTTAGGACTCAGCTTTTCACTGCCAGGCCCAGTTTCGATCCCTGGATGGGGAACTAAGATCCTGTATGCCCTGTGATATGGCCAAAAAAGAAGAAGCAATTATCTTTATCTTAGTAAATTTTTATTTTGGTAAAATGTATATGAAAATTAATAAACAGGAACTGAAATGGTTTTTCTATGGGACCCTCTCTTTGTAGCTAACCTTCTGGCTGCAGTACTTACTTGATAGAGGGCTTCCCTGGTGGACTCTGTGCTTCCAGTGCAAGAGGCAAGGGTTCGATCCCTGGTCCCCCTGGTTGGGGAAGTTCTATGTGCCCCGAGGTGCTTCCCTGGTGGCTCAGGAGTAAAGAATCTGCCTGCCAATGCGAACCCAATGCGGAGATGTGGGTTCTATCTCTGGTTCGGGAAGATCCCCTGGAGAAGGAAATGGCAACCCACTCCAGTATTCTTGTCTGGAAAATCCCATAGACAGGGAAGCCTGGCAGGCTGCAGTCCATGGGGTCACAAAGAGTCGGACACAACTTAGTTACTAAACAACAAACAACATATATAAGCAAAATTGTCCATTTTAATCTTTTTTAAGTGTACAGCTCAATGGCATTAACTAGATTCATCATATTGTACATCCATCACCACTGTATAGTTCTAAAACATTTCCATCACCCCAAATAGAAACTCTATAAACATAAAGCAAAAGTCCCCCATGCTCCTCTCCTCCCAGCCCCTGATAAACCTACTTTCTATCTCTGTGAATTTGCCCATTCTAGATAATTCGTATAAGTGAAATCATATAATATTTGTCGTTTTGTGTCTGGCTTATTTCACTTATCATATGTTTTCAAGGTTCATTGTGTTGTGGCATATGTCAGAATTTCAATCCTTTTATGGCTGAATAATATTCTATTGTATGTTTATGTTTTAGCATTTATTTATCCATTCATTGGTTGAATACTTGAGTTTTGTTTTTCTACCTTTTGGCTATCATGAATAATGCTGCAATGAACATATTATATAAGTATCTGTTTTAGTATTTGCTTTCAGTTTTTTTGGATATATACCTAGGAGTAGAATTGCTGGGTCATATAGTAATTCTGTATTTAGCTTTTTGAGTAATTGCCAAATTATTTTCAATAGTGCTTTTTGGTTTAAAACTTAGTTAGAGTACTTTAATATAAAAATACCAGCTCTCTTTTATATGTATTTGCAAGGTATTTCCACTTTAAAATTTCAAAATGTTTGAATATTTATATGATGTTTTGTCCAGTCTAAAAACCTTTGTCTTTTAAGTGATGCATTTAATCCACTGATATTGTATTTAATTAATATTAATAGCTAATGTATTTTAAATCTGTATCGCCACATGTGATATTATTTATTTTTTCCTCTTCATTTTTGACCCTCTACTAATTTATAGGCTACAGTCTCTGTGTCTCTTCTTTTAGAGGTTATATAAATTTTTTTATATATACATACATAATCTTAAAAAAATTTTTTTTGGAGTATAGTTGCTTTACAATGTTGTTAGTTTCTACTGTACAGCAAAATGAATCAGCTATACATGTACATATATCCCCTCTTTTTTTGGATTTCCTTCCCATTTTGGTCATCAGAGTATTGAGTATAGAGTTCCCTGTGTATCATCTATTAAGTCAAAAGTTAGTCAATAATGTTATTTTTGTGTTTGATACTACAAAGGCTTTAAGTACTGACTTCATTTACTCTCTTTCTAACTTGCATGCTTTTACTTCTGTGTATTAACTTATTTTTTTGATCTGATAAGACAGTGTTGTGTAATGTTCAATAATGCATTGTTTAGATTTATTTTTTTTAATTTAAATTTATTTTAATTGGAGGCTAATTACTTTACAGTATTGTATTGGTTTTGCCATACATCAACATGAATCCGCCACGGGTGTACACGTGTTTCCCATCCTGAACCCTCCTCCCACCTCCCTCCCCGTACCATTCCTCTGGGTCATCCCAGTGCACCAGCCCTGATTTTTTATTTATTCGTTGACCAATTTCTTTGCTCTTCATTTTTTCTTGCATCTCAGAGCTTTCCTCTGAGATCACATTCTTTCTCCCAGAATTACATCCTTCAGAATTCTCTTTTTCAAGGGTCTGGATAGTAGGAAACTCTCTGTGCTTCTGTTTGTTTATTTAGTGTCTATATTGTGCACTCAGTATTGAAAGATATTTTCACTAGGAATAGAATAATAGGTGAGCAGTTATTTTCTTTCACCCCACGAAGAATATCATCGTACTGTCATCCTGTCTGCATTGCTGGATCAGTCAGTTGTCAGTCTAACTGTTGTTCCTTTGACAATGATCACCAACCACATCCTAACCCAGTATCTTTTTGTGTGTGTGTGTGTTCACTAGTTTTATGATGAATCTAGTGTGAAGTTCACTCATTAGTTCCCTCTCTCCCTCCTTTCTTGCTTTCTCTTTTCCTATTTAGGATTTGTTAGGCTTTTTGCGGGTGGGAATTTGATACCATTCATTGGTTCTTCAAAAGTAGAAGCCATTATTTCTTCACATATTATCTTTGTCATATCACATCTCTTCTCTTTTTCTAGAACTCTAACTAAATGTATGTTAGATTTTCTTACTGTCTTCCATGGATTGTATCTGTCTTTCATATAGGCATTTCTCTGAATCTCTGTGCTGTATTCTGCAAAATCTTGTGACATAAACTTCCTGTTCTCTAATTCTCTTTTCAATTATGTCTAATGTGATGTTAAACCACTGGTTTTTGTTTTGTTTTTAATATCAGTAATTGTGATTTTCATTTCTAGAAGTTTTATTTGGTTCTTCTTAAAAGTTTCTGGGTCACTTTTTATAATTTCCAGTATCTTGAGAATATTTTCAAGCTGTTTGTGCTTTGTTCTTTTTTACTGTGTGCTGCTCATTGACCTTGAAAAATTGTTTATGCAAATATACTGGACACAGGATAAAGATGACTTTTCAAAATAGATTTGTATTTGTCACTTTCAGTCTCTAAGGGCTTTGCCATATGGTACCATTTAAACTATGCTTATGGCTTGAATCATTTTGGACCACCAAGTGTTTATAACTGCAGTAACACCAGCAAGTGATTGCAAATTTCCAGGATGAAATTGTCTCCTTATTGAACTGTTCAGTTGTCTCCTGTGGGTGGAGATTTGGGGAAAATGTAGCCTTTGAAATCCCAGCATCTACTGGTGGATTTCCTTTTGCACTTTACTCTTTAGGGAGATACTTAAATTGGCTGGATTAACAAATGCCCTCAGGGCAAAAGTGGCTTCAGTACTCAGTAAATCTTAGATTTTATCCATGTCATTAGTGCTTGGATATTTTTAATATAGTTACTATTTTTAAATAATTTTACTATTTGATACTTTTTGTACTCAATCCAGCATTCTTTGTTGTCAACTTCTGTAGTCAAGTGGCTGGAGTGAGCTGCTCCACAGACTGCCTCCTGATCTGGTGTCCACTGAGGTCTCAAAGGTGCTCTCTCTGGTTTGCTGCTCTTGTATGTTGCTCTAATCTTAGCTGGAGTATTTCATGGGATGGTCATGTTTCTCCACTTGTCCAGCACCTGGTGGTTTGCCTTGTCTGACTCATGCCCACCATGGTTCTCATCAGCATTACAGATTTCTTCGAATCTCGAACACACCCTTTTTCATTGACCTTATCTCTCCTGCTGCTCCTCCTTACTTTGTCTTGCTCACGGCAGAACTTCTATCTCTCAGCTGAGCCATATTCTTTGTCCTCTGCAGGAGATGTGGGAAGAGCTGAGTCCGTTCTTTACAACACAGAAGCTAAGGGAAGCTCACATTGGGCTCTTTTTGCCTTCTATCCTACTTTGCTCTCCTTCCTCTTCTCCACTCACCCCACTGTGTTGCTGGCTCACCTTAAACACTCATTTCCTTCTGGAATCCCAAATGGGAAGTAGAGAAGAATCCTGCTGGCCTTAGTCTTCCCTTTGACACTTCTGACACATCTTCTCTCTCTGAGGCTTATTCCTTAGATCAAGAAAGCTTCTCACTGACTGGCTTTCCTAAATCCAACTCCAACTTCTTCCCACAGTCCCCTGGAACAGGAAGAAAGTTCAAACATTCCACTTCTTCAACATCATATCCTTGTTCTATCCTGGGACAGAAGCACAATGGGTGGACAAAGCTGTTTGCCTATACTATAAAAGAAACTCTGTGATCTCGGCTACCAGATTTAACCCTTGCTGTGTCAATGGTAGTAAAAGAATGTGAAAATATCTTCTCTTGCCTTTTTTTAACCTTCTAAATAAGTATTTTGATCAAATATCCTACTTTGGATGTCAAAAACTGATTTTTAACTCTCTTAAAAATTAATTCCTGCTTTAATAGTCATAACCCCACCCTCCACACACCACCCTTAGGCAAATGGATACTTCAGGCCAATCAAAGAATAAGTTATATTCATGAAAATGCAAAAGATAAAAGTATATTAATGTGTTCCATAAATCCCCAAGTGACAGATATATATATTATTTTTAGTCAAAAGCATTTGTGTTAATTATCTTTTGCTGTGTAATAAATTAGTCCAAAATGTAATGGCTTAAGACAATTAATACTTGTTATTTCACAGTTTCTATCAGTCATGAATTCTGAAGCAGCTTAGCTTGGTGATTCTGGCTTAGGACCTCTCAGAAGGTTACCGACTAGATGAGAGCTGCTATCATCTGAAGGCCTGTCTGCAGCAAAGATCAACTTCCAAGTTCACTCACATAGCTATTAGCAGGAGGCCCCATTACTTGCTGGCTGTTGGCTGGAGGCCTCTGTTTATTCACCACATGGGTCTCGTCTCATGACAGGCAACTGGCTTCACTCAGAGCAAGTAATCAGAGAGTGAGAGAGAGCAGGAAGTCGTCATGCTTATCATGTCTCAGTCTCTAGTCACACACTGCCACTGTTGCTTTATTCTGTTCATTGGAAATGAGTCACGAAGTCCAGCTCATACCCAAAGGGAGAGGAATCGACCTCTGCCTCTTAAAGGCAATGACAAAGAATGTGTGGACATTGTAAAGCACCAAGGCATTAAAATCATCCTATTGCCCACTTCCTATGTGCAGACTGCAAAAATTAACAACAAAACAGATATTTTTCTTACATAATGGAGCTGAAAGTCTAGTAGGTTCATGAGTTGAAAACAGGCAATTACTGCACACTGAGCTGTGGGTCCTAGCTTTCTCCCATATGACATGGGGGGCCATAGGTGCTTGAAGGCACATAAGTCAATACACGCGGAAATGCTTTTGTGTAAGTATAGTTTAGCAAAAGTGGCCAAAAGGTGAGATTCAAGAGCTCCAAGGTCTACATTCAAATCCCAGCTCTGCCACTTACTGGCCAGGGGACCATGGGCCAGTAACGCATCTTCTCTGTGCCCCAGTTTTCTCATCAGTAAGATGGGAGAGTAACAGTACTCAGTTCATAGGATCCTGGTGAGGATTAAATGTTGGGAAGGACTGAAAAGGTGCCTGGAACATAGCAAGATTTAGTTATCTTAAACTAACTTTAGTTATCTTAAACAGGTATAAACTGCAGGCCACTTCAGAAAGAAATTATTATTCTAATTTCTGAGACAGGTATATATTCTTATGCTTGTCTAACTGAAAATGAAATAAACTTTGTTTTAAGATTTAGTTTGTAATGATATATTTCCACTTTTTTTCTTTGTAAGTACACGGCACATAGTAAAATGTGAATGTCACTCTTCATCTCTACCCCCACCCACTTACCAATCCCACTTCCTTCCCCAAAGGAAACCACTTGAACAGCTTCATGAATGTTCTTTCAGAAATTGTCTATTTAAAGAAAAATTGCCTTTATATTTCTTTCTATTAATAATTTAATAGATCTTCTCATGTTAGTGACTATAGCTTTATATCATTCTTTTTAATGACTCTATTAAATTTTATAGGATAGATATACCATCAGTTCTTTAACCATTCTTCTTTAATGGGCATCCATGTTTTTTCCATCTTTTTACTATTGTAAACAGTTGTGTTATAAGCATAAACTTTTTTTTTAATTGGAAGATAATTGCTTTACAATATTGTGTTTGCCTCTGCCATGCATCAGTGTGAATAAGCTATAGGTATACATATGTCCCCTCCCTCCTGAACCCCCTCCCGTCTCCCACCCCGTCCTACTCGTCTAGGTCATCACAGAGTACTGGGTTGAGCTCCCTGTGTCGCACAGCAAATTCCCACTTGCTATCTATTTTACGTATGGTAATGTATATGTTTCCATGTTCTCTCTTTTCCCCCCACCGCATCCACAGGTCTGTTCCTTATGTCTGTGTCCCCATTGCTGCCCTGCAAACAGGTTCATCAGTATCATCTTTCTAAATTCCATATGCATGTGTTAATATACACTATTTGTCTTTCTCTTTCTGACTTACTTCACTTTGTATAATAGGCTCTATGTTCATCAACCTCTAGGACTGACTTGAATGTGCTCTTTTTTTTATAGCTGAGTAATATTCCATTGTATGTATGTACCACAATTTCTGTATCCATTCATCCATCAGTGGACATCTAGATTCCTTCCATATCCTAGCTATTGTAAAAAGTGCTACAGTGAACACTGAGATACATGTGTCTCTTTCAGTTATGGTTTTCTCAGGGTATATGCCCAGTAGTGGTACTGTGGGGTCATATGGTAGTTCTATTCCTAATGTTTTAAGGAATCTCCATACTCTTCTCCCTAGTGGCTGTATCAATTTACATACCCACAAGCATAACCTTTTAAATGGACTTTCTAACCTTCAGAGACTTCATGAATATAAATATCTTTGATAATGACCTGTTAAACTCACTGGACTTACACAGCTGTGGGTGGCCATTGGGTGGTCTGTCCATCCCATAGGAGTGGCTTCCTACCTGATCACAATTCTCTGGACTGGGAGTTGGCACCAACTTCAAGTTGTTCTACTCACTATCTCTCCTGTGGGAACTTGGAATTGGGACCAAAAGTGAAGGTGACTGTCTCCAGGCAGCCGGACTTGGGTCACTATGGAGCTGTGGAATGGTTTTATGGTCCATGAGGGCCAGAAATGCAGCCACAGTTGTCTGGGAGAGACAAAAGAATGAGACTGACCTGCACAGAGGAGACAAGAAACGGAGTCTAAGTATTTTCCCAGAATAGCACCTGTATCTTCTTCCTTTTCAGGACCCAGTTATACTCCTGCCTTGGATTCTGTTAGATACTGGGCTTCCTATGTACATTCATAAAAGTGGATCCCCTTGTATCTTCCTTCCATGTTGATCCCCAGTCACTCTGATTCCGGGAGACTTCCTCAACCACCCCAGCCTGACGTGTAAGCACCAGGTAGGTCCACTCTTAGGTGCATTCACTTGGAGTTAACACTACTTATTTTGGCTACTTTGTTTCAAAATTGTGGTTATCTAACATGACTGTGCAAACAACGATTCTAGGTAAGGACAATAAAGATCAGCATTTTTCCTTTTTTAAACGTTTAATCATCTTGAATCTTTTTAAGCCAGATGACAAAAATTTCCTAGCTTATGAAATTGAGTGCATTACTATTTCATCATTTCTGGATGATTCAAAGTAAACATTATAAAGATCAAACATTTTGTATATAAGGTGTAATTCAGTAAGTCTACATGTTCAACTAATATAATGAGCACCTGCTACTAAAATGCAATAAAAGGAGCTCCCTCTTTGAAAAGGAAAATATGATATCAGATATGAGTCTGTCTTTCAAAATGGAAATTTTTAATTAAAGAAAAGCTATACAGCAAGTACCTAGGCCTAAAATATTTTCAAATTCAGATGTTACACTGTAAAATAGTTCAATCTGTGCCAAGAGGAAAGCTAAATTTATGACATGGTGAACCACTCACAGAGTCTTAATGGTTTATCAACTAGGTTCAGTTCAGTTCAGTCACTCAGTCGTCTCCGACTCTTTGCGACCCCATGGACTGCAGCACACCAAGCCTCCCTGTCCGTCACCAACTCCCAAAGTTTACTCAAACTCATGTCCACTGAGTCTGTGATGCCATCCAACCATCTCATCCTCTATTGTCCCCTTCTCCTCCTGCCTTCAATCTTTCCCAGCATCAGGGTCTTTTCATATGAGTCAGCTGTTCGCATGAGGTGGCCAAAGTATTGGAGTTTCAGCTTCAGTATCAGTCCTTCCAATGAATATTCAGGACTGATTTCCTTTAGGATGGACTGGTTGGATCTCCTTGCAGTCCAAGGGACTCTCAAGAGCCTTCTCCAACACCACAGTTCAAAAGCATCAATTCTTCGGCACTCAGCTTTCTTTATAGTCCAACTCTTACATCCATACGTGACCACTGGAAAAACCATAGCCTTGACTAGACGGACATTTGTTGACAAAGTAATGTCTCTGCTTTTTAATATGCTGTCTAGATTGGTCACGGAGAAGGCAATGGCACCCCACTCTAGGACTCTTGCCTGGAAAATCCCATGGACGGAGGAGCCTTGTAAGTTGCAGTCCATGGGATCGAGAAGAGTTGGACACAACTGAGCGACTTCAGTTTCACTTTTCACTTTCATGCATTGGAGAAGGAAATGGCAACCCACTCCAGTATTCTTGCCTGGAGAATCCCAGGGATGGGGGAGCCTGGTGGGCTGCCATCTATGGGGTCACACAGAGTCGGACACGACTGAAGTGACTTAGCAGCAGTAGCTAGATTGGTCATAACTTTTCTTCCAAGGAGTAAGCCTCTTTTAATTTCATGGTTGCAGTCACTGTCTGCAGTGATTTTGGAGCCCCCAAAAATAAAGTCTGTCATTGTTTCCACTGTTTATTTGCCATGAAATGATGGGATCAGATGCCATAATCTTAGTTTTCTGAATGTTGAACTTTAAGCCAACTTTTTCACTCTCCTCTTTCACTTTCATCAAGAGGCTCTTTAGTTTTTTGCTTTCTGCCATAAAGTTGGTGTCATCTGCCTATCTGAGGTTATTGATATTTCTTCTGGCAGTCTTGATGCCAGCTTGTGCTTCATCCAGCTCAGCGTTCCTCATGATGTACTCTGCATATTAGTTAAATAAGCAGGGTGAAAATATACAGCCTTGATGTACTGCTTTCCCTATTTGGAAACCTATCAACTAGGTTACCAAGTAAGGTTTAATTTGACCAAGCTTAACTCTCCATGAGAAGAAATAAAATTTTCTCTGTTGCTTCCTGACACTTGTGTGAAAAGACAAAATCTCTCTTGCTAGAAAGCCCACACTCATTGTTTACCCCTGTGTTAGTATGGATATCAAGGTTGCTGAAACATTTAGTTGTGGGATGTCCTAAAATGGATATAGCTGGTGTCCAATCAAGAGAGTTTATATGTACCATTAAACTTGTAATCTCATTTCGTTTGTTTTAGTTTAGAGCCAAGCCCCTTGTTTCTACCTACAAGATGTCCAGTGTGATTTATTTTTAATTGAGTGGTTTTTAAAAAAAAATTGATCATACTCATGTGAGAATGTGTAAGACGTAAATGTACATTCTGAAAAATAAAAGTAAAGTGAGTGTTCTGTCTAACCTTCCCCAGGTTAAGAAAATTGCTTTGGAACTTCCTTGCTGATCCAGTGCTTAAGACTGTGCTTCTAATGCAGCGGGTGGGGGTTTGGCCCCTGGTCAGGGAAGTAAGATCCCACATGCTCTGTGGCATGGC
Organism: Bos indicus; assembly: GCF_029378745.1. Classification (NCBI taxonomy): domain Eukaryota; kingdom Metazoa; phylum Chordata; class Mammalia; order Artiodactyla; family Bovidae; genus Bos; species Bos indicus. The sequence continues at coordinate 80,652,366 of NC_091762.1, forward strand.
CAAAAAAATGAGCTTTGACCTTGTGGAAGGAAACTCCCCTCTTAGGCCTCTTCAATTGCTCCTCTCTCCCTGCATCACCAGGGAAATCAAAGTCTTGATTTTTAGGATAATCATCCCCTTGGTTTTCTTTAGTCTTAGGACCTTTGTACGTTCCTAAGTAAAATAGTATTTAGTTTTGTCTGTTTTGAACTTAGTATTAATGGAATCATATTGTATGTTCTCTTCTCGGGCTTGCTTCTTTCAACATTGTGTTTGTGTTATCAGTATCAACGTGTGTAGTTGTTAGCTCATTGTTTTCATCTCTGTACAGTAGTTCCTTTTATGAATATATAATAATAATTATACATTCGACCCTGGTGGATATTTAGACTGCTTACAGTTTTTATCATTATGAACAATGCTGCAACAAACACACATGGACATGCTTCCTAGTGCTGGAGTTTCTAGACTAGCGTAAATAACTGGGAGTGGAATTGCAGCATCATAGGATTGTACATGTTCGGTCTTATGAGATAATGCCAAACTCTTTCAAAGTGCTTGCATTACACAAATTTATGCTCATATCTGGAGTGAATAAGAGTTCTCATTGTTCCAGAGCATTTCATTTGGAATGGTCAGGCTTATTTTTTATCAGTCTGATGGGTATGTAAAAATATTTCAATGTGGTTTTACTTTGTATTTTCCTCCTTACTTGTTAGGTTAAGCATCTTTTCATATGTTTAGTGGCTATTTGAGTTTCCCCTATAGCTCAGTTGGTACAGAATCTGCCTGCAATGCAGGAGACCCCGGTTCAGTTCCTAGGTCAGGAAGATCCCCTGGAGAATGGAAAGGCTACCCACTCCAGTATTCTGGCTTGGAGGATTCCATGGATGGAATCCCAAAGACTTGGACGTGACAGAGCGACTTTCGCTTTTCATGAAGTATCTGTTTTAGTCTTTTGCCCCTTCTCCTACTTTGTGTTTGTCTGTTACTACTTTATAAGTGTACTTTGTATATTTTTTATGCTACTCTTTTCCCTTTCTTTTTTTATTGAAGTATAGTTGATTTACAATGTTGTATTAATTTCTGCTGTACAGCCAAGTAATTCAATTATACATATATATATACTTTTCCATTATGGTTTATCACAGGATTTTGAAGTAGTTCATTGTGCTATACAATAGGACCTTGCTGTTTATTCATTCTATATATAATAGTTTGCATCTGTTAACCCCAGAGTCCCAATCCGTCCCTCCCACCTCCCCTCTGGGAACCACAAGTGTGTTCCCTGTCTGTGAGCCTGTTTCCGTTTCATAGGTAAGTTCACTTGTGTTACATTTTAGATTCCACATACAGTGGTATCATATATTTGTCTTTCCCTTTCTGACTTACTACATTTACTGTGATTTTGTTCTGTATTTAGAAATCGATTGTTTTATAATTGTATTTTCTAAGGAGCCTGTAAAAAAATGCCACAAACAGTGGCAATAAAACAACATGTTTATTGTCTCACATTTCTGTAGTTCAGAAGATCGAAATGTCTCACTGTAAAATCAAAGTATTGGAAAGTCTGTGCTCCTTTCCAGAGGCTCTAGGGGAGAATCAATTACCTTGCCCTTTCCAGTTTTTAGCACTGCCTACAGGCTTTGGCTTATGGACTCCTTTCTCCATCTTTAAATCCAGAAAAAATGGTCCAGTTCTTATGGTTCATTACCTTGACTTTTCTGATGCCCTCTTTCACTTTTAAGGACACTTGTGACTATATTCAGATAACCCAGGATAATCTGCTCATGTCAAACCCTTAATTTAATCATATCCGCAAAGTCACTTTTGCCATGTAAGGCTGTATTTTCACAAATTTCAGGGATTAATATCTAGACATCTTTGTAAGTTGAGAAGGCATCATTCTGTCTACTGCAGTATTATTGACTTTGTATCTTGTAATCTTACTAACCTTTTATGAATTTTTATAATTTATTTACAGGTTCTTTTATTATTAAAAATTTATGTATTTACTTTTTATTTTTGATTGTGCTGGGTTTTCCTTGCTGTGCAAGGGCTCTGTGTAGTTGTGTGTGGACTTTTCACTGTGGTAGCTCCTCTTGTTGCAGAACACAGGCTTTAGAGTGTGGGCTTCAGCAGCTCAGCCTGCAAGTTCAGTAGCTGTGGCATGCAGGCTTAGTTGCCCCTCAGCATATGGAATCTTTCTGGGCCAGGAATCCTCTGCATTGGCAGGTAGATTCTTAACCACTGGACCACCAGGGAAGTCCAACTGGTTCTTTTATATTTTCTATATATAAAATCAAATCATTTGCAAATAGTGACAGTCTTGTTTTCTCCTTTCTAATGAATGTAAGTGTGTGTATTTTCCCCCCTACCTTTAAGGCCAAGGTACAACCAAAAACATTGCTGGAAAAATAAAAAACTGGATAAGACTTCCAGTATAATGTTCAGTAGGATGGGTTGTATCAGGCAATCCTATATGGTTTCTGCTCTCAGATGAAATACTTTCAGCATTTCACCATCATGCACAAAATTCACTGTAGACTTTCTTCTTCTGAAATTGAGATAGCATATGATTTTCTCCTTTAATCTGTTCAGATCATTAATTATATGAATGATTTTCTAATGTTAAATCAACTTCCATTTCTGAGAAAAGCCCAACTTGGTCATACATTTTAGTAGTTAGCTTATGAGGGATATGGGCCTTTTATTTTTCTTTCTTGTATGCATTGTCCTTATTAGGTTATAATACCTAGATTTTAACAGCCTCATAAAATGTGTCACAGAAGGTACCTGCTTCTTCTATTATCTGAAATAGTTTATGTAAGATTAGAACCTATTTGTCACTGAATTGATCTTAATAAAATCGCTGACATTTTCTGAACCTACAATACATTGTGAAATTTGAACATTCTTCAGAACTTCTGTGTCAAGTGCTTTATCATCTTATTCAATGCATTTAATATTCGGTCCAGGGAGATTGGAGGTATTATCTCATTTTTTCTGATATGGAAAATGAAGCTAAACAGATTACAGATAAATCTAAAGATATTATATATAGCTACTAAAGGGCAGACCAGAACTTGAATCAAGACATCCTGACTCCAAATTCATTGTACACACAGTTTCACTGATGTTCTCAAGAACTATTGATATTAATAGTTGGGTATGGTGGTGGTAAGTTCTTTTGAAAAAAATTGTTTCTGTCTCTTCCTTTGATGTTATTTCTAGCCATCACTTCCTTTCCTTCTCCTTGCCCCACTATTTATGTTATTTCTAAAATGCTGTGCTCTCAGAGACAAAAATAGGTTACTAGTTTATAACAGTAAATATACTCTGAGTGTCTGAGGGACATTCCTAGAAGTAACCAGCTTGAGTTTTATAACATGTTTTTTCCCTGCTGAGAAGCTTTTACTGTTGTTTCTCTGTGTTACGAAAATTTCAGGTTACTATACTGTTTTCTTTCTATTTATATGTCCCACACTTTGCTACTCCAAGTGTGGTCTGTGAACCAGCAGAATTGGCATCTCCTTGGGGCATATTAGTGTCAAAACTGAATCTCAGGCCCCATTTCAGAACCAATGAATCAGAATCTGCACTTAAGCAAGATTTCTGTGTGATTCCTACTACTCAGAAAGAAGAAATTTATTTTAAAATAGAATAGAACATTGACAAAGCACCTGGTCATCCAAGAGCTCTGATGGGAATGTACAATGAGATTAATGCTAACAAAAAGCATCTATTCTGCAGCCCATGGATCAAGGAGTAATTTTGATTCTCAAGTCTTATTTAAGAAATGCATTTCACAAGGCTATAGCTGCCATAGACAGAGATTCTTCTGGCGGATCTGGGCAAAGTCCATTGAAAGCCTTCTGGAAAAGATTCACCGTTCTAGGTGCCATGAAGAACATTTGTGATTCATGAGAAAAGGTCAAAATATCAACATAAACATTTGACTTTTTGGATGAAGTAGATTCCAATGACTTTTTGGATGAAGTAGATTCATCTACTGGATGAAGTAGATTCCAGCCCTCATGGTTGACTCTGAGGGGTTCAAGACTTCAGTGGAGGAAACAACTGCACATATGGTGGAAACAGCAAGAGAACTAGAATTGCGTGCCTGAAGAACTATGGATGGAGGTGCATGACATTGTACAGGAGGCGGTGGTCAAAACCATCCCCAGGAAAAAGAAATTCAGAAGGCAAAATGGTTATCTGAGGAGGCCTTACAAACAGCTGAGGGAAGAAGAAAAATGAAAGGCAAAGGAGAAAAGGAAAGATATACCCATCTGAATGCAGAGTTCCAAAGAATAGCAAGGAGAGATAATGCAATGCAATGCAATGCAAAGAAATAGAGGAAAACAATAGAATGGGAAAGACTAGAGATCACTTCAAGAAAATTGGAGATACCAAGGGAACATGTCATGCAAAGACAGGCATGATAAAAGACAGATACAGTATGGACCTAACAGAAGCTGAAGATATTAAGAAGAGGTGGCAAGAATACACAGAGCTACTATACAAAAAAATCTTAATGACCCAGATAACCATGATGGTGTGTGATTACTCACCTAGAGTCAGACATCCTGGAGTGCAAAGTCAAATGGGCCTTAGGAAGCATCACTATGAACAAAGCTGGTGGAGGTGATGGAATTCCAGTTGAGCTATTTCAAATCCAGAAGATAATGCTGTGAAAGTGCTGCACTCAGCATGCCAGCAAATTTGGAAGACTCACCAGTGGCCATAAGACTGGAAAAGGTCATTTTTCATTCCAATCCCAAAGAAAGGCAATGCCAAAGAATGTTCAAACTACCACACAATTGCACTCATCTCACATGCTAGCAAAATAATGCTCAAAATTCTCCAAGCCAGGCTTCAACGGTATATGAACCGGGAACTTCCAGATGTTCAAGCTGCATTTAGAAACAGCAGAGGAACCAGAGATCAAATTGCCAACATCCGTTGGATCATAGAAAAAGCAAGAGAATTCCAGAAAAACATCTATTTCTGCTTCATTGACTACACTGAAGCCTTTGACTGTGTGGATCACAACAAACTGGAAAATTCTTTAAGAGATAGGAATGCCAGACCACCTTACTGCCTCCTGAGACATCTGTATGAAGGTCAAGAAGCAACATTTAGAACTGAACATGGAACAAAGGACTGGTTCCAAATTGTGAAATGAGTATGTCAAGGCTGTATATTGTCACCTTGCTTACTTAATTTATATTCACAGTACATCATGCAAAATGCCAAGCTAGATGAAACACAAGCTGGAATCAAGATTGCTGGGAGAAATATCAATAACCTCAGATAGGCAGATGACACCACCCTCATGGCAGAAAGCTAAGAGGAACTAAAGAGCCTCTTGATAAAAGTGAAAGAGAGGAGTGAAAAAGCTGGCTTAAAATTCAGCATTCAAAAAACTTAAGATCCTCTAACAATGGAGAAACATAGAGAACAGACTTACGGACATGGGGAGAGGGGACGGGAGAGTGAGATGTATGGAAAGAGTAACATGGAAACTTATATTACCACATGCAAAATAGATAGCCAATGGGAATTTGCTGTATGGCTCAGGAAACTCAAACAGGGTCTCTGTATCAACCTAGAGGAGTGGGATGGAGAGGGAGATGGGAAGGAGGTTCAAAAGGGAGGGGATATATGTGTACCTATGGCTGATTCATGTTGAGGTATGACAGAAACAGCAAAATTCTGTAAAGCAATTATCCTTCAATAAAAAATTAATTAATTTAAAAAAAAAAAAAAAAAACTTAAGATCACGGCATCTGGTCCCATCACTTCATGGCAAATAGATGGGGAAACAATGGAAATAGTGACAGACTTTATTTTCTTGGCCTCCAAAATCACTGCAGATGGTGACTGCAGTCATGAAATTAAAAGATGCTTGCTCCTTGGAAGAAAAGCTATGACAAACCTAGACAGCACAGTAAAAAACAGAGACATTACTTTACCAACAAAAGTCCATCTAGTCAAAGCTATGGTTTTTCCAGTAGCCATGTATCAATCAATTCTGAATATTCATTGGAAGGACTGATGCTGAAGCTGAAGCTCCAATACTTTGGCCACCTGATTCAAAGAACTGACTCATTGGAAAAGACCTTGATGCTGGGAAAGATGGAAGGCAGGAGGAGAAGGGGATGATAGAGGATGAGATGGTTAGATGGCATCAACAACTCAATGGACATGAGTTTGAGCAAGCTCCAGGAGTTGGTAATAGACAGGGGAGCCTGGTGTGCTGCAGTCCATGGAGTCTCAAAGAGCTGGACACAGTTGAGTGACTTAACTGATGAATATGTGATTAAAATGCTGCAATCTCAGGATAGATCCTGAACAGATGAGGAGTTGCTAGTGGCTTCTTGGGATGGAATCTACTCCCGGTGAAGAAGCTGTGAAGACTGGTCTCTCTTGCGCATATGCCTGCAAGTAGATGGGGATATTCTTCTTCCAGCGCAGCATGGCTGCATGACATCACTGACTCAATGGACATGAGTTTGAGCAAACTCTGGGGGATAGTGAAGAACAAGGAAGGCTGGCATGCTACAGTTCATGGGGTCACAAAGAGTCAGACACGACTTAACGACTGAACAACAAATGTGATTACTACAGACTAAAGTTTGAGAAGCATTAGCCTACATCACCAGTTAGATTATAAAAAATCTTTGAGCACTTCTTATACCTTTCCATGTTCCCAGTTTCAAGCACCATGCCTTACACACGGTGTAAACCACACACTTATGAAATGAAGGCTATGGTGGTGATTTCGTAAAACACATGGCAAATCAGAATCCTCAGTTCTGCTTTTGTCCATGTCAGAAACTCCATACATTGCTTAATATCAATAGCCTTCAGTTTCTTATCTGTAAAAGGAGGAATATAATTGCATTTTTCTCTAATGACCTAACGAGTTCCAAAATTCTATGCCAAAACTGATAAATATCATCTTAGAAGTAAACTAATTAATGTTGATAACAATTGAAATTGTTCTGAGATACTTTCTTTGCAAAAAACTCAACACGAATTACGTAATGGTATTGAATGAAATACGTTATATATTTAACAAGTATCATTTGCATCCAGTTCAGTTCAGTCAGTTCAGTCGCTCAGTCGTGTCCAACTCTTTGCGACCCCATGAATCACAGCACGCCAGGCCTCCCTGTCCATCACCAGCTCCCGGAGTTCACTCAGACTCATGTCCATTGAGTCAGTGATGCCATCCAACCATCTCATCCTCTGTTGTCCCCTTCTCCTCCTGCCCTCAATCCCTCCCAGCATCAGAGTCTTTTCCAGTGAGTCAACTCTTCACATGAGGTGGCCAAAGTACTGGAGTTTCAGCTTTAGCATCATTCCTTCCAAAGAAATCCCAGGGCTGATCTCCTTCAGAATGGACTGGTTGGATCTCCTTGCAGTCCAAGGGACACTCAAGAGTCTTCTCCAACACCACAGTTCAAAAGCATCAATTCTTCGGTGCTCAGCCTTATTCACAGTCCAACTTATTTGCATCCAAATAAGCTATTATTTGTAATATCTTACTTGGAAGGATGTTTTTGTTTGATTAGATATCTCTTAGGTAGTAATAGGGGCCTAACAATTTGTATTTCTAGAGTTCAGGTTTAATAACCTAGTAAAATGGCAAATTAGAAATTGCTGTATGGGAAAAATATATAATGCTTCTTTTAAATTGCAACATTTTTATTACTGAAGAATAGAATGGTTTATTAGAATGTTAGGAGATAATGCTTTGATTTCATGAACATTGTGTAGGCTTATCAAACCAGAATTAATATATTATACCTAGAAGTCTAGAATTTCACATTTTTGTAGCAATTTGTATTTGTTTGTTCCCACCTTTAACATATCAGAGACACAGAAGAGTAGGGAAGACAACACAGTTAGAGAAGACAACCGCCCCATTTCAGAGTGTATCTGAATGACCTAAAAAATGAGACATTTCATAATGTGATCTGCTGTTGTGTCCATCACTGGAAAACTCACCATTTTCTTGGATAAGAATCTACACTCAAATTGTATTACTATAACTACATCGTAATCATCATCATGGAAACCATTTTTGGAACCCACAAAAGAATCAAGTTTTACTCATGATTGCCACTTACAGTTTTGATTCCTTTGATCTTCACATCTACTTGTTTGGCAATTCTGGTCCCTAAATTAGACATTTGGTATACTTGGTCAGCCTTGAGACTTCAAAGACAACAAGCTGTCCAGCCATCTGCAAGACTGTCATTGAAGTCCCTTGTGTTCTCACAGATTGCAGCTTGTCTGTTCTGAAAAATGAGCAACAAATCTATTCCAAGCCTGAATAAACCAACTGACCAGTCTCTGAACAACACTGATGGTCACTCATGGGTTTAGCAGTTCCCACGCAAAACACCAAAACCCTGTATTTACATAAGTAGTGTCAGTGGGAACCTGGTATCTTCTGCACCATCTTGGAGAAGCACTGTTCACTGGCATGTTTTGTGTGATTAAAAAGTGTGTATGGAAATAAGACAAAAATGCCTATCTTGCTTTGGCACTTCCAAATTTAACCATTTGCCTATATATATTAGATCTGGGGATTGTTTTGCTTGTTTCAGATGGGTAGTAAGTGTGTGTGGAATAAGGCTTTGCAGATATTAATTACGGTAGAAGGCGTTTTCCTTTCATAAAGAGGGAAAATACACCCATCTGGTAATTACAAGTATTTGGGGTTGAAACAGTTGATCAGTTCAGTCTAGTCGCTCAGTCATGTCTGACTCTTTGAGACCCCATGGACTGCAGCGCGCCAGACCTCCCTGTCCATTACCAATTCCCAGAGTTTACTCAAACTCATGTCCATTGAGTCAGTGATGCCACCCAACCATCTCATCCTCTGCCGTCCAGTTGAGACAGTTTCTATTCCTGCCTTCCACCACTAATTAGGTGGGTGACCTTGGGCAAACCACATAAACTCTATAGATTTCCTCATCTGCAAAATGAAAGCATTGGTTCACAGGCAGCCATTTAAATCCCTTCTCCAAATATTCATTCATTCTCTAATTTATTCAGGACCTACTATGCGCCTTCAGTACTGATTAACTCCGTGATCCTTGGAAAGCTCCAGATTGTCTCCAATTCCTTTAAGCATCCACTCCTCGTCCTACTTTAAAATCAGCTTCTGAATTCTCCCCCAAGGAGATCCAAACACTTCCTGTCTGAAGATATACATGAGGAAAAGAAACGTGCCAGCTGCCTTCACCCGGCGCCAACCGAGTGGACACGCCAGCCGGCTAGTGAATTGTTCTTTGTAAAGGGCAACCTCTGCATTTTAAAGGGCAATCCAGTCACCCGAAAAAATGCAATTGAAAGGGCTCTCAGGGACAGGGCGGGACACCCAACCGCTCCTTTTTCAGCCGGGGAAACCTGGGAAACATTCTCTGGGCTCCCTCCGTCCTAGTCACGCGGCAGTTCCACGGCAGGAATTGTGCAATGGGGCGAGTCGGGCGGGCGTCCGGGGGTGGAAAGAAGTGGGGAAGGCTTCCACAGTGCCAACTACCCGCCCCCCATCTCCCCCGCCACTCCCCTCCAGGGTACTGCGAGGCGCGGCGGCGCGGTCAGGACCACGGAGCTCCGGTGGCCCCGGCCTCGCTTCGCCGTGGGGGCCGCCCCCTCTCTCGGGCAGAGGCCACCGCCACGCGCTTCCTGGGACTCTGCGACGGGCTGGAGCGCGAGCGGGAACTGCCGCCCAAGACGACGCTGGGGGACGCGGCTCGCCGCATCGATCGCGGCTGGGAACTCCGGGCTCGCACTTTCCGTAAGAGCACCGGGGCTTCCAGCGGCGCCGTGCCCCCGCCCCCGCCAGCCCGGCTGCCCTTTCGAGTGGTGACGCAGCCGGCGGGGTACGCAGAAGTCTGCACTGAAACCCGGAACCTCCCGGGCCGCGGGCCCCGCCTGCCTGCGCCGGCGCAGCCCCGAGCCGCGCGGCTCTCCGCTGAGACCCGCGCCGCGCTTGGCGCAGGGAGCGGAGACTGGAGACGCGCTGCGAGGGCTGCATTTCTAAGAGGTCCGTATTTCTAAGAGGTCCGTAGGTACGGGCTCGGGGATAAACGTTTGGTCACATTCACTACTCACGTCACTCTTTGTGGCGTATACTGTCATGAGCTTCACTTAGAGGTGGGGAAAGTCTCCAAAACATCAAGTTACTTTCTTGATCTGCCTAGTCGAAGAGGGCAGAGCTGCGCCTCAAATCTAGGGCTGTCTTGAACCAGATACATCTTATTTCTCTTAAATCAAGCGCTTCGTGGCTTTCATTCCAATGAGCAGAAAATAGGTAACAGGTGGGACAGGTACACTGAGAACCTTTCCCAAGGTGACGGGGACAGTTTGCTTCTGGTTGGCGCTCACACATTCTCCCTACTGTGCTGTTAAAAAAGAAAAATGTTTTCCGTGTATATCACGAAGTGGAAAAGGTTGGAAAGCATTTCTCAGCCCTTGTGCCTCTATTTTCAGACTCTGTATCGGAATCTGGGACACCTAGCATATGGAGTTGCTGGAGGATTAAATAAAACAGTCTTTTACATGTTAATTCAGCACATGTTAATTCTAACTTTTTGCAGCACTCCCCGGGAACCTCGGGGCACTCACCCTCGTCAGCACTGAAGTGGGGACGCAGTCATTCTAAGTCAGCCCCTTTTCTGAGAGATGAAAGATTTAATCCACTCAACGGATGATCACTTACAAATCACTATTCAATTAGTGACAGACACCAAGCTATGGCTTTATCTCTTGGCCCCTACAAGGGCTCTTTCCATTTCACCCCCAACCGGGCCCCGCCCCACCCCCCGCTTTTCCTTCAGAAGCTTCAGAGCAGCTGGAGGCCAGTTGAACGTGACTTCCTCAGTGACCTGGTGGCAGTGAAGTGGGCGGGGACCTCCGGGAAGGCTAGAGGAGGAAGTCGAGTCACTGGGCTCACAGCCTGCCTGCGCCCCTGGAGAGGGGAACCCCCAGCCCCTGGGCCTCTTTGTTGGCCAGGACTAGCCCCCTTTGGTAACTTGAGGAGTAGCTGCAGCCCAGAAGTGCGTGCGTGTGTGTGTGTGTGTGTGTGTGTGTGTGTGTGTGTGTGTGTTTCCAGCTGTAGAATGTCCAAGCAAGTGTAGATTAAAGTAAGAGAGAATATGCTAGCTTTAGGATTCTATCCTAGATGGGATAGAGTTCCTTCCATGGCAAATCATTTCAGAATTAGCACAGAATTTTCAGGGGAGTCTATCTTGAAAAGTGAAACAGGCTAATGGAAGTTTTCTAACTTCATAAAATCTTAAAAGATCATAAAATCTTGGGAAATGACCACTCTGTTTGCCTGGGTTTTAAAATCACTACTCACTGGAGCAGATGTTTTTCCTTTCCAAGGCTCCATTTTATGAAATGAGGCTAAAATATCTGGACAGCCCTCTCCCTTGGGTACCTTGGAATGTTGGGAATATGAATGGTCTCTTAGTAGAGTTGGAGCTCCAAAGGGAAGTTGTAGAACCATGAAAGGTCCTTTAAAAACAGAAACCCTCCTTGTTAAAAATCATAAAAATTATTAGTACTCATTGTGAAAACTTAGAATTTTTTTTTCAGAACCAGAAAGAAGAAAAATAATTGGAATCCGATACCCAGAAAATATTGTTGACAATTTGATGTAAGGCATTATATGTAATCAGACTGAACACACTGCTCTTTCCCTTGAACAACCTTTTTTCTTTGAATAAAATATCGTGACATGCCACTAAATATTTTCCATACTTGTTTTAAAATAGCTATTTAGTATTCCTTTATGCATTCATTTAGCCAAAGCCCAATTGAAGGACTTAAAATTGTGCCCAGGATTTTGCTAATGAAAGAGTAATAAAATATGAGCCTTGTAGCTAGATCTTTGAGTACATTCTCAATTATTTACCTAGGTAAATTTCCTACCAGTGGTATTTCTGAGACCAGGGATAAAGACTGCCTTACACTGACCTTTTAAGCTTGACTTACCCCCTCCTCCCCGCCCAGTGTTTTCCCAGATTTTCTATATCGTTTATTCACCAAGAATGTATTGAGCACCCATCACATGCCACACATGCCTGGATAGAGAGATGAACACTCTGAAGCACAGGTGCCCTAAATGTTGTCAGATAAAGTTTGAGTATCCAGATGTCCAGTTTGAAGAGGGTCATGAAAGACCAGTAGACTTTCTTGAGACTGACAGATTTTAGGTGGGAGGAGGTTAGTGGAGAGTACTGACAAAGGATGGGAAGCACAATGAGAAGGACAAAGGGGAATTTCCTGTACAAAACCCTGGTGGCCTAAGAAATAGCTTCTTGTGTCATGCTAAAAAGTTTGACCTTATTCTCAAAGCAAACAGAGAAAGGGATTTATGGAGCCTCTGAGGTCATGATGAAATTGGATTTCACCACTTAACCCAATGATGGATATTATTTTCAGTAGACCCCCAAAATCATTCCTGGGGAAGGAAAACAAAAGAAAAATTTGCAAAGGAAATATTCTAAAACCATCTTGAAATGAAAGCTGCATAGAATTATCCAAACCCATTGGTAATTACTACTGTGTCCATTACAGTTAAGATTGCTGCTGCTACTGCTGCTGCTAAGTTGCTTCAGTCGTGTCCAACCCTGTGCGACCCCATAGATGGCAGCCCACCAGGCTCCCCTGTCCCTGGGATTCTCCAGGCAAGAGTACTGAAGTGGGTTGCCATTTCCTTCTCCAATGCATGAAAGTGAAAAGTCAAAGTGAAGTCGCTCAGTCGTGTCCGACTGTTAAGGACCCCATGGACTGCAGCCTACCAGGCTCCTCCGTCCATGGGATTTTCCAGGCAAGAGTACTGGAGTGGGGTGCCATATGCCTTCTCCCAGTTAAGATTGGGGTGTAGTTATCATTAGTAAGTTTGATCATGAGAAAATTTCTCTTCTTTACCTTAAAGAGAATGGCTTTAATACTAGTGCATGCCCAGACATCACTTCGGTTTCCTATCAAAAACAAATTCAAGACTTTCAGTAAGTCCAAAAACATGTTTCATAGATGGTGGTTTAAGAAAAACTATTACTTATAGACAAAACTCAAGTGTCTACTGTGACCAGGTAGCTAATGACTTTCAACAATTCAGGAAAGTTCTCAGCTATTATTTCTTTGAATATTTCCTTTCCCTCATTTTTTTTTTTAAGAAAAGTCTTTATTGAACTGGCCACAAACTGCTTCTGTTTTTTTATGTCTCATTTTTTTTTTCCCCCCACAAACCCTGCACCCACCCACTAGCTGCGTACTGGAAGTCAAAGCTCCAGCCTCTGGACCACCAGAGGAGTCCCTCCTTTCCCTCATTTTTGCTGCCTCCTTAAAGAATTCTGACTACATGTTTATTAGACCTTTTGTTTATTTATTACTTTTGATATACGGCTTACAGAATCTTAATTCCCCTACCCAGGGACTGAACCCTGACCCTTGGCAATGAAAGTTTAGAGTCCTAACCCCTGGACTGCCAGAGAACTCCCCTATACCTTCTAATTCTATTCCCCAAGTCTGGCAATCGCTCTTTCATATTTGGTGTCTGCATTTGGATAGTATTTTAGGATCTAATTTGCAATTTACTAATTCTTCAGCTATGTTGAATCCTTCTGAACTTGAATTTAAAATTTCTATCATTTTTTCATTCCTAGAAATTCTGTTGGTCAGTTCTATATAGTTTCTCAATCATTTCTATTGGCTTTATTTTCTTGAAACAAAGTCAGTCTTTGCCCTGACTTCTTTACCTCCATCAGCCAGAAGCAAGAGGGATGCCTGGAATAACCTGTGCTTTAGATAAGCACATCTCTTCCCTGATGCTCACGTAAGCATTATCAGTAGTGAAAAGAGAGGCTTAGGACTCTACTGCTTTAGTGAAGAGCCTTCTTCCTCCGTAGCACCCATGCTCACAGTGTGGTTAATAACCACCATGTCTGCCTTGAGATCATCATAATCCCATTGTGCCTGTGTCCCGTTTATGTCACCCACACACAAAAAACAGGACTCTCAGGTCATCCCTCACACCCAGAGCTAATCCCCATGTCACTCTAAGGACTGTGAGACAGCCTCTACTGTAGTACTCCGTTTCTTTCTCCTAGCTTTTTTTTTTCCTTCTTTTTCCCACCACCTGCCATACCACATGGGCTTCTCTAGTGGCTCAGCGGTAAAGAATCCACCTACAATGCAGGATATGCGGGTTCGATCCCTGGGTTGGGAAGATCTTCTGCAGAAGGGCGTGGCAACCCACTCCAGTATTCCCTGCTTGGAAAATCCCATGGACAGAGGAACTTGGTGGGCTGTAGCCCATAGGGTTGCAAAGAGTCAGGCACGACTGAAGCAACTTAACATGCATGCATGCCACACTACATATTTTAGTTCTTGTCTCTCCTAAAATGTAGTAACAGTCTTGAGAGCCAGGATATTTATTTTGTTAACTGCTTTCTCCTTAGAGTTTAGAACATTACCTGGAAAACAGAAGGTATTCAAAAATATTCGAATGAATCAATAGTAAGTATACTATGTTCTGTGTCTTGACATTCTATAACTGAGCATTTTGCAGGTCTGATCTGTGTCATTTGTTCTGTTGCCTTTTACTCTCTGTGCCTCATTTACTTGTGTGTTTTATGGATTTTGACTCTGAACTCATAATCTGTGGATTTTGCCTATAGGAATTCTTTGAAATATAGATTGACGTTGCATTCATTCAGAGATCATTTGTGTTTACTTTTACTATTTTCTTGGGATAACTACTTATCCAGGACCAAGTTAATATTGCTGCTGCTGCTAAGTCACTTCAGTCGTGTCTGACTCCGTGCGACCCCCTAGACGGCAGCCCACCAGGTTCCCCCATCCCTGGGATTCTCCAGGCAAGAACACTGGAGTGGGTTGTCATTTCCTTCTCCAGTGCGTGAAAGTGAAGTCGCTCTGTCGTGTCCGACTCTTCGTGACCCCATGGACTGCATGCAGCCTACCAGGCTCCTCCGCCCATGGGACTTTCCAGGCAAGAGTACTGGAGTGGGGTGCCATTGCCTTCTCTGAATATTGCTACTTGTTTTTAACTACAAAAGTAGGGTGAATTGGGCTACAGACACATTTGTGGGGTTATCAGCTTGTGGGTATAAATTATCAAAAGATATACATGTTAAAATATATGTATATGTATTTATCTTTTGATAATTTATAGCAACACTCTCCTTGGTACTTGGCTATATATATTTTCTCTCCAGTGCTGAGGTCCAGACAAGCAAGTCTCATTGTTGTCCTTCCTGTGCGGCAGGTTTTATCCTGTTAATCTATTTACTAAAAGTGTAGTCTGCTTTGGGTTTTCCAGCTTTATTAGGTTTCCCCATCTTGGGTGGACTGTAGCTTAAGTTGATTTCTAAAAACCCAGTCTTCTCAGATCTTCAGATTTCTCAAAGCTTCAATTTTTTTATGTGAAATCAGCAATTTTTAAATGTCGGCAATCAATTCAAATTTATTTTTGTAAGTGCTAGACAAAAAAAAATGACCATGAGTCATATTTGAGCTTTGGTCTACCAGTTGACAATCGCTGTTCTAAAGAGATCGACCCATGTATGTATATATATATGATGCAGAATGTATTTTGTTAGAATGAATCTATTAGATAACATAACCATAGGTTTGGAGAAAAGGGTCCAATTTTAGATTTCTGCTTCTTTTTCTCTATAAATATACTTGTCAGATCATGTGTCTAGATTTTTCGGCTCAAGAAATATGATCACAATATAAGGAAATAGAGGGCATGGTCCCTGCCCTCAAAGTTTTACATTCTATGAAAAGTAGAATATGCAAGATTCTACTTTGGAAGAAGTAGAATGGATTGAAAAATCACGAGATTTAAAAAAGGAAGACCATTTAGGAAGTCACTGTCTCAGTCTGGGCCTGCATTAAAAGAGCCAGAGAGAGAGCATGATGGCACAAGAAGGAAAGGAGCAGATACCAGATGTTTAAAGGAACATGTGATAGGGTTGATAACTGGAGGAATGTGGGGTAGAAATTGGAGAGAAATTATATTTGTGCTTATGTTATCAATAACATTCTAAGATTTCTTTTGGTTTGTTCATTTCTCACAAGCCAAAGATAGTATGAAAGATTGTTTAATTTATAAAAGTTTCAACAAATGTAATCAGTTTTTATATGATAAGAAGAAAGGGAAAAAATCTAGTATTAGGGGAAATATTTTAACTGATGTACTTATTTAATTATAAAATATATTATCCACTTCTTGGAAAAG
The DNA here is from genome assembly GCF_029378745.1 of Bos indicus. Classification (NCBI taxonomy): domain Eukaryota; kingdom Metazoa; phylum Chordata; class Mammalia; order Artiodactyla; family Bovidae; genus Bos; species Bos indicus. The sequence goes on from NC_091762.1 coordinate 80,668,645, forward strand.
AGTCTGGCAAACAACTCCAGTATTCTTGCCTGGAGAATCTCATTCTTGCCTGGAGAAGCCTGGTGGGCTGTAGTCCATAGGGTCGCAAAGAGTCAGACATGACTGAAGTGACTTAGCGTGCATGCACTCATTATCCGCTTCTAGTACTTTCTCAACATTAAAAGATTGCCTTTTCCCTTTAAGAAATAAAAACAAATCAATGTGCAAAGTCACATCAGGATTTCAAAATATCTATAGGCTTTTCAGGTTGGAAAGCTTCATTGAAATAGACTGTCAATATTCTCCTTAATCAATGCTATTATTTCCACTTATGGCATTTCACTGGCGTCTGATTGTTTGAAGGGGCTATGGGGAAACTGATGACGTTAAGTAAGATAGATTATGGATCACATTCAACTCTCAGTGGGCCTGGCAGGCATAACTCCTGTGTTATTGCTAATGGGAGTTTTGAGTATAAGCCTTTGTGTACTTAAGAATTTACCATTAAAAATCTGTCCATCTCCTCATCCTTTCAGTAGGTTGCAAATAGCATTAACTTTAGGTGTAACTGATTAATTGATTGGGACAATGGCCTGACTGTAAAAGATTAACACCCAGCAGGTTCCACATCCTGCACCCCTTTTTACTTCCACCCTATAATAAAGAAAATAAATTGGAAATTAACAGGCACTTTCATATGCGTGGTGTCACATGTGAATCTCTGCAATTCAGTCCTGAAGGTAGGTCTGTGTCTTAGTTCAAGTGGCTATAACAAAGTACCAAAGACAGAGTGGCTTATAAACAATAGAAATTTATTTCTCACAGTTTTGGAGATGTCTGAGGTCAAGGTGTCAGCAGGATCAGGTTCTGGTGAGAACCTTCTTCCTGGTTGCAGACTACCTTCTCATTGTCTCCTCCGGTGGGAGAATGAGGATGACAGAGCTCTCTGGAGTAAGGGCACTAAACCCATTCTGGGGGCTCTACCCTTATGACCTAATCACCTCTCAAAGGCCCCACCTCCTAATATCATCATATAAAAGTTAGGATTTCAACGTATAAATTTCTTGGAGACATTCAGTCCACTGAAATTAGGCTGACATACTATATCAATTTAGAAACTAAGGGACTTCCCTGGCAAACCAGTGGTTAAGACTCCCAGGTTGGGGAACTAAGATCCCACATGCCACATGCCAAAATATAAAATTAAAAAAAATATATATGATGAACAGAGTTGCCTTGTAGTGTCTTGTTCAATGTCATAACGCTCGCACATGTGAAAACAGGATTAGAACTTAAGTCTTACAGCAGTAAATCCATTGCCTTTCCCAGAGCCCCAAATTGCTTCTCAGCCATTCAATTTAACAAGTGTTTTTTCCAACCTCATTACAAATGTGGCTTCATCAGGCTCTGAGGGTGACAGGAGTTCACAATATTGCTTCTGCTTCCCAAGGGCTTAGAGTTTATTTGATCAAAACTTGTGTATGTATAAAATGGCTACAGCTTGGACTGTATTCTCATGAAAATACTTCATGAAGTACTATAGAGAAAGGAGAAATAATCATGGGCTGTTCACTGGGGAAAATGTCATGGAGGAGGTCTGTGGGTGTTGACAGCTTCTCTGTAACAGATTATGTAAGCTGGGTACCTGCTCTGTGCCAGGCACTGTGCTGGGTGCCTCTCATACCTTCTCATATTTAAACCTCAACATAATCCTCTGAGTGTGTGTGTGAAGGTCATTCCGTCATGTCCGACTCTTTGCAACCCCATGGACTGTAACCTGCCAGGGCTCCCCTGTCCATAGAATTTTCCAGGCCAGAATACTGGAGTGGGTTGCCATTCCCTTCTCTAGGGGATCTTCCCAACCCAGAGATTGAACCCAGGTCTCCCACATTCCAGCCGAATTCTTTATCTTCTCAGCCACCAGGGAAGCCCATAGTCCTCGGAGGTAGGTGTCACACTCCCCACTTTACAGATGAGAACAGCAGTGCTGGGAGAGGTGGAAGGCACACTTGTCCAAGACACATGGTTGCGGGGGGCAGAGCCAACATTGAATGTAGGACACCAACGCCCCAACTCTTTTTTTTTTTTAAGAATTGTTTTTATTTAATTAATTAATTTATTTATGTTTGTGCTGGGTATTTGTTGTTGTACACTGGCTTTCTCTGGTTGTGGTGAGGGGGGACTACGCTTCCTTGCAATGTGCCGGCTTCTCATTGCTGTGGCTTCTCTTGTTATTTCTCAAGATTATTTCTCTTGTTATGGTGCATAGACTCTAGGAGCGTGGGCTTCAGTAGTTGCAGCATGTGGGCTCAGAAGTTGTGGCTCGTGGGCTTAGTTGCTCCATGGTACGTGGAATCTTCTAGGACCAGGGATTGAACCCGCGTCCCCAGCATTGACAGACGGATTCTTATCCACTGAGCCACCAGTGGTATACATGATTTTACGTTAAGTACATTTTAAAGTTTAACTTTTAAAAAACATACATAAAATTGTGTCTAGTCCCCCAAAGCAAAAAAACCTAGTTTGAGTTCCCCTCTCCCTCAGCAAGTGAGCAGACCTATAGAATAGAATGGTGGGGTAGTGGGAGGGGTGGGTCTATTATGTTAATAATCTCAATTTATAAAAGAAAGTCCTGGTCCATAAAAAAATATCCTTCAGCATTGATGTAGTTATGAAAAACCAAGTAATCAATCAAACATTTTGCTAAACTTAGGAAAACAAGAGGACATTAAAGGATCAGCATCTTTTAAAGAAACCCAGTCTTTGAGGCCTAATTCTTGAGGGGCAGTTTGCTTCAAGAAGTCAAGATGCTTTGTTCCCAGAACCATTGAGGAAGGTGATCCATAAGAAAGTTCATCTTTCTGGACAAGTTTCTATAACGTTTTTATTTTTAAATTTTTGACTGTGTTGGGTCTTTGTTGCTGCTCAGGGCTTTTCTCTGGTTTTAAGGAGCGGGGGCTACTCTCTAGTTGCGGTGAATGGACTTCTCATTGCAGTGGCTTCTCTTTGGAGCCTGGGCTCGCAGGCATGTAGGCTTCAATAGTTGTGGCTCCTGGACTGTAGAGCACAGGCTCAATAGTTGTGGTGCTCGAGTTTAGTTGTTCTGAGGCATGTGGGATCTTCCTGGACCTGGGATTGAACCTGTGTCTCCTGCTTTGGCAGGTGGATTCTTTACCACTGAGCCACTAGGGAAGCCCTGGACAAGTTTCTTAAGCTATCAAATATGTTTACATGTTCTTTCTAGAACTTTTATTTAATATACTTTTCATACATACATATTCTTGTACTCATATTATTAAAGTTTTTTCCCTAATGCCCTATGTTCCATGACAACAGTTTTGTCACATTGTAGGGGTGGGCCAGAGAAGGCAATGGCACCCCACTCCAGTACTCTTGCCTAGAAAATCCCATGGACGGAGGAGCCTGCTAGGCTGCAGTCCATGGGGTCCTTAAGAGTCGGACACGACTGAGCGACTTCACTTTTACTTTGCACTTTCATACACTGGAGAAGGAAATGGCAACCCACTCCAGTGTTTTTGCCTGGAGAATCCCAGGGACGGCGGAGCCTGGTGGGCTGCCATCTCTGGGGTCACACAGAGTTGGACACGACTGAAGCGACTTAGCAGCAGCAGCAGCAGAGGTGGGCTAGTCCATCCTAAAGGAGACCAGTTCTGGGTGTTCATTGGAAGGACTGATGCTGCGGCTGAAACTCCAATACTCTGGCCACCTCATGTGAGGAGTTAACTCATTGGAAAAGACCCTGATGCTGGGAGGGATTGGGGGTAGGAGGAGAAGCGGACAGCAGAGGATGAGATGGCTGGATGGCATCACTGACTCGATGCACATGAGTTTGGGTGAACTCTGGGAGTTGGTGATGGACAGGGAGGCCTGGCGTGGTGCAACTCATGGGGTCGCAGAGAGTTGGACATGACTGAGCGACTGAAGTGAACTGAACTGAGGGGTGGGCCAACATCAGTGCTGGTTGGTACGTCCACAGCTGTTGCCAAATGTACAACTTGTTGCCAAGGTGCCAGGTTTACAGCACAGAGGAGAAAGGCTTCAGGCAATTGAGAGAGAAGTGGGTAGTATCAAACATTAGGTCACAGGACTCAAAGGAGGAAGATAAGATGCTAGAAAATCAGATGGAGGGTTGACAAACCACAACAGTTCAGTAAGGGAATTTTTATTGTGGTGAAATAAGCATAACACAAAATATGCTATATTAACCATTTTAAGTGCACAATTTAGTGGCATTAATTATTCACAATGTTGTGCAATCACTACCACTACCTATTTCCAAAACTTTCCCATTACCCCAAACAAGCACTCTGTACCCATCAAGCAATAACTTCCCATTACTCCTCCTTCCAGCCCCTGATAAACACTAATCTTCTCTCTGTCACTATCTATCTTCTACAACCTTTGTCCTTTCCTCTGGCTTATTTCAAGGTTCACCCAGGTTGTCACATGTACCAGAACTTCATTCCTTTTAATGGCTGGATATTATTCTATGTATGTACCACATTTTGTTCATTCATCTGTTGATGGACACTTGGTTTGTTTCCACCTTTTGGCTGTTGTGAATAGTGCTGCAATAAACATTGGCATACAATACCTCTTTGAGTCCCTCTTTTCAATTCTTTTGAGTATATGCAAGAGCGAATTGCTGGTAATTATATATTTAACCTCTTGAGGAACTGCCAAATAGTTTTCCACAGAGACTGCACCATTTTACATTTACATTCTTAACAGCCATATATGAAGGTTCCAATTTCTCCACATCCTTGCCAGCAACTCTTATTTCCATTTTGGTTTTTTGTTTATTTGTTTAATAGTCATCTTTATAGGTATGAAGTGGTATTAACTGTGATTTTGCATTGCATTTCCCGATCACTAATGATGCTGAGCATTTTTAAAATTGGGTTGTTTGCCTTTTATTGGGACTTCCCTTGTGGTTCAGCTAGTAAAGAATCTGCCTGCAATGCGGGAGACTTGGGTTCGATCCCCGGGCTGGGAAGATCCCCTGGAGAAGGGAAAGGCTACCCACGCCAGTATTCTGGCCTGGAGAATTCCATGGACTATACAGTCCATGGGGTTGCAAAAGAGTTGGACACGACTGAGCGACTTTCACTTTATATAAATGTTATTGAGTCGTAGAAATTCTTATACATTTGAGATATTAAACCCTTATCAGATATATGATTTGCAAATATTTTTCTCTCATTCTGTGGGTTCCTTTTTCACTTACTTTTTTTTTAGTATTAAAAAAGTTTTACTTCAATTTTTTCCCTTAAACTTCTCTTTTCACTTACTTTATTTTAGTATTTAAAAAGTTTTACTTCAATATTTTTCCTCTTATAAACAACTCTGCAAAGTTGATATCTACCTGTCTAGCATAGCTGTTATTTAAAGGCAATATGTGGGCCACCGAGAATGTCTCCCAGACAGGAAATTCTGCTCAGAATCTTCATGCTGAGGGTGAAGGCAGGAGGAGAGGTAGAGCTCTGCTATCAATTTCCCACCCCAAATCCCCGCCCTGGGGTGAATCACTCTCTGCTAAGTCGCAACTTGTAGTTCCCAAGATTACCTGAATGTTTGGGTAGTTGGGGAGAATGCCAGGGTTTCAAGATGGCCCACATACAGCCTGATGGGCCCTCAGCCAGCACCTTCTTCCCATTCCAGCCATAGAAGTGCTAAGCTCCTGGGTGGCTGGGGCCTGCCTGGGCCCTAGGGTGGGAGGCAGCCTGTCATCCCAGTGCCCTGCCCGAGTCTCCACCAGGACTTTGTGATGTTTCCAGTCTCATGTGGTATCAGGTGCTGCTGAGGCCCAAGTCGTGACTCTAAGGCAGACAGTGAAGAGAGTCAAGCAAAGGTCTAGGACCATGACTCGGGTAGAACCTGCAGCCCTGGGCTGCCCCTACTTGTTTATTTCCAGTCTGTGGTCCCTCGTAGGGAGGGCTGGATCAAGCCTGGTGATGGCAGCCTTGGCCCTGTGGTGGGAGAAGAGGGCAAGGAGGGAGAGACACAGAGTCATAAGGACGAGAGAACCAGACGGAAACTTGTCCTGCAGTTTGCCAGTGTGCCCACCTGAAGCAGAACTCTGCTTCCAAAGGGACTCCTCAGATCAGGCCTGCTGGGTGACCACCCAGGGCATGGGCAGGCCAGGCTGAACCTGGGGCCACAGCTTTGAAGAATGTCGGCAGGGGAGGACTGGTTGAGAATGGGGCATAAGGAGTGTTCAAGGTATGATCCTGCCAGTGCCCCACCATCAGAAAAGGAAGCAGTGCTCCTTGGAATGACCCATGTGGTCAGGATTGGACAGGCCGACATACTGGCTCAGGGCAGGAGTACTGAAGGCTCCTTCTCTGGGTAGTGTGGTCCTGGATCATCTCCTTGTTCACAAAGCCCTAGTGTAGTCTCCTGCTTCAGGGGTTTTGTCTACTATGAACCAGCTGCAACAAAATGTCCTTCTTTTTCTGACCAGCAAAGAGCAGTTGGCACACAGGGTGGTCATCCAGGTCCCTCATGATGGCGTGGATCACCCATAGCATCAAAGTGATGCTTGTTCCTCTCATGATCATATGAATAGACTTCACCTCTTGATAATGAGCTTGAATTTCTGGTCTGGACAGAGGGCAAACTTTTCTTTGCCCTGGTAGGCTAGCAGCCAGATTGGGCGCTGAAACTCAATGATGTCTCCAGTCTTCATGTTTTCCAGGTACTGGAACATCTTCCAATAGGAAACATGGGATGGGTATCTTTGAAGTAAACCTTGATCACTGGGCCCATCAAGCCCCTTCATCATGCCTGGAAATGCTGTAGGGCTGAGTGATTAGGTTGTGGTGGATTTGAACTGAAAATTAGATGTGATGACTTATGAGGGGGTCCAAGATGTGATGGGGATATAGCAGGTTGAAGTAGAACCACTGGTGTTATGGCTGATAATCTCCTCATCAATAAGCCACAGTGAGTACTTGATATCTGGGATTTCAAATGGCTAGGGCGCAGTGCTGGATAGAGGGGCTATAGAGGAACCAGACTAGGGAGAGAACCACAGGTGCTCAGCTGGGCCCTGTGATGATGGCTGCTGCCCCAGCTAAGAAAGCTGGGCCACCTCTTCTCACGATATCCCTTGGTGCACAAACGTTTTCAGTTTTGATGAAACCCAGTTTATCTATTTTTTTAAAATTGCTCATGGTTTTGTGTCATATCTAAGAATCCATTGCTAAAACAAAGGTCACCAAAATTTACCCCTATGCTTTCTTCCAAAAGTTTCATTATTCCATTTAGAGTCAATTTTTGTACATGATGTGAGAACAGCTTCCAACTTCATTCCTTTGCATCTAGAATCCAGCTGTCCCAGAACTGTTTGTCAAAGGGACTAATCTTTCCCCACTGAATGAATATAGTACTCTTGTGGAAAACCAATTCGCCATAGATGTATGGGTTTATTTTGGGACTATCAGTTCTGTTCCATTGGTCTATATGTCTATCCTTAAGCCAGTATTACACTGTTCAAATTACTGTAACTTTGCAGTAAGTTTTGAAATCAGGAGTTGTGAGTCCTCCAATTTTGGAAATGGCAACCCACTCCAGTATCCTTGCCTGGAAAATCTCATGGACAGAGGGGCCTGTTTGGCTGCAGTCCATGGGGTCGCAAAGTCGGGCACGTCTGAGCGACTGACATTTACTTACACTCACTTACAAATATTGTTTTGGCTATTTTGAGACCCTTGCAGTCCCATGTGAATTTGAGGATAGGGTTTTTCCATTTCTGAAAAAAAAAGGCTGTTGGAATGTTGATAGAGATTGTGTTGAATATGTACATCACTTTGGGTAGTAGTGCCATCTTAACAATTTAAATCTACATTCCAACCCATTAACATGGACATAGTTTCATTTAGTTAGGTCTTTCTTAATTTGTTTCAGAGATGTTTCAGAGTTTTCAGTGTATATTTCACCTACTTGGTTAAATTTATTCTTAACTTTTTGATGCTATTTTAATAACAGTGGAATGTTTTCTTTATTTCCTTTTTGAATTGTTCATTACTAGTGTATTGAAACATGACTGATTTTTGTGTGTTGATCTTGTGACCTACAACTTTGCTGAATTTTTAAAATTAGCTCTAGTAGCTTTCTTGTGGACTCTTTGGAACTGTCTATATATAAAATCATGACATCTGTGAATAGAGATGGTTTTACTACTATCTCTTCAATTTGTTTGTCCTTTAGTTATTTTTCTTATCTGCTTGATCTAGCTAGAACTTCCCATGTTGAATCGCAGTATGCATCCTTGTCTTGTTCCTTCTCTTAGGGGAAAAGCTTTCAGTTTTACTATTATCATGTTAGCTGTGGGTTTTTCATAAATGCCCTTTATCTTGTTTGATAAGTTCCTTTTTATTCTTCATTTTCTGAGTGTTTGTATCATGAAAGGTGGTTGAAAGTGAAAGTGAAAGTCGCTCAGTTGTGTCTGACTCTTTGCCACCCCATACAGTCCATGGAATTCTCCAGGCAAGAATACTGGAGTGGGTAGCCTTTCCCTTCTCCAGGGGATCTTCCTGACGCAGGGATCAAACCCAGGTCTCCAGCATTGCAGGCAGATTCTTTACCCACTGAGCCACAAGGGAAGCCCACACTGAGATGATCATTTTTTATTACATTTGTTCTCTTAATGTAGTTTATTACATTGATTAGTTTCTTTGTATTGAACCACTCTTGCATTCCTGAGATACATCCCACCAGGTCATAGTAGATAATCCTTTTCACATGTCGGTGGATCTGGTTTGCTAGTATTTTATTTAGGATTTTTGCATCCAGAAAGGATTTTTTTTTTTCTTGTGATGTAATTTTTTCTTTTTCTTGTGATATCTTTATCTGCTTTTGGTCTCCGTGTAATACTAGCCTTACAGAATGAGTCAAGAAGTGTCCCTTCCATCATGGTTAACTTCATCAGCTTCGGAGGTAGATGCTGTCAATTTTAAGCCTACTTTTGCTGCCAAATAGTTTGTAATAAGTTTTTTCATTGTTTACCTGTCTAGACATCAGTTTTCCATCTGTAAAATTGGTGTGTTGGGAGGATTAATTGGGATCATTCATTGTAAAGCCTGTGGTGTACGGGTAAAAGTTTAAGCATCAGCTCTTAGAAGAAGTGGGAGTAGGAAACCCTATTTTTGTAGTGTTTGGCTGTTTCCATGGTGTAAATACTCCTGCCATGGTTGATTGTAAGATGCCGTTGTGAAGTCATCTAAGGGGAGATGAGAAGAAATGCACGTAGTATCCTCAAATGAGCCAGTGGAAACTGACTCCAGTATATCACTTTAAAAAAAGGTATGAAGTACATAATAAATGATCAATGATTAAATATTGGGCTTGCCAGATGGCACTAATGGTAGGAACCCACCTACCAATGCAGGAGACATAAGACATATGAGTTCGATTCCTGCGTTGAGAAGATCCTCTGGAGAAGGCATGGCAACCCACTCCAGTAGGCTTGCCTGGAGAATCACCTGGACAGAGGAGCCTGGCAGGCTGCAGTCCATAGGGTTGCAAAGAGTAGGACATGACTGAAGTGACTTAGCACAGTACAGCAAAGCACAATTAAATATTATCATTTCAGTTGCCTTTAGCAAAAAGAATTAAATAAAGTGAAAATAGAATGATTCCTGAAAAGTCAAGCTATAAATCTCCCTCTATATTGCCTTATGTTCTAAAATATTCTTGGTACTTTGAAATGTTATCTTCAGATGGTCTATTCTCTGTGGGAATCACTTTGCATATCTCCTTACTATCTCTAGATCTTGTATCATTGTTTACAGTGAACATAAGCACATGGAGGACAATGTGTGGATAAGTCTGTCTGCCCGCCTGGCAATTGACCACACCCGGTTTTTATCTTCTTCTTCTTCTTTTTTTTTTTTTTCAGATTTTTGGACCATTTTTAAAGTCTTTATTGAATTTGGTATTAATATAATGTTGCTTCTATTTTATGTTTTGCTTTTATGGCCATGAGGCATCTGGGATCTTAGCTCCCCAACTAGGGATCGAATCTGTACCTCCTGCATTAGAAGGCAGTCTTAACCACTGGACTGCCAGAGAAGTCCCCAGTTAACTACACCTGGAAAAACTTCTTGCTCCTGCTTGCTTAACATGTGAACCTTGAAGACTGCTGGAAAATTTAGAGACAGCATCCTGCCTTGGCTCCTTGGTTACTAAGGTGTTCTGCCTGATACTGACCCTGACAACAGTCACCACCTGGTCATGCTTTCCCTAGAAGGCACACATAGATTGCCCATCTGCCTCATCAGGCAAATAGTTCTAAACAGTGTCTAGACTTCTGCTCAGATCCAGGCTTAGGACACTTTATGAAGTAAAGACTATCTTGCTCTGTCCCCTCGGTACCTTCGGTAAATTTCAGTTCTTTGACCAACTCAAATGTTGTCCCGTTTCCTTATCCATCCATCTATCCATCCACCATCCATCCAACCAAGACTTGCAGAGTGCCTAATGGCTACAGATACAAAGAGGGTATATGGCTTCCATTACCTATAAACTCATGGCCTGAGAGGGGGTTGGGTAAAGGCTTCAGCAATACGTGAACCGTGAACTTCCAGATGTTCAAGCTGGTTTTAGAAAAGGCAGAGGAACCAGAAATCAGATTGCCAACATCCGCTGGATCATCAAAAAAGCAAAAGAGTTTCAGAAAAAACATCTACTTCTGCTTTATTAACTATGCCAAAGCCTTTGACTGTGTGGATTACAAGAAACTGTGGAAAATTCTGAAAGAGATGGGAATACCAGACCACCTGACCTGCCTCTTGAGAAACTTATATGCAGGGCAGGAAGCAACAGTTAGAACTGGACATGGAACAACAGACTGGTTCCAAATAGGAAAAGGAGTACGTCAAGGCTGTATATTGTCATCCTGCTTATTTAACTTCTATGCAGAGTACATCATGAGAAACGCTGGACTGGAAGAAGCACAAGCTGGAATCAAGATTGCCGGGAGAAATATCAATAACCTCAGATATGGAGATGATACCACCCTTATGGCAGAAAGCAAAGAGGAACTAAAAAGCCTCTTGATAAAAGTGAAAGAGGAGAGTGAAAAAGTTGGCTTAAAGCTCAACATTCAGAAAATGAAGATCATGGCATCTGGTCCCATCACTTCATGGGAAATAGATGGGGAAACAGTGGAAACAGTGTCAGACTTTATTTTGGGGGGCTCCAAAATCACTGCAGATGGTGAATGTAGCCATGAAATTAAAAGATGCTTACTCCTTGGAAGAAAAGTTATGACCAACCTAGATAGCATATTCAAAAGCAGAGACATCACTTTGCCAACAAAGGTCTGTTTAGTCAAGGCTATGGTTGTTCCTGTGGTCATGTATGGATGTGAGAGTTGGACTGTGAAGAAAGCTGAGTGCCGAAGAATTGATGCTTTTGAACTGTGGTGTTGGAGAAGACTCTTGAGAGTCCCTTGGACTGCAAGGAGATCCAACCAGTCCATCCTAAAGGAGATAAGTCCTGGGTGTTCATTGGAAGGACTGATGCTGAGGCTGAAACTCCAATACTTTGGCCACCTCATGCGAAGAGTTGACTCATTGGAAAAGACTCTGATGCTGGGAGGGATTGGGGGCAGGAGGAGAAGGGGATGACAGAGGATGAGATGGCTGGATGGCATCACCGACTCGATGGCTGTGAGTCTGAGTGAACTCTGGGAGTTGGTGATGGACAGGGAGGCCTGGCGTGCTGTGATTCATGGGGTCGCAAAGAGTCGGACACGACTGAGCAACTGAAATGAACTGAAAGTGAAGATAGACATGCAAACAAATAATGAGAATATATTGTGATAAGGGAAAGTACAAAAGTATATGCAAAGTTCTCTAGGAAACTAAAGGAGGAAGTCAGAGTGTCTTGGGGAGCTACAGAGATTTTTGCAGAGTGGGTAAAGCTGAGCGTGGGGCCAGAATATGAAGTAGAACGTGTATGCCCAACTATGGCGTTGAACGTGATCGTCTAGCAACAGGAAGCCTTTCTTTCCTTTTTTTTTTTTTTTATTGTCCCGCGTCTTAGAACTTTAAGGCCATGGTCCCTGTTAATAATAAAAGAATAGCCAACTTCTTCGTGGCTTATAATGTGCCATATACTGTACTAAGTGCTTTAAATTCATCATTTAACTTAATCTTCATAGCAACCTTAGAATACAGTCAACATTATCATCCCTATTTTACAGATGAGAAGACTGAAATTTAAACCTCAAAGTTACACAACTAGGAATGGGCAGAGCTAAAACCCAGCTCTTATTCACTATTGAGCCTGTGCTCTTAGAAACACAAGCCAGCTGGGCTTGGTATAGTTGAGGGACTAGAAGACTGGTCCCCTCTCCTGACACCAGCCCACCAGAACTTCATTCCATTTTATAGTGCTCATACATTAAACCCACTTACCTCCTACCTGGGCTGGTAGCAATTACCTGACGGCACCTTGCTTAGGAGGCAGTGGTAGTTAATGTGGAGAAGGACTTCGAAGGATGTTGACAGCAGTGCCAATTTACTTCCAAGAACTGTGGTTGCTGTTGGGTGATGTTAAGTTAATGATTAATATGCCCTTGTGTGATTCAGCTAATGCCCTTCCCAAATAATGTGTTAACCCAATTAAAAAACGTGTCCAACTGAGCTGAATGTCAGACCCATGTGTCAACTTGCATTTTACATCTGTAAAAGGAAAAGCAGTTCCACTTAACACTGCTGACCAGGTATTTTATGTATATAATTAATTATATTATTAATTCTATACATATGTATAACTGTATGAAAGTGAAAAAGTGAAGTTGCTCGGTCGTGTCCAACTCTTTGCGACCCCATGGACTGTAGCCTACCAGGTTCCACCATCCATGGGATTTTCCAGGCAAGAATACTGGAGTGGGTTGCCATTTCCTTCTCCAGGAAATCTTCCCAACCCAGGGACTGAACCCTGGTCTCCTGCATTGTAGGCAGACGCTTTACTGTCTGAGCCACTAGGGAAGTCTTATGTGTATATATAATGTCATGTTGACATCAACTCTGTGAGATTGTATATATGTGCAAATAAGTAACCTGAAGCTCAGAAAGGTGAAGCCACTTGTTCAAGTTCATAGAGTCAACTACTCTCTACTACTTCAGGACCACAACTGTTGGGGTGGTCTTGTTTAATTTATATCATAGTGAATAACCACTCTTCTTTTTGATAAAGAAGCATTATTTATTTTTAGAGATGTCTCCAAACAAGCATGATTAGTTTAAAGATGTGGGATAGTGGAAAGGCTGGGGACTTTGGAACTAGGTATTCCTGGGTTAAAATTCTAATTCCTGCTCTGTAGTGGTGTGACCTTTGGCAAGTTCCCTAATCTCACCTCAAAAGATGATTATGAGAATTGAAGCAGGTGGCTGGTCCCTAGAAATATACTTCAGTACTCATTAAGTCCTTTTCAGCTGCTGGTTGGTGTAACATGAATGGGCATCTCCAGACATCTTAGGTAAATTGGTTAAATATGTAGTATATTCTTAAAGATACTTTATTTTAATTAAAAAAAGACTCCTGCTAGGTGTCCTTTTGGGGGGGATATTTATGGATGGTATTTTGAAACAAGGCAAATCATACAGCTCCCGCAGACTCACCAGTGAGGCCCATTATACCCATGAGAGTTCTGGGGAGGAATGGGAAAAACTGCTGTGTTGAAGTTGCAAAAAATCTGGTCCAGGAGAGAAAACACACAGACAGATGGAAAGAGAAATAACAATAGAAGGCAGCAGAGGACAAGAGTCCAAGCAGTGATGCAGGCAATCAATAGTGTGTAAATTTGGAAGAGACAGACTGTTTCAAAGGGGCCAAGAAACCCTTCCTGACCCGTCTCCTGCTCTCCCTCCTTCTTCTGTCCCTCCACAGCACTTTGGGTTTCTCTTAGAGTCACCAGTGCACTTAGCTCTTTGTAACGAGGTGGAGAAACTATCACGCTCTCTCTTAATAGCTGGCGCCAGAATTCCTCAGGAGGATAGAAGCATCTAGGTTTGGAAAATTAGGTGTAATGGAATAGGTTGGAGAGTGCTGGAGGCAGAGTTGAGACTTGAAGACCTGGATGTTGGAGGAGGGGAAATGTACTGGTTTTAAGACGGGGAGAATTTGAGATTGGGGGTGGGGGTGCAATCTGGGATGGAGTGAGTGAGGAAACAAGAGGAGGGAGGGAAGAGGGATCACGGAGAGAGCAGCTGGCAGCCCGCAGAGAGCTGCAATTCCTCCCCACAATTACCTACATTTCCAGTGCCTGCTACTAAACCCAGGCAGCTTTGTGTGATTGCCTTTGATGGGAAAACCAGGAACAGGCTGAGTTTGATTTCAGCATTGTGCAGAACAGATTAGATGTGAGGGGGTGGAAGTTACCCAGTTCTTGAAAGGGCTGTATACTTTTCACGGTCCAGGTGAAGACTGAAGGTTCAAACCAAGTTTACCAAGATCGTTCAGAGGCAGACTTCCTAGTTATTTCTCCAATTCCTTTCTCTTTTTTGCCTAGTCCTTCCTTTCCAACTTACGGGACCTGACATATAGTAGGCATTCCTTAAATATCTGTTATACTGAATCAAATATAAATATGCTACATCGTTTGTGCTGTCAGGGTACCTAAAATTGAGTGAAGACAACACAAATGTGTTTCACACATAAAAGTAAATCTAATCCTAACAATTCTGAGAAGGCTATAAATATCCACTAATAGACCTAAAACGTCTCTTTGTTTTTCAGTATCCTTCAAGATTTTGCTCACATTTCATCCTCCAGGAAGCCTACCTGGATTTTCAGTTATGTGTCCTGTCTCTGAAATCTTATGACATTTCCTACCTATTCAGCAAATTTGACACTTGATCACTTATTTTTCGATGGATGGCTTGCCTTTTTCATTACATACTACAGTTCCTGAGGGCAGAAAGTGAGCCCACACTTGCTGAGGGCTGAGTACATATAGTACCTTATATACACAGCTCGCTGTTTAGTTGTTACAGATAATATGTGTCCTACATCATGTTCTCAGAAACTTGAGAACTTAGTGTGTGCTTGGCAAGTATTAGTACTGAATAACTATCTGCTGAATTGAGTTGAATTGTTGGATAGTATAAACATCTGAAAATATAAAATTCTTAGATATCATTCTCATACCAAAAATCCCAGAAAATTAGGAAGGAATCAAATATAATTCTTGTTAAGCTATAATTTATCTTCCTATTGGTTTGGGGCGTGTAATTTAGGCTTTCCACTGCAAAAGCTATTCTGATTTTTTGGCCAAAAATTTTACATGGATACTTTGAGGTTAAGAAATAAAGATACATGCATTTTGAGGCTGGCAGGCATCATAAGATCATGTGCTCTTACCCAGGTGAAATGTGAGTTGAGAGGGTCACACAGATTGCCTTATGCTTCTGGAGTCTGCTGCAGAGCTTACCTGGTCTCCACGTTTCCTGCTTTCTGGTTCAGTGGTCTTTCTGGGGCACTAAGTGTACTTGTCAGAGTAGCATTTCTTCTAAATGTATTTATTATTAATGCACTATACTAAGTCCCTGAGGTAGAATAAGCCTCATCATTATAGCTAGTAAGTCAGTCTGAAGCAATCTGATATTCCTGTAAAACTGAATAAATTTTGTCATAAAGTATCCTTGGGCTCACTGCCTTCTGAGATGGCATCATCTCATTTGCCCTATATTAAAAAATATCCATAAATGAGCCCTTCTGTATGGACATTCATTATAACTTAGCTTTATTGATTCTTTTATAGTGCCGTTAATTACAGGAACCACAAAAACCTTCAATTAGATTAAAGCCATAATAAATAAGATGAGTAATACTTATCTGCTCTGTATATTGTTTTTGTGATAAACTGATGTTTATCTTTTCAGACATTGCTACATTAACATTTTATAAAAATTATATCAAATATTTTAATTTTTTAGGCAAAAACATTTTAATATTTTCTAATAACTAATGGCCTCCCTGGTGGCTCAGATGGTAAAGAATATGCTTGCAAAGCAGGAGACCCGAGTTTGATCTTTGGGTTGGGAAGGTCCCCTGGAGAAGAAAATGGCTACCCACTCTAGTGTTCTTGCCTAGAGAATTTCATGGACAGAGTAGACTGGCAGGCTACAGTCCATGGGGTCACAAAGAGTCAGACACTACTGAGCAATGAACACTTACTAATGATATTAACAGCTCCAATACTTTGGCCACCTGATGCGAAGAGCCAGCTCATTGGAAAAGACCCTGATGCTGGGAAAAATTGAAGGCAAAAGGGGAAGGAGGCAGCAGAGAATGAAATGGTTAAATAGCATCACTGACTTCACTGGACATGGACTTGAGCAAACTCCGGGAGAGAGTGAAGGACAGGGAAGCCTGGTGTGCTACAGTCTATGAGGTCACAAAGAATTGGACATGACTTAGCGACTGAACAACAACCAATCATTATTAATCCTCATGACAACCCTATGAAGTGTACATTAGAATTATCTTGACTTACAGGTAAGAAATCAAAGCTTAAAGAAATTCAGTGTCTTGCTTAAGATCCCACAAGAGGGAAAGCTGTGATTAAATGAGATAATATTAATGTACCTAGCACACGCTGAGCAGATAGTGTATTGAATAAATGCAAGTGAAAAAGACAGTGTGAAGTGAAAATAAGTGAAAGAAAAGATGAAGCTATTGTGAGGTTAGTATATAAAATATGTGTTATAAGTTTCAGTATATAATACACATATGACTGAAATTTGATTCTGGGCTTCCTAATAGTCAAAGGGAGAAATATAATCAGTTATATAAGTAATAAATAACCTTGCTTAAGAGAAGTATAATATCTGTAGAGCTGAGGGCCCTTTTTCAAGATGAAAGATTTAATTTAGCTGGGACCTTAAAGGATGAGACAAAGTCATTACTGGGTGCTGTTAGAAGCCTGGAGGAGTGATGGCCAAACCTGAGTGGAGTGGAGAAGCCTGCTGCTGCTGCTGCTGCTTCTAAGTCGCTTCAGTCATGTCCGACTCTTCATAGATGGCAGCCCACCAAGCTCCCCTGTCCCCAGGGTTCTCCAGGCAAGAACACTGGAGTGGGTTGCCATTTCCTTCTCCAGTGCATGAAAGTGAAAAGTGAAAGTGAAGTCACTCAGTCATGTCCAACTCTTCGAGACCCCATAGACTGCAGCCTACCAGGCTCCTCTGTCCATGGGATTTTCCAGGCAAGAGTACTGGAGTGGGGTGCCATTGCCTTCTCTGGGAGAACCCTGAGTTGCCCTGGAAGGAGGCAGAGCAAGGATTAAGAAGTTGGAGAGGTGTGCTAGAAGGGAAATATTATGGAAGACCAAGCAGAGGATTATGTTCCATGGGAGGCCTGAAGGACACATCATTCACCTAAACCATTAAGAATGTACTACAAAGAGGGGTACCACCATCACCAACAAGTGCAGGCCACGGCTCAAAACAGGTGAGCGGTCCCTTAATAGCAACAGGCATGATGGGGCTTCTCCCAAGTAATAGAGACCAACTGAGAGTGTTTACTGGTTGGGACATAGACTTGGATTACTGTGATATTGAATGGTTTGCTTTCGAAACGAACAGAGATCATTCTGTCGTTTTTGAGATTGCATCCAAGTACTGCATTTCAGACTCTTGTTGACCATGATGGCTACTCCATTTCTTCTAAGGGATTCCTGTCCGCAGTAGTAGATATAATGGTCATCTGAGTTAAATTCACCCATTCCAGTCCATTTTAGTTCGCTGATTCCTAGAATGTCGACATTCACTCTTGCCATCTCTTGTTTGACCGCTTCCAATTTGCCTTGATTCATGGACCTAACATTCCAGGTTCCTATGCAATATTGCTCTTTACAGCATCAGACCTTGCTTCTGTCACCAATCACATCCACAATTGGGTATTGTTTTTGCTTTGGCTCCATCCCTTCATTCTTTCTGGAGTTATTTCTCCACTGATCTCCAGTAGCATATTGGGCACCTACCAACCTGGGGAGTTCCTCTTTCAGTATCCTATCATTTTGCCTTTTCATACTGTCCATGGGGTTCTCAAGGCAAGAATACTGAAGTGGTTTGCCATTCCCTTCTCCAGTGGACCACATTCTGTCAGAGAAACACCAGTTTCTCATCAAGAAATACCGGGAGTAACAGGCAAATACGGCCTTGAAATAAGGAATGAAGCAGGGCAAAGGCTAATAGCATTTTGTCAAGAGAACGCACTAGTCATAGCAAACACCCTCTTCCAACAACACAAGAGAAGACTCTACACATGGACATCACCAGATGGTCAACACCAAAATCAGATTGATTATATTCTTCACAGCCAAAGATGGAGAAGCTCTATACAGTCAGCAAAAACAAGACTGGGAGCTGACTGTGGCTCAGATCATGAATTCTTTATTGCCAAATTCAGACTTAAATTGAAGAAAGTAGGGAAAACCACTAGACTATTCAGGTATGACCTAAATCAAATCCCTTATGATTATACAGTGGAAGTGAGAAATAGATATAAGGGACTAGATCTGATAGATAGAGTGCCTGATGATCTATGGACTGAGGTTCATGACATTGTACAGGAGACAGGGATCAAGACCATCCCCATGGAAAAGAAATGCAAAAAAAGCAAAATGGCTGTCTGGGGAGGCCTTACAAATAGCTGTGAAAAGAAGAGAAGCAAAAAGCAAAGGAGAAAAGGAAAGATATAAGCATCTGAATGCAGAGTTCCAAAGAATAGCAAGGAGAGATAAGAAAGCCTTCCTCAGCGATCAATGCCAAGAAATAAGAGGAAAACAACAGAATGGGAAAGACTGGAGATCTCTTCAAGAAAATTAGAGATACCAAGGGAACATTTCCTGCAAAGATGGGCTCGATAAAGGACAGAAATGGTATGGACCTAACAGAAGCAGAAGATACTAAGAAGAGGTGGCAAGAATACACAGAAGAGCTGTACAAAAAAGATCTTCACGACCCAGATAATCATGATGGTGTGATCACTCACCTAGAGCCAGACATCCTGGAATGTGAAGTCAAGTGGGCCTTAGAAAGCATCACTATGAACAAAGCTAGTGGAGGTGATGGAATTCCAGTTGAGCTATTTCAAATCCTGAAAGATGATGCTGTGAAAGTGCTGCACTCAATATGCCAGCAAATTTGGAAAACTCAGCAGTGGCCACAGGACTGGAAAAGGTCAGTTTTCATTCGAATCCCAAAGAAAGGCAATGCCAAAGAATGCTCAAGCTACTGCACAATTGCACTCATCTCACACGCTAGTAAAGGAATGCTCAAAATTCTCCAAGCCAGGCTTCAGCAATACGTGAACCGTGAACTTCCAGGTGTTCAAGCTGGTTTTAGAAAAGGCAGAGGAACCAGAGGTCAAATTGCCAACATCCGCTGGATCATGGAAAAAGGAAGAGAGTTCCAGGAAAACATCTATTTCTGCTTTATTGACTATGCCAAAGCCTTTGACTGTGTGGATCACAAGAAACTGTGGAAAATTCTGAAAGAGATGGGAATACCAGACCACCTGACCTGCCTCTTGAGAAACCTATATACAGGTCAGGAAGCAAGCTAGAACTGGACATGGAACAACAGACTGGTTCCAAATAGGAAAAGGAGTCTGTCAAGGCTGTATATTGTCACCCTGTTTATTTAACTTATATGCAGTGTACATCATGAGAAACGCTGGACTGGAAGAAGCACAAGCTGGAATCAAGATTGCCGGGAGAAATATCAATAACCTCAGATATGCAGATGATACCACCCTTAGGGCAGAAAGTGAAGAGGAACTAAAAAGCCTCTTGATGAAAGTGAAAGAGGAGAGTGAAAAAGTTGGCTTAAAGCTCAACATTCAGAAAACGAAGATCATGGCATCTGGTCCCATTGCTTCATGGGAAATAGATTGGGAAACAGTGGAAACAGTGTCAGACTTTTGGGCTCCAAAATCTCTGCAGATGGTGATTGCAGCCATGAAATTAAAAGACGCTTTCTCCTTGGAAGGAAAGTTATGACCAACCTAGATAGCATATTCAAAAGCAGAGACATTACTTTGCCAACAAAGGTTCATCTAGTCAAGGCTATGGTTGTTCTGTGGTCATGTATGGATGTGAGAGTTGGACTGTGAAGAAGGCTGAGCCCTGAAGAATTGATGCTTTTGAACTGTGGTGTTGGAGAAGACTCTTGAGAGTCCCTTGGACTGCAAGGAGATCCAACCAGTCCATTCTGAAGGAGATCAGCCCTGGGATTCCTTTGGAAGGAATGATGCTAAAGCTGAAACTCCAGTCCTTTGGCCACCTCATGCGAAAAGTTGACTCATTGGAAAAGACTCTGATGCTGGGAGGGATTGGGGGTAGGAGGAGAAGGGGATGACAGAGGATGACATGGCTGGATGGCATCACTGACTCGATGGACGTGAGTTTGAGCAAACTCCGGCAGATGGTGATGGACAGGGAGGCCTGGCGTGCTGCAATTCATGGGGTCGCTATGAGTCGGACACGACTGAGCGACAGAACTGAACTGAGAGTGTTTAACTACTAGGAGCCAAGAAACCACAATTACCTTAATTACCAGTAAGGTCAGAAGAGCAGCCCGAGGGGAATTCTGTAGGAACTGAGATAGGATTAATAGCTCCTGGAGTCCTTAGGGCAAATATGTAGCCAAATACTAGAAAAAAATCTAGAAAGAGTAGGCCATGACCATGAGGTCCTGTGATCGCATATATCACACAAGAAGTCATCAGGGGCAGCTGACCTCACAGAGTGCTGGAAGGCCTTTGAAAGGCACACCTGAGGTGACAGGTCAGCGGCACCCATCTGAAAGGCTAGGTTGTCAGTCCTGCAGGGTGTGTGTTCAATCAGAAACCTCTGTATGGCACTGGGGCCACAATTACAGAATGAATGGATCAAGGAACAAAGGGGTCAAAGTAGAAGTGGTACTGCTTACCATCACTCCCAGTGACCCACTGCGGGACTTTGTCTTTTTTGTCCCCGCATTCTGGATTCTTCAGTTGTTAGACTTCTTGGGCCCCAAATGAGGTATGCTCTTGCCCAGGGCTATAACAAAGGTCCTGTTGAACTATAAAATGTAGCTGGATTCCTGCCTCCAGGGACAAGCAGGGGAAAAAAGTCACCTCCTGGCTAGGGGAATCCATCTTCATCATCTGGAGGATGTGGCCTTTCTTTTACACAGTATGGTAGGGAGGAGTGTGTAGGACCCAGGAGATTTTCCTGGGCCTCTTCGGGGCCTCTGTTGCCCCACTGACACCATGTCTTGATATGCATAGCACTCCTGGCCTCAGACGGAGAAGGCAAAGGCAACCCACTCCAGTACCCTTGCCTGGAGAATCCCATGGATGGAGCAGCCTGGTGGGCTGCCATCTATGGGGTCGCACAGAGTCAGACATGACTGATGGCAACTTAGCAGCAGCAGCAGCCTGGCCTCAGAAGCGCGTGATTGCAAAGGGCTCAGTTGCCTCAGGAATGAAGAGTTGGGTCACTTCCGTAGGAAGTGATGATATCACTCCTGCTGAAATACAGCCACAGGTCAGAGGAATTTAGAATAGACAGAAGAGGGAGAGAGCATGAGAACCAGCTGTGTCTTGGAGACCTAGCAGCAGTGACCTGGCTATAGTTTGTCTCAGTAACCATCTTTTCTAAATTTTCCTGTAGACGGAGAGGTCGGCAGACCCATGAAGGTCCCGCTCCCTGCACCTGCATGTATATCTGAGCAGCACGTTGGGTAGAATACAGTTGCCATGAGAATGTACTGTTCAGATCTCCTCCTCTGGGAAGGCTGACTAACAGAGGGCTCCAGCCATTTCCTCTGTGCATCCAGCACCATGTTTGCATGGAGACTGGGCTACTTGTGCCAATGACAGCATGGCACGTATGCCAAGGCAGGCCAGTTCCAGCAAGCAGTGGCCACTTTGGCTTTGGACTCCAGCTTGGTCTACCTGAGGCTTTCTGGGAACTGTGCTCTTTTTACCTTGTCCTCAATCTTTTCTCCTCTTCTCTCCCACAGATGTCCAGCTGCATTAGGGTCTGGAGGTTTTCCTCACCTTCTACTCCCTCCCCTCTTTATCTGTTATGCTGCTGCTGCTGCTGCTGCTGCTAAGTCGCTTCAGTCGTGTCCGACTCTGTGCGACCCCAGAGACGGCAGCCCACCAGGCTCCCCTGTCCCTGGGATTCTCCAGGCAAGAACACTGGAGTGGGTTGCTATTTCCTTCTCCAATGCATGAAAGTGAAAAGTGAAAGTGAAGTCGCTCAGTCGTGTCCGACTCTTAGCGACCCCACGGACTGCAGTCTACCAGGCTCCTCCGTCCACGGGATTCTCTAGGCAAGAGTACTGGAGTGGGGTGCCATTGCCTTCTCCTTATCTGTTATAGGCACTTCCTAATAAAACTCTTATACCTCTAATCCTGTCGTCTTCTTTTTTTTTCTAAGTTGAAGTATAGTTGATTTACAGTGTTGTGCTAGTGTTGGTGTACAGCAAAACGATTCAGTTTTACTTATATGTATGTATATGAGGCTTCCCAGGTGGCTCAGTAGTGGAAGAATCTGCCTGCCAATTCAGAAGATGCAGTAGGCACAGGTTCGATCCCTGGGTCAGGAAGATCTCTTCAAGGAGGAAATGGCAACCTACTCCAGTATTCTTGTCTGGGAAATCTCATGGACAGAGGAGCCTGGTGGGCTACAGTTTAAGGGGTCCTAAAGAGTCGGACACGACTGAGCGCGCGTGCATATCACCTTGTATGTGTATAGATCTATATTCTTTTTTTGATTCTTTTCCATTATAGGTTATTATAAAATATTGAATATAGTTCTGTGTGCTATACAGTAAATCCTTGTTATTTATCTCTTTTATATATAGTACTGTGCATCTGTTAATCCTATACTCCCAATGTATCCCTCCCCTTCTTCCTGTTTGGTAATAAGCATGTTTATTTTCTGTGTCTGTGAGTCTGTTTCAACACTGTTATGTAAGTAAGTTCCTTTGTACTATTTTTTAATTCTGCATATAAGTAATATCATGTAATATGTGTTAGTCTCTGACATTTCACTTAGTATGATCATTTCTACGTCCATCCACGTTGCTGCAGATATCATTATTCCATTCTTTTTATGGCTGAGTAATATTCCATTGTATACACACACACACACACTACATCTTCTTTATCCTTCAGCTGTTGATGGACACCGTCTTGTTTTTGATGGACCTATAATGTATGCTCTGCTAGTGACTAGCTAATCTAGTGTGATCCATGCACTGTAATAGAGCTGGAACAGTGAGTTTGTGTAGGCCTTTTTACTAACCGTCATAATCATTTATTGAGGTAATGGGTAGGTAGTGTTATTCCAATTTTATATGTGAGGAAGTGTGTTAGTTTCTCAGTCGTGTCTGACTCTTTGCAACCCCATGGACTATAGCCCGCCAGGCTGTTCTGTCCATGGAATTCTCCAGACAGGAATACTGGAGTGGGTAGTAGTCTTTTCTCCAGGCGATCTTCCTGACACAGGGGTCAAACCCAGGTCTTTTACACTGCAGGCAGATTCTTTACCATCTGAGCCACAAAGGAAGCCCTTGTGAGGAAACTTAACTATTAATTTAGGACTTGTCTGGGGTACTAAGCTAGGAAGTGGCAAAGTTGAGCTGAAGTGCAAACTTAGGCCCATATGTACTCCAAAGTCAAATTTACTACCAGGCCATGGGACATGGGCTGAGGACAGAGTTAACATCTTACGAGAGCCGAAGTATCTGAGGAAGAAGGACCTTATGTCTTATAGCAGTGAGCTGAGGCACTCAAAGCAGGTTTCAAACCAGATCAAGGTTTATCTCAAGCAATAATTTCAGGACAGAACCAATACTGTCTCAAGGGTGTGATGCCTCGCAGTATCAAAGTTCTATTCTGGACAGTATTCTCTCAGAAATTTTAGTCTGGAAAGGTTTTTAAGTGTATACTCATAAGTATACATATATGATTCATTTGCTTTCATCTTTTTTCTTTGTTAAATTATACTTTTAGCAAATATCTATTGATCTTACACTGTATGTCATGCATGATTCCTTCTAAGCAAAATATTATATTTTACTTTTCCTTCTTGTTACATTTAATCAGACTCTTTTTCTTCCTTTCAATCTGTCCTTATGAATTCATGTTTTCAATAGTCTTCTGTCTTCGCAGTGCTAAGCAGTGGAAAAGGATCTTGTTCTTGTAAGTGTAATCATTTCCCCATCATAGATGGAGGCGAACTCAGTGCACCAGATATCACACGGAAGAAGATCAATCCAGTTACCGTTTTAGTTTTGAGGTAAAAGATTTAACATTTAATTTTACTTTTCCCTATTTTTTTTAGGAGGGTGCAATGAGGGAGAGGGATTGTTAAATGAAAGGCAAACATTTATGAATACTATATTTTCAACACAAATGTAGTCTTGACTGTAAAAAAAAAAATAGCACTTTAGGCATCTCAGAGCATTGAAATTTTAAGTGATTTAAATATTACACATTTAAAACATTTAGCTCTATATAGATAAAACTTAGAGTAATGTAGAATGAACACTTATTCCATTTCCTCTCATTTTCTATCTCTTAAATCTCTTTTTAAAAAAATTAGCATGTATCACTATCTGGCATTGTCTTAAACTATTTATTCACTCACTTGTTTTCAACTATCCTCCCCAACTAGGAACCTCTTCTGTCTTATTTCACTGCTGTATTTGCAAGACAGAATAGCGCCTGGCACGTAGTGGTACTCACCAAATATTTGTTGTAATTCATTATTTAAGCTAAAAAGGGGATGACTTTCCTAAAGAATCACACATAAAATCACAATATAAGCAAACAGATAACAAATCAAAAACCCACAACAGTTCAACATACTTGACTACGAGAAAACAGAAAACTTTAACAAGTTTAGTGTTTTAAAGAGCAAATAGTATGTTGGAAGAAAGTATGTCAGAAAAACTTTGCTATTTTTAGTAAAGCTTTAAATAACTTTGCTATTTTTTATTACTACTACAAATTGATAGAAGATAGTATGACCCCAGAAAATAGTGGACAAAAAACAAAAACACATTATTTCTCCTACTCACCCTTGCTTGCCAAGCACATTGATACATTAAGAGAAACATGACAAACAAATACTAGTGAGAAAGCCCAGGGAAAATTATTTATCTCTTTAACAACCATGGAAATTCAAAATTAAAGCAACAGGGTCTATTTTTGAAACATTAAGGTTATAAACTGTTTAAGGGCTTTCCTGATAGCTCAGTTGGTAAAGAATCTGCCTGCAATGCAGGAGACCCCAGTTTGATTCCAGGGTCGGGAAGATCCCTTGGCGAAGGGATAGGCTACCCACTCCAGAATTCTTGGGCTTCATTTGTGGCTCAGCTGGTAAAGAGTTGCCTGCAATGCGGGAGACCTGGGTTCAATCCCAGGATTCCCAGGTCCAAGGATTCTGACTTGGAGAAATCCATGGACTGTATAGTCTATGGGGTCGCAAAGAGTCAGACATGACTAAGCGACTTTCACTTTGACTATTTTTTTTTCACTATTTTTGAAATATTAAGGTTCAGATCAGATCAGATCAGTGGCTCAGTCATGTCCGACTCTTTGTGACCCCATGAATCACAGCACGCCAGGCCTCCCTGTCCATTACCAACTCCCGGAGTTCACTCAAACTCACGTCCATCAAGTCCGTGATGCCATCCAGCCATCTCATCCTCTGTCATCCCCTTCTCCTCCTGCCCCCAATCCCTCCCAGCATCAGAGTCTTTTCCAATGTGTCAACTCTTCGCATGAGGTCGCCAAAGTACTGGAGTTTCAGCTTTAGCATCATTCATTCCAAAGAAATCCCAGGGCTGATCTCCTTCAGAATGGACTGGTTGGATCTCCTTGCAGTCCAAGGGACTCTCAAGAGTCTTCTCCAACACCACAGTTCAAAAGCATCAATTCTCCGGTGCTCAGCCTTCTTCACAGTCCAACTAACCATTTAAAAAGTTATGTCCGTTGTTACAAAACTGAACATTGTATCTATTTGCTGCTGGGTCGCTGCCTCACTTCAGTCGTGTTGGACTCTGTGCGACCCCATAGATGGCAGCCCACCAGGCTCCCCCGTCCCTGGGATTCTCCAGGCAAGAACACTGGAGTGGGTTGCCATTTCCTTCTCCAATGCATGAAAGTGAAAAGTGAAAGCGAAGTCGCTCAGTCGTGTCCGGCTCTTTGTGACCCCATGGACTGCAGCCTACCAGGCTCCTCCGCCCATGGAATTTTCCAGGCAAGAGTACTGGAGTGGGATACCGTTGCCTTACAGTGTAAATCTGTGGAAACTTCTCCCATCCAAGTACTTACCCGGCCCAACCTGGTTAGCTTCCGGGATCAGAGGAGATTGGGCATGTTCAGGGTGGTATGGCCATAGATTTGTGGAAACTTCTTGGAAAGTGACAGGCCAATATGAATCTATGAATCAAGAATGTAAAACTATGCAGTCCATTTGATTCAATAATCCCATTTCTGTGAATGTCTCCTAAGGTATTTTCTATTATAAATGTTACATATTTAATTATTATTTAGGTTATGTGCATGAAGAAAATCATTGATTATGAAACTTCTGTAGTAAGCATTTAGGTAAAGTGCTTATAAATTAAAATAAGTTTAAGGGAACATTTATAAAATTACATGTATACTATAATTATACTTGTATTAAAAATATCGCTAGTGAAAAAATAATTACAAGAAAATTAGAGGTGATTTTGCTTCTCTTTTCTAGTTTCCAACTTCCTGTAACTGAATGTTATGACTTGTACAATGGTATTTTAATTTAGTTTTGTTTAGTATAAACTTTTAAAGGCAAACTTCACTGTTTGAATCTATTTTCCCATTGTAATCTAGGTAATAGCTTTTGCAGAGAGATTGGTGAGCAAATGCTCTTTTGATGAAAATTCATGTGTGAAAACTATGTATGTATGATTGTTGGTTGGATGCTTTTTTTAAAAAGATAATTTCCTAATAAGATACTTCTACTTCATTACATTTGATTTGGTTCAATTTAGATTAATATTTGGAGTAGATTGTAGGTTTCTTGCTACATATCACCTTAAAAGGAAATATGTTTAATTCTCCTTTTATACTGTTCTCTTTCTCTCTCAACATTCAGAAAACGAAGATCATGGCATCCAGTCCCATCACTTCATGGGAAATAGATGGGGAAACAGTGGAAACAGTGTCAGACTTTATTTTTCTGGGCTCCAAAATCTCTGCAGATGGTGACTGCAGCCATGAAATTAAAAGACGCTTTCTCCTTGGAAGGAAAGTTATGACCAACCTAGATAGCATATTGAAAAGCAGAGACATTACTTTGCCAACAAAGGTTCGTCTAGTCAAGGCTATGGTTTTTCCTGTGGTCATGTGTGGATGTGAGAGTTGGACTGTGAAGAAGGCTGAGCGCCGAAGAATTGATGCTTTTGAACTGTGGTGTTGGAGAAGACTCTTGAGAGTCCCTTGGACTGCAAGGAGATCCAACCAGTCCATTCTGAAGGAGATCAGCCCTGGGATTTCTTTGGAAGGAATGATGCTAAAGCTGAAACTCCAGTACTTTGGCGACCTCATGCGAAGAGTTGACTCATTGGAAAAGACTCTGATGCTGGAAGGGATTGGGGGCAGGAGGAGAAGGGGACGACAGAGGATGAGATGGCTGGATGGCATCACTAACTCGATGGACGTGAGTCTGAGTGAACTCCGGGAGTTGGTAATGGACAGGGAGGCCTGGCGTGCTGCGATTCATGGGGTCACAAAGAGTCGGACACGACTGAGCGACTGATCTGATCTCATCTGATCTTTCTCTCTCTCCCTATATATTCCATATAGAGTAACTTTTAAAAGTTTTTCTCCTTTCAAACATAAAGTTGAATTCCTCACCCAATTTAATTGGTGGCATCCTTGGTCATTGTCAACTAATTTAGAGAATTTGGGAATCACATGAGATTCCTTCCTCTGCTGCAACATCCAGATCTAATTAGTCATTACCCACTGTTTATTCTATCTCCTCAGGTTTTTGACAACTTCCCATATCTCTCCCTGTTGCATTGTTATAGATGTTGGTCTCATCACTTGCAGTTTGGAGCTTTGCAATATTATGATTAATCTCCTTGCCTTCTAGTCCATCTTCTACATTATCCCTAGATTAGCAGTTCTCAAAGGGGATGATTTTTGTTCCCCAAGGAATATTTGACAATGTCTAAAGATCATGGAAAAAGCAAGAGAGTTCCAGAAAAACATCTATTTCTGCTTTATTGACTATGCCAAAGCCTTTGACTGTGTGGGTCACAATAAACTGTGGAAAATTCTGAAAGAGATGGGAATACTAGACCCCCTGACCTGCCTCTTGAGAAACCTGTATGTAGGTCAGGAAGCAACAGTTAGAACTGGACACGGAAAAACAGACTGGTTCCAAATAGGAAAAGGAGTACGTCAAGGCTGTATATTGTCATCCTGCTTATTTAACTTCTATGCAGAGTACATCATGAGAAACGCTGGGCTGGAAGAAGCACAAGCTGGAATCAAGATTGCCGGGAGAAATATCAATAATCTCAGATATGCAGATAACACCACCCTTATGGCAGAAAGCGAAGAGGAACTAAAAAGCCTCTTGATGAAAGTGAAAGAGGAGAGTGAAAAAGTTGGCTTAAAGCTCAACATTCAGAAAACGAAGATCATGGCATCTGGTCCCATCGCTTCATGGGAAATAGATTGGGAAACAGTGGAAACAGTGTCAGACTGTATTTTTCTGGGTTCCAAAATCTCTGCAGATGGTGACTGCAGCCATGAAATGAAAAGATGCTTACTCCTTGGAAGAAAAGTTATGATCAACCTAGATAGCATATTGAAAAGCAGAGACATTACTTTGCCAACAAAGGTCCGTTTAGTCAAGGCTATGGTTTTTCCAGTAGTCATGTATGGATGTGAGAGTTGGACTGTAAAGAAAGCTGAGTGCTCAAGAATTGATGCTTTTGAACTGTGGTGTTGGAGAAGACTCTTGAGAGTCCCTTGGACTGCAAGGAGATCCAACCAGTCCATTCTGAAGGAGATCAGCCCTGGGATTTCTTTGGAAGGACTGATGCTAAAGCTGAAACTCCAGTACTTTGGCCACCTCAAGTGAAGAGTTGACACATTGGAAAAGACTCTGATGCTGGGAGGGATTGGGGGCAGGAGGAGAAGGGGATGACAGAGGATGAGATGGCTGGATGGCATCACAGACTTGATGGACATGATTTTGAGTGAACTCCTTGAGTTGGTGATGGACAGGGAGGCCTGGCGTGCTGCAGTTCATGGGATTGCAAAGTGTCGGACACGACTGAGTGACTGAACTGAACTTAAAGACATTTTGGTTGTCATAACAATCAGGTGGGGACTAGGGAGCTGGCGGTGGGGGGAGAATGGAGGAGGAGCAAAGGGGGTTGCTACTGGCATCTAGTAGTTAGAGAACAGAGATGTTGCTAAACATCCTGCAGTGCAGAGGACAGCACACTGCCCACCCACCCCCCATGACAAAGAATGTTCTGGTCCAAAATATCAGTAGTGCTGAGGTTGAGAAACCCAGCCCTGAATTGATTCTTGTCAAATAAAATCTGCTGACATACCTCAAAAACAACTATTTTGGGCAAACTTTTTTGCATAAGGCTCATCTTATTTCCCCAGTCACACAGAATATACTTACCACTGCCTGTGTGTACCGCTTTCTCCCTGGGTCCTATGACTTAATTTGCTACTTGTAGCTTCTTCTTTTCTTTTTGATTTCTTCAGGCTGGGTTTCATGGTTCTTCCATTGATCACTTTTAGAAGAGCATGAATCATACTGAATTGTTGCTTATCTAGCTCCTCCACTCCACTGTGAGCATCCAGAGGTTAGCGAAACTATGCCCCATAGGGTCAACAGAAGCTGGTAACTAACCCATATTCTTGAGCTTTATCTTACAGCTTGCTAAAAAACCCCTTGCTTGTAGCCTGCCTTCACTGAGCAAGGCTTAATTATTTTGTTGCAAATTGCATATCCAGCAAGCTTCATAGCTTAAACCACAAGATGCTTGACGGAATTGTTTTCCGGGAACTTGGAGTCAGCTGGGTCTAGTCTGAATTCCAGCCTGCTAAGACTGGTTGAGACCACTGAACCTAAAACTGGGCATGCACAAGTGTTCCATAAATAACCTTTGGACATCAGAGGGCCAAAAACTGTATCCCCAGATCATGGTAAGTGCCTCCATTTTTGAATATGCATATCATGAAAGTCGCTCAGGCGTGTCTGACTCTTTGCAACCCCATGAACCATGCAGTCCATGGAATTCTCCAGGCCGGAATACTGGAATGGGTAGCTGTTCCCTTCACCAGGGAATCTTCCCAACCCAGGGATCGAACTCAGGTCTCCCACATTGCAGGCGGACTCTTTACCAGCTGAGCCCCAAGGAAGCCCTACATACCATGAAGAAGCATGTAATTCAGATACTCCTGTTCAGAACCTGATCGCTTCATCTTTTCCCACCCTCAGTCATCTTTCCCCACACCTGAGACTACACTGTTTCTTTATCTCTGAAATATCCCAAACTCCTCCCTTTGGAGAGGCAGATTTGAGATTTATTCTCTCATTTTCTTGCTTGGCTGCCTTGTAGATAACTCCTTTCTCTGCTGCACATCTTGGTGCCTCAACATTTGACTTGCTGAGCTTCTAACCAATGAACCTGGTTCAGTAACATCAGGAACTGGGTCTTTTTTTGAATCCTCAGCACCCAGTGCAATGCTTGGTATGTAGGGGATGGGTCTGAATACAACCAAGTTCCTCTTCTTATTTCATTTCATGAGTCCTGCAGAGCAACCAGATTTGTTCTCAAGCCAGTGAGTTCATTGCAGCTTTCCTGACTTTCCCTTTTCTGTACCCTTTGCCTTACCTGAAATTTGGTTCTTTAATGTTTCTGTCTCCACTGATATCACTGCCACCTGTTCTTTAAGGCCTACCACATGTATGGGGCCTGGCGTTATCTTAGGTCACTTTCAGCATAATCTTTATGAAGAAGGTATTATCCATATTTGATAGGTGAAGAAAATGATGCAAACAGTGTTGAGTGACAGGTAAGGCAAGACATTCAAACACTCACAAGGTAGGCAGCTTGGCTGGACCTTCCCCACCTGATTCTCGTCTTCTCTGTTAGCTCTGCTATCTCCTTCCGGAAGGCACCCTGGAGATTGTTTAGTTTGCCCCTCAACTCTTATGAGTAAATTGTAAATTGTTTAGGGTAACACAGGTGGTTAATAGTGGGAGTCACACCTAGAACCCAGAACTCCAGATTCAAATGCAATTTTCATGCACCACATACCATACCCAACACTTGCTTTGTATGAAGTAAGCCGCAGTAACTCCTCAAGTCTCCAGGAATCCTGGAGGGTTAGTAGAGTCAGGACACATGGGGAAGCCTCAGGGAGCAGTGAGCTGAGTTGCAGAAGTCTAATTATGCACAGCCTAGGCAGGTTCTCATCCAAAGATTTCCTCTTTGGATGAGAAGATACTGGTATATTTTAAGTATGGGAATGAGTGGAACACTCACATGTGAATTTTAAAAAGCTCACTGTGTAGAACTGGAGACTGCATTGACTACAGAGTGACAACTTAAGATATATTTGCGGTCCTTCAGGTGAGATGAGAGATGGGGGTAGCCAGGATCATGTTGTTGGAACACTTGGAGAAACAAATGGACTGGAGACACGCTTAGGAAGCAAAATCACCAGGATTTGGTCATAGACTGCCTGTAGGGTACGAACCTTGGCTATAGCATTATCTTGACTAAGATAATTAAGTCTTGATTTGTTTCCTCATGGATGAAAGGTAGATAAAACCTACTTCGAGGGATTATTAGTAAAAAATTAAAATCGCTGGCACACATTAGATATCAACAAATGTGTTTATTACTATTTATACGTTTTTTTAAAAACTTCTATGACCTTTAAATACAGAATGGGTAGGATGTGAAGTAACCTGTCAATGTAGGAAGATTTATCTCTTAAGGTCCTGTTAGCCTCGTGCCTCACTAGCTCGCCTCTTGCTCAGTGGGAACAAGAGGCAAAGAACTGTGAAAATGCACCGTAGTTCACAAAGATGTGGTGAAGTGCCCTGCAAATCTGAGAGGGGTCTACCTACGGCCAAATCCTGACAATTTCACTTTCTGGCCGCAGACCTCTCATCCTGCATTGGTGTTTTAGACTACGTGGTAAAAAGGAGCGAGTGAGGGGCGGGGGCGTGAGCAAAGCAGGATGGGGGCGGGGCGGGAAGGCTGGAGGCACAGAGTCCTGCGCGGCGGCCGAGCCACCGCCTCCGCCTCCACCGCGGTCCCCGCCCCCCTTTCCGGGGCAGCTGTGCGTGACGCCACGAGGAGGCGGAACCTGCCGAGGGATGGTAGGCGGGGCCAGTCGCGGGGCGGGGCGGGAGGCGGGTGCGTCGCCCAGCGCAGGCCGCGGCGGCCGCCGAGTAGCTAGCCGCCGTAGACTTACCCCGGCCCGCACCGAAAAGGTGATTGCCAACCCTGCGCCCACTCCTCAGCCCCCGGCGCATAAACGCCGGGGCCCTGGGGGGTTAGCCGCTTAGGGAGCTGGCCGCCCGACCCTGACCCTCGCAGTGAGCCAGAGCCCCCCGGCCCAGGCGCACACGGAAGTGGTGAGTGTCACCGAGTGGAGGTAGGGAAGCCTGCGGCGGCCGTGGGCAGCGAGACTAGGGGCTCTCAGCCGGGCACTGGTGGGAGACGCGGCTGCCCCTCTCGGGCCTCGCGCGCCGCGCACCCTGGGTCGCTCCTCGCGCTGGACCTGGGGGCCGGGCCGGGCCGAGGTTGGAGCGGGCTGGGAAGGCGGGGGATTTCCAACAGAGCAGAGCCGGCTGGCGGCGGGGAGATCGGGGGCCGGGGCCCCCCAGCCCCGAAGGGGAAAGGTTAAGGTTCTCTGCCCCCTCCCCCAGAGTGCACACCAAGTTTTCATAAACAAGCCTGGGACGCGCTGACATCCTGTTTATACCACCCGGAGATACAGGCGCGGGGTTGAGGTTTGACGTCCCTCGCTCTTGAACCGAGAACTTGACCGCCAGCCTTTTGGCAGAATTGCCGGGGAGCGGGAGGAGGATTTTTCAGGCCTCAGGACGGATGCTGAGGGTCTTAGCCTTTGACTTCTTTGCCATCTCAGCGAAGGAGAGTTTCTAGGATTTGGGGCCCTGTTTGGGGCAAAGGGGCGTCTGGGGACTCAGGAGACGCCCCCTCCCCTTTTAGGTTCTTTTGGGACTCGGGCCCCAGGCAACCGGCGAAAAGTGTGAATGACGCACCCTGGGCTGAAGGGCCAGGGAAGAGGAACAGTGAAGAGCCGTGCGGCAAATAGTGAATCCTTCTGTAAAGGGTCTGCTTAACCGAAAGTGGGGCTGGTCTCTGGCTCCTTGTCTAACTCCTCAGACTCCGTCCGCGCGCGGCCGTCAAACATCAGAAAAGAGACGTCGCTTTAGCAGGACTAGTAAACACCCCCTTGTAAGTCACTCCCCAAGGTTCCAGGGATGTGGACGCCTTGGATATGTGTTTACCGAGGAACTTCTGTAGGAGACTAGAAAAAGGGTATGATTATTACCAGGTGTTCTGCACCCTTTTTTTTTTTTTTTTGTATGGCATGTTCTTTGTGAATTCCTTTGTGTCCATGGCAAGAGGACCCCGTCCCCGTGCCACTTCGCTTAATACGTGGCTGTGAGCTGTTTTCTGTCCCTGGTTGGATACATGCTATTAACTTTTTTTTTTTAGGAGTCCAGGAGTTTTCTCTCTGTGGCAGTTTACATCTGTATAAAATTGTCATTACTTTTTTTCGGTGGATGAAAGCGTTAAAAACCTGACATAGTTAAGTAATGAGTATAATGGAGAAACAAATGTGATCGTCGAGTGTTTGGTTGTTGGCTTTTTTTTTTTTTTTAAGAAATTTGCGTTATGGGCATTTACAGACTGGAAAAAAATATTTAAGATGAACATTTTATATTGATTAAATCTTTGTTCCTTCCTTTCCAAAACCCCATTTTGTGTTGTTTCTGGCTTTTGCTTTGGGTGACTGTTTTTCAAGACCAGGCAGTCGTTTTTATTGAAGGATCAATGTGTTCTTCTGTACTTTGTGGTGAAGGTTAATGGAGGCTACAAGGGTACCAGACACTTTGGGTACAATAGGCATTGTAATATGGAGAAAATGTCTCCTATGTATAGATCCAGATCACATTTAAAGACGCAAGTGCATCATACCTACAAGATTATGAACAGTGTGAATAGGAATAATCACAACCTCTTAACTCTCCGTGTTGTATTAGCTAAGCACTGTATCTTAGTTTCTCTAAATACCAAAATGTATTTTTTTAGTACTAGGATTGCAGTGTGACACTTCGTATTGAATAAAGCTAGTTTAGTTTCCCCATTCCACAATATACTAATTGCTTATTATTATTGGGAAATGATGATAGAGGGTGAATAAATTATACATACATAGATAAAATAATTCAAACATTTCCCAAAATATAACTATGTTTCAATTTGTTGTAATTTAGTCAGTCTTAATATCAATTTGGCTAATGCTCTATATGTGTTTATAATTATCTCTGATCAATTGGTATCTACCCTTTGCAGGTTTAAAGTGTTCAGGGGAATTAGCTTGCAAAATGTTTTCAATTCAGGCATTTGCTAAAAAGCTGGTGAAAGTAAGGAATTTTGAGGGCAGAATTGCTTTTTGCAGGAAAAGGGACTCTTTAAATGACATGAAGAAATGCTTCTAAATGGGATAATGAAATCTGCAAGTTTAGATTCTGGGTTCACAAACACTAATGGTTTCAACTGCAGCCCAGAAATTCTAATAATGTTTTGAAGTTATCACTCAGTTTCTTCTGAATAGCTTGAAGTATATGTTTGGACAGAAACCCAGCTGAAGCAAGTGTTGAGAATGTGTAGGTTTATACCCATTTTAATAAAGGGGATTCTAAGGTATAGCTGCATTCATAAAGTTTATTAACAAAGACTGAAGTCTGTTTTTTGATTTTTTACCCTTTAAATGCACATTATTTTATATATCTTTATTATGTATATACTTATGTTCTAATGTGGTAATATGCTCTTAGAAGATATATCATCTGAGATGTGAGTGTTTATACAAGGAAATTTTTCTTGTCTGTTTTCACATTAAAAAAACTATTTTAAGTGTATAGAGAATTGATTAATTAACTGAATCTTGCTGAGCAAGCAGCGTCTGATGGTCTGTGATTTATCATGGCCCAGTGTTCTGTCGAGCCTTATCAGAGAATAAAGATACCAGAAAAAACCTTGTACATTCTTTTGGACCAGTGTCCCTCAGCTGGGTATAATTGTGCGCCTAAGGAGGTATCTGCAGTTTCTGGAGACATTGTTAGTTGTTAGAACTGTCAGGGTGTGGTGGGAGTGGGAGGAGGCAGTGTTACTCGTGTCCAGTGGGTAGAGGTCAAGGATTCTGTTCAGCATCCTACAATGCATGGTGCAGCCCCCTACAGCAAAGAATTCTTTGGCTCAAAATGTCAGTAGTGTTGGGCTTGAGAAATTGTGCTTTAGCCAAGTGGGTAACAAGATCCTGGCTTCTGTCATGGCAGGCTGCTTCACTCAGGCACCTGTTTTCTTCATCTGTAAAATATCCACTTTGGCTGTCACACAAAGCTGTTGGGAAAAATTACAAAAATAATGGATGGAAACCATGAAGTGCTGTGCAAATTATAACTATTGTGAAGAAGTGATTTTTTTTAAATTGAAATACGGTTGATTTATAGTGTACTGATCTCTGCTGTACTGCAGTGACTCAGTAATACACACATAGACTTTTTAATATTCTTTTCCATTATGGTTTATTAAATGTAGTTCCCTGTGCTATACAGTAGGACCTTGCTATTTATCTATCCTACATATAATTGTTTGCATCTGCTAATCCCAAACTTTCCCATCCTGCTCCCTCTTGGCAATCACTTATAGAGAACCCCCTTGGTTCTTTGTAAGATGTGATTTTTTAAAATAAATGAATTGTTAGATATACTGGTTGTTGAGGAGGAAAGGGGGTACAATATGTTGAATGCCAAGATTGGATAGTTTGGTGTTATTCAATTCTTCCTTCATTTTATAGGGTAGAGGATTTACTTAATGTAGTTTTATTATTATTAGAACATAAAATTTTTATCTCTATTATTTCTTTAAATGTAAAGATTTTCTCATTTAACACATTGTGAAAAAAACAAAAACAAAAACAAAAAACACATTAGACCATAAAGCAGAAAGTATAGGAGAAAAGTCAGCCATGGCCCACTCCCTTACCCATTTAAGGACAAGTGCTTATCAGTTTTTTGTCTATTAGAGTCATTAATGCAGGAGAAGAGTTAACTATGGAAAAAGCAGCAGCTGGTGACCAGGGAAGGTGCTGTTTGCTTTTGTGCCCTTCATTTTTTTCCCTAATAATTATGTACAGTCAGTTATGTTATAGAAGACATTAGAGGAATTGGTTCTTTGTTTTTGTACTTTGTCAGCTGCCCTCCACCCGCCTTCTTGTTTGGCATGCTGTTTCCTCTCTGCTTCTTGCTCTCCACTCAGCTAGGTGTGCCACTGTTGCTTCCTGTCTCGAAAACCCTATGGTAACATAGCAGCTGCCATGTTGAAATGACCGTGTTTCAGGGCAGGAAACTACTTCCTATGAGTATTCTTTCCTCTGAAGTGCACCAGTTTTTTTTTGGCAGTTTGAGGCAACAAGAAAGCATAAAAGTTTTAAGTTCATTTCCGTGGTATATTTACTTCTGAGGTTTTATGATCTGTGGTTCTTAACAGCTATCAGTGGGCACACCATTTTTCCTTGGTGCTCTGAGTAAACTGCCGAATGCCCAGTCAAGCCCTGCTTTAGAAGCAATGAAAATTTCTTTAAGTCTGCTCTAGACAGAAGACTGAGCTGGTCTTTGTTGGGATTTTTTTAATCTGTGGTAACTGAATTTACTTATCGTTAATATTCACACAGCACTCTGTTGCATTCCTTTATTCATTTAGTAAATACTTTTTGAGCTCCTGTTGTGAGCCTCAGGGAGGGAGTAAACAGAAAAAAACAGGCAAAAATTCTACTTTTATAGAGTTTGGTGGATGATCCTTTGTATGTTCATAGAGTCTTCGTTGCAGGTTATGCACATAAAAATAAGTAAATCCTGCATTATAGAATGTTTCCTGGAAACTATCATGGTACTCCTTTAAAGTCAGAGTACCAAGTAGCTCCCCCCTTGTTCCCCACTTTTTATAGATTCATTAACTCATTCTTTGTATATACAAACATCTCTTTGGTACAAAGTTCCTGGCAGATGGATAAGACAGTTCATATGGAAACAAGCCTGCTATAAATATAACACAGTGTGGTTGATGTTATAGTGGAGGTCAGAGTTAAGAGCACTTTAGCCCCTGAAGAGAGCTGAATCCTTCTTGGAGCCCTTGTCTGATGCTTTTTTTTTTTTTTTTCCCCTGGCTGCTCCGAGCAGCATGGGCATGTGAGGTCTTTAGTGACCAGGGGCTATCCCCACGCCTCCTGCAGAGGAAGCCAGAAGCCTTAACCACTGGACCACCAGGGAAGTCCCTCCAATGCTTTTTTTTTTTTTTTAAGAAAATCATTTGAGTTGGGCTTGAGGAGTAAGTAGGAGTTCTTTTCCTTAGGGGTGGATGGAAATTGAGGCAGAGATAGAGCATGAGCAAAGGCACAGAGGTGGGCATGTACATGTGGGTGACCAATTTGGAGGTGGCCACAGTGACCAGAGCAGGGTACTGAGAGGCAGCAGAAAGAGGCTGGGCTTGGACGTGCAGGATGGGGCCAGGCTCTGAAGACTACTCAAGTCTCTGAGCGTTGTGAGTTCAGAGACCGTGGCCCATGTTGAATGAATGAACTGGGAAGATGGGAAGCCATTCATAGTTTTTGAGCTTCAGAATAGCATCATTAGAAAATGGAAGTACCCACAGTTCTATAAAGGATCAGCTTCATTTGACCGTTGTGCAACTGTTCATCCTCTGCATCACAGAAAATGGTCCTTACTATACACTTTTATCAATTGTTCAGAAGACTGCTAGGAAATAGAAATACTTAGAGTCAGAATAGATGTCATTAAGTCCATGTGTGTTTTCCTTATAGTAGAGTAAAATTTTATTTTGCTTTGCTTTTAATATATAAAGGATTTGTAGACAATTAACCTAACTGATTCTCAAAGCAGTAGGAGATTAAATACAACAAATGCAAGAGATGGGAATTGTTAAGAGGGTGAATACAGGAAGGTCCATTGTCTGAGGCAGGCAGTGTTAATTTTTTATATTGGAAGTGAATGAGGAGAGGTTTATGAAAAGCAGAACCTTAACTCAAAAAGTGAAGCACCCTGTGTGGGGCCATTTAGTGGAGAGGCAGAGCCATCATAAATACCATAGCATATTGAAGGTGTCATTCTCACAACACAGTACAGTAATTGGTATGGAAAATGAGCAAACCATTAAGAAGAGAAGAGTTCAAGTTGTGGAGCATAATGGAAATGAGGCCAGGTACTTCTGGTCTCTAGGAGAAAAGGGCAGCTTTAGGGGTTGAGAGATATGCAAGTGGTAGGCAGAGGTGGGGGTGGAGTAAGAAGCTGCTGTCACGATTGCAATAGGACAGCCTTGAAGAAAGAGCTTTCTTCAGTGTGAAAACCTGGTGAGGAATCTTTGCTCGGCAGGAGGAGCTTTCACTCTTCAGGGAAAGTGACTTGAGTGATCTACCTCTGCAAACCTAAGGAGGGGAGCTGTGGCTTTCTGTGGAGAAGGTGATGATAATTGCTGGAACCCACCAGTGAGGAGAGGAGAGAGACTAAATCAGGTCAACTTAGTTACACGTCTAGATAGTACACAGACAGACTTACTGTCTTGTTTTTTATGTAATCTGTGTTTTTGGAGGCTCTGGAGCTGGACTGTTTAGTTTGATCCTAGCTGTGAGAATGTGGGCAGGTTATACCTGTTTCCTTATCCATAAAAGGAAGTTGAGGTAGTACCTACCTCTAGGATTATTTGAATATTGAGTGACTGACTACACCTAAAGGTTTGGGAGTGGTGCCAGGCACATGTTGTGGTGTTAAACATTTGTTGGCTCTCTCGCTTTCTTTTTTTTTTTTTCCCCTTCTAATTGGTGAATATGCTTTGTGTTAAAAACAAAGAGTTCAAATTATGTCCAGAATGCTGTAAGATGGTAGGAAAGTGGACCCACTAAATAGAAAACAAAGAGTAGCTGATTCATTCAATATTAGAAAGGCTTCAGTTAGAAATGGATAAATAAAAAATGTTTAGGCACCTAAAGAAGACATTTTCTCAAATCTAGAAGAGTTCAGTATGTAGACAGCCCCAAGGTGGTAAATAAATTAAGTTTTGCCCCATTTTTAACATTTTTAAGAAAAAATGAGAAACAAAGGTGCTTTTAATTTAACTTTAAATGCCATCCAAGGTATATAATTTGGTAGGAATGTATTAGGCTTTCTGGGAAAGTCAGTATAAAAATACTGTGTTGCTCTCCCTGATTCAGTTTACTTAGCGAGTGGTGAGCTGTTGGCAGAGGGGCACCAGCATACCTGTTTGTAAAATGGTGTCTTTAGAGTTGTGTAGAAGCTTAAAATCTTATAAATCAGGTAATGTCCTAGGGAATTTGCTGCTAAGGAATTATAAACGTTTATGAGAACTCTTAAATAATGTTGTTTCCCCTGAGTGCTGTTTTTATCAAGTTTCTTTTTCCATGTATGTGTTGCATTTTCCTAAAGCAAGACTTACCTAAAATATAAAATTGTACAAAAGTTGGCCCTTCTTCCCTTCCATTGTGAATATATCTATATTTCTTTCTCAGTAATGTCTATGTTGCATTTATTCATATTCTTAAGAACAGTAGTTGTCATATGGTTGGAAAGGCACTCTTGATGATAGGCTCATTCCATGTGCTCTGAGTAACAAAGAAGTTAGCTGTCTCTTCTCCTTGTCTTCGCATTTGACAAGGAAAGTGACGGTAAAACTCCCTAGTTTTTACTGGGGAGGTGATGCGTAAGGTAGGGAAGTCCAGCTCACATGGTGAACAGGCTGACTGACCTATAGATATTAAAAACAAATAAATTTAGGTCTGTTAAATCCCAGGTACGTTGGGTAATTCAGACAAGTTGAATGTATAAAGCAGAAATAGATAAGAACACTTTGTAGTTAATGCAACTCTTGTTTTAAATGGTGTCTTAAAGGGCTTAAGGGTATTAGAACTGACAGCAGTTTATTCAGTTAAGCACAGTTTTATCTGCAGGCTTATTTGCACAGTTAATTTGCTCAGACTGTAGCAAGGCTGTAATTTATAGTGATTTTTCAATTAATAGAATTTAAAATAATCTTTTATGTTACAGTGGGAGAAAAGAGAGAAGAAAAAAAATCAAGGAGAAAACAATCTGCCAAATGTGTATTTTTCCAGCGAAAAATCTTATTGTAAAACTAGCTGAATGGACCATACAACAGGGAGGCAGATAGATGAGATTATATCATAAAGAGGTACTCGGGGTGTTTGGCCAAGTACATCTGCAAATCCACTTCAGGGCTAATTCACAAAATACAGATTTAAAAAGGAAGATGCTTTAATGCCTATATTTAATATTCTGAATGATTTTGTTCAGTTAAAGTCATCTGTAAAACTATGGGCAAGTCTGTTAATCACTGTATGTCAGTTACCTCATTGGGAAGATCATCTGATATATGATGATACCTCAAAACACCCCCCCCCCCCTTTTTTTTTTTATATATTTAGAATGACCTTCACCTAGTTGCTCAGAAGTAGGAAGGGGAGATCAGAGGAGGCCAGACTGGCCTGAACATAAATTGTAAGCCTACCTGATGTGGGATTTGGGAAGTAATAAGCCACTTGTGATGCATAAACTGCTTGAGATAAAATTGCTCTTGGGTTTTCATGTTCATTCCATTACTTATCCATTATCTGTAGATTGTATATTATGTGAGAACATGATGGGCCTGATTCCTGCCCTCAGAAGCTGCCTGGCTAGTAAAAGACACAATACTTAAACAGTTACACAACTGCTTGTTACAAGAATGCTGAGTACCTGGGGAGATGTTTTAGTTTGGTGTAAAGCAGAGGTGGGGGGCAGTAAGAAGAGGGGGTCTTTGTGATTTTTTTTTTTTTTTAATTGCAATATGAAGAGTGAAAGAGCTAGCCAGGCCAAGAGGCTGTGGAGGTTTTCCAGCCAGAGGAAACTGCACAAGGGATCTGAGGTGAAACCAACACTGGAGTAGAGAGGATAGAGGGCCAACTGGCGAATTGGAGCCGCCCGCAGGGCCTTAGCCTAGCGCGGCAGGGGGAGTTGAAGGCTTTAAGACGTGGGTTACAGGGTGGGACTGGAGTCACTGTATGACACACAGGATTCCCCACCCCACCCCTGGGAGCACCTCTGCCCACTCTGCTACCAAGTGCCTTGAAAGTCTTACTTCCTCCCATGTACTCATTCTTTAACCCTTTGCTATCTGACTACCATCTTCACACTCTTAAGACTTGTTTGAGGTCACCAGTGACCTTTTTGCTGTCACACTGAGGCCTTTTTAATGCACTTATCTGAGACATTTTGATGCTGCTAAACACTCCTTCCTGAAAGATGCCCCACCCCACTGCTGTCTGGCTTCTGAGACACAATACTCCTTTCCTTTCTCTCCTTGTCTTTGTTATCTTCTCTTAGGTGTCTTCCCTTCCTCTTCTCTCTCTCCTGCCCCGTCAAAGACTTTCCTAAAGGTTCTGCGAATGGCAGATCTTATGTGTTCCTAGAACTGCAAGTGACCTGCTTTCACCTGTGTTCCAATTGTCTCTTTTATTCATATTCCTTCTTCTCCACTCCCTCTTTGCCCAAATACTGACTGAGCAGCTTTAGGCAACTGTTCAGGGCACTGGGGACAGGAATAAGAGGTAGGGTCTCGTTCTTAAGGAGCCAACATTCAAAGATCTTAAACATGGTAATTAAGAAGATAATTTCGGGTGAGGATAAAGAAACAGTATGGTATGGGTAGAGAATGCTTAGGTAGGCAGGAGAGGGGCTGCCTCTGAGGAAATGACATTTGGGCTCAGACTGCAGGAGCCAGGCCATGCTAGGACCTGGAGGAAGAATACCAGGCAGAGAACAGCAGGTGCCTAGGCCCCATGGTGGGATGAACTTTCCATTCCATGGTTGGCTTGCTTACCTGAATGTCTTGTTGATACCTCCCGTTTAACTGCTTCAGAATTGAGAGCATCTTTTTCTGACCCAGCCAACCAGTGGGTGATTTCTCTGTTCCTCTTAGTACTGTGTCTATGCATAGCCCTGAAAATCAGTGGTTAGAAAACTTTTCCTGTAGAAAGGAAGACAGTGAATATTTTCAACTTTGAGGATCGTGCCACTCTGTGACAACTCCACAATTCGGCAGCTGTGTAACTAAAGCAGACACAGACAACATGTAAACCAACGGGTGTGCCTGTGTTCCAGGAGAACTTTATGTGTGGACGCTGACATTTGAGTGTCCACTTGTCACAAAATATTTTTTCCCCAACCATTTAAAAATGTGAAAATCGGGGACTTCTGTGGTAGTCCCGTGGTTAAGACTCTGCGCACTCCCAATGCAGAGTGTGTGAGTTCAGTTCCTGGTTGGGAAAGTTCCACATGCTGCGTGGTATGGCAAAAAAAAAAAAGTAAAATTTGTACACTTCTTTGCTGTGGAAAACAGGCGGGAGGCCAGGCTTGGCATGTGGACCCAAGTGTGCTGACCCCTGCCTTGTTTCATCTTGGTTTCTCTCCCTCCAGCCCCCAGTTCAACAATTTGCCAGACCCTCTCAGTGTCCCTCCCAGTGTGTGGCTCTTCTCTGCTATTCCCTGCCTCTGGCCTAGCTTTCCTTTCATTACCTGGGTGATCACAGTAGTCTCCAACCCAGTCTCCCTCCCTCCAGCCTTCCCCTGCCTTCTATCTTCCCCACAGACATTGGAGAATCTTCATGCAGT
The DNA here is from genome assembly GCF_029378745.1 of Bos indicus. Taxonomy (NCBI): domain Eukaryota; kingdom Metazoa; phylum Chordata; class Mammalia; order Artiodactyla; family Bovidae; genus Bos; species Bos indicus. The sequence continues at coordinate 80,711,717 of NC_091762.1, forward strand.
TGACTCATGTCATAGAATTTCCCGGACTGCTGCCTTTATAAGCTCTATTGTCTGCGGAAAACAGTCCGAATTCCACCTTTGTGTAGTATTCAAGAGTCCCTGTCATAAGATCTCAGTTTTTCAGCTTATTGTCCCATTTCTTTCATCTACGCTGTGCCCAAATAGATGGTTCACTATTTTACATTTGTGCCTCAAACATTTCTCATACTTTTTTCTGCTTCCTCACCCTCTGTGGACTTTGCCCATGCCTTGTGCTCTCCGTCTGTCACACTTCTGTGACTATCAGGGTCCCTCCGCCTCGAGCCCCAACAGAAGGCGTGTGCTATATACACTTAGTTCCTTGGCTGCGCGCAGTCCTTGTGTTCGGCCTTGTGCTGCAGTTCCTTTGTAGACTTTCCTCCACTGTGCAGTCCCAGGGTTCTTGAGGACAGGGACTTATTCCCTGTAATATCCCCTTTCACAGACGGTACATGGTTGTTTATTCAGTAAATGCTAAATCCTGTGTAAACGATTTGTAGAGGCTCAAAGGGGGAACATTTTTACTAGGAATGTGACCACATTAAATCCTGACTCTACGCCAGTCCAGGTTCGATGCACTATACTGGATGCTTGGGGCTGGTGCACTGGGACGACCCAAGGGATGGTGTGGGGAGGGAGGAGGGAGGAGGGTTCAGGATGGGGAACACATGTATACCTGTGGCGGATTCATTTCGATATTTGGCAAAACCAATACAATACTGTAAAGTTTAAAAAAAAAAAAAAATCCTGACTCTTATATGAAGTAGTACAGTTTTGTGAAAGATCAAATATTTTGGAAGACTACTGTGATATTCTTGGTCCTGTCATAAGTTTTAATGTTCCTCTTCAGGAATTGATGTTTCCTTTTGTATAAAAGAAAAAGAGAAAGACTGCTCAGTAAATCATGTTTCCTTTCCTGAAAACTCAAGGCCAAGTTATTTGCTTATTTTAGGCTGCTGTTCATTTTTCTCACAGTAGTTTCCCTGCCTCAGTCTTCCACCAGATCACTTGTCACATGTATTAAATACATTTAATGAACGGTTCTGGTGTATGTGTGTGTGTGTGTATGTGTGTGTTTATGTGTATAAGAAGCCCCAACTTTTGGTGAGAAATAGGAATTTAAATAAAAAATACTAGGCCCCTGTTTTACGCAACCTGATGTGACTTAAAGATGGTGAATATCTTAGAAGAAGCAGGGAAAAAGGCCCTGGGGCAGTACGGGAATCCTGATGTGAGTGTCTTGTGCTCTTTTGGGGAACCTGTCCTTCGGGTAGCTCACGTCTCCCAGGTTTGTGGGGCCTGTGGCACATCTTGTCAAGTGCTAAGGAGGGGGAGCAAGAGGATGAGACTCAAGATTAGTAAGCTTTTACTACGTGTCAGCTGTTTACGTGCTTTGCATTTGATATTTAATTTAATCTTTTAATAGCCAGAGAGGTGAATCTTAATGGCATCATTTTCCAGATGAGCAAACAAAGCTAATGGCATAGTTGAAATTCAAATTTGCAGCACTCTGATTTAAAAAAAAAAAAGCTTTCTACTCTTCCTTCTCCCCCCCTAGCTTTACCGAGATCCAATTGGAAGACACTTTAACTCTTAAAAAGGCCTTCTTTCTATTGTCTTGTCACTTCCTCCCTTTTATTTCTGGCATTTACATGAGAACCCGAGGAGTGTGGTGCTACCCTCCTTTCCAGCCTGATGCTTCTGGAGCAGTTTCAGGCTTTAGCAGAAGTGTCTCTAGCCACCTGTGTTGTGTTTGGTATTGTTAGATGCTAAGTAATGAAGATCTGAAAGGATTGTTTTTTGTGGGGGGATGAGGGGTGAGGTGAGATGGGCTAATTGGGAGATTAGATTGAGATGGGTGAGTTGGGTTAATTTAGCAGTCCTAAAGATAATTTAGTATTTTCCTGTGAAATATTTTTGACATTTTAAAATCAAACTCGACTTTCTGTTACTTTATATTACTTGGTTATTGTATAACATGTCCCATGATTACCTGTTTAGATCTGAGTATTCTAGATGTGTGATGAAAAGCATTCTGGACTTGGAACCAGGAGGAGCTGGTCTTAGGCTTTCCTCTGACACTGTGATTTTGGGCTCCCAATTGATCCTCACTTTCTCTCAACTATGAAAGTGAAATTTGCTCAGTTGTCCGACTCTTTGCGCCCCCATGGCCTATACAGTTCATGAATTCTCCAGGCCATAATATTGGTATGGATAGTCTTTCCCTTCTCCAGAGGATCTTTCCAACTCAGGGATCAAAACCAGGTCTCCCGCATTGCGGGCAGATTCTTTACCAGCTGAGCCACAAGGGAAGCCCAAGAATACTGAAGTGGGTAGCCTATCCCTTCTCCAGGGGATCTTCCCCACCCAGGAATTGAACTGGGGTCTCCTGCATTGCAGGCGGATTCTTTGCCACTGAGCTATCATGGAAGCTGTGAAGTAGATTTACTAGAACCTGTTACCATGGCTGTTTTGTGAAGGTTAAATAACTTAGTTCACCGTTTCAGACAGTGCCTGGGATTCAGTACCATTTAATAAATGTTAGTTACCTACTCCCACCCCAGATACTGAACATTGTCAAAAAGTCTGTAAATGATTATGTAATGTTTATATATTTATAAGTGGGAACTTTATTATTCAAGCTATAAACTTCTAATGCAGGAAACCCCCTTATGTTAATAGCTGGTTCCCACTAATATACAAAAGCATCAGTATAAGATAATGGTTCGGACTTCCCAAATCTGGAACTAGTGTCTGTGGGTTTGAATCCTACTTGATTTTACAAACTGAGTTTATTTTACTAGTAAGTTATTCAACCTCAGTTTTCCCTACTTCAGAATAAGGATAGCATACCTACTTTATAGGATTGTAAAGATTAAATGAGCACGTGTAATTGTATACCAATATCCTACAAGGTTTTACTACTGTTATTATTTGTTAACCTCCATCTTCTCTGTATAGACAGCCAATAAGTCAACTGGAAAGTTCCTGAGGTTCCGTCTCCTATCTTCTCTGATCAGGAGAATCCTCCGTACATCATAAACCTGTTTCCTCTGTCTCCAAGCTCTTCTTGTGCACTTCATTTTAGTTCATGCTACCCTTTTCTCATGTGTAGTGCACTTTCATCAAACTCCTTCTGTGTACATTTCTTGCCTAGACACTTAAATCTCTTTTTGTTTTATGTGAAAACCCAAACATTTTCTAATAATGATGATAATCCCAACTATGGATGCTTTTATTCTAAGGAGAATTAAAGGTGTGTAATCTCAAGCAAATGAAAAAAACGTACCAAATATTATTTATGAAATGCCTATTCTGTGCCAGTCATTCAGATTCGTAAACTGAGGCTTAGAATGGTTGGGTAACATGGTTCTTTCTGGCTGCAGCAATATTTTCTGCTTATTTGGCAGGGCAGCTGTATAGTGTTGCCGGTATTTTGTGTTCAATTAGTCTTTTGTGTGTTGGCTTGGAAACCTGACCACGTTTACAGTAGTGTGTACTGGGGGGAAATGAGCTCCAAATTTCAAATAACCAATTGGGAATGAATTTTTATAAAGACCCAACTGTTTATAAACTTGAGACTACCAGTGTACTTGTTGGAATATATTCCCCGCATTGCTAGACTTTAAGGCTTATGTGCCTTGCTTTATGGTACACACGTTATTGCACTAATTTGCTTAGTTGTCTGTCCTCATCCGTGGCTGACCTTTGTATCCCCAACCGCTACCATTGTGTTTGCCACATAGTTGGGACCCTGTGAGGAGACCTAGTTAGTCCTCTTTAAAAAAATATCAATGATTTTTTATACTTCTCTGTAGCTAGATATATTTCAATTAAAAAAATCAATGTCAGATAACATTGAAAGAGGAATATTGCCGTGCAGTTAACAATCAGAAGAAAATACTGCTTTTGCTAGGCTGAATGGAGACATTTAAAGGTATTTGGGAGCCAGACACTTCTGAGAATATTGCTTTGATTATTGGGAGGCCTGGAAAGCTGTCAAACGAGTTCCTTCTTGGCTTGGAGTCTTGTTTACTTTTCTCAGGTTAGAACTGATAGCTCTGATGGTTTTAAGAGACCAAGGAGACAGGTCTGCTATGAAATGCCAGCATATTTAGTTCTAAGTTTATAGACATTTTCTAGCAGTTGTTGTTGAATGGTTTGTAGCTACACAATGACCATAATATCTTATAATAATTTTAAGAGTTCAAAGAAAGCAAAGCCACCCAGGGGCACTTCCTTTCCCAGTTTTCCAACAGAGAATCAGAGCACTTAGTGACTCAGCCAAGACGTCTGCGGGCCACCTCTTTAGTATCTGCTCAATTTGTGATTGAGTCATAAATGATACAGAAGGTAGTCACATGGAGAGCTTGGGTAACTAAATATGTACCCATTTGTTCAAATAGTTCTGAGAAGTCTAGATGTATTTGTGGATAGGAGATTTGGAGATTATCTGAGAGAAATTAGGATTATGTAGGGTTCAGCCCGTTACCCTGGACATTATGAAGGGCAGTGTCTTGTGGGAGAAGAGATACTAAACTGTTGTTTTGGGCCCTTACCACACTGGAAGTTGCAGAGGTCAGGGGCCAAGTCAGTCTTACTTACACTTCTAGTCTCAGTCAGCCTCGTGCCTGCAGGTGAGCAGCTGGTCAATAATAGAGTTTTATTGATCACGTGAATACCGGTGATAGACTTGTGGAAAGCCTGTTTGGTGGTTTGACTGGCATTTCTTTTTTATGTTATTTCTTTTGTCAGGAGAAAAGCCACTTTACAAAGTACACCAAATCTAATTAGACCTTAATGGATGTAACAGTTGTATTAAGAACAGCAAAAACAAAGAGAAGTCATTACTGATAAAAAAGTGCTCTCTTGTACAACTTTCATTTGAAACATTAAACAACTGAAATTCAGAGAGGCAAAGCGATTTTGAGTTAGCCCCATGCCCTTCCCTTACCCCCTGCACCCTGCTCTTAACCGGTTCTAGGAAACAGCACAGCCTGTAATGCCTCCCCTCCCACAGTCTGCTTGAGTCTAGCAGCTCACAGGTGCTTCTGTTGCCTGGTTCCACAGAACTTCCTGGAGGCCTGGTCTCAGGCCTGCTGCCTCTGGACACTGTCAAGGCTCTGTCCACACACCTGAGTCAGAACTGCCTGTCCTCGTCTTGTTCTTGTAGCAGGGCCTGCTCTTGGCACATTCTCACTGTGGGATTGAAGACTGGGAAGAAATTCAATCAAGGTGTGTATGGTTGAAACACGGTGCTTCAGCGCAGTCTGCTTAACCTGACTTGAGCCCCTGAGGAGAGAATAGTTTTCATTTTTTTTCCTTTTACCTTTTTCTTTAGACATTAAAAAGCTTCATTCAGGCTGTGAATTGAAAACTGTTTGTAACTTTTAAATTTTATATAAGAAAGGTACGTATTTTATGGGATCTACATCAATCTATATTTGGTTTTCTTTCTAGAGACATTAGGCCTTTGCATTTTAGTTGCTTCTCTAAAGAGTTATGTTTGGATTAATTTTAGATAATTTATTTATCCTATTTATGTTTGAAAAGTAGTTACAGTTTCAAATAGAATACTGTTAACCATTCTTGGATTTACTTTTAGAGAAGTCAGGGCCTAACATTGGCTCTTTGTAGGCAGTCATTAGAAATTTGCTATAGCTAATGCTGAATTCTTTAGAAATTTATTTAGCATTTTAAAGAAATTAAATAACATATTTGCATTTTATGAAAATTAGAAGTAAATAATAATTCTAAGATGTCACTCAGATAAACACTTTTGTTACTGTTTCAGTGTTTATGGTTTCAGCCTTTGTTTTGTGTATGTATGAATCTGTAAGTTAAAAAAAATTTCTAGGAGATAATAGAATGTAGTGCTACAGTCTGGTTTTCTCACCAAGTGACTTCTCACCCTACCAGGTAATAAATTTTGGTTAGGGCAACACCTTTTTATGGTATATGATATGGATGAATGAGAAATGCTGGACTGGGAGAAACACAAATTGGAATCAAGATTGCCGGGAGAAATATCAATAACCTCAGATATACAGATGATACCACCCTTATGGCAGAAAGTGAAGAGGAACTCAAAAACCTCTTGATGAAAGTGAAAGTGGAGAGTGAAAAAGTTGGCTTAAAGCTCAACATTCAGAAAACGAAGATCATGGCCCCCGGTCCCATCACTTCCTGGAAAATAGATGGAGAAACAGTGGAAACAGTGTCAGACTTTATTTTTCTGGGCTCCAAAATCACTACAGATGGTGACTGCAGCCATGAAATTAAAAGACGCTTACTCCTTGGAAGGAAAGTTATGACCAACCTAGATAGCATATTCAAAAGCAGAGACATTACTTTGCCAACAAAGGTCCGTCTAGTCAAGGCTGTGGTTTTTCCAGTGGTCATGTATGGATGTGAGAGTTGGACTATGAAGAAGGCTGAGCGCCGAAGAATTGATGCTTTTGAACTGTGGTGTTGGAGAAGACTCTTGAGAGTCCCTTGGACTGCAAGGAGATCCAACCAGTGCATTCTGGTTGGGATCAGCCCTGGGATTTCTTTGGAAAGAATGATGCTAAAGCTGAAACTCCAGTACTTTGGCCACCTCATGGGAAGAGTTGACTCATTGGAAAAGACTCTGATGCTGGGAGGGATTGGGGGCAGGAGGAGAAGGGGACGACAGAGGATGAGATGGCTGGATGGCATCACTGACTCGATGGCCGTGAGTCTGAGTGAACTCCGGGAGTTGGTGATGGACAGGGAGGCCTGGTGTGCTGCGATTCATGGGGTCGCAAAGAGTCGGACACGACTGAGCGACTGATCTGATCTGATCTGATGGATGAATGAATGAAAGTTTGTTTACCTAGCTCTAAAATATGTTGCATAGATATTGTTTGTTTTTCCTACCATAAGTAATCCTGTTATATATATCTTGTGCTTACGTTTTTGGGGAATTTTCTGATTATTAGGAGACTATATGGTATCGTTGCATGAAAGTTACTCAAATTTTAAAATTTTGGGTATTATTTATGCCATGATTTGGAAAGCATACACAGTACTTTAACAGAAATATCCCATGGCTGCCCAGTTGGTTCTCTAAGACAGTAAGTTCTGCAGGTTTCTTGACAAATAAATTGTTCTGTGGGCTGTGGGATGCCTGAGCAGTGTTTCTAACAGTTAGATCTTCCCCAGAGCACTGTAAACATTTTGGGCTGCCAGGTTCCAAGATTTGCTCTGGAGCTGTGAGATGAAGCCACCTTAAATAGCTGGAAAATAATTCTGGGGAAGAGACAAGCTTTGGTATTTTTATGTTTACAACGTGTGCTGCAGTGCACCTTTAAAACCCTTCCAAGTGAAGTAGGGTCATCTTTTCTTTTTTCCTCTTAGGATTAAAATGCTGGCTACTAATCTTTCATGACAAGAGAGAGGCTCAAGGCAGTTTCAGAAGATGGATCATTTCCTGATTAGTGGTTATAAAGATTTCACATGGATAGTATTCCCAGTGTTGTGAAGTTATTTTATTGGTCAGGTCTGCTTCAGTGAAATCAATAAGGCTAGTTTATCTTTGCAAAGTCTTGTGATAACAAGTTCACAACTACACTCCCCAGGGAGCACAGTTTATTTGTAAAATTTTGCTTCAGGCATCTCTCTTGCAGCCTATGTTGTGAGCCTTTCATATTCCAGATATGAAACTGGTTTGACATTAATTCCAAACATGACAGCTTTTTAGATATTCCGTTTGTGTAAGTCAGACAAAGTCTGCAGAGCTAGCACCATTTCTTCTCCTTTTATTTGCTTTTTCCATGTCTCCTGGTTTGCACAAGAGAGTCATTATACCTAGGCAATCATAAACCTTATTGATTAGCTTTATATTTAATAAAATTAGACCTTGTCAGTTATTAGTGAAAACCAAACCAAGGGAACCTGTAGTTATGGAGCATAGAGTTGAACAACAGGGAAAGGGCAAAGTTCTTCAAATAAGGCACAGATAAAAGATCTTATTTGTGTATTGTTCTGTTCTTTGTCATTAGTATTAGAATGTTCCTCCAAAGCCTCAGTTTTCAGAGTAATGCTTAGATATTCTCTTTTATGTTATACTTGAGATAATTTAGAAACACTTACATTTATAAATCTATTTCTGTTTTATGCATTGTATATCTCTCATTCTCTATATAATCTAGGTAGATTTAGATTGATAATTGTTTTTTCAATTATTTTTTCTTCTGAAATATAATGGTATTTTGACCTAACATGTTGATGTATTTACCAACAGCAAAAATTGTGTTATATTTGGAATTGGGCTTACTAAATGATGGAACTGTGTACTACTGTTGTAGTATGTGATACTGCAGATAAAATTTCCAAAGAAGCTTTGGAGAGAAAATTCTTGTTCAGGGTTGTATTGCTCAGTGAACTTTTCTTTTGGATGTCCCTATTCTCTTTTGGTGTCTGAGGATGGGGGGGAGGAGGTTTGCACAGGAAAGGTATTGGGATTTCTTGGCCCATGTAACTGGAGCTTCTTAAGGGGAGAGGAGGAGAATCTATGAGCTCCAGTGATGTCAAGGATGATCCTCTTCATTAGGAGTCCTCCTTGTTTCTGCTTTTCTTTCACCGGTCTCATTTCTTGCCACAGTGAGGTTTTTCTCCCACCGGCTCAAAAGAGAACAATTTGCTGCCCCAACGTGGTGTTCTTCTGGCTTCCATTTGTAAAATCTCTCTGAAGGACTCTTGCTTGGTCACCCTTTGGTCTCATAGAAGGACAGTGATTGGTCAGACCCGGGGCATCAGTGGGGGTCAGGGCAGGACACTGTGATCCGTAGATCCATTAGAACCACATGGGATGAGAAGTTTCTACACAGATAAAGACAGCAAGTGTCTAATGTCTTGAATTGGCAGTTAAAATTTTTGTTGATTATGGTAAAGTACACAACATAAAATTGACCATTTATAAGTTACAGTTTGGTAGTGTTATGTGCATTCACATCTTTGTGTAGCCTGTCTCCAGAATGCTTTTCATCTTGTAAAACTGAAACTTTGTACCCACCAACAACCTCTCCACTCCAACCTCCCCTCCCACTAGCCCTTGGCAACCCCCATTCTACTTCCTGTCTCTATGAATTTGACTAAGCCAGGTACCTCATTTAAGTGGAATCATACAATATTTATCCTTTTGTAATTAATGTATAATTTTCTCAAGGTTCATCCATGCTTCAGTGTGTGTTAGAATTTCCTTGTTTTTAAAAACTGAATACTATTCTATTTAATGTATGTATCGCATTCTGTTCATCCATTCATCCATCGGTGGACACGTGGGTCGCTTTCACCTTTTGACAATTATGAACAGTGCTGCTCTGAACATAGATATATAAATATCTCTTTGAGACGCTGATTTCAGTTGTTTTGTGAACTGGCAGTTTTTTTTTTTTTTTAAACACAACTCTTCAACAGGTCTAGAACTAAGTTTATGTTTTTCCATAGAATGTCTGCCCTTCATGTTAACCTCCTTGTCATTATCACCTTCACTGGTCACTTAAGCCATAAGCAGGGGCTTATTTTGACTATCTCTCCTGGATTATTAGTCACCAAGTTTGATAGATTTTTAACAACTGAATATCCTTTTAGTCCAATAGCTTCCCATAAGTATGGTTTGTTCTCAAGAAGCACTGTGACTAGAGAAATTTATGGTCAGATAAGTTTGAGAATTGCTTGATGTTGCTTATTTTTTACTTTTCTGGAAGAACAAAAATAAGAAACTGTTGACTATTACTCAGTCAACTGTTTTTCAGATGTGTGACCGTGGAGATACCTTTTCACTTAATATTTACAAGAAGTTGAGAAAGAAGCGCATTTCTCATTGCTCCTTGTCTTTCACCCTCATTCCTTACCGCCTGTTTGTTGGTTTCGTCTCTGGCTTGGACTGTAGCCCAAATAGCTGAAATCAGGGGGTTGAAATTTTTTTTTGTCTTATCAATTCATTTGGCAGTCAGTTGAAGCCTCCTTTTCTTGGAATAAAAACTTACACGATTGAATTTGTTAGTGAAGAGCTTTCTCTGGTTCATTTTCAGTTGCTCCAGCCCGGAAATACTGAGGGAGCAGTGTGTGCAGTGGTGTTGGGACAGTCAGTGTGGACAGGTTATTTAACTTTCCCTGTCACAGTTTATTCATCTGTTAAATGAATGTAATAGTAGTACTTCATAGCGTTTTATGAGAATTAGGTGAGTCCTTATGTTCAAAGCACTTAGAACAGTGACTGGTGTATGTAAGTGTCCAATAAATGTCAGTTGCTATTTGTTTCCTCACTCCCTTCCTGATGTAGTAACATCATTTTTTATCATCTTATTGGAAAAGATGATTTATAGTTCCTGTGAAGTTCATCATTCAGAGATTTTACATGCATTTCAATAGTTAATCTTCAGTGAAAGGGGAAAAAAATCATCTGATAATGTTCCTCATAATTAACTTTTCTTGGAGCTCATTAATTGGCAAATATAGACCATCCTTTTATTACTGTAGTATTTGTTTTATTTAGCAAACATTTATTCACAAAACAGAAAACAGAATACTAGAGGAAACACTGCGGAAGGAAGTGTGGTTATGAGTGACTGACTTAGAGGATTTTTATTTTTACTGAGACTTACATATTTTTCTTTTGAGGGTTTCAACAGGTAAGAGCAGGAGTTCCAGTCATAGATAACCCTGTGACTTTGGACACGTGACCTAATGCCTTGCCATTACTGTGTACCCCCATTTGCTTATTTGCAGAAATGTGGCTGGTTTTACCTGCTTGGGTTAATTTGAGTATTAATGAGACAACTTGTGCAGAAAACTTTCCTGTGGTAGGTGATCTGTACATGGTTTCACCATTTCTCCGTGCAGCAGAAGCAGAAGAGACTCCTTGTGACATCTGTTGCTCAGCTCTGATGCTCCTCCCTCTGTGGTGGCACATTTCCTTCTTATCAAGGCTTTATTGGCAAGCATTTTGAACTTTTCATTATAATTATTGTTATTGGTGGTGGTAGTGTTGATACTCTGTTTGACATGGGTACTGAATTCACATGCTTCAGAAAGTAAACCAGTATAACGGTACAGATGGGAAAGGCTTGCTTCTACTTTTGAAACTGGCAGTTTCCTTTCCTGCCCATTTAAGTAACTGCTTTTATTCATTTCTAGTGTCCAGATATGATTATACACAAGTATATATTCTTGTCTACTTTTTATACAAAAGGAAAGCATACTCTATATACTTTCTGTACTTGGCTTTTTTCGTTTTACAGTGTATGCTTTTCTTTTCTGTATTAGGACGTAGACTAGACTGTTGATTCGTGTGGGTGTGTGTATACCTGTACGCATGTAGGTATCAGAGCTCCAGTGTGTTCTGTACCATGGTTTACTTAACCAGTCTTCCTATTCATGGATACATTATTTGTTTCTATGCTTTTACTACTGCAAACAGTGCTTCTTTTTATAATCTCATATGTACAAGGTTGAATAAATTCTTAGGGTTGTTGTGTTAAAAGATAAGTGCATTTATAATTTCTTTAAAAATAATTTTTATCGCTATTAAATTGCTCTCCATTGGATTCATACCATTTTGCATACATTGGCATTTATTTGTTTATTTTTTTGCATTACGTTGGCATTTATTTGTTTATTTTTTTGCATTAAAGAAAGCTCTTCCCCACCCTTCATACCGTTTTTTGAGCTGCTGTCTTGTCATAGTAGAGGACAGAGGAGCCTGGTGTGCTGCAGTCTTTGGGGTCGCAGAGTCTCACATGACTTCAAGACTGAACAACAGCTTGTCAGTGTGGAGGGAGTTGTACAAGGGAAGGAGATCCCATCCCCTATTTCCTAAATGGTGGTGGGCTGTTCAAGTCTAGTGTTTTTCAGCCTGAGTAGTAGGACACAGTTACACTGTGATATGAGCCTAGGCATTCTGGCCGTTCTGATCTACTCTTTTGTCTTGGGATCTGAGGATGGAATGACTGGTTGTATTGTGTGTCTGATTCACTAAGTAGATCTGGGGGGACAGTCAGTTGCTCTCTACATAGAATATTTTGGCTGCTGTCTTCCTTTCCTGGAAGTTACTTAGGTTTGAGAAGTGATATTCATTTTTTTTTTTTTTTTGGCGTTATTCCTATTTATCGAGGATTTAGAATCCAGACAAAAGAATAAAAACCACTTGGAATCCCTTAGCCATAGTCAGTATTTTGGTGAGTATCCTCTCAGTCTTATGTGTCCATGCCCAAAATAAATTGTGTTTATACACTGA